>NC_133531.1:134675695-135309158 GCF_048544455.1 Silene latifolia
GCCGAGGGTAGTGCGTGATGGACGTATTGGGCGTTGACGACGACGGCGGTGTCAAATCGATCGTCAATGGCAGGTGGAGGGCAAGGGAGCCGTGGGTGGTGACCGGTGAGCATATTAAGGGAGTGTGGCTATGTAAGTGTGTTAGGGTAAGCAAGTGCACATATACAAGTAGAGATAATAGTACATCTCATAATCATCTGAGCACATTACAATACAGATCTAAAATAAATAAATTAAAATGCAAAATTAAATTAAGTTCTAGTGCACACCACTCGAATTAAACAAGTGGTTGAAGCCCTTGGAGAATCCTTCAATGTAGTCTCAAACAACATATGATCATTTTTCGGAACATGACATCTGCTGGGTGGAGATAAGCATATAACAACCAACTCCTGCAAAAGTGATGCCTTACTCAGAAAAAATTTGAGTAAGTTAAACTCCCGTGTTATCCCAAAGTATTCTTTTATAACAATTTGTTTGAGACTAGACTTCAAACATTGGGGGATCGCTTCAGTTGCTTTTGTTTTCCAACCCTGATCTTCCAGATCAGCTACCACAGGATTTGAAGCGTCACTGAAGCTATTAACAAATAACCCCTGAAACAGACACAAAAATCACTTGATTATACTATAGCACGTATAGTGTTGGTTAGAATATTATGGAATGAAGTTAGCAAGATCGTCAACCAACATGCAACCAACATTCATTAGGTCATATATCTCAATTCTCAAACACTAAAATAAATCTAATTTTGAATCAACAATAATTAACTACTTTGTCTGTTCCAATCATTTGCTTACCTTTTTATTAAAATATTTCTCATAGAATATAAAAGGTAAACAAATGATTAAGACACGGTGTCGTGTCTGACACGTGTTGGAGTGTCGGACACAGCTATTTTGGGTGAATTTTCCTATTTTGTGGTCCTAAAATGATTAAGACACAGCAATACTACAGACAAATGAGCAGTGAAAATCTTGGGGGCATACACTAAAAACGACAATTTGGAGAGGATAATATGCGCCAATGTGAAGATAAAACAGCAGTCATATCCAGACAAGCATGTTCTAATACATCGACAATGCAGGGAGAAGTTACAATGCATGTACTAACCTCTGGGAAAATAAGTGTTTCTAAGCTCGGTGAACAAGTGAGAATGTCCAGCAGCAGTTTATCCCATCTCGCATGGATTAGATTCGGACCCAACTCTAAGGTTTTTAAATGAAATAATTATATTGCCTGACTTTCCAATGATTACAAACAATCATTATATACACAAGGTTCCTATGTTAGCCGAACTACTTTCCTAATACAAAGGAATCTAATTACTATAAATTAGCAACTAACCACTAGGAATTAGCTAACAAACATACACTAGATACTAGGCATACAACAAACAGAATATTTGACATATTCTAATACCCTCCCGTAGTCGAAGCGGGAGGAGCACGGACGCTGAGACTAGAACGGAAGTCATCGAACAGAGCTTTAGGTAGGCCTTTAGTGAAAATATCCGCATATTGGTAGCGTGACGGAACGTGAAGAACCTTAACCTGACCAAGAGCAACCTTTTCCCGGACAAAATGTATATCGATCTCGATATGTTTAGTACGTTGATGATTAACCGGGTTGCCAGATAAGTAAATAGCTGAGACATTGTCGCAATAAACAATTGTGGACTTACGAATAGGGCATTGAAGTTCAAGTAAGAGGTTACGAATCCAACATGATTCCGCAACCACATTAGCAACACCACGATACTCAGCCTCAGCACTAGAGCGCGAGACGGTTGCTTGTCGTTTAGATGACCACGATATCAAATTGTCACCCAAATAAACACAGTACCCGGAAGTGGAGCGACGTGAGTCCGGGCAGCCACTCCAGTCGGCGTCACTGTACGCAATAAGGGACGATGTGGGCGAAGCTAAAAGATGCAGGCCATAATGTGACGTACCTCGGAGATAGCGAATGATTCGTTTCAGAGCACCAAAGTGAGCTTCCCGAGGATCGTGCATATGTAAACATACTTGCTGCACCGCGTAGGAGATATCAGGTCGCGTAAATGTTAAATATTGCAGGGCACCAGCTAGGCTACGGAAAAGAGTAGGGTCCGCAACAGGTGGGCCTGCATCGGCACTCAATTTGGACTTGGTGTCCACAGGCGTTTGAGCTGCTTTGCACGTCGACATGTGAGCACGGGAAAGAATGGCTTCCACATATTTCTTTTGGTGGAGGAATAGGCCCTTTGCATGACGTATAGCTGCTACACCAAGAAAATAATTAAGCGGTCCAAGGTCCGTCATTGCGAATTCAGCCCGAAAGAGAGACATAATTCGATCCCGTAGAGAGCGACGAGACGTGGTTAAAATAATATCATCGACATAAAGAAGTAAATAGGCCACATCGGTACCATTATGATAAATAAATAGAGAATTATCGGTCTGACTGTGAGAAAAACCAATTGACGAGGCATAAGTAGCAAACCGTTGGTACCAAGCGCGGGGCGCTTGTTTGAGGCCATAAAGGGACTTCTTGAGTAGGCACACATGATCCGGTTTATTTTTATCACGGAAACCGGGTGGCTGGTACATGAAGACCGTTTCAGCAAGGTGTCCATGTAAAAAAGCATTCTTTACATCCAGCTGATGAATGGGCCATTGTTTGGACACGGCAAGGCTAAGGACGGTCCGAATAGTCGTGGGTTTAACCACGGGACTAAAAGTCTCATCACAATCAACTCCCACTTGTTGAGACCTGCCATTGACAACAAGCCGAGCTTTGTATCGCTCCAAATCACCATTAGCTTTGAATTTATGTTTAAACAACCAAATGCAACGAGTAATATTGACATTAGGAGGCCGAGGCACAAGTACCCAAGTCTCATTCTTAATGAGTGCGTCAAATTCGTCTTTCATAGCGAGTTTCCAATTTGGGTCATTAAGTGCAAGAAGAGGACTCTTGGGTATGGGTGACAATGTGCTAGTAGTACATAAATCAAATATGGGTTTTGGTTTGAATATTCCATGTTTAGCTCGGGTAGTCATTTGAGGTGAGGGAGGTGGGGGAGTAGAGGGTGGAGAGGTAGTAGTGGCCGAGGCAGTGGCCGGTCCAGGGGATGCCGTGGCTGGGCCAGGGGAGGCCGTAGCTGGGCCAGGGGAGGCCGTCGTGGGCCGGGAAGATGTGCGATTGGACCCGCCGAGGGTTGGTCCGTGAAGGTGTGGTGGGTGGGCTGTCCGGTTCATTCGGGTGGGGCATAGAGGTGGCGATTTGTTGGGACATATATGGCGATGGGTCATTATTAGCAAGGAAATGATAAGATGACAGAGGTAATTTTTTGTGTTGGGCAAAAGGGAATACCGATTCATCAAATGTCACATGCCGAGCGATAATGACCTTGTTGGTAGCCAAGTCTAAGCATTTGTAACCACGGTGATTGGACGGGTAGCCGAGAAACACGCACGGGGTGGCACGGGGTTCGAGTTTATGGATAGACGAAGGGGGTTTGTGTGGGAAGCAAAGGCACCAAGGTCCGTAAATGGGAGTATGTAGGCATACGGTGGTAAAGGCTAATGTAGGGGAGACATTGTGGTTGGCTTTGCTAGGTAAGATGTTGTGAATATATGTGGCCATGGCAAGGGCGTGATGCCACAAGGAGGGAGGCATATGGGCGTGAATAAGGAGGGTGCGCATGGTATTGTTAATGGTACGGATTTTGCGCTCCGCTTTCCCATTTTGAGGTGAGGTATGTGGGCATGAGAAACGAAAAAGCATTCCATGGGACTCAAAAAATTTATGGAAAGGGGAATTATCATATTCACGGCCATTGTCACATTGTAGAGTTTTAATAGAGGCGGAAAATTGTGTGTGAACCATGTTATAAAAGGTTGTAAAAATCTGATACACATGTGACTTGTGGGTGATCGGAAAAGTCCATAAGAAATTCGTGTAATCATCAAGAAACAACACGTAATAACGATGGTTACGGGTACTCAAAACAGGTGAGGTCCACAAATCCGTATGCAAAATGTCAAAAGGAGCAACAGTGGTAGATAAAGACGTAGAGAAAGGTAATTTGACATGTTTTCCTAATTGACAAGAAGGACAAATAGATAAATTGTTCATGGGACGACACGGCAAAATTTTATTAGTACATAAGGAATTAAAAATGCTAGAGCCGGGATGACCAAGACGGCCGTGCCAAGTCGTAGAGACGGAACAAATGTGAAGGCTTGCGGGTAAGGGGCAATGGGCTGGTTCGTGGCATGTAGAGGATAAAGATCCCCCGTGCTATTGCTTCTCATAATCGGCATCCCCGTCTTGAGATCCTTCACAGTGAAACCAAAAGGGTCAAACTCGACAGAGACATGATTATCGATAGTGAATTTTCGAACCGAGACCAAATTTTTAATGAGGTTAGGTACATGTAACACATTGTTTAACAGAAGAGGTGGGTTGGGGGAGTCAAGAGTCATTGCACCATAACCACTAATTGGAATTAACTCACCATTTCCGACTACTATATGACGCGAAATACTCAAAGGAGAATAAGACGAGAGTTTACCGTTATTGGATGTCATGTGCGACGACGCACCTGTGTCCATATAATAATTGTCATCCGGTTGTTGCAAATTTAGAGACTGCATCAATGCCGCGATATCAGTTGGCACAAACGCTCCAGGGGTCGAACTAGTCCCTGGTTGTGCAACGAAAGCCTGTCCACCGTGATTTGGGCGTGGTCCGAGGATCCCCTGTTGCGGCCTGCTAGAGGGAGTATTCCATCCAGCCGTTGGGTATGGGCACGGAGGAGCACCCCAACCTTGCTGCGGAGACGACGGCCACGCATTGAAAGGAACCCATGTCCAAGTGCCCTGCTGTTGAGAACTCCCACCGCGACTGTTACCGTTATTGCGACCGGAATTGTTCGAATTTCCACCGTTGTGCTTCCCACGATTCTGACCGCGATGATTAGAGCGTCCTCCCTTGCCCTTGTAATTATTAGAATTCGAATTATTTCCACCACCCTTAGAGTTAGCCGTGTTTGACTGGGTTTTGGAATCCGACTCCTTTGATGAGTGAGACGCAAGGAGAGCAGTATCAGCCGTGGCAGGGGCAGCCGTGATACGCTGATTATTTTCTTCAAGAGCGAGCATAGACCGTGCCTTATAGAAAGGGGGCAAGGGATCGGCCTGTTGAATGATGGTGGCGATGCCCTTGAACCCTTCCGAGACATGAGTGACGAGTTGTAGCACTAGACGGGTTTCGGAGACAGGAGAACCAACATTAGCAAGTTGGTCCGCAAGCATCTTCAAAGCTTGGCAGTACGACGATACATTCGGGTAATCGTCCATGTGAGTATTAGAGAATTGTTGTTCTAACATGACGGCCCGAGAGTGTTTATTGTCGTTGAAAATATCCTTCAGACGATCCCACGCGGCTTGGGCAGTGGAGCCGGGTTCGAGAATTGTATGAAGGAGGTCAACGGAGATGGTGCTATATATCCATTGCTTGACTATAGCATCGAGACGCTTCCAGGTTGCATCCTTGTCAATCACTGCGTCCTTAGGAGGGACAATATGGTCGAGCACATCAAACGCACTAGCCGTGTTGAGGAACAATTCAGCCCATGATGCGTAATGAACGTTCTCGGTTTCAAGCGTGATTTGAACAAAATTTTTGATGTTCGAGACAGAGTATGCAGGGTGAAAGGTAGATTTGGAGGTCTGAGGGATGTCGTTGACCATGGTGATGTGAGGCAGAAAGAAAAAAAAAAAGAAGAAGTCAGAGAGCGGAAGAGAGAAGATCGAGAGTAGGGATTGATACCATGAAATAATTATATTGCCTGACTTTCCAATGATTACAAACAATCATTATATACACAAGGTTCCTATGTTAGCCGAACTACTTTCCTAATACAAAGGAATCTAATTACTATAAATTAGCAACTAACCACTAGGAATTAGCTAACAAACATACACTAGATACTAGGCATACAACAAACAGAATATTTGACATATTCTAATATTAAATGATGAAACACGAGCATTTGATCTTTAAACTCACCTCCATACTACATGTTCTGCAATTAAAGGGTAACGAGTGATCAATTACTCTTACAAGTTTATAAAGGGAAACGACTATTGGCCCCGCTTTAAGTTACTACTCATACAAAAAATTGCCCACAGTATAGTGCCTTCCTCTAATAAAAAATAAAATGTCTCTAACAAAAAATTGGTAATGAGAATTAGGAAAAAATGGTAATGAGAATAATTGCCGATGTAAAGATTTATATATATATATATGGGGTTCAAAGTTAATTCACATCTAGACCACTGGTGGGTTTAGAAGGACTAGAAAAATTGGTAATGAGAATTAGGAAATTTACTAGGTTTAAATATGTGTACAAAAAATTGTAACTGCGACATCTATCAATACATACATATATTAGAGAGTCCAACTTTTTAAGAATTCCTAACAAAAGTAGATTTCGAAAAAAAATTAATAAAATTATCCTAATAAAAGTAGATTTTTCTTAATATTTTAATAAAATTATCCCAATATAAGTAGGTGATACTCAAAATACACAATGTAACTAATCAATCAATCAATCAATACTATATATTAAATCCAGAAGCCAAGGGACTTCAATGTAATTAAAGAAAGCTATACAAATTAATTATATTATATAGTTTTAAATCAATAGCACCGTGTGATGGACCCGATTGAGGGATCTCAATGCAAATATTATATAGTTTGTGTTAAAATTAAATTATATAGAAGCTTGGTAAGTTTCCTAAACATTAGAAACTAAAACATGGTCAATTTTCTTAAAATAAAATAATTAATTAAGATGGTCAATTCAAGAAGACTAAAAAAAAAAGATGCTTGGTAATTTTCCTAAATATTTATAAAATACTAGAAGATGGTCAATTTCCTTAAAATAAAATAATTAATTAGTATAAACATGCACACTTATGGTATTAATTATTATCATCATAAAATTATATATTAAGTTTAAAATTTATGTAATTTTATTAAACTTTAAAATTTATTAGATGTATCGATATTAATTATTTAACATACAAAAATATAATAAGTAGGTTATAATTCTCTTAAAATTGCATGCCTAAGTAATTTCGTCAGTAAAGTAAAGAATTATAATAACATTGGAGATAGTTATATGATAGTAATCACTCATTTGAATAGTAAAAGTAACAATATTATCAACGAGATTAGTGAAAGTGGTAGAAGCAACAACCGGAGTAGTGAAATAATCAATATTAATGCGGCAATAGTGAAAGTAACAATAATTACGGCGGGAGTAGTGAAAGTAACAATGATTACGGGCAAGTACTAAAATGTTATTACTGTTGTTTCACTAATAAGAATAAAATATTAATAGCGGGAGTAGTGAATTTGTCTCAAAATTTATTTCATCGTAATTTTAGGATATGTCATAGACAAATATATTAATGATAAATTTATGGGTTATGCGACTTTAAGTAATTTTATTTAATGAAAAAAAAATTAATGGTAAGTAGAGGTAGCCCGGGCGAAGCCGGGCACCAATACTAGTACTATATATTAAATCCAGAAACCAAAGGACTTCAATGTAATTAAAGAAATCTATACAAATTAATTATACTATATAGTTTTAAATCGATAACACCGTGTGATGGATCTCATAAAGGGACCTCAATGTAAATATTATATAGTTTTGGTTAAAAGTATAATATAAAGATGCATTGATGAAGAATATTTATGGAAATTACATTAAATTAAAGTAATTAAATTTAGAAAACACAAGTATATAGTGATTTTCCTTAAAATTAACATGCCTCAGTTATGGAATTAATTGGTTCCATCATAGAATTATACATTAAATTAAATGTAGTAAAAGTAATAGTAGCAGCAACGAGATTAATAAAATTAATGGTATTAATGTGTGAGTACTGAGTAGTGACAGTTATAATAATGATAGTGGGAGTAGTGAAAGTAACTACGAATGTAGTGAAAGTAACAGTGGTAACAATGAGAAAAAGTATGAACAATTAAATAATCAATCGACTCAATGAAATATTTTATTTATTTAAATATAGGCCGAATAAAATTAACGAGAATAATGAATTTAACAGAAAAAAAATAGAGGAATTAGTAAAAGAAACAATAGTAACCCACGGGAGTAGTGAACGTAACGATATTAAGAAAGAATGTCGTGAAAGTAATAATATTAATAGCGGGGTAGTGAACGTGTCTTAAAATTTGAAAATAAATTTTACATTTCATCATAATTACAAGATATGCCGTAGAAAAATATATTACAAATAGTAAACGTGTGAGTTAGACAACTTCAACATAGTTTATTTCATTGAAAATAAAATTTAACGGTAAATAGAGGTAGCCCGGGCGAAGCCGGGCACCAAACCTAGTTTATATTAAAAGAGACTAGTTGGAAAGTTTGTGTAATGCTTGGAGTTTTGGTTGGGATTATCTATAAAAATATATTTTTAAGTTAATAAAAAAAGTTCAACCATGTTGAATCATGATGGAAAAAAAAATCTTAGTACATGTAGTTGATGATCGATAAGTATTTAGTGTTTTTAACATAAGAGATTTGTCATTCAATAGTATTATATCATGTGACATAGTTATAGTATGTAATTAGCTTTTTCATTATTAAGGTACAACATGTTTTTAATTAAATACAAAACGCTGTCTCTATAAACATGGTGCATTTCACCAAAATGAACCCTTAATAACGGAGACATGTCTTTATACATTTTGCAAATTATTTTAACCTAGAACAACTACGTAAAACTAAATGATGTTACGTAAAACAATAGGTATCATAATTATATATATACTCCCTCCCATCCACTCTTTTCTTCCCTATTTCCTAAAACGGATTATTCAGGTTTTCTTCCCCTTTCCTTTTTGAGAAAGTTTTTATTAATATAATACTCTTACTTCTCTCCACCCATCAAACCCCACCCATCTCCTTTATTAATATTTAATTCTAATTATTCCTACCTCTCTCCAATTACCAAACCCCACTCATATCTTTATCAATACTATACTCCCCACCCTTAATCTCCGTGCCCACTTCAAATGGGAAGAAAAGAGTGGATGGGAGGGAGTATATATATATATATATATATATATATATATATATATATATATATATATATAGAAATTGCATCAAGTGAGTCTAGGTATCTTAGGTGAGTCTAGCATTTTAATCTCATCCATTAGATCTACTCCTAATCAACGACTGAGATTAAATCTCGTAAATTAAAACTAACCTACATAAACCTCGTTTCACGCTTCTATCCTCATAATTCAATATCACTTTCTCTCTCTTTATTTATTCTCTCTCTACGAATTCCCCTCTTTTCCCTATCTTCGTTCTCCTGTAAAACAAATATCCCAAATATACAAACCTAATTTTAATTTTCAATTCTGGAATCAATTAATTCAAGAATTCAATCAACTCCTGTCATACGATTCAATTTATTCAACTTAATTTTGATTTTCAATTTGATTTCCAATTTCCTCCGCTTATTCGATTCCTTTTTTCCATGTGTTTTTCGATTTATCGTTGCTACTATAGATGCGATTCTACGAGACATCAACATGCGCGCAGTAATTTCATTGATCCTTTATCTTTCAGTTAAATTGATGTCGATTTACAGTTTTTAACGATGATTTTTTTCCTCCTATTTAAATTTTCAGTTATCACTAATTTAATTCAAGCAACGACATTAATTTCTGATTTCATTCATCAATTGATTTTCGGATCTCAAACATTTAGCTTATCCTTCAGGTGAATCATCTTCACTATTTCTTCATGTTTAGTTTCCTCTTGATTTTCCTATGTATTTTTTATTTTCTCAACGATTTTTCATCTCAAGTAAACACCTGGATGTTAAACCCTAGTTTTCGTGTGTTTTAGAGTTCATGAACATAGTATTTTACGCCACTATTATGATTCGATTTTAATTCCAGATTTGTTGACTTTTAATTGATGTGTGTTGGATCTTTAATTAGAATGCAAACGAAAAAAGAAATTTAAGATTGATAATAGAATTTTTGTGGTTGATTAAATTGAATATTTAATTTTCTAGATCTCGTGGTTAACTAGAGCATGATTCTAATTCCATTTTTGTTGACTTTTAATTGATGTTTCGTGTTATAACACCATCTTCACATTGTTTACGGTCTACTATATGTGTTTTTAATGTTTGTCAAAAAATTAGGATTCTGACATAGTAAAATTTATAACTGGATTTGTTTTCATGAAAATTGTGATAACTGTAGGAATTATATTAGGTTTCGTAAAATAATCGACGCATGTTACTGTAACAGCGTTACTATAACATTAAAATTGCAGAACAAAGCTGAACTTGAAATAATTGTAATCTGATGTTATTGTGTGAGTGTGTTACGAAGAATGTGAAATTGTGTTCTAATATCTTTATAATTGTATAATGTTATATTTAGCACCTTCTTTTGATGAAGTTGTTTCATTATAATGTTATCATTTATTATCGATAAACATTAGAAAAGTGATTTGTTGTTTCAGTGCTTGCATCTATGCCATATAAAAAAGAGTAGCCCCTGATTTTTAGGTTTTTTTTTTTAGATCTACACCTTTATAGTTGCTTTTAAATTTTTATTCAATTACTGAACTCGATTTGGTTATTGAATTTTAATTTTCGTAATTGATGTTCAACTTATATTTTTTACGATTCGTTTTTTTTTCATCGGATTTTATGTTCATTAGTTGTATGGATCGTAAGAATATGTGTACAGATAATTTTGTTACTCCTTTGCATCTGAGTTTTTTTTTTGGTTTGGTGATTTTCTTTTTATTTCATCAATGTCATACGATGTTGATATTTTATTGTTACATTGTTACTGATAATACTAGGTCTCCATAAATAAAAACATAACTTGTTTTCAATATTTTACAAGAATAATAACATTGTTCTTAATACTGAGTCTTTCATAATAATAGCAATATAGTCTTATATTAATCGTTGTCAATGTTTTTCATGCTCAGAGGTGAATCAATTTACCAAGGATTGATTGCTATATCATATTTATCTTTGAAGAAGGGCTGTAATATTAGTGAATTCGATGAGGCTCATAATCATCGGTCATCCTCTGTTAATGATCAAGACCTCCGAACACTTTCGAGTGATCTTTTCTTCTTTTCATAAGCAGATTTTTGCGGACCATTCAAAAGTTTACATCGACGCTACAAAGAGGTTCAACATAATGGAGTTTACGAGCTTTTAATGTTTTGTTTGTAATAGAATAACGACTTTCATTCATGTATTTATTTTTCATAAGCAAAGGTGATTACTATTATAGTAACATTTTGTTGTTGTTGCATAATTTATTTATCAAGGTAACATTGGACAATATTAAGAGAAATATTATTTAGTTCGGTACATTAACACTTATACAACTAATCCTGATCATGCTACTTTAAAGTGATAATGTTTCTTTGTAACATCTTTTAATTTACTTCATCAAAGGGAGATCAATGTTACAAGAAACACGATTCTTGTAAGAAATCATTACGAAGAAACACGAGAACAACGATAGAGTAATAATTATCTTGTTCATTTACTATATAACAGAGTGTATAGATTAATTTAAAAATGTGAAGGTAGAGATTAGTCTTTAATTATTATTGTATTAGTATTCTTTGTAACATCATTACGGTGACGCTACTACAATATTTTCATTATTGTAACATAATTGATTCATGAAAGTAATATCAGTAACAATATTTAAGTTTCAACTTGAATTCATTTCAATGACAAAAGGCAAGGTTAACATGTTACATAATACCACAAAACACCAATGTTAAAGTTTACATCATAATCCCACGCCAAAATCTCACAACAATGTTAAAAGTCTATACTAGCATTTCAACTTCAATAACGTTGTCATCTTCACGTATATCTTCATGTCGGTGTCTTACTCTTTGTTTGTATGTGCCATCTTTTTGCGCAACTCGAATTTTTGTGTTGCTTAATCAAACTTTCTTCTTGAATTTCTGAAATTTAAAAAAAGATTTGACCATTATTAGTGTTCAACATCACTCTTTTGAGTTTATAACAATGCTATACCATTAAATTTAATTGGACAAAAGCACACAATATTATTTTATGATGTTACAACATCCAATATATATAGTTATAATAATATTGCAAGTTCGATTAAAAAAATATTGACCTTTGCTCAATAATAATCGCATTATCTTGTGTAGTAATAATGTTAAAGATATCAATGTTACAGAATAATAATGTTACGTTGTCAATATTTATCAGAATAATGTTACAATAGAATAATGATCTTGTAACATGCGTCAAATATCTTATGAAAATTTAATCCTCAAATTTACCCCAATTTTCTTGAAATCAAGTCCAGTTATACTTTTGCAAAATCACCATACAATAATGTGATGCGATAATATTATTTACAAGAACAATATTAAAGAACAATATTACAAAGAACATGTGTTGAAAATTTTACAAAAGCTAATTTAATCGCGATGATTTCCGCTCAATTTCATGAAAATAAATCCAGTTATGAATTTCATAATGTCGTAACCCTAGCTTTTTGACAAATACTATGAATACATAGAATCGATAAATAAGAATATAAAAATGATATTATAAAACTATTTAACAATCCACAAAATCACACATTAATACATAATTCAACCGTAAATTAAAAACCACAAATTAAAACTATCGCACAATTTTCATCGGTCATAACCCTAATTTTTGCACAAACACTATGAACAATACAATCAAAGTTAATAGTATGAACAATCGACAACAACAATATGAACACATACAAATTAGGACTAAAAATCAATTAATCACTTTAAGCACAACACTAACCCTAATTTATTTTGTTGAAAACGAAAATCAAAATTGAAGTAAATCGATTGACAAATTCTTCATATCAATCAAGAACAACATTCGATAAGATCAATCACAACAAAAATTTTTAAAAAAAAATTGTGGAAAGAGCGCGATTTATACCTCTCCAATATGTGAGAAACGGATGCAACGGAATCTTGACTATACTTTTTTGAAGATCTTCGATTGATTGTGGTGATAATTTTACTTGATTGTGGAATATTTTTTGGCAACGAGAGATGGTTGCAGTTACTAGAGAGAGAGAGAAACAGAGAAAATATCTGAAGAGAGAGAAAATTTAAGAAAATAATAAGACTGCGATAAACAATGTTTAGGTTTTATAATTTGGCTGAATGTTTAGGGGTGACGTGGTTGAACGAGGGCTGTTGGATCTTGTTGATCCAATGGTCCTTATTGATATGCTAGACTCATCTAAGATGCTAGACTCATGGGATGCTCACTCTATATATATATATATATATATATATATATATATATAGAATTAGGATCACGTGAGTCTACCACATATTTTTGAGTCCGTGAGTCCTAATATCAACCGTCAGATCAAATAGATCAATGACTAAGATCTAACGCGCTATAGTAAGGGTATTTTTGTAATTTTATAATTTGATATATACTCTCATAGTCAGTCATTCATTCATTTATTTATATTCACTTTCTCTCTCTACTCTCTCTCTTCCGCGCTTCTTCTTCTTCCGCCTTGTTCTCTGATAGTGCCTCATTTCTCCCTTTTCACTCTTCGACATCCTCGTTCGTCTGTTCTTCTATTTCGACATGCTTCTTGCTTCCAACATTAATCTGCATCATTCTGTAAGTTTGATTATCCTTTTAAACATTATTAGGTCGCTTTTTTATTTCGATTTGAATCAATTTTCAGTTTGATTTGTTAAACTTTAGATCTCATTTATGAGTAAGAATCGAATTTTCTAGGTTATTGTTTTGGTAGTTAATCTTCTTATAGTCGAATTTGAGAATTCAAAATGATTTTTATCGGAAAATTCAATTAATTATGTGTTTGATTCCATTTAGGTGTTCTTATACAACGAAGGAGGAGGACAACGGCGAACGAACAATCGCAATTGATGAATTCGCTTCATCAGGTATTCAAAGTTTATGATTATTATCATGTGAGTAGTATAAGTTGTTATTGAATGTATATTATAGTCGAATTTGAGATTTTGAAATGATTTTTATCGAGAAATTTAATTAATTCCGTGATTGAGTTAATTTAGGTTTTCTTACAACGAAGGAAGAGGACAACGATGAACGAATAGTCGCAATTGATGAATTAGTATCATCAGGTAATGATTCGTAATCTACTTGCTCTATTTTTCTTCGTTTTGTGTTCTTTTACAGAAAAACACGTTTTTATGGTCTTTTTTGACCTATTATTTGTGTGATTTAATTTACGTGTCTAATGTGTTCTATTAAATTACTTATTCAGATTAAGAGTTGTTGTTTAGTGATGTAAGATTTACGTGTGCTGGGTGTTTGATTTTTGCTTTAATGTACTTGGCAATAGCTTTAGTGCAGAAGTAAGTATTCTAGAATCTCTAATGTATCACTGTCTTATAGCTCCTTATTCTGAATGGATGGTTCTACTTGATTGTTTAGAACTTGGTTAGCCTAAAAAAACCATAACCGTTAAAATAAATCTTTTGGGTGGTTTGTTAATTATGCTTGATGATCATCTTTGAGTTTTAAATGATTAAGACATAACATCATCTAAAGGATTTTGATAGACAATACACTTGTACATAAAATTAATATGGATTGGTTCAATATTTGAATAAACTCATCCTTGGCCCTCATTAATAGGATGTATCATCATCTTAGGTGAATATTAAATGTTTAATGTACTACGATATAGTACATGGATTGTTCAGAACTACTAAGTGTAGCATCTACTACAACTGACAGGTCCCTGAAGTCACATGGTATCACACTCCTGCTAAGTGATAGATAAATCTTTGGTGGTTAGCATATCCTTTGACAAGGCACCGCACAATATTTAGAACCAAAATCAGCAAATTATAGAAATTAGGCTGAACACCAAAATCGAATGCCTTCCTAATCCCGCACAGTAGCACAAAAGATAATAATATGAGGAAACGTAGAAATAATATGAACTTTTTTTTACCTTTATTCTATCCTAAGAAGGCGGATGATTGTTAAAAACTTCTGAAAAAAATGGGTGGTAATGTGGTTTGTGGTAGTGACAGCCAATAGATAGGGGTATATCAACAAAGTAGTAGATAAGTACAAAGTAGTTATAAATACCCTAGGCTTGCTCCATTGTTGTGTGTTCAACACTATTAATGATAGGCTCTTCAACCTCGAATGTCACATTTGATTCATTTTGGCCATCAGTAATTATCTTGTCATCCCGAGTGTGACCATCTTATCGTCACTTTACTGCCTTCATTATTTTTTAGGGTCCTATAGAATCTTCAAGCAAGGAGTTGGCCTGACTTCAATGCATGTTCAAGAAGAATATTAAATCACCACAAGCCATATTACAAAATGAAACATCGCCACCCAATGATGAATCAGATATAAACCGAAAGAAAGGTAGGTACGAAATAAAAGAAAGAGTCTGATTCAAAGAAGAAGTAATATCTAGGATAGAAGTCGTTATAAGCACCTTTTCAAGCCTAGCAACTCCTCCAAGCGAGAAAAGAAATGTGAATGTTTTAAGAACTATGAAAGGGTTGTGAAATGTTTTACAGAGGAACACTCAAATGTTTATAAATCACTTTTAAGAAATTTATGAAACTAGAAAGCATTTTATTATGCCTATCATGTCGACGATGGTCAATGTTTGTGTCAACGATGGTAAATGTTTGTATCAACAACGTTACACTCAATCAGTGTCTTGATAGAGATAATGACTATGGTCCAAATGTCCCCCTTCTTTAATGTAAACTCTTTTACTTTCTTGATCAAATGAGTCATCTACTCATTTATGTTTTTCATTTTTCCATTTTTATATTTCATTTTGTCTGAAAAATGGTGATTAAACGATGTTTTTTTTTTGCAGATTTCTTCGCTTGCTGAGGTTGATTAAGACTTATGGGTGTGCATGTGGAACTGCCAACATCAATCAGCAAATCAATTTTTTTTAGTAGCCATATAGTACAACATCAATGAGCAAATGATCTTTTTTTTTGTAGCATTTCCCTTATAAAGACAATTTTTTTATTCTTAAATTTCTTTCAAAGTGGTTACAATTTTTTGTTCTATTTCCATTTTTGGTTGGCACCCGGTTACTCTGAGTTATCAGGTTTTATTGTCTTTTCTAAGACTCTTTTGCAAAAACAGTAGTCGTAACTTGATCAATGTAACTTGTTTTTTTGTTAAAACGATGTTACTTTTATAATTTTGTTAAAGTAGTACAGACTTATTAGAAAAATATCAAAGTAACTTAGTAACAATATCATATTTGTAACATGATTTGCCATTTTTAATACGGAGTGCGTTTTTTATAAGAGTTTTAAATAAAAATATATAACTGTATACATATCACATGATATTGAAAACAATATCACACGTTATAAGAAACAATATCGCATGATGTGGATAACAATATCACACGATTGGATTAACAATATCACACAATGTCATTAACAATATCACCATTTGCTAGTAACAATATCACAAAAATATAATCTGCCTTTTTCAGCCTGTTGATAATGAAGTATTAGAACCATTTACAAAGAATATCACACTTCACTTAAAACAATATCACACTTTATAAAAAAACAATATCACGTTTAAAATGATTATGTTCATACAAGCTGTTTAAGTAACAATATCACTACATACAAGACACAATATCATTACCGCTCCTAAACAATATCAAAAAATATAGGCAACAATACCAGTTTATGCCACCTATATTAGACTACTTATCCTACCAACATTACATCAATTCATTTTAAATTACTATTCTTAGTAGTCCTTTGAGTTCCTTCCTCTACCCTTACATGTAACTCTACACTACATCTACGCCTAGCATTTGCAACACTCTTGTATCGTCTTTTTTGTGTCTTGAGCTCTTATCCACCACCACCACCACCACCACCATCATCATCATCTTCATCTTCATCTTCTTATAATATTATGAAGAGTTGCTCAAAGTAACCAATGTCAAGTGCAACAAAAACCTGGTAACAGACAACATAAAATTACTACAACATCAACAATCCCAATGACTAAAGAAATCCTACATCATCAACAATTTTATATTCTTTTTCCATTTTTGGTTGACACTCTGTAACTCCTAGATATCAGATAAAACAATAGTCATAACTTTATCAATGAAACTTGTTTTTTTTGTTAGAACGTTGTTACTCTTATAATTTTGATAAAGTAGTACGACTTATTAGAAAAAAAAATATCAAAGTAACTTAGTAACAATATCATATTTATATTATGATTTGCTATTTTTATTGCGTTTTATAAGAGTTTTAAATAAAAATATATAACTTCAGAAGTATCACAGGATATTGAAAACAATATCACACGTTATAAGAAACAATATCGCATGATGTGGTTAACAATATCACACGATTGCATTAACAATATCTCACTATGTCATTAACAATATCACCATTTGTCAATAACAATATCACAATAATATAATCTTCCTTTTTCAACCTGTTGATAACGAAATATTAGAACCCTTAACAAAGAATATCACACTTCTCTTAAAACAATATCACACTTTATAAAAAAAACAATATCACACTTAAAAAGATTATGTTTATACGAGATGTTGAAGTAACAATATCACTACATACAAGACACAATATCATTACTGCTCTTAA
Source organism: Silene latifolia (assembly GCF_048544455.1). Taxonomy (NCBI): domain Eukaryota; kingdom Viridiplantae; phylum Streptophyta; class Magnoliopsida; order Caryophyllales; family Caryophyllaceae; genus Silene; species Silene latifolia. Next base: position 134,693,487 of record NC_133531.1, read on the forward strand.
AAAATATCACAAAATACCAGCTAATATTACATTACATCAGTTCACTTTTAATTACTATTCTTATTCAAATGAGCAACTTTTTTCGGAAATTTTATTCATAATCACACAAAAGTACATCGGTTCTTACAAAAAGAATAAGTTATGCTTAACCGGTTACAGCAACCATTCTACACAGCATGTAACCATGTATGTACATGGCTCTCGAAGGAATTCCACCAAAACGTCTAATACTAAGCTCCCTTCAAAACAAGTACGCTACATAGAGTAGACAGTAGCAACTATTTTTTTGTTTTTTCATGCCCCTTACAAATATTTTACCTTCTTAAGTAGTTTTGACTTCTCTGCTATGGGGTTGCCAAGTACATTCAAGTTTTTCAGATTCCGTAATGAACAAAGTGCCTGCCTAGAACAAAAAAAAAACATGAACTAAAGGAAAAAGTTTACACCAATATATAAAAGAAGAAAATGCGACTGCATGCATCCCATCAAAGCATACCTCTATAGCAGACCACCTAATAAGTATGTTGTTTCCGATGTCCAAAATTTGAAGTTTCTTATTGTGACTTAATTCTTCTGGTAGCGTCAGTTAGAAAACATTACTGATTCGTGGTGATTAGGACGAAAATGCAATCACGGGTGGAGTAAGGAAAAAAAAGTCGAACACAAACCTTAATATCGTTGCGAGATAGATGTAGTTGTTCTAGTTCAGTGCACGCCTTGACTGATGCATCAATCGCTTCTAGCTGGAAGTTGGAGAGGGAAATCTAAAGCGCCCAATAACATAAGAAGCAGACGTATTAGCAGTTGTACTTCGACATTCAGTAATCATCTTTCTATAAAATGCTCACCTTTATAATTGATTTCAGCTTAGCAAATACATTACCCATCTTACTTATGGATTCCTGGATAGAACTACAAGCAAAGTAGTTCAGATATCAAAATAAGAAGATGACATCATAGCTCATGAAAGTGTACAAGTATATCTTACGATGAACAAAATGACACAACTTAGAAATGATGAATCACTGTTAGCAACAGGGAGAACAAAAAGACATGACTATACTGAGACCTATCTTCTAAAAAGTATGTCGCTAAATTAAGGTGACTGTAATAACAAACACATATACCTACTTTTCTCATTCAATGAACACTGGCTAAGTCTCAATTTCTCAACTACATTGTCAAACAAATTCAACTTCATAATATGAAACCCTAGTTTTTTAAAATTATATAATATTAACCCTAATTTTCGCAATTAAACAAAAAAACATTCAATAAATACCAAAAACATACAATTAATAATACATAATTAGTTCGATTTGCTGAAATAATCACCAAAAACGTCTAAAATCGTCTATAGCTAACATATTTACAAATCTAAAGCAAGAACATAAAAGTACCACATATCACTCAACAATTAGTTCAATATTTTTTTGATGAAATCCTATTATATGCTTCTAATTCAACATACATATTATAATTTCGAACAAAATCAACATCAAATAAGCTATACTAAAACGACAGAAATTAAAACATATAACTTGTATTTCGCATTAATAATGAAATATGAATGTACCTGTGTGACATTAGAGAGAAATATAGTGATACTATTTACTTGTAGCGATCGAATTAATAATGAAGTTGATTAAATCCAGCAGAAATCGGATGAATTTGTCGCAAATGTTTTGAGATTTTTCGAGGTATTTAGGTAGGTTTAGAGAGAGAAAGTATGTATTTCGTTTAACTGGATGTTTTGGTTTGTTTTAGAAGGTTTTGACGGGTTTTGTTTGTCAATTTTATGCGTGATATTATTTGGTACATGGTGTGATACATTTGTTGGACTCATGGACTCAAATATTTAGGTGGACTCACCGGATCCCGCCTCTATATATATATATATATATATATATATATATATATAGAATCAGGATCCTGTACGAACCAAATTATGGTGCGAACCGTACGAACTTAATAATAGCCTTTCAGATTAATTCATCGACGGCCAACATTACACTCTCTTATCCTCTCAAACAAAACCCCAAACCCACGACACACGCTCTCACTAATCCTGTCTTCATTAATCTTTCTCATCACCGACGACGAATGTTATCCGACGACCGCTCTCCGTTGACGACGATTACACGCCGGTGGCGGAAACTCTACCTGACTATTTTGCAGAAACCACACCTTCGATCGTATCGTGTTTCGCTCAATTTCATCACATCACTTCTCCAATTTGATCGAATTTTCGAGATTCTTCGACATGTAAGTTTATAATTGTTACTAATTTTCATTGTTTTAATCAATTACTTCCATCATTTTCTTAATTTCCCCTAATTAGAAGAAATCTAACCCTAATTCCATTCGCGCCTCATTCTCCCCAAAATGGCGTTAAAAACTTCGCATTCGTTGCATTTCATGCGTCTCTGTGATTCTTCGTTAGTTGATGTAAGTTTTTTCCAATTTATTCATTATAATCTGCATAATGTTGTTGATAGAGGTATATACCAATCAGGCGATCCGTGACACCAATCAGGAGCTTATCCACAAAATCGTTACAGGCCATTTGGACATTGTTGATAGAAGTATGGGCTTTCTTCATTATAATCTGCATAATCTTGTGTCCATCATCTTTGTGTCTAATAATCGTAAATTGTATGTTTTCAGGAGTAGTTGAGGAACAACTTGTGTTGTTACAAGAAATTGCTTCTGAAAGAGCGAAATGCCCAAAAAAATCCTAGTTGCAGCAGAATTGCGGTTCACTGCAGGCTCCATCAGTTCCATTCTGCTGATTATTCACATCCCATAATCTTGTTGATGTAAGCTCCTGATTGGTATACATTTCTGTTCTTCTCCATTTATCCTGTTTCTTTGTTGTTTTCAATCAATTTTTGGTACTTTGTTGTTTGATTAATTTAGTTATATTTGTGTGTAACTTGTGAATCATTGGAGTGTGCTTTGATTTTTCTGTTTTCTAATCGATTTCTATGCGTTGATTAGACAGTACAAAATATCCTCATTACCATTTTAAGAATAATGTTAGTTACTTGTTGGGGGAGGGGCGACGGGACGGAGTTATTGCATACTGAATTATTAGTAATCCCATATAATCCAGTTTAAAAATAGTTTTTATTATGTGACAGTTATTGTACCGACAAATTCCAACTCGGCATCGTTAACTGGCTTATATTTTCAAATAGTAGTATCGGTTTTATTTTCATGTGCCATCTTTGGACAGAAGATGGGATAGAGAATGGGAATGAAGCATGGAATTAAAAGAACAAATATGAGATTATGAAGGTTTGGCCGAAAGCGTTGATTTCGGGTGTAGAAAATCCATTATTGTTTTGTCGAGGTGATTTGGTTGAGTCATTATTGGCTCGCATTATTAACGAGTAATTTATTGGCTAAATTGGATTATGAGTAGATTTTTTAGCCATATTGAATTGCTAACAATAAATATCATATAATGAATCAAACTCAGAGGAATTTAAGGGGTTGAGTTGAGTTGGAGTTTGAGTTGAGAATGAATTAAGTAATAATTTATAGAAAGAAAAGAAGTTTGCTGTTTTCTGACTGCTCAACATCAACAGGTCGCTCACTACTTTATTTATTTTTTCTCATACTTTTTGTTTTCATCTCCGATTTCTCATCATTACTTTTTTATCAATCAATCAATCAATCCATGATTATTAATCTATTGTGGAAACTAATACACCCTAACTAGCTTTCCTTTTCCTAGTAGAATTAAAATTATACTCCATCCGTCCCCGTCAATTGTATAGAAACCTGTTAGGTTACATAGTCTATAAAGTTCGTTTCTTAGTTTACATGGTATTTTGGAAAGTTCACAAGTTTTATAGCCTTCTTCCGTTATTCTAGATGGTGAACAAAGTTCAGAGGTTGATATCTATGTCATTGATGGTAGCATGGTCCTCGTCTCATTTTTCCCTGTCAACCAGCCTCATTTTGTTCTTATGAATACTCGGTGGCTGAGAATCACTGCACTACCTGAAATGTTTACTAACTACGCTTCTGAATGTATTGTTTTGGACATGTCAGGTACTCAGGTTAGTTTGCAACATTTGACAGGCAATGTAACTGAGAGTAAGGTACGACGTATTGCTATGCTATATGCTTTTAAAGAGGGCGTCGAAGAGACTATCACCAATTTTCAGGCTTCATATCCACCTTATCAGACTGAACTACGATGACTACCATATATTCAATCGAAGTTAAATGAGTTCATATCCAATTAAAACAATGAAAAAAAATCCAATCACAACGTTTTTGGTACTAACTACGTTTTTAGGCATTAGGTACATCTTTAAGGGTCGTAGGTTCATATTAAATGTATAGTAGGTACGTTTCTATTTTTTTTTTTTTGTGTGTCACATGTGAATTTGTGATTGGATTTTTGCAATTTGTAAGCTCGGGGTGTTAGCCCGACTAATAATATCTGTAATTAGCAATCCAGAAGAAGTAGAAATCATGATGAACGCCATTAGTACGCGATCCAGTGAGTGGTGGTGGTGGTGGTACTGGTCAGGGTGATGGACATTAGGACGGTCAATTGTGAAGAGTGGATAGACATATTATTACTCTAGGCACACAAATTAAAAGGCGGAATACACATGCTATCACTAGCGAATACACAAACCAATTTGTGTATCCGGTAGTAATAGCATATGTATCTGGTAGCAATACCATGTGTATTTGGGGTAGTAATATGGGTATCTTGTCTTACATACCAAGTGATAGGTTGATGGTTTGGTTCTGGAATATCCTTACATACAAGTGATGGGTTGGTGATCCCATTCCCCTCTTTTGGGGTTCACCCTCCCCCTTTTAGGGCTTAGTTTATGGGTTGGAGTAGGCGGCTCCACGGTAGATACATACCTCGAGCTACCTAGATAGATACACCTCTTTAAGTAGCTAGATACAAACCTCTAGTTGTTTAGATACACTCAAATCAGTTGCTAGATACATACCTCTTTCTAGGTAGACACTCTAGGTAGACACACTCCTTAAAGGTGCTAGATACTTACCTCTAGCATGCTAGATACACTACTTCAATTTGCTGGATACATTTAATAGTCTAACTGTTTGGATCTGTTAAATATATTTGGACCGCTTGAGTTCGATCGTTGAACATATAAAGTATGGAGTCATTTTTGAATATGAGTCATTTTTGAATATGAGTCATATTTTGTTGGGTACTCTCCTAACTTTGGTTAGGAATTTAGGATAATTTTTAAATTAATTAGTGCATTAAATTAAAAGGAGGTTAAGGAGCTCATTTTTTCAGAATAAACTATATTCGAGCCTCTGATATGACTATTTTTATAGCCTTGGAAACCATGAACACTGTTCTTGCGTCTAGAAATTACCATAGTCAAACTTCATTCCAACCTTAAGGAAGCGAAATCCCTTTTTCATGCTTGCTACTTCATTATAGCAATCATATAAAATGATGCTGATATGGTCTCATTGTGACTATTTGTGATCTTGTGGCTCAATGTTGATAGCATGTTCCGGTTTCATATGTGTCATTATAGCTTTGTTTTCTTTCTTTCTTTTTTTTTTCTGAGGGAATTGGGATGTAGAAGTTGAGTTAGAGATGAAAAAAATGTAATGATCTTATGCTGTTTTTTCATTTCTTTTGCCAGGCTAGCTTATGCCAGTTTCATGTCAACATGTGGCAGCTCTGAGTTCGTAAGATTTGTACCGTAACTGAGTTCAAAGGTTGTGGTGTGCGGCGTCAGCTGGCGGTTGCAGAGGTGCGAGGTAGTAGCAAGTATTAATGTTCCAAGAAATTTTAATGTATCTAATTTGTTGTTTTCAATACCTAAGAAGCAAAATTCATTAGGTTAAAGTTGGCCAATTTCACACCTTCAGTAATGCCTCACAAGCCTCGGTTTTACGCATTTTACTGGCAGCTTATGCAGTCCGTGAACACTGATTGTTTAGCATTGATAGAGTATGTTACAGCAGAAGAAACATGTTCTCATTTTAGGATAGCATAAATTGTACAAGGAAAAACAGGTGGTGCTATATCGTTTCCGGCCTTATTTATTTTTGTACAGGATTTGTGTAATCTATTAGAAATTTTGGATCTTAATTTTAATTCTATATAAATGGGTGATCAAATTGCCTCAAAAGTAATTAATGAAATGATATAAAAAGGGTGGTGTTAGTTTTATCATCTTCACCAGCTTTCTATCTTGCCATCTCTAGGAGCCCTTGAAAGTGTTGAGAAACTGGGACAAATGTGATGTTTTTATTATCGGTTTCCTTTATACAATAATGTACCATTCCGAGTGTGGAATAAAGGAAACTTATATCCTTGAAATCCTTAAACCCTTTTTCGTCATACTTTAGAATAGATACACACTTTTAAGTTACGAGTACCTTTAACTTGTTAGATACACTCTTTTAAATTGCTAGATACATACCTTTAACTAGCTAGATACACTCTAATATGACTAAATCGAGATAGTGGTGAAGCCGATGCGCGTAGATGTACAGACGGCGGTACGACTATGTAGTAGTGAGAAAGCGAAGATAGTGATGTGGGTGGTCAATCGTTAATGGTGAAAATGAGTATAAGGATTAAAATGAGGGATAATAAGGTAAAGAAAAACCACAAGATTGGCATATCGTCCACGGTCCGCCATATAAAGCTAAAATCGAAACCAGACAATACACAGATATAAGAAGGGCACATAAGAAAGCATGCTTGGTTGTATTGCTAAAAACCTTTTTCCTTTGGCCTGATAAACAAAGCAAAGCATAGCATCCGAAACCAAAAATTGGCAGCAAGACATTACGGAGTACATGGTATTTTCAGTTCTTCATTCACCCACAAGCCACACTTGACACTCCCTAAGTAACTCGTTTTTCGACTAAACAAAACATCCCTACATTTACCACAAATAAGACCATACAACCTGTTGTACAGTAGCATGGTACAACAGGGTCATATATTATATATACTATCTAAATCCAATTAAAAAAAAAAAAGTTTGACGCACATCTCAATTCTCAAATCTCTTTTAAACGACTCTCAATTCTCACACAACCACTTGAAACCCTTCTCTCATCTCTCTTAAGCGACTCTTAATTCTCAAGTCTCAATCGCATCACAATTTAGGGCTTTAGGGTTAGGGTTTTCTATAATCTCTCTTAAACGAATAGTCACCTTCCTCTTTTTTCCTAATTCTCATTCCAAAATAATGGTGAAAGGGAAGCAATTGACATCAATATCAAGGAGGAAAAAAGCATCTAACAATATTTCAGTGAACGAGATGCAATTTACACCATCAAGACGGAAAATGCATCAAACAATAATTTGAGGTAAATTTCTACACCAATCATACGAATTATTATTAAAAGAATACGAGCTAAAAAATACGAGCACATAAGAATACGAGCTATTAAGATAAGAATACGAGCTAATATAAAAAAACTACGAGCTTAAATCACATAAGAATACGAGCTATTAAGATAAGAATACGAGCTAATGAAAAAAGAATACGAGCTTAAAAATACGAGCACATAAGAATACGAGCTATTAAGATAAGAATACGAGCTAATGTAAAAAGAATACGAGCTAATGTAAAAAAAAAAAATACGAGCTTCAACTATTTTCATGCATTATAAATTTTGGATAAAAAATTTCCTTCAAGATGATGTTCACGAGTCACGTCATATGATTTGTTCCGTATAGTCAATTAATTATAATAATTTAAGGGAGGATGTGATTCATTAACTGGATGATGGAGGAAGATGAAGAAGAGTTAGAAAAATATTGAAGCAGTCAGAGAGAGAGGAGGACGATTGGATTGAAAATTGGATTACGTTAATTTTTTTTTTCAAAAGTATTTGAAAAAAAGACTAAAATAACCTTGGATGTACAATAACATTGTACATCCAGTTGTATGGTCTTGGAACTGTACATTTACTAATAACCGGCTATACTCCGCCTTCCTTTTGCTTCTGTTCATATAATAAACTAGACAAAGAGCAAGAACCCAATATCCCCTTTACTACCACCTTGCTTAGTGGGCAACAACGTCTGGTGACCACCTGAACAACCACAAACGCTTTTGATTCGAAGCCTACATTACCTAGATACACATATTACTTAGTCCAGATACACATATCAGTGCTATCAGATACATAAATCATACATGTATCTAGTAATATTCATACATGTATCTGGTGACAGTACCTCATGTATCCACCCCCAACGGCCCAAACTATGAGCTACCACCATAACCATCCTTGCCATCGTATCAACCACCATAACTCAACACCTCATTGATGCCGACGACCAATAATCATGGCAGCCACGGGCAAAACCACGTACTCCAATCTCCTCGCTGCCACTCACCTTTCTCGATGAACTACCCCAACAAGAGAGATTAAACACAACAAGGACCCAAGCCAACACAACAGCCTTGATTTGCAGCACTCATCCCCAAGCACCGTCACAAGCAGCCATCAGATCCACCTATTCGACTCGTTCTGTTACCACTTCCAACCACCGCATCATCATCGCCATTCTTCTTTCAGCACCACCAGTTGACCCGTAATTGGCCAACAAAGACATTTCTGAGTCTAAATGTTCCGATTAGGCCATAAATACAACTTTTTTTTTTCGAATTTTTACTTTGTTTTCAGTAGATCTATAGTTAAAATCACAATTTTTAAGAGTGCCGATAACGTTTCTCACCGGCGGCCGCATTAGGTTACAAAAAAGGGATAAAAGTTGATGAAAGGGAGGTACGGGTTTGAGGACAAAGAGATAAGAGGTTCCGTCGATGCTCCGGTGATGTCACCGGTGTTGTCGGATGACTTGTAGTAAATGGTGAAGGTGAGGTATCAATGAATGGTGTTCGTAGTTTTCAATTGGAAATGTATTCTAAGCCTTAAATTGATCTTATCCAATGGTTACTTATACAAGGGATTTTTGAGTTAGTTCGTACGGTTCGTACTGAACTCTAGTTCGCACGAGATCCGCCCTATATATATATATATATATATATATATATATATATATATATATATATATATATATATATATATATATATATATATATATATATATATATATATATATATATATATATATATATATATATATATATAGAGAGAGAGAGAGAGAGAGAGAGAGAGAGAGAAGGGTTCTTATAAGGCCACTACATCTAATAAGTCCCTAAGTCCTTATAAGGGCCTTTGGATGGAAGGGATGGAGGGATGAGATTACATCTCATTCAAGGGTCACAAATGAACCTCCCTAATCTCCCTCCCTAATTGTGTATAACTCCACCTAATTTTGTATAACTCTACCATCATTCTAATCTCCCAACTCACTTCCTCATTCACTCATCCTCTCTCATTTCTCACTTTCACTCTTTCTCTCTCATTTTCTTCCCACCCTCTCTAAACAAAAAAAAAAACCAAACTGATAAAAAAAGCCCAAACTAAAATAAACCAAAAAAAACCAAAAAAATCACTCCACCACACACCACACACCACACCCGACCCACCACCACCCCACCACCACCCCCACCACACCCGACCCACAACCCGCCAACACCACCAATCAATCCCGACTCCACCAGACCGCACCACACCATTCATCCCTCCACCACGATCGTACCTCCCCGGAGCTCATGCAACGCCGCGACAAACCAGACGACCCCTTCACGCTTCCCCATCAACGACAACCACCACAACATCTCCCCACCAACACCACCGACCCGACCCACCAGGACGACCCACCACGGACCCACCATTCACTTTTTTTTCAGATCCAAAACCGTCATCCCTTCACTTTAGTTTTTATTTCGAAAACCGACATCCCTTCACCCGACCCACCAAACTCATATAAGATCTGAAAACCGCCATTCACTTTTTTGGGTTTGCTTTCATTTTTTTGTTTATTTTTTCTGATTTTGGTCTTCAATCTCTCCTTTCTATATTTTGTATGGCTTTCTGGTTTTCGATTCAAATTGGTTTTATTATTTGTATGGCTTTATGGTCTTTGATGGTTTTGTTAGTTGTTTGTCTGGCAGATACCACGGCTTCAACAAACGGAGTACTAGTTTTGAGTTTGTCTTCCTTTTTTGTTTTGTTTTTGTTTTTATTTTAAATGGGTTTTGTTTTATATGGGTTTTGTTTTATTTTGTATGGGTTTTTGTATGGGTTTTGTTTTATTTTCATTGTCCATTTTTTTAATTTTTCAGATTTACTTTATTTTGTTCTTTGTTTTTTGGTTTTTGTTATTTTGATTTTTTGTTTTGTTGAAGTTATACAACCATTCAAGTTTGTTTTGTTGGTTTTTTTGTTTGGTTTGGTTTTGATTTTTCATATTTACTTGATTTTTATAAAAGTTACACTATTTATGACTAAAGTTATACACTTAAAACATTAAAGTTATACATCTTGTCTATTAAAGTTATACACTGCGTGCATTAGAGTTATACACACGATATTTAAATTTGGTTTTTTTATTGTTATTTGGTTTATTTCGGGTTTGGTTGGGTTGTTGGTTTTTTGGTTTTATTATTCTTATTTGGTTTTTTGTTTTTGTTATTATGAGTTTTTTTGGTTTTTGTTATTATTTTTTTTTTCATATTTTTCATATTTATTGTTTGATTTTTTACTATTTACGACTAAAGTTATACATTTTATGACTAAAGTTATACATTTTATGACTAAAGTTATACATTTTATGACTAAAGTTATACATTTTATGACCAAAGTTATACAAAAAATGACTAAAGTTATACAAAAATTGGACTAAAGTTATACAAAAAATTGACTAGAGTTATACAAACTGTGACTAGAGTTATACATTGTATGACTAGAGTTATACGTATGTTTTGATTTTATTTTGGACTAAAGTTATACAATTTTGGACTAAAATTACACAAATTTGGACTAAAGTTATACAATTTTGGATTTGAAGTTATATAAAAATAGACAGAGTTATACAAAAATGCACCAAAGTTATACAAAGAATGGACTAAAGTTATAAAAAAAATTGGACTAAAGTTATACAAAAATTGGACTAAAGTTATACAAAAATGAACCAAAGTTATACAAAAATGAACCAAAGTTATACAAAAATAGACCAGAGTTATACAAAAATGCACCAAAGTTATACAAAAAATGGACTAAAGTTATACAAAAAATTGGACTAAAGTTCTACAAAAATTGGACTAAAGTTATACAAAAATGCACCAGAGTTATACAAACATGCACCAAAGTTGTACAAAAATGCACTGAGTTATACAAACATACACCAAAGTCCATTTTTGTATAACTTTAGTCCATTTTTTGTATAACTTTAGTCCATTTTTGTATAACTCAGTGCATTTTTGTATAACTCAGTGCATTTTTGTATAACTTTAGTCCATTTTTTGTATAACTTTGGCTCATTTTTTGTATAACTCAGTGCATTTTTGTATAACTCGGTTCATTTTTGTATAACTTTGGTCCATTTTTGTATAACTTTAATCCATATTTGTATAACTTTAATCCATTTTTGTATAACTTTGGTCCATTTTTGTATAACTTGATCTTTTTTTTTGTATAACTTTGGTCTATTTTTGTATAACTTTGTCTTTTTTTGTATAACTTTAGTCCATATTTGTATAACTTTAGTCCATATTTGTATAACTTTGGTCCATTCTTGTATAACTTTGGTTCATTTTTTTATAACTTTGGTTCATTTTTGTATAACTCTGGTTCATTTTTGTATAACTTTAGTCCAATTTTTGTATAACTTTAGTCCATTTTTTGTATAACTTTGGTGCATTTTTGTATAACTTTGGTCATAAAATGTATAACTTTAGTCGTAAATAGTTAAAAAATCAAACAATAAATATGAAAAATATGAAAAAAATAATAATAACAAAAACCAAAAAAACTCATAATAACAAAAACAAAAAACCAAATAACAATAATAAAACCAAAAAACCAACAACCCAACCAAACCCGAAATCTAAAATAAACCAAATAACAAGATTTAAAACCCGAAATCTTAAAAAAAGTATAACAAGAAGAGATTTGAGAAAATGAATAAAAAAGGAGAAGTAACAAAATAAAAGAAAATAAAAGACAACAACAAAAAATGAATGGAAAAGACAACTCAAAACATGAAAATAAAGACCAAACGAAAAAAAAAAAAAAAAAAAAAAAAAAAAAAAAAAACCGAGGAAAAAAAAAAAAAAAAAAAAAGTTGGCGGCGGTGCGGTGGCGGCGGTGGTGGGCGGTGAGTTGGTGTCGGGTGGGATAGTGGTGGGTGGTGGTGAATGAGGAAGAGAAGAATGAATGATTTATTTGGGTTTTTTGATTTAATTGGATTTTTTGGGTTTTTTGATTTAATTGGATTTTTTGGGTTTTATTTATTTATTTGGGTTTTGGGTTTTTTATTTATTTGGATTTTTTGGGTTTTTATTTTTTGGGGTTTTAGAGAGAAGATGAGTTGTGTGATATATGAGAGAAGTGGATGAGAGGAAAAGAAGTTATAGTGAATTAGTGATTAATTAGAAGGATTAGTGAAGGAGGAGAGAATGAGTGATATTAGTACATAAACACACTTTTGGAGGTTGATCTTGGCCATCCATCTCCCTCCATCCAATGACTCACAATAGGACTTATGGACTCAAATATATAGAGGACCTTAGTTGATCCTTCCTCTATATATATATATATATATATATATATATATATATATATATATATAGAGGCGGGATCTCGTGAGTTTGGTTCTTACGGTGAGTTGTGAGTTTGTGTGCTCACAAATCTCAGACATTAGATCATGTAAAATTAACGCATGAGATTGAATTACAAAAATAAAATAAATCCCGACATTCCTTCTCCTCAAGCCTCTGCCGTCAAAACGTCAGCAATTAAACAAAAGAAACCAAATCTTATCCTTCCCTTTCTTCTTCACCTTCTGAAAACAACCAATTCATCATTACAATCTAGATCCTTATCACCACTACAATCATCTGCTTCTTGAACACAATCAACCGGACCACTAAAAAAACTGAATTAACCGAACGGCGACATGGTAGACAGATTTGACGAGAAGATCAACGACAGCTCGCATTTCCGCCATAGTCGTTGAGTGAATGTTATATGATGTCAGTGAGTGTCTCTACAAATGTTGAATTTGTTTGTGTTTTAATTCAGTTGATTGATTTGATTCTTTTCACATTGGACGCCATAGATGAGGTTGTTGGAGTAAAATATCAGTTGAAGTGGCGTAATTAAAGCTGATTGTCGTGGTGCGGAACTCTTAAAATTATCCATTTGTTTATTACTCCCTTCACTACGCAGCTACTTTTCAATATGACGATGTTAATTAATAATTAAAATAAACTACTCCGTATAAATTAGTTCGTCTTATAGCGCAACACAAATATTGATTGTTTAAGCACTAATTTAGTAGATTGGAGGTTGTTTAGTTAGATATTTAGAGATTTAGATTTGAAACTTGTAAATGAATGGTGATGATTGTGGTGTCCAACGGAGACCGATTCACTCACTAGTGTATGATATGTTTGAATTCAGTCACTAGCGCCGTTATTGAAAATTGAAGTTGCAGAAGATAACAATGACACTACAATAACACCAGAATAATACTTCAATAATGCACAGATAAAACTACAATAACAGCACAATAACACAGGAAAAAAGAGTAAAAAAAATCGGAATAACATCACAATAACACCAGAATAACGGCACAATAACATGTGGTAGAAAAAAGTGGAAAAAATCAAAAGTAGTAAAAAAAATCAAAGTGACACCGGAATAACATCACAATACAATGAGAATAAAAGAGAATAACAAAGACAATAACACGTGGTAAAGAAAAAGAAAAAAATCAAAGTCGTAAAAAAATTCACGATGAATGAGAATAACATCACAATAACAGCGGAATAACAATAACAGCACAATAACATATGGTAAAAAAAGAGAAAAAAAATCAAAATCGTAAAAAAAATCAAAGTAACAGCAGAATAACATCACAATAACATCGGAACAACAATAACATGTGGTAAAAAAAAAGAGAGAAAAAAATCAAAGTCGTAAAAAAAATCCAGGTAAAAAAAAGCACAATAATAGCATAATAACACGAGGTAAAAAAAATAAGAGTAAAAAAAATCCGGTACAAAAAGAAAAAGAAAAAAAGGTAACATAATGAGTAAATTAAAGAAAAACATAAGAGAAAACAAAAATCAAAGTGGTAAAAAAAAAAGCATAATAACACGAGATAAAAAAAAAAAGAGAAAAAAAAAATTAAAGTAAAAAAAAAAGTAACATTAGAAAAAAAAGAAAATAAGTAAATGACAATAGTTTTATGTGACATGTAAGATTTGATCTTGGCCACTCATCTCTAATATAATCTAGTGGCTGAGATTCCCCCAACTCACAACTCACCATAAGAACCAAAATAACCAAATCCAATCTCTCTCTCTCTCTCTCTCTCTCTCTCTCTCTCTCTCTCTCTCTCTCTCTCTCTCTCTATATATATATATATATATATATATATATATATATATATATATATATATATATATATATATATATATATATATATATATAGGATTGAGATCCTATGAGAACCATTTTTTCATGAGAACCTCGGGTTCAGAACCTATGTACAAAATTTGACCGCCTAGCTAACTTCACAATCATAATTCATCATCATTTCACTTATCACAAAATCAACAAAAACAAAGATCTCATTCCCCCTAAAATATCCAAATTACGTTGCAATAACCTAAAATCTCCAACCAAGTGGTGTTAGTCCAGTGGTAGCCGGGTTAAACCTTGAAGCTTGCAGAAATGCAGGGGTTGAGAGGTCCCGAGTTCGACTCCCAGCTGGGGCGATGATCACTTGGCCACTGCAGCCCCGAAAGGGGTGGCTTACATGGTCCATGTGGTGGTGCGGGAATGCATGGGCCCGGGGGGATTCAACCCCTCGTCATCAAAAAAAAAAAAAACCTAAAATCTCCAATTTCTTACAAAATCAAACATTCTAGGAGCCACTATTACACGTCCCCCATACAAAAAATCAAATCAAGCAAACGCAATTCACAATCAAACTCAAAAGATACAAAAGAAAAAAAAAATAAACTCTTTGCTCGAACTCGGAAGCGCATTAGAACTAGAGAGAAACACAATATCATCAATCATTCGAGTGATAAGCTTTTGAAAACTCTCTTTTCGAAGTTTCATCGATTGCAAATTCACTTGTTGCGCTGCCAGATTCAGCCGCTACGTCGGCGGTTATGATTGTTGTTGTGGCACTTGGTGTTGTTGCTGTTGTTGTTGAATTGATCACCTCTCATTTGGGCATTCATTTTACTGCTACTAGTGTTACAGTGACAAACTAAAAGTAATTATTGTTTTTCTCTTTTGTTTTTTTTTGTTTTAATATTTTCTTTGGTGAATAGAGGGAAAGAAAAGCAATGAATTGTATCCGTTGATTTAAAACTTTAACTGGGTTAATAGGTTGATTACTTCATTATTATGACTAAAAGGGGATAAAATAGGGAGATTACATGGGTAAGTGCTTGATAATTTTTTTTTGAGGAGAAACATGATATAACATGTGAGTTTCTAACAAATTGTGATTTATTGCTATTATGATTTTTGGGTAATTTTTTTTTATGATTGATGAAATGTTGATGAACTATGATTGTGAAGTCAGTTAGTAATCTAGAATTTGGTGACCGGCAGCTAATGAACATTTGGTACAAAGTTTTTGAACATTTATTACAAGCGTTCTGAACTTGAAGAGGTTCTCACGGTTCTCATGGGAGGAGAGTTCTCATAGGATCCTAAATTTATATATATATATTAAATAGCTATTTTGATCTAATAATATATCAAAGTTATATAAATTGTTGTTAAATTTAAAGTACTCAAATTAATATTTTTTTTTGTATTCATATTTAACATAAACTTATTAATGACGTATCGGGGTCGAGTAGATCGGGATGGATAGGGTTTCGACTCTAAAATAACGAATTATTTTACGTTCGTGTCGAGTTGTGAGTCAAGGTTTACGAGCTTTGACCTTGGAAATAACAAGTCATGTTAATTCAGGTCAAGTCAAATTTTTATAGGTCTACATTATGAACATAAAAAATGTAAACACAAATATAAATAATTAATCAGTTTATTTAGACTCAAATATGAACGATTTGGGTTGGTTCAAAACTCAAAATTTGAGAACTCTATAACATGAGGCAAATTTGTAATATGATTTACATGACGGGAACAGGTTACAGTTAGTAAACAATTTAAGTAAGTTTATGGTGCTTTTATTTTGCCATTTTATTTTTACTTTAAAAACAAAATCCCATTTTTAAATAGGGAAGCTATTTTTATGAAAAAAAATAATTTCTTATTAATACTTTAATAATAGTTATGATTTACACTATATTTTATATTAAGATAAATTTATATTTAACCGGTCAGATATAGTCATATAGTGGATCAGATTTCGACCTAACTTAATGGGTTAGTTCGAGTTTATCGACATATCAAGCTTCACGAGTCAAGACCCAGGAAAAAAAACAAATTGAGTTGGGTTAAATATTAACAAGTACATGCTTTGTTGTTTAACTTTGTCAATTATAAATCTCTTAATAACCAAAATCACTAATTAATTTTCATGCATATTCACATAAATTCATTAAAAGATGTTAATCTTCATAAAAAAAATCTTCTTTCATTTTATTTCTCAACTTTTACTCAGTCTCTCGATTACTATGTTAAATAGGTATTCATACTTTAACTATCAAGAGGACAAATCATAATTTAATCCGTACTCATCAGCCAATAAACCTAAGATATCATGTATTTTACGTCTCGTTTGATAATTATAAATGTAATTTATAAGTCAAATCTACATGGAAAATGTAATTAAATTTTTTTAATAAATAATCTTGCTAATTTATAATATTAAATTACATATCCCTGCAATTTTGCTCGGGTTAAAAACTAGTAGTATAATAATTGTCGTCGCTAGAATGTATAAGAACATTTCAGTGTCAAAAATCAAGAATCCTTCATCAATCTTAAAAAACATATAGTTGGCCTTTGATCGTTTCTTACTTACCTGTTCACAAATTAGACTTTACTACAACCTCCGTTCTTGTTATTTGTTTAGCTATTTCATTTTAGATATCTCAGTTAATTGTTTGATGATTTGATCATCCATCCTCAACGAGGTCCACTCCTTATCTTATAATAAGTCCCCTCCTCTTCCTTTGGTTTTCATGCCAACGATTCGGGTTGGTTCAAAACTCAAAATTTGAGAACTCTATAACATGAGGCAAATTTGTAACATGATTTACATGACGGGAACAGGTTACAGTTAGTAAACAATTTAAGTAAGTTTATGGTGCTTTTATTTTGCAATTTTATTTTTACTTTAAAAACAAAATCCCATTTTTAAATAGGGAAGCTATTTTTATGAAAAAAATAATTTCTTATTAATACTTTAATAATAGTTATGATTTATACTATATTTTATATTAAGATAAACTTATATATAACCGGTCAGATATAGTCATATAGTGGATCAGATTTCGACCTAAGTTAATGGGTTAGTTTGAGTTTATCGACATATCAAGCTTCACGAGTCAAGACGCAGGAAAAAAATAGATTCAGTTGGGTTAAATATTAACAAGTAAATGCTTTGTTGTTTAACTTTGTCAATTATAAATCTCTTAATAAACAAAATCACTAATTAATTTTCATGCATATTCACATAAATTCATTAAAAGATGTTAATCTTCATAAAAAAAATCTTCTTTCATTTTATTTCTCAACTTTTAATCAGTCTCTCGATTACTATGTTAAATAGGTATTCATACTTTAACTATCAAGAGGACAAATCATAATTTAATCCGTACTCATCAGCCAATAAACCTAAGACATCATGTATTTTACGCCCCGTTTGATAATTATAAATGTAATTTATAAGTCAAATCTGCATAGAAAATGTAATTATATTTTTTTTATAAATAATCTTGCTAATTTATAATATTAAATTACATATCCCTGCAATTTTGCTTGGGTTAAAAACTAGTAGTATAATAATTGTCGTCGCTAGAATGTATAAGAACATTTCAGTGTCGAAAATCAAGAATCCTTCTTCAATCTTAAAAAACATATAGTTGGCCTTTGATCATTTCTTACTTACCTGTTCACAAATTAGAGTTTACTACAACCTCCGTTCTTGTTATTTGTTTAGCTATTTCATTTTAGATATCTCAGTTAATTGTTTGATGATTTGATCATCCATCCTCAACGAGGTCCACTCCTTATCTTATAATAAGTCCCCTCTTCTTTCTTTGGTTTTCATGACAACGATTCGGGTTGGTTCAAAACTCAAAATTTGAGAACTCTATAACATGAGGCAAATTTGTAATATGATTTACATGACGGGAACAGGTTACAGTTAGTAAACAATTTAAGTAAGTTTATGGCGCTTTTATTTTGCCATTTTATTTTTACTTTAAAAACAAAATCCCATTTTTAAACAGGGAAGCTATTTTTATGAAAAAAATAATTTCTTATTAATACTTTAATAATAGTTATGATTTATACTATATTTTATATTAAGATAAACTTATATTTAACCGGACAGATATAGTCATATAGTGGATTAGATTTCGACCTAAGTTAATGGGTTAGTTCGAGTTTATCGACATATCAAGCTTCACGAGTCAAGACCCAGGAAAAAAATAGATTCAGTTGGGTTAAATATTAACAAGTACATGCTTTGTTGTTTAACTTTGTCACTTATAAATCTTTTAATAAACAAAATCACTAATTAATTTTCATGCATATTCACATAAATTCATTAAAAGATGTTAATCTTCATAAAAAAAATCTTCTTTCATTTTATTTCTCAACTTTTACTCAGTCTCTCGATTACTATGTTAAATAGGTATTCATACTTTAACTATCAAGAGGACAAATCATAATTTAATCCGTACTCAGCCAATAAACCTAAGACATCATGTATTTTACGTTCCGTTTGATAATTATAAATGTAATTTATAAGTCAAATCTACATGGAAAATGTAATTATATTTTTTTTTTATAAATAATCTTGCTAATTTACAATATTAAATTACATATCCCGGCCCTGCAATTATGCTCGGGTTAAAAACTAGTAGTATAATAATTGTCGTCGCTAGAATGTATAAGAACATTTCAGTGTCGAAAATCAAGAATCCTTCATCAATCTTAAAAAGCATATAGTTGGCCTTTGATCGTTTCTTACTTACCCGTTCACAAATTATACTTTACTACAACCTCCGTTCTTGTTATTTGTTTAGCTATTCCATTTTGGATCAGGGTTTTAAATCTCGGTATCGGTCGCGATCGCGGTCACGGTGTCGCGGAATCGGTCTGAACCGCTTGTCGCGGACCATGAATCGCTCGTCGCGGTCGATTTTTGTTTTACAAGGTTTTTTGGCTATATTTAATATCCATTATATTTCTGATGTTATATTATGGCTAAATATCTCACAAACAACATTTTAAAATACTATAATTAAGAAATAGTGATTAAAATAGTTTTTTTTTTTGAAGTTGTATCTGTATGTAGGTGTTTAAATGACGTATGTAGGCGTTTAAATGACTGCATATGAATATGAGAGTGACTAAAACCAAACAATAGACTGAAAAAAAGTTACTTGACCCACCCACCCATTGATCACTCCATCTATAAACTGACAAGTGGCACACTGACACCCACCCAACAAACTTACAACTCCCACGTCTCAATTTACTTTCACCAGTCACCATATATCTACAAAAATAATTTACTCTCACCTTTTTTATACAATTCCAACTCTTCCATCAGTCATCAATCATCACATTAATTATTAATCAAAAGAAAAAACAAGAGTCGTTGATTCCCTTTCAGGTCCTTCATCCCCATCTTTCATCTCCTTCATCTATGATTCTAAGTCTCCACAACTTCGTCCCTTTCATCTTCTTCATCCCCATGATTGGGGTTCACCACCAGCACCATCTCCCAGCTTGTACAGTACTCAAAATCATTTTTTAAGGTGAGTATTAAAAAATCTCGGTTAATCATATCGGTCGTATCGGAACGAGTAGGGCGATGCCCGAGTCAACTCGCTCAACTCGGCCGATTTTGCCCCCTTTTATAAATGGCCGATAAATCTCGGTGTATCGTGACTCGGCGACCATCGAGACCGATACTTCTCGGCCGATACGAGACGTATCGGGCGAGTTTTTAAACCCTGTTTTGGATATCTTAGTTAATTGTTTGATGATTTGATCATCCATTCTCAACGAGGTCCACTCCTTATCTTATAATAAATCCCCTCCTCTTTCTTTGGTTTTCATGCCTAAATCAAAGGTAAATAAATAATCGGACAGATGGAGTATGTCTATATATATTAGTGGAACCTAAATTATTACATGCATAATTATTAAACATATATTCATACAACTCTACAAAGTAATCAAAGAGCTAAACACACAAACACAAAAATGGGAAACATTAATAAGAAAATGAGCATGGTGATGGTGGTGGTATCGGTGCTAATATTTATGCCGATAACACCATCATCAGCACAATCGGCACAAACTTGTTTGGAGCTGCAAGGGAACGTCGTCGCTTTTTGCACCATACAACAAACACCATTGGAACTTTTAATATGTTGCAATCAATGGAGTGCCGTAGCCGAGGCTGATACCGCTTGTTTCTGCGAATTATTATCTGCTCTTCGTACTGAAGATCCCGCGGAAGTAAACTCGATCTTCCCCAGATGTGGTATCGACGGTTCTTTTGACACTTTGTGCCTCTGGTACGTGACTCTTCATTTATTTATTTCTTACAGTATTAATTAATCCTTATTTTCTTTTTAAAATATAATTAATGTTTGACTAATTTGTTTAATTTTCAAGATTTGGTGGCGCCATGTGTCCATGTAAGTCCCTTCTACGCCATGAATCCATGTAAGTCCTTTCATGGAACTTCTTTGTACATGTATCATTGACCGGGACTGGGAGAGTATCTCTTTTTGGTAACTTTTTGTGAGTCGCTTTTCATGTGCATGTGGTACTCCCTCTGTCCCGGTCATTTGTTGTCCTTTTCCATTTTGGGTGTCTCACTCATTTATTGTCCTTTCTATTTTAAGAATGAACTTGATGAGTAATTTGATCATTCTCATTCAATTTGTTCCACTTGTCAATTAGTTATTGGCCTTTTCCTCATTTCTTGGTCTTTGTGCCAAAACAAAAGGACAACAATTGACCGGGACGGAGGGAGTATAATTTATGGGGTTCAAATTGTTAGGACATATTTGTTGATGATGACATACCCAATTTAACGTGTTTCTAAGTGTACCATTTCAGGAATAATGCACCCTCCTCAAGCAAGAATTAATCAATGTCAAAGTCAAGAATGGTTGATAATTTGCTACCCAAGATTTAGAGTCAATTGTGTCATCTAATGTACAAGTTAGGGAGTAGAGTATTTAAAAGCAATAACAACAGTCAAGACTACTGTTACCCTTATAAGTAACAGTAGCCTGGACTGTCACCATGGTCCGTAACACTTGAAATTCAATTTCCTTTCGAAAATCCTTTTTATCCTTTTTAAATGGCTTGGATTTAATTAACAACTTTCAGATTTCTTCTCTAAAGATTTGGGTCTCTAGAAAATGGAAAAGGTTTAGCTAATTATCAATTCAAATTGTTTCCTCTTTGTGCCAATTTGTCTCCTTGGTCTTTTATAAAAGAAAGTTTGCTTTTTGCCATTTTTGTGAAAGCTTGTCATCTTGTGACTTGTTTTCCACTCTTTGTTTTCTGAAAAATCAAAGGCTTCTTTTCGATAATTAAAAACCTTATTTTCTTCTTTTGCCTCTCAATAAAAGTACCTTCTTTTGTGCAAGTTTGGGGAAGTGTTGGTCTTCATCACATGTGAAAACCTTTGACTCACAAACCCTAGCTTGCCTCCTCTTGTGTGCCTCCTCTATAAAAGGAACCCTTCTCCTCACTTTGAAAGCAAGACTTTTCAGAGAAATCAAAAGTATTTTTGCAAAATCAATTTTTAAGAACTCGAAATTTTCTTTGCAAAAAATCTTCTAAGTCTTCAATTGTGACGATCGAAATCATTTGTTACTTCACGAGTTGTTCTACCCTCTCATCTAGAAATCGTTTGTACCAATAAGTTGTCATTCTCAATTCTTTTTAAGAATCAATCTAAGGAAACTTGGTTTGAAAACATTCTAGTTAGAGTGTAGAGTTTGCAAAATTGTTTTCAAGTTTTCAAATCCTTTTGATATTTTGCAAAGCTTTCAAAATCTTAAAGTGTTACAATCACAGTGACTGTTGCTTTAAGTATTAAACTCTCTCACTTATGAACCGTTTGATCTTGTAAGTTGTCCATATCAATTCTTGTTAAAGAATCAGTCCGTGGAAACTTGATCCTTGTAAACGTTCTAAGTCAGAGTGTTGAGTTCTAGGACGGAGTAGTCCTTTAACTCTTGTGGCAACCGGAGTAGGTTGTGAGTTGTTGAGTTCTAGGACGGAGTAGTCCTCTAACTCGTGTGGCAACCGGAGTAGGTTGTTGGTAGTTCATAGACGGAGTAGTCTTAGAACTTGTGTCGCAACCGGAGTAGGTTGTTGGTCCTTTTGTTGTTAGTGTTTCAAAGTAGTCGGAGTAGATTACATCACTTATCAATAAAAGAAGATTGGACGTAGGCCTTTAGAGTGTCGGCCGAACCAATTCAAAATCGTTGTGTTGTTTATCTCTTCGCTTTTTATTCCGCTGCTCTTTAATACGTTTTTATTTCTTTTGCTTAACTCTTGAAGTAACAGTTCCACATACTGTCACATTTGGTCTGCAGTCTGTACTTCATAAACTGAGACAAATAGCTACAGTCAGAACAATTGTTACTTTCATACTACAGCAAACGTCCATTTTAATACTCGTTTAATTTCTCAATATTATTCGAAGTATTCTTCTATCTCTTTTCATCCTACAACTTACTTTAAGTCAATAAAGTTGAAGTTAAAATTTTTAAATAGTACCTAATTCACCCCCCCCCCTCTTAGGTACTTGAATCCATAAACTCAACAATTGGTATCAGAGCCTCGTGCTCTTGATCGAGGCTAATCGCCTTAGAGTTTGATTCGTGGGTAATGGATTCCGAGAAACACTCCAAGATCCCGGTCTTTACCGGTGCGAATTTTGGATGGTGGAAACTCAAAATGGAACATTACATCAAAAGTATAGACTATCAATGTTGGAACATCATCCAAAATGGACCTCTTGTTATTGAGGAAACCGATATACTAACCGGTTTCACCAAAACTAAGGAGTAAAGAAATTACAATGAAAATGATTTCAAACTTGCCGAAAAGAACTCCAAAGCAATGTCGATTCTTCAACGTTGTGTTGGTGAGGAGGAAGTTAGTCGAATCTCTGGATGTCCTACGGCAAAATCTATTTGGGACTCTCTTGTACTTGCTTATGAGGGGACGTCCCAAGTTAGAAAACACCGTATTGACCTTCTCATGCAACAATATGAGATGTTTAGAATGTCAACGGACGAGTCCATAAATAGCTTTTCTTCACGTTTTTCTTGTATTATTAATGAGCTAAAAAGTCTAGGAAGGGATTTCGAGTCCGAGGACATCATTCGGAAAATCCTTCGTAGTCTAACCTCTAAGTGGCAACCCAAAGTTACCGTTATAGAGGAAGCCAAGGATTTGTCAACCCTATCTCCTCATGAACTAATGGGATCACTAATGGCTCACGAGTTTAATCTCGATAAGCATTCTAGTGAGTCTTCAAAGGGAAGGAGTCTCGCTCTCACGTCCTCTCCAAGCGACGGAGAAGAAGAGGGGGAAGACGAGTTTGCTATGTTCTCAAGGAATCTAGTTGGGTTGGTCAATGATCAAGAAAATAGAAAGTTCAATAATAATTACTCGAAAAAACGTTTTCCTAGGAAACAACCTAGTTCCACCGTGGGATGCTTTAAGTGTGGTGATAAAACTCACCAAGTTAAAGAATGTCCCAAGTGGGATGAAATCAAATCAAAGGAAAAACGAGATAAAGTTAAAAGGGACTACAAACATAGAGTCATGACCGTAATTTGGGGAATGTCCGACTCCGAGGAAGATGAGGAACTCATCGAGGAGCAACTAGAGTATAAAATGTGTCTTACAAGTCATCTAATGGACAAAGTCTCAAAAACTTCTAAAATTTAACATCTTAGATGTCTCATGGCTCACCCCGATGATTCCGACTCAGACTCGGACAATGAGGTAAAACATCTAAAAGCCAAGGTTAGATCTTACTCCAAAGAAAAGGTATGTAAGCTTCTTGACAAACTCTTTGATAAGTGTCGTTCACAAAATGATAAGCTTGATGTCATGCAAGACGAAATTGAAGAAATTGCACAAGAAAACTTTAACCTTAAAAATGAACTGAAAGCAACAGACAGTGTCACTGTCACCTCTGAGGCTTATGATGAAGTAAAAAGAGTCAACAAATTGAACAAACAATTGACTAAAGAACTTGAGTGTCTTAAAATGATCCCCACGGATGTCTCTGACCTTGAAAATGTCAACACCACTTTGGTGATGCAAGTTTCCTTGCTAACCAAGGAACGTGATGACCTTTTGAAGGACAAAGATGCTCTCAAAGATGAATTGGATGACCTAGCTTAGTGGTTGAGATAATTGACTTAAAAGAAACAGTATCTGAAACTGTTACTTCCAACAAAGATCTAGCTAAGTCAAATGAACATGTCAAATATTTTGTCAATGAAAAGGAGCGTCTTAAAATTGAATTATGTGATCACAAGAAAGAAATAGAAGTTCTTCATGAAAAGCTTGCCTTTTTCAAAAAGGGTATGCCCGAATGTAGCACTTCTAAGTCTAATGCTTACAAAAGATCCGAAGAATTCGTTGATCTAAACAAACGTCTTGATAAAATGACATCTAAGTATGAGGATTCTAAAGAAAGAATTGGATACCTTGTGTCGAAACTCAATGCTCACACTCATGCCTTCATAGTGGAAAAAAGATTGTCTATAGAAGTTGAAAACAATGATGAACTTTTAAAAGAAAAATATGTTTTCAAAGGCGTCATTAATGACCTAGTTGATAAGGTAGAAGAACCTAAAGTAACAGTATCTCAGACTGTCACCTCTGACAGTAGCAATGAAGTTTCGAATGAACTTGTCACTAACTTATCCAAGGAGAATGAATGTTTTAAGGTTAACATAGATGCCTACAAGAGGGAGATTAGAATGCTTCACGAAAAACTTGTCAAATTTCAACATGAATCTCCCGAATGTAGTTCATCTAGATCTAAAATCGTTCACCTAGATAAATGCATCTCGGGTCTTAAGCTTAATGTTCAACAAAAATCTGAAACTTTCATGGAGCTTAAATCCGAGTATGACATAATGAAAAGGGAGCTTGAAAGCTCTAAAGAAAGAAACAAGTATCCCACCTTCAAAGTCGAGGAACTAAACAAGGAACTTGTTGAGGCTAAGAATGTTTCAAAGAATTGGGAAGGTAGCCAAAATGTTTTAAACTTTCCAACAAATCAGCCCAAAAGATGTGATAAGGTTGCCGGTCTAGGTTTTAAATGGAACAGTCAGTCCGACTGTTACATCCAGAAGCCTAAATCCGATTTTGGGAGAAGGAAATATGTTGGTCTTCCCGAATACATTATTTGCAACTATTGTGGTAAGAATGGTCATGTCTTTAATGCTTGCAAGAAAAGACATAATGACATTAACAAGAACATTAAAGTTGTAAAGCAAATGTGGATTAGGAAAGACATTGTGAGATATGTTGATCATAAAAGGGGACCCAAGTTTGTTTGGGTTCCTAAACTCAAAGTCTAGAGGCGGCCGCAATTGGTACTTGGATAGTGGATGCTCTCGTCACATGACGAGTGATAGAAGCCGATTCCTCTCACTCAAAGCTTATGATGGTGGCACGGTAACATTTGGTGACAACAAAAAGGTGAAGTAATAGGCATTGGAAAGGTTGGTAAGTCATCGTTACTTTGTGTCGACAACGTGCGGCTTGTCAAAGGTTTGAAGCATAATCTCCTTAGTATTTATCAACTTCGTGATAAGGGTAATATTATTGAATTTAGTGCTAATTTGTGTCGTATTGTTGATACTGCAACCCATGAGTTGATTCTTGAAGGTAGACGTGTCAAAGATGTTTACTTAACCGATTTGAGCATGCTATCCGGTCATACTATGTCTTGCATAAGTATAATGAAAAATGACTCTTGGTTGTGGCACAAAAGATTTGGACATGTTAATGCTAAAACTCTTAATACCCTTAGAAGACTTGACTTAGTTGAAGGTTTTCCTAACATGAAGTTTGAATTTGATAAGTTATGTGATGAATTTGCTAGATGCAAACATGTTAGAAGCTCCTTTAAATCCAAAAAGTGTACATGTCATATTTGATGAATCTACCATTCTTGGTCAGGTACAAAATAGGGATGAAGATGATGAGGATGAATTTAAGATTAGTCATGTGAGAAAAGACTTTGTGTTTGCGGATGAGGAAGCTCCAAACAATGACGCCCTGCAACAGACAGACGGACTGTTACCTGCCAATGTCAACAACCTCAGGGACTGTTGCATCCAAATGAAAGCAACAATCCAGGGGGAACACGTGGTACACCTGCTACTTTCTCTCAGGATGCAACAGACCCAACGGCTGTTGCTTCCACCTCCAGAATTGAATCAACTCAAAACAGTGCTGATGAAGACCACTCTAATCAAAAGGAAACAGTCACTAAGACTGATACTTCTGAGGGGGAACAAGAAACCATTGTTCCAAAGAAGTGGAAACATCAAAGCTCTCATCCACTCTCAAAACTAACAAGCGATCTCAACTCTGGAATTCGAACAAGATCATCTCTCAACAATATTGCTCATCTTGACGAATATTGTGCCCACAATGCCTTCCTTTCTCAAATTGAACCAGCCAATGTAACAGTCGCCTTGACTGATGCTGATTGGTTAATAGCTATGCAAGAAAAACTCAATCAATTCAAGAGGAATGAGGTATGGCACTTAGTCCCTAGACCATCCAATTGTACCGTCATTGGTACTAGATGGGTCTTTCGCAATAAGCTTGGTGACTCGGGAGAAATCGTAAGGAACAAGGCTAGACTAGTGGTGCAAGGTTATAACCAACAAGAGGGTATTGATTACGATGAAACCTATGCACCGGTAGCTAGACTTGAGGCCATACGATTACTTATAACTTTTGCGGCTCACAAAGGCATTAAACTTTTCCAAATGGATGTCAAAACCGCTTTCTTAAATGGATATTTGGAAGAGGATGTTTGTGGAGCAACCTCCGGGCTTTAAAGACAATGATTTGCCTAACCATGTTTTCAAATTAGACAAAACTCTTTATGGTTTAAAACAAGCACCTAGGTTTTGGTATGATAGATTGTCTAAATTTCTTGTTGAAAATGGTTTTAGAAGAAGCCCCGTTGACAAAACATTGTTTTTAAAGTCACAGTCAGCTGAACTGTTGGTTGTCCAAGTATATGTTGATGATATTATATTTGGTGCAACAAATGAACTCCTTTATGTGTACTTTTCGGAACTAATGAAATCGGTGTTTGAAATGAGCATGATGAGTGAGCTAGGATTTTTCCTTGGGCTCAAAATCAAGCAAACAAAGGATGGAATTATGATCCATCAACAAAAGTACATTAAGGAAATGCTTAAGAAATTTGGGATGACTAATGGTAAGTCTCATGATACACCTATGGTAGCCGGGTCCAAATTGGACAAAGATGAACTCGGTAAGAATGTTAGTGCAAAGGTGTATGGAGGTATGATAGGCTCACTTCTTTACTTGACCGCAAGTCGTCCCGACATTCTCTTTAGTGTTTGTTTATGTGCTAGGTTCCAAGAAAATCCGAAAGAATCCCACTTTAAAGCCGTCAAACGAATTCTTCGGTATTTGATTGGAACACAAGATCTCTACTTGTGGTACCCCTTATATTGTCCATTTGATCTTATAGGTTTTTCCGATGCGGATTATGCGGGTTGCACGGTAGATCGAAAGAGTACATCCGGGATTGCAACATTCTTGGGTCCTTGTCTCATTTCATGGGGCTTAAAGAAACAAAATACGGTGGCTCTTTCAACGGCCTAAAGTGAGTATGTTAGTACCGCACATTGTTGTTCTCAACTTCTTTGGGTAAGACAACAACTTCTTGACTTTGGAATTATTTTTGACTCCGTTCCCATAATGTGTGATAATACGAGTGCAATAAATATTTTCAAAAATCCGATTCAACATTCTAAGACTAAGCATATTGAGATTCGTCACCATTTTATTCATGATCACATAGAGAAGGGCATATTAAACTTATTTTTTGGCAAAACCGAAGATCAAATTGCCGACATATTTACTAAACCACTTGCAAGAGAACAATTTGAAAAACTTAGGTTACAAATTGGTTTAATGAATTGCATGTAGTCTTTGTGTGAATTCAACTAATCCCTCATATGATTGACTAGAACGGGTTTGCTATCTTTTATTCTAGTTTATTCATTCCATGTTATGTCCATAATCGATAAACCGTGTATGTGCTTAATAATCACTCAACCGCATGTCTAGTATTGTGTTTAATGGTACATACCCTATTGAATGAGGACACCTCCCCTCTCAAATCAATCCGTATACTAACCCTTTCAACCACCTTCAAATAGATGTCTCTTATACTCTTCAAATTGCTCAAAATCCTTCATTTTCAATACCCAAAGACCTCACCCCTTCATAGTCAATTCACTTATGTTACAAAGGTCTATGTGCTACAAAGAACCAAACAACTACATGTTCTACATATGCATCAAGAGATGATTGGGAAGTTGGTTAGAAAAACGGAGATAGATGAAATTGAAAATTGAAGTTGGTTAGAAAAACGGAGATAGATGAAATTGAAAATTGAAGTTGATTAGAAAACTGGAGATAAAAAAAAAGGTGGAAAGAAATGTGAAGGCAATATGAAAAATGTCAAAGTGATTATTGGAAACAAGATAGATGAAATTGAAAAATGCGACGGTCTTGAGAAAAGAAGTAAAGCAAAAATTTGGAAGAAATTGAAAGGAAGTCACAGTGTATGCCACTGTTTCTATGCTCAAAGGTCAAGATCAATTTTTGTCAAGAATCTTCATGAAATGAGAGCAACATATAAGAAGTTGATGATCACTCATCACATGTTGTGTACTAAGGAAAATATAAGAAGTTGATGTTCCTTCATCATATGTTGAGAGCTTATATCGGTGCATACCTTGGTGGTTTCAATATAACAAAGTCCAATGCAACAGTAGAGATGACTGTGACTCAGACCTTCATTGTCAAACCTCGACCTTTTTCAATCCTCTTCATTATCCTCAAAAATGATGACCAAACTTCCGCACCCTAAATTTACCCATAATCAAACTTGTCTTTTGCCTTACACCTCTTGTCCCTCTCTCATTATCATTCGGTGGTGTACTCATTAAACTATGGTTTAACCTTGTTGAACTTTGTGTTTGAACTCATGTTTAAACCTTTGCTTTGTGTTGACCTTGTTATTATGATGCAACCATGGTTGTCTTTCATGTGACGTCTCATGCATGATTATTCTGTGTCCGGGGGTAGCCTCTTACCCTTTTGATGATGTCAAGAGGGGGAAAAGGGAAAATTCATGTTCTTTCTACTTGCTTATTGATTAAACTCTTGCTATGTGGTGGACTATATATGTTAGTAATCTTGCTCTAGGCTTTGTGTGTTTCTTAAGTCTAAATTGCTCTTATTTCTACTCTCATGATTTATCTTGGACTGACCACTTAAGGGGGAACTCAATGGGATCATTAATTTTATGGGGCTTGTCATCATCAAAGAGGGAATTTGTTAGGACATATTTGTTGATGATGACATGCCCAATTTAACGTGTTTTTAAGTGTACCATTTCAGGAATAATGCACCCTCCTCAAGCAAGAATTAATCAATGTCAAAGTCAAGAATGGTTGATAATTTGCTACCCAAGATTTAGAGTCAATTGTGTCATCTAATGTACAAGTTAGGGAGTAGAGTATTTAAAAGCAATAACAACAGTCAAGACTACTGTTACCCTTACAAGTAACAGTAGCCTGGACTGTCACCATGGTCCGTAACACTTGAAATTCAATTTCTTTTCGAAAATCCTTTTTATCCTTTTTAAATGGCTTGGATTTAATTAACAACTTTCAGATTTCTTCTCTAAAGATTTGGGTCTCTAGAAAATGGAAAAGGTTTAGCTAATTATCAATTCAAATTGTTTCCTCTTTGTGCCAATTTGTCTCCTTGGTCTTTTATAAAAGAAAGTTTGTTTTTTGCCATTTTTGTGAAAGCTTGTCATCTTGTGACTTGTTTTCCACTCTTTGTTTTCTGAAACATCAAAGGCTTCTTTTGGATAATTACAAACCTTATTTTCTTCTTTTGCCTCTCAATAAAAGTACCTTCTTTTGTGCAAGTTTGGGGAAGTGTTGGTCTTCATCACATGTGAAAACCTTTGACTCACAAACCCTAGCTTGCCTCCTCTTGTGTGCCTCCTCTATAAAAGGAACCCTTCTCCTCACTTTGAAAGCAAGACTTTTCAGAGAAATCAAAAGTATTTTTGCAAAATCAATTTTTAAGAACTCGAAATTTTCTTTGCAAAAAATCTTCTAAGTCTTCAATTGTGACAGTCGAAATCACTGTTACTTCACAGTGTTCTACCCTCTCATCTAGAAATCGTTTGTACCAATAAGTTGTCATTCTCAATTCTTTTTAAGAATCAATCTAAGGAAACTTGGTTTGAAAACATTCTAGTTAGAGTGTAGAGTTTGCAAAATTGTTTTCAAGTTTTCAAATCCTTTTGATATTTTGCAAAGCTTTCAAAATCTTAAAGTGTTACAATCACAGTGACTGTTGCTTTAAGTATTAAACTCTCTCACTTATGAACCGTTTGATCTTGTAAGTTGTCCATATCAATTCTTGTTAAAGAATCAGTCCGTGGAAACTTGATCCTTGTAAACGTTCTAAGTTAGAGTGTTGAGTTCTAGGACGGAGTAGTCCTTTAACTCTTGTGGCAACCGGAGTAGGTTGTGAGTTGTTGAGTTCTAGGACGGAGTAGTCCTCTAACTCGTGTGGCAACCGGAGTAGGTTGTTGGTAGTTCATAGACGGAGTAGTCTTAGAACTTGTGTCGCAACCGGATTAGGTTGTTGGTCCTTTTGTTGTTAGTGTTTCAAAGTAGTCGGAGTAGATTACATCACTTATCAATAAAAGAAGATTGGACGTAGGCCTTTAGAGTGTCGGCCGAACCAATTCAAAATCGTTGTGTTGTTTATCTCTTCGCTTTTATTCATTTGCTCTTTATTACGTTTGTATTTCTTTTGCTTAACTCTTGAAGTAACTTGATTCCACATCTTTGTCACATTTGGTCGATGAGTCTCGTACTTCATAAATCGAGACAAATAGCTACGGTCGAGAACAATTGTTACTTTCATACTACAGCAAACGTCCATTTTAATACTCGTTTAATTTCTCAATATTATTCGAAGTATTCTTCTATCTCTTTTCATCCTACAACTTACTATAAGTCAATAAAGTTGAAGTTAAAATTTTTAAATAGTACCTAATTCACCCCTTCCCCCTCTTAGGTACTTGAATCCATAAACTCAACACAAATTCACTTATTTTTCTTTCATGGGCAGAATATTAAGGTCTCGCTCTTGCGTTATGGAGCATCAATGCAGCAAGGACTTCAATTAATGTTTGTGTGAAATAAATATTTGTGAATGACCGTATCAGATATGTTTGTGTGTAATGACCTCGTGAGTTGATAGATGTATTTATACGTTTCTTTTCTAATTAATGTATTAATACACAAGTTTGGTTTCGCTTGAATTAAGCATATTTCTGTTAAAATTAGGGGGTGTTTGGTTCACGCGTGGGTATGGGTTTGGAATCGGGAATCATACCTGGGTGGTATCGGGTTGGAATTTGATACCTCATACCTTGTGTTTGGTTCAATTTTGGAGGTATGGAGTTGGAAATCAATCAAAGCTAAAAAAATCTTCAAAATACAATTTTTTTAATAATAATTTTTATACTATTAAATCATGTAGATAAAAGTTAATCAAATAAAAATATAAAAAGATTTTTTTTACAATTTTTTTTATCACTTTTTAATATTTCTAATTTGATACCATAGGTATCAATCTCATACCCACCCCCCTCCATGGGTATGAGAAACCCATACCTCATGGGTTTGAGGTATGGGTATGAAACCTTCATTTCCATCAAACAAACACATGGTATGAGTTTGGTTCATTCCAAACCCATACCTCATACCTATGTTGGGTGAACCAAACACCCTCTAAAAGGTTAATATATTTCACTCACACAGTAAAGACCCGTTTTAACCAAATTAAATCATCAACAAGAAACAATCATACCCTTTACAAGAGGTCTACAAACCAAGAGTATAAACCCAATTCATTTCACAAGGTTGTGACCAAAAGTACGACATCATAGTGATATAAGTGACTCACATCGGCATGACAAAGGGACGACATCACAATGATCACTACGTCAATTCTGCGCTTTAACAATGACTGTATAACAACGGTTTACCACATATAAATACGGAACACAGATCACCATTGCTCAAATATTGACGGAAATTTCAAGCTCGTAATTCTGAGAAAAGGTGTATAGAGAAACCGGTTTTAAATAAAGTTCAACAACGGTCCTGTCGACGACCGTGTTCTAAATTATCAATGGATAGAGTCAAAACCGTCATAAAATATTTTCTTGTAAACGGTCTTGCAAAACCGTTATCAAAATTTGTCAACGGTTTACATAAAACTGTTATAAAATATATCTTGTAAGTGGTCCTGTAAAACCCGTTATCATATTTTGTCAACGGTCTATATAAAACCGTTATAAAATATAAAACAAGAACGATTTTTATATGTTCGTTGTTGTATATTTGGACAACGGTTTTGACAGAAGCGTTGTCATGTCTTTGTGTAGAACGTTTTTATCTCAACCGTTGTCATTTTTTCAAATCAGTTGAGTTGAACCTATATATGTGAAAAAGGTGTAACTTTATTCAGAACTTTATGCATGCGTTATACTATTCAATTTGGACTATAAATATGTCGTCATAATGTTATAGTTGAATATCAAACACTTAGTCTTTTATTTTCTCTCTAAAATATACTTCGTACCTAATAATATGGCTGGTATACCGGCACCACAATCACATTCTCGTTACATCTATCCTGTTACTTGCATTGTTCATAATCTCTCTGTTCGTTATAAAAATGGAAATGGTAATGTAAATAAGCATTTTTTGTGGACGAGGTTAATGCTTCATGACTGCGGTTTCACTGCGGTTAAAAGAGTCCGCCTGTGTCAACTAATAGGCAAGGTTTTCAAGGATTTGCTTTTATCGAGTTTGACGAAGCCAACCACCATGAAAGTTTTCGTCAGGCAAGAAAATTAGAGGCTAGATTTGCGGGGGAAGATGCGGTAAAACTAAACTTTTATTCGGATGCCAGAGAAAGGGCTCTTATCTTTGGGTTACGACCCATGTTGATCATCTTCTGTTGAGTCATTACACGAGCCATCACGATCTTGTCACCGTGCTTCTGTCATGGGAGATAGATGCAATTCCACCTACGGTGGCCGCAGACAATGAAGGGCCGCTCTACAACTTGATGTGGACCAAACTTTATGAAGATTATGCTTTGTCATCAGATTTTAATAATTAATTATTATGTACGTCTTTATTTTAATTTCTAGCAATGAAATTATATTGTTTGTATAATTTATTGTTATTCTTTTCCTAATGAATTGAACAGCTTAATTATTTATGTTTTTTAACTGTTAAGTATTCGTTTGTGTATTCAAAAATTAAACAAAGGAACGAAGCAAGACATAATTGAAATAAAACCATACGAAGTAATTTGATCTTAAAAATGAGAAGGGTTATAAGATTTGAAGCATGATATGATGGCACAATTTCCTAAACATATATTAATTAAAAAACAACTCAAACGACACATTACTAAGTATAAATTCATGCATTATCTCAATAACCATTCCATTATATCACTATCTCCACCCTAAACTCCATACCCTAAATCTTTAAAACCTAATAATAAACTCCAAACTTTCTTCAACAACAATGAATGATATCATTCGTAATACATGCATTATGACCGAGTACAACAAGAGTTTCATTCGTCGGTTGCTGGACATCGAGAGGAGGTACAAGAGCTACCTTGAGGAAGCTCGGATCGCACTCAAGGACGCCAAAAAAAACGGCTTGTTAGAGCCGCAGATAATGCAGCTATATGACGATATAGCATCTGTGGAACGAAACCTCCAAATAGCAAAGGAGGAGAGGATGAATATCATAGAAGAGAATGCATCTCTCTATGCATATCTAGAATTGCATTTTTAGCAATGTAATAAGTTTTTTATGTATTTATATATTAATTAATTAAGTTTATGCATTCCTCTCCATCATCTTCTTCTTTGTTTTATTTTATTTAATTTGTTTTACTAGCTAATAAACGCAGAAAAACAACAGTGACAAAACTAATTAAGCGAATAATACTTAGAGAAAGAACAATAATGATCGAGAAAAACACATGCAAATAAAATAATTAATTAGAGAAAGAAAATAATGACGGAGATGACAAAACCTAAAACCATAAAGCGATAGATATTTACCTGATAATGAGAGAAAGAAAGAGACGATGACAACACCAGTGACGGAGATGATAAAGCGACGATGAGAAAGAGAGAAAGAGACGATGAGAAAGAATGTGTTTGTGTTTGTGGCTGTAGCTGATCTGTGTTTGTGTGGTATATATTGTGGTATTTGCTTGAAAGTATTGACAACGGTTTTTACACATAAACCCGTTGTCATTAAAGAATATATTAACAACGGGTTCTTAGAAAACCGTTGTTAAAAAGTATTAACAACGGGTTTATATATAACCGTTGTAATTACTTTTCACTAATTTTGCGCCAAATTATTAACAATGGTTATAATGTATTACAGAGTAAACTGTTGTTATTAGTTTTTATATTAACAACGTTTGTGCAAGTTTGACCCGTTGTTAAAACTAATAACAACGGTTAACAGCACATAAACGTTGTAATTAAGTTTAGTAAAATTCGCGCCATCCATTCTACAACGTTTTATGGTGATTTTCGTGAATAAGCGTTGTTAAAGGGCCGTTGTGGTTGCCTGGATTTGTAGTAGTGTTCCCACCAAAAATTAGTCACACTTTTCACAACGAATGTCTCGTAACGACAACGGTTTTTAACCGTTGTTAATAGTTTTCACAACGGGTTTCTTAGAAAAACCAACCGTTGTTAAAACCTTTAACAACGGACGCTTTAACAACGTCCGCTTTTTTATATAACAACGGTTTTTAACCGTTGTTGTAGCCTGTATCTGTAGTAGTGTATACGATATATTCCATTCTAATACCTAAATATACAATAAGCACAAGTGGTTCAGTGGTTATGTAGTTGATATATTATCAAGAAGTCTGGAGCTCGACTCTTATTGCTAACAAATTTTTTGGCTAAAGGAAAAACAACAATGATAGACATGGAAAACTGCATATTGGCAGGATCGAACCTGGAACCTTCCAGCTACGCAAACACATTTCTGCGAGCTGATCTACTATAGCTTAGTGCATAGTTATGATACTAATAAGTATTTATTTTTAAGAGCTCATGTTGGGTACCTGCACACCCGAGCCCCCCTATATCCGCCCCTGCCTCTCCCCTCTTTCTTATGTTATCATGACATTTGCATTTAGTTTAATTATTTGCTCGCATTCATTTAGAATAGTGCATGTAGCTTACAAGCATTTAGTTAGCTTACTTTTGGCATTGCATATCATTTAGTAATAGTTCATGCATCGTATTGCAACCAGCGAAAATTAGTAGCCAATTTGTCGCTAGCCATTAGCGACCAATTTATCCACATTAGCGACTAATAGGTTTGTTGCTATGGCACTTTTTCCTTGTAATGCATAGTGACATATTTCCAAAATAAGGAATCCTTCTTCAAACATAAACAAAATGTAGTTGGTTTATGATTGTTTCGTAGTTAGACATCTCTATTTCTACAAAACGCACACGCAAAATAAGAAATGAAAAACATTAATAAAAAATCAAGAATCGTTCATGAATCATAAACAAAATGTAGTGGGTCTTTGATTATTTCGTACTAAGCAGTGTATAAATTAAACGTTACGATGAGTACAAAAATCACTACAACCTAAATTACATAAATAGTTTATAAGCAAATCAAATACACACATACAAAAATGGAAAGCATTGACAAGAAAATGAGAATGATGATTATGGTGTTGGTGGTATTGGTGTTAATATTCATGCCGATAACGCCCTCATCCGCACAAGATTGCCCACTTGCTGCTTGCGACGTACTAAACACACAAGAAGATGTTGACGCATGTTGCGTTGCATTTGATGACGCAATCGCAACCGATACCGATTGCATCTGTGAAGAATTAGCCGCAGCACAGGCTAATAATGCTCAATTGAACCTTCAATTATGGTTCGATGCCTGTCACACAAATGGTTCTTATGCATCTTGGTGCCCCGGTATATATTCATTTAATTGTCTATTTTGTTACTAGTTTAAACCCGGTGCAATAAATGCATGGTATATAATTTTTTTTATTTTTAATAAATTACTTATATATTAGTGGTATCTCATTAATTCATATTTTCCGCCACGGTATCATGCTATGAAAAAAAAAAAAAAGTGAAGTAGTAACTGACAACTAATTAAGAGGATTGAGTAATGTGATGAAATGTATTTTAAATAAAATATTTTTATAACACAAAGCTAATAATTTCAATTTTTTAATTCTCTTAATTTTTTTGTCACAAAAGTAATACTCCGTAATAGATTTACAGCTATGTTTTATACATACTATGGATTAAGTCATTCTCAAATAATAGCATCAATAAAACATTTAGCAATTTATAGTTTTATATAAATTTTAATTATATTTTAATTAAAAAATTATAGTTTAGACTTTAGTGAAAATAATATAATTTGATGAAAAATTAATTTTAATGAAAAGATAATAAGTTAATGAAATATAATATAATTATTAGTTTTTTTTATTTAGTAAATATAATTAATTGTAATTAGCTTTCTTATTTAAAAAGATAATTTTTGCAGGAAACAATTGTGAGATTAACTATTCTTTTAGTAGTTTGGGGATTAAATTTATAATTATTTTCTTTTAAAATATAATTACTATTTGACCAATTCAATTGGTTTGAAATTCAAGATTCTACGGCGCATCAAGTTTAATTTGAGTTTTTATACACATCCAAATTCAAATTTGGTAAAAAGGTTTTCCTATTCAAATCCAACCGATTTACCTTTTACGCACTTGTTAAAATATACACAAATTACATCAAAATTATCTTTAATTTACATTATAAAAAAAATAAAAAAAATTGATATTATTATTGTATTTTTAATAATGAATCAAACAAGATTCATCATAACTATATTTTTGTATATATTTGCAAAGAATCATGAAGATTCTTTTTGAAGAATCATGAAGATTCTCTTCAATTATTAATAGTGTCAAAAATAAATAAATGGTGTATTTCCATATTAATTGATGGATAATAAATTTTTTTTCTTCACGTTTTAAGCCACAAGCTATACCAAAAGGATACTCCATACGATAAAATCGTCTCTTAATAACTTAGTGAGAGATGTCTCTCCAGAGTTTTTGTATTTTTTCTGACAATTTGCGCTCTTATGATTATGGCAGAAAACTAAATATATGGATTTTCTTTATGGAGGATTAATACATACAACAAGGAGATGAAGCTAAGCTCGCGTGAAGTTCATGTTTGCAAATGATTGTATTATATGTTTGCGGTTTGCCGGTTTGTAGTGAGCCTGACTCTTCGAGAGTTGCATTGTATCATACTATCATATATTTTTGTGTGTAATAACAATCAATATTCTGTATATTTCAATAAATTACCATTGACGTACTCTTTTTTAGATGAACTAATTTGGAAGTCACTGAGTTCTTTTTGTAAAATAGAGGCTTGGGAAATTTTCTGTATATACTTCCTTAACAATTAGGTCCTTATCACTCCAACCTAAACCCATGAATGTATATTTTAAGTCACTAGCAAACACACGCTTGTGATTTATTAATGAGGAAAACAATTCGTCAGCAATTCCCCTAAGTTCTCCAAATACACGAGGTGGAATAAATTTATATTCCCCATATGTTGTAGACTTGTAGACACTAAAATTTGATATTTTGATATTTATTCTTTATCTAATATCTTTTCTATTTAGGGATAATTATCAAAAATATTGAGATAATATCTTAGAATATTCTAAAAATGTTGTCTTGCCCTCCAAGCCACTAGACTATAAATACAGCTCTTGTGTTTAGTATTTAAGAGGAGAGCAGACGGATTAAGCCAAACGACCCCGTCTTCCTACTACCAATTTGGTGACTTATTCCATCTTACATACAATTTGATAAATGGTGGGGTCGTTTTGTGACTTATTCCATCCTACATACAATTTGGTAAATGATGGGGTCGTTTTGTGACTTATTCCATCCTACATACAATTTGGTAAATTAAGTCAAATAAACGACCACATCCTCTTACTACCAAATTGTAGGTAAATGGAACAAGTCACAAAACGACCTCATCATCTCCTCCCTACGAGATTAAGTCGATAAGACCCTCGTAACATAATCAAAATCCTAAATCCCTTAGAGATGGAATCCAGAGAGTTACGATAATTATAACCTTCAATTTTTCAATATTAAAACTCTTGTTTTCTATATTATTTTTGTACATCTTTATTGTTTATTGCAGGTTTGGAATTTTTATGGTTTACATATGTATTCGGAGAACATTAAGGGGGTGTGGTTGGAGCTTTTGTAATGGATTGGAATGGATTCAATCAATTCTAGTGTTTAATTGGAGGTTTTTGGAATGGAGTTAGATACCAATGAATTCTAACTCCATTTCAAACTCTTTGAACTGTGTCTCAGCATAAGAAACAAAGCCTTTCAGAAGACCAGGGACTTGTGTTTTATTATGAAGTAAGAAGACCCATGTATTCCTAGAAAAATCATCTAAGATTGTTAAAAATGACCTGGCTCCTGTATGAGATGGTGTTCTGTAGGGACCCCAAACATCAACATGAATCAAGTCAAAGCATTGCTGAGCATGAGATAAACTTCTATTAAATGGCAAAATATGATGCTTTGCAAGTAGACAGGTTTCACAAAAAAATGATTTTATTCCTTTAAGATCAATACAAGGTACATGTTGCAATTTCTCTATAGATGAATGCCCAAACCTTGCATGAATTAAGGACAAATTACATTGTGTATCAGCTGAACTAGATTTAGATGAAATGAAAACAGTAGATACATTGCTAGCAGGAACTAAACAAGGTACATTATTCAATGCAATTCTATATAGATTGCCAGATCTCTTTGCTACAGCAACCACTGATTTATTTGAAGGGTCCTGAAACAAGCATTTTGATTCCAAGAAACAAACAGTTAAACCAGTAGCAGTCACTAACTTAGCAACAGATAATAAATTATGTCTAAAATCAGGAATCTAGAGAACATTTTTGATAATAATTGTACTAGTAAAATAAGCATGACCAGTTTTCTCTACTTTTTTTAAGGTACCATCAGGCAATGCAACATACACTGGTTTAGTTAGAACCCTGATGTTATGTAACAAACTCTCATCACAGACAATATGCTCAGATGCTCCAGTATCCACAATCCATGATTCAGCATTTATATTATTAGAATCAGAATTAATATGAAAAGATACTGGATTAAACAGCATACCTGCAAAATTGACAGATGAGCTTAAAGGATGGAGAAGAATCAGAATATGCTTTGGAGACTTGATGCATAACTGAATTGATAATTCCTTTAACCATATCTGAAGACACATTGGCAGGCATACCAGGATAGTGAATAGGTTGGTTAAAAGGCACAATGGTCTCCAATGGTGAAACATCAATATACTCTTCATCCTGATCATGGGTTGCAGTAACAACATTATTAGCAGTTGGAATGGAATCAGCAACTTTAGCCTTGCCTTTCTTAGCCAAAAAAGCCATGTACTTGTTACATCTCTCAACAATATGGCCTTTGATGTTACAGAAAGTACAAGTCTTGAGCCTGTGGCAATCAGCAATCACATGCCCTGGTTTGTTGTAGCAATCACAAATATCAACAACAGCATCAGAATCCTTTGATTTCTTGGAAGCTTGACCCTGAAAAGAAGTATTACTTGGTCATTTCTTGGAAGCATAAGAAGCAGTTGCAACAGAAGCTTCATTAGCAGAATCATTCAACACCTTTTGCTTCTCAATCTTCTGAAGTAAGCCAAGAGTCCTATTGATGGAAAGAAGAGGATCCATAGACAATACAGTAGTCTGAACTTGCTCAAAACTGGAGTTTAAACCCATGAGTAACTGAATAAGCTTGGAATGTGTCTCTCTATCCAAGATCTTCTTCAACAACTGACAAGTACAAGCTGACATAGCCCCACAAACACAAACTGGAACTGGATCCATTTGATCAATACTTTCCCAGAGATTCTTCATTCTACTATAGTAATCAATCAAAGGTTGATTCTCTTGTTTAGCATTAATGACATCTTTCTTCAGCTTATACAACTCCAAGACATTCAACTGACCATATCTTTCAACGATTTCAGACCAAAGATTCTTAGCAGAAGCAGCATACTATAGATTCTCACGAAGAGGTGGAGAAATGGAGTGAAGAATCCACCTGAGAACAAGAAGATCGCACCTGATCCACTGATTGTAAGTTTTATCAGCTTTATCAGGCATTGAACACTCTCCTGTGATGAATCCTAACTTGTTCTTTGATAGCAGAGCTTGGACAACATCTCGCTGCCACTGTAAGAAGTTCGTACCATCGAACAAAACATCTGTAAGCTTGAGATTTGGCTGATCATTCTGAGTAAGAAATAATGGCTCATCAAAGGGTGAGTATTGATCAGAACTACGATCAGATGTAGCAGATGAATCAGGCATGATGTATTTGATTAGAAAGAAAGAAATTTGAGAAGATGATGTAAAAGAAAAGAAAGAAAAGAAGAATATGATGTGCGGAAGCGAAAAGAAGATCGGTCAAGATCAATTAATCCATGGCGATTGATACCATATGAAACTTCATGATGATGATATGAAGTTGTACAAACAAATGAGAGAAAAGGAAATGAAGAAGAGAGATTAGAGAGAATATGATTGAATTAGATCTGTATAAACTGAAATTGTGATTTTACATTGTGAGGTTTGATCCTTATATATAGAAAAGTACATGCTAGATGTAACAAACTCTAACAACCATGTGTAACAAACTTCTAATCATTGTAACCGATTAACTAACTATGTTAGTTAGTCCATAGTGACCTAGCGAGCATTGTACTCACAACGATTAACTCTACTCGTTGTAGTTTGCTCTAGTGATTTGTGTAAAATTTGTGCTTAATTAGAGTATCGAGATCCTATTGGACATTATATAGAGGATTTCTAATTTTTTCTGTTCGTTTTATATTTTGGTGATTTTGCAGGTTTTATTATTATTAAATTTATAAAATCTCATATTTTCCTCTATAATGTTCGTATTTATTTTGTTGAATAACTAAGGCAGTTTGCAGTAGAACTTTGTTTTCTACTTCCCCTTTTCTAGACAATAGCCCTAAGCGAAATACTTATTATTTGTTGATGAAGTTAAACAAAATATAAGAATTAGTGGAACCCTACATATTGGGCACAATATTCATAAAAGAAATAAAAAAAAATTGAAGTGAAAAATACACCACCATAAACCAGGGTCTTTTATATTAAATAAACGACTTAGATTACGACCATTTTAGTCGACTAATGTTGTTGTCTAATCCCGTCCGGGCTATCTCGAATTACGACTTAAACTTATTTTATATGAAATATAATTACATTAACTTGTTTAATCCATACGGTTATCATTTGTAATGCTTTTTATATGACAATTCTACAAATTATAATTAATATAAAATTTATCAACCAAATTATGAAACATGTCCACTCTCCTGTTGATACTACTCTTACTTTCACCATTCTTAATGTTATTATTGTTATTTTAAATATAATAGATAAATTAACTGGTAATTATTATTTTCATTATATAATGAATGAGCATTTTCATCATTAGTTTCTTTTTTTGAGAACATGCGTTTTGGCGGAAAAATAATAGGGATCTCCTATTCTTTTATTAGATAGGGAATGTTAAGCGTATATGTACGCCACATAGCCAATTCAACAATGAATTAATACTTAATGTTCATGGACTAGTCTATGTACAAATAGATGTTAAAGGTTAATGAAGGGTTCTTTATTTTGGAGGATGAAGTAAGATCCACCAAATATAATAGCCATTTGATGAGACTTTGCTTTCCCCTTTCCCTATCTAATCACGGTGGCACACCGACAACTTATTAATTATTCTCCATGGAAATGGAATTGTTATTACCATAAATCCTGAATAGAATAGACATCACCGAACGGTTCTATATACAAGTTCACTATATAATATCAATAATGCCCAATTCAAGTACAAGTAGGACTTGTTTATAATTGTAAGGTTATTCGTTTTTGATGAAATATGATGACAATCGTTGCATCGATTGTAAACCTTCAAGACACTTTGTTTGGGGAGTTTCAACTTTAAACTCACCAGTTTATCGCATTTCAAGTTAAATTCCTCTGTTTCTAAATTTATCTCTGTGAATTATATAAGTCAAGATTGACTAACGTTGACTAGTTAGTTAATTGATTAGAGAAGTTAGTTACTATATATACTATCTCAATGTAACAGAATTACTTACTTCTTATGAATACAAATTCTCTCTCTTACTTTACATTCTTCTCTCTATAACAAACTCACCAACAACCTCAAGCTTTCTTATTCACTGTATCAATGGAGGTCTATACCATTTCACATGGTATCAGTCGCTCAAGTTCATGATCCTGTGATCTTCTGCTTCCGCTTTCTTCGTTCTGGTATCGATCTCCGTTCATTTCTGGTGTGATTCCTTCACATTTTTCTATCGTTTCCAAGTTCTTGATTGATTTACGTTCATTCATCTCTTTACTTTCGATTATCTTTTCTATATTTCTGGTTATACTGCAATTATAAACATGCCTG
The DNA here is from genome assembly GCF_048544455.1 of Silene latifolia. Lineage (NCBI taxonomy): Eukaryota > Viridiplantae > Streptophyta > Magnoliopsida > Caryophyllales > Caryophyllaceae > Silene > Silene latifolia. The sequence goes on from NC_133531.1 coordinate 134,736,921, forward strand.
AAGATACGAATTCTGTTACTTCTAATATTCCTGCGGCATATGAAGTTTTTGATGATCCGCTGTATATCTCTACTTCTGATCAACCTGGTTTGCGTTTATCTGAGCTTAAATTTTCTGGTGACAACTTTTTGCAATGGAAAAGAGAAGTTTTTCAAGCTTTAATTGCTAAAAATAAAGAAGGTTTTGTTGATGGCTCTTTTACAATCAATGATAAAAAGGATAAACGATTTCATCATTGGCATCGTTGTGATTTACTGGTTAGGCGTTGGATAACTAATTCTATGGAACCACAAATTGCTGAGACTGTGAAATATGCTAGTAGTGCCAAAGAGTTATGGAGTGAAATCTTGGAACGTTATGGCCAAACTAGTGGATTGGAGATTTATCAATTAAAGAAAGACTTAGGTCAGATTTCTCAAGATAATTCTAGTCTTGTTGAGTATTATAGCAAATTAAAACAAGCTTGGGAAGATTTAGATGCCATAGATCCCATTCCCTATTGTTCTTGTGGTGCTATGGAGGCATGTTCTTGTTCAATGCTTAAGAGAATAGTTGATAGGGAAACAAATTCTAAGCTCATTCATTTTTTAATGGGACTGAATAGTGCTTTTGAGACAGTTAGGACGACTGTTTTGTCTATGGAGCCATTGCCTCCATTGAATAGGGCACTCGGGCTTCTGCAGAAGATTGAAAAGCAGAGAACCATCTCAGAAGTTGCAGGTGCTCACATAGATGGCACTGCTTATGCCTCTGCTAGGTCTTCTGAGGTTGTGCAAGGAGACTGGAAGAGACAGAAATTGGATGTTTCTGTTGATAAGTCTACTGATAAGCCTGCAAAGTTTTGTACTCATTGCCAAAGAGGTGGTCATACTTTAGCAGAATGCTTTCATTATCATCCTTGTGATTACTGTGGTAAAAAAGGACATCCTATTTCTAGCTGTTTCCTCAAAATCAAACATGCTAATGCTGGTTCTGCTAGGGGTAGAGGCAGGTCTCATGCTTCTAGTGGAAGGTCTACTGGTGGTAGGTCTAATGTTTATCACAGGAGGGCCAATCATGCAGATTCTTTAACTTTTGCTGACAATCCTCTTGAGATGTCTCCTACAGATACTGTCACTGCAGCACCTGCTCAGATGCAAGGGGTAGATCAGACTGTGGTGGATGGTATTATGCAGAATGTTATGAAGCAGGTTTACAAAGCCTTGTCCAATAACTCTAACAATTCTATTCCAGCTGGAACATCATCAGTCAATTTTGCAGGTATAAACCTGTATTCTCAGGCTTGTACTGTTGCTTATTCATATGGTCAAGTCTCTTGGATTGTTGATACAGGGGCGTCAGATCATATGACCTCTGATGAAAGTCTATTATATGATATCAAGATGTTACATAAGCCCATTATGATTGGTTTGCCTGATGGAACTATTAAGTTGGTGCACAAGGTTGGGAGTATAGACCTTACATCACATATTAAGTTGAGAAATGTACTGATTGTACCTGATTTTAGGCAAAATTTATTATCAGTAAGCAGGCTGATCCAACATTCTCCTATGACTGTGTTATTCACTTCTAAGTTTTGCACTTTCCAGGACCTTTCCAGTAAGGTTACCTTGGGATTGGCAGAAAAAAGAAGAGGTCTATATTGGTTTGAGCCTCACATCAAGCATAAGGATCAGTGGAATGATTCACAGTCCAGTAAAGATCTTGTGTTGCAGCAGTCTTCTGTTCAAGATAGACATCAATTTTCTTCATCTAATGTTTGTAATAAAGCATGTAATGTTCATTTGTTTCATTCCAGACTTGGTCATGGTTCATTGGACAAATTGAAGCATGTAATGGATTTTTCTCATAATAAGAATTTCACTTGTGAGACATGTATTCTCTCTAAGTTTCATATCTTACCATTTCAAAGGAGTCAATCTCATGCTAAGAATATTTTTGACTTAGTTCACTTGGATTTATGGGGTCCTTATCGAACTCCAAGTAGAACAGGTGCTAAATACTTTCTTATAATTTTGGATGATTGTTCTAGAGTTACCTGGGTTTATCTTTTCCAGAACAAGTACCAAGTACCTGGTTTGTTGCAGAACTTTATTCAATATGTGCAGACACAGTTTAGCAAAAGAATTCAAATATTCAGAAGTGACAATGGTACTGAATTCTTCCAAGATCATTGCACTCAAATTTTTCATAACAATGGGATTATTCATCAGAGGAGCATTGTGGGAAGACCTCAACAGAATGGTCGTGTTGAACGAAAACACAGACATCTACTTGAGACAGCTAGAGCTTTGAGGTTACATGCTAATTTACCTATCAAGTTCTGGGGTGACACTATTCTGTCTGCTACTTATTTAATCAATAAAATGCCTACAGCTATCCTAGATTGGAAATCACCATTTGAAGTTCTTTTTGGGAAACCACCTACATACTCTGAACTAAGGGTAATAGGATGTTTATGTTATGGTCTTGTACCTAAAACTAATACTGGCAAAGATAAGTTTGCTGCAAAAGGGAGAAAATGTGTCTTTGTGGGATATCCCTATGGGCAGAAAGGGTATACCTTATATGATCTCAAGGACCATATCACATTTGTGGCTCGTGATGTTATTTTTGAAGAAGAAGTTTTCCCTTTCAAACAAAATCAATCAACAGGAACAGCATCTGATTCTATGGTTGATTTATTTCATTTCCATGAGGAGACTGAAACCAGGCCTGGGCATGTTACTGAGCATGTTCCTGATCTATTGCTGCAACCAAATTCAGAAAATCAGCTGCAGACACAGCACAATACAGTACCAGAAACTATATTTGCATCTCATGATCAATCTCAGGTTGTTCAGTCACAGGAAGTACAGGATCCTCCCCTGGGACAACCTGATCCTATTAGACAAACATCAGCATCAGGAGGCCAAACCAAAACTTCTGCTAGACAGTCAACAAGACAGATTAAGCCTTCTTCCAGATTCAAGGATTTCCAAGTTGGTTATAACATTTCTGGTCGTTCTAAGACACAGCACAAAGAAAATGCTCTTAGCACTGCAATGTTTGCTGAGCTAGTTGATTTTTCTGATGAATATATTCAATCTTTGGCCAATGTCATTAATGAAGTAGAACCAGTCACTTTTGCTGAAGCAGCAAAGGATTCAAGATGGAGAGAAGCAATGGAGAAAGAATTGACTGCCTTAGAAGAGAATAATACTTGGGAGTTAACTACATTACCTGCAGGACATAAGCCTATTGGCTCCAGATGGGTGTATAAGATAAAACATAAGGCAGATGGGACTATAGAGAGATTTAAAGCTAGGCTAGTAGCTAAGGGATATAATCAAGTCAAGTATAAGGATTATACTCATACTTTTTCCCCAGTTGCCAAGTTTGCAACTGTTAGAATATTACTTGCTGTTGCAGCGTCTAAAAACTGGCCATTATTTCAGCTTGATATAAACAATGCATTTCTACATGGGTTCATTGATGAAGAGGTGTATATGGTACCACCTGAAGGATATACTAAAGCTGATTCAGGGAAGGTTTGTAAATTAAAAAGGTCTCTATATGGCTTGAAACAAGCTTGTCGACAATGGAACATAGAGCTTACAAAGTTTCTACAAAAACATAACTTTGTTCAATCAAGACAAGATTACTCTCTCTTCACCAGGTTCAATTCTGAAACCAAAAAGTTTACAGTTGCATTAGTTTATGTTGACGATGTATTACTCACTGGAGAATCAGTCCAAGAGATTGAGCAACTGAAACAAGCATTGCATACAGCTTTCACAATAAAAGATCTTGGTAATATGAGATATTTTTTGGGGCTTGAAATAGCAAGGAACAATACAGGAATCTTAATCAATCAGAGAAAGTTTACTCTGGACATATTACAAGATCTACATATGGAGACTTGTATTCCTGCTGAATTTCCAATGCCTAAGGGACTGAAATTGTCCACTGATGCAGGAGAATTATTGGAGAATCCTGAGCAGTACAGACGGTTAATTGGAAGATTATTATACTTGAATATGACGCGGCCAGATATTTCCTACTGCACCCAACATTTAAGTCAATTTCTACAGCAGCCTAGGGGTCCCCATATGCAAGCTGCTATGCACGTGGTCAGGTACTTAAAAGGAACTGTGAATACAGGATTGTTTTATCCCGCAGCTACTCCTCTCACTGTTGCTGCCTACAGTGATTCTGACTGGGCAAAATGTGCATTTTCTGCAAAATCATTGAGTGGTTATTGCATATTTCTGGGAGATTCTTTGGTTTCCTGGAAAACCAAGAAACAAAAAACAGTAAGCAAAAGTTCTGCAGAAGCAGAATATAGGAGTATGTCGTTTACAACTTCTGAAATGGTATGGGTCAGCAATTTATTAGCAGATTTACAAGTTACTGTCAACACCCCAATACCCCTCTTTTGTGACAATCAAGCTGCACAGCATATAGCGCATAATCCCGTCTTCCATGAAAGAACTAAACATCTAAAAGTGGATTGTCACTATGTTCGGGATAAGTTGCAGCAAGGATTTTTGTATACACAGCATGTAAGAACTGGCCTTCAGCTGGCAGACCTGATGACTAAGGCCTTAGGTTCTCAACAGCATCATTATTTAGTTGCCAAGCTTGGACTCAGAAGCAATAGACAGAGTCCAGCTTGAGGGGGGAATGTGAATTATATAAGTCAAGATTGACTAACGTTGACTAGTTAGTTAATTGATTAGAGAAGTTAGTTACTATATATACTATCTCAATGTAACAGAATTACTTACTTCTTATGAATACAAATTCTCTCTCTTACTTTACATTCTTCTCTCTATAACAAACTCACCAACAACCTCAAGCTTTCTTATTCACTGTATCAATGGAGGTCTATACCATTTCACAATCTCTACTTTTGATAGCGAAGTTCATATTTTTATGCTTTTCCTAACTGTTCGTGAGGACACCAACCACCTTGATATTACTTTTAATTATGAGTATGTACTTAGTTTACTTAATACGAGTAATAAATAAAGTGATTCGAAGTTTACAAAGATCCCAGGTGGTGGCCTAGGTTTAGTGAAAGTTAGACCGGAGTAAAAAATAATATAGTGCCATACAAAAGAAGTGTGAACATGTGAACTAGAATTACATATTTTAAACGGAGTATAAGAATATATCGGGCTAATTTATATAGCAATTTCATATAGATTAGAAACGAATAATAATAATAATAATATCTAAATAAAAGTTGCGGTTTTAAAAAAAAACAAAATAATTATAATTTCGTGTAAATATTATTGAACTCCATAAAAATTAAGTTTATTAAAAAAAATTAAGACAAACACATGGTACGAGGAATAAAGTTTCAATCCCATGTCGCCCAAGTATGGTTTCTGAGTCCAATCCCATATCAATGCGTGAAACAAACGCCTCCTTAATAATATCTTTCCAAAACTTGTATGAAACACTATAGAGATAGAGAGGGAGTAGTTTATAACAATGTCAATAATACTTTTTTTTGTCCTTTTTCTATTTCAAGTTGTAGCGGAAACTATCTCCTTAATATTTGTTGATATTGTGTCATCACATAGACCGACAGATTGGCAAGTTCGATACATTATCAAAATTAACCCTCTATCTTCAATCATAGCAAGTATCATTGAAGACGGGTATATCCGTCACATGGAGACGGGTCAAGTAATACCCAAGGGGATAGATAAGACAAAAACATAATAACCAGGGAGTAACATTCTGCTTTTGTCTTATCTACCCACTTGGGTATTACTTAACCCGTCATCAGCTTGTGATGAATATGTCCGTCTTCAATGAGAAATCGTGCTTCATTATATGAACTATTCCGACTATAAGTGGGACTTCATATAATTGAAGGGTTCTGCATTTAGAATTTAGATGGAATATGATGGCAATAATGCCATCGTCATCCTTCAAGATGTTTTTTGTCATAGGCGTTTTGCAAACATGGTGGATATAATAAATGAATCAAGATCTTATGTATCAACGTTATATTTATTTGGTTTGGTTCGTTTTTACTATTATTAGACATCTAGACCATCTTTCACACCCTCATGACATTTAAAAAATGGAGTGTAATTAAATGACGTAACTTTGTTGTATATGAAGAGCATTTTTGTGAAGAAACAATATAACATATGTCGAAATCAAGAATCCTTCATCAAAAATAAATAAAATATAGTTTGTCTTTGATTGTTTCATACTAAATCATGTATAAATTAGACATTTCCATAAGTATATATCTCAGTACAACCTAAAATACGAGAATAGTTGCTAAACAATAACAAACATAAAGCAATCAGAGTTAACAAATCTTTAAAACAAAAATGGAAAGCATTAACAAGAAAATGAGCATGATGATCATGGTGTTGGTAGTATCGAGGCTAATATTCATGCCGATAACACCTTCATTAGCACAAGAATGCGCGACAGGTTCAACGCTCCTTGCTGCTTGCAATGGAGATCAATCACCAGAGGGAATTGCAAAATGTTGCGCTGTATTTAGTACTGTAATCACAACCGACACAGTATGCATATGTCAAGAACTAACCACTGCAGTAGCTAATGATCCCACCTATGACGCTGAAGCATTCTTCACCAATTGTGGAATCGATGGTTCTTTTGATTCCGTGTGCTCTGGTAATTGCTATTTTTAATTTAAAAATACTTCATCATTATGGTCTTTTAATATATAACTAATATTAAAATAATTTGTATAATTTTCAAGATTCTCTGGCGCCTAGCCCACTTGGAGCTTAATTCGAATAAAGTCTCTTGTACTCCACGTACGTAATTCCTTTCATTTAATTTCTCCATACATGTTAATATGTTAGTCTCTCGTCCCATTTATGTGTTTTTTTAATGAAAGGGGTAAACTGATCACCGGGACACAAGGTGCTTTATCTTTGTATGCTTAAAGTTTAGACCACGATAAGTGTTTCCGTAAATACCGGAATATATTCATGCTCATCGTAAAGTATAACTTCGTAAATTCTTGGCTTTAAGAATTACGAGAATCAATAGCACGTAAATAATTAACATATTCGCCATGAAAAACATTGCAGAAAGATGTGATTGATTTTAAAAAAGAGAATTGTGCCCAATGTCGATTCCATTTTTTTAATATTCTTTCCGCCCTGATCACTTGTTATCTATTCAAGTTGACACAATTAACCATTATTAATTATTTCACATATAAAGTAAAACTATTTCTAATAATTGGCATCTCTTCTGATCACCGCAGAAAATTAATATAATTTAGGAAATATATGTATTATAATAATTAAAAGATTCTCCACTTTATTTTTCACATCAAAATTATTTATGATACTTTCCTAAATTGATTTTTTTACGGTATGGACGCTCTAGAATCGCTCGAAAAAAGTCTCTTTTATAAATATATATATAGATATAGATTGCACATATAAAGAAAAACTATTTCTAATAATTGGCATTTCTTCTGATCACCGCAGAAAATTAAAGTTGTCTTCATTCTTTATGGAGGATCCCTACATACAAGAAGGAGTTGAAGCTAAGTTCGTGTGAAGTTCATGTTTCCAAATGATTGAATTGTATCATATGTTTGCTTGTGTGTAATCAGCCCATGTGTTAGATTGTTATATAAGATGTTTGAGCTTTGTAGTGAGCTTTACACTACGAGTGCATCATACGTTTTATTTTGTATTTTTTATAAATAAAGCTTTTTTTTATACGACACTCTTTGTTTCGATAAAATAGTTATTGAAAATAGCGTGATTAAATGATGGGAAAATAACAAGTAACTCATTTACTATGTTGTTTTTATTAATATTCGCAATTAGATTCGGGCTCATATGGTGTTCAAACACCCTACATTAAGCACATATATATATCACCTCCTCCTTTATTGACTTGTCCATAGCTGACTATTTTCTTGATTACAATTTTAGAATGGATTTGTTGCAAACTGTAACTATAAACTTAAAACGGACTAAGACAAAGCCGTTATTAATAATATTTGACGACGGTTTTTAGTTAAACAGTTATTAATTTCTTTCTCTATAGTTGGCAACATAGGTTTCTGGCAAAACTATTACTACGATCGACACTGCTTCAACCGTTGTCTATTAACAATACAATAATGAAAATGTAATATAATGTTGTAGTTTGTTCGTTGTTCTTGCCCTTATGATGTAATATGGCTAGGAGAACCTTGAGTTACTCCCCACTGATTGTGACATTCATTTATAAAGAATGAACATGTTGAAGCCTATTCTTACATGGGGTTTGATGAGTGACCTAGCGAGCATTGTACTCACAACGATTAACTCTACTCGTTGTAGTTTGCTCTAGTGATTTGTGTAAAATTTGTGCTTAATTAGAGTATCGAGATCCTATTGGACATTTTATAAAGGATTTCTAATTTTTTCTGTTCGTTTTATATTTTGGTGATTTTGCAGGTTTTATTATTATTAAATTTATAAAATCTCATATTTTCCTCTATAATGTTCGTATTTATTTTGTTGTATAACTAAGGCAGTTTGCAGTAGAACTTTGTTTTCTACTTCCCCTTTTCTAGACAATAGCCCTAAGCGAAATACTTATTATTTGTTGATGAAGTTAAACAAAATATAAGAATTAGTGGAACCCTACATATTCGACACAATATTCATAAAAGAAATAAAAAAAAATTGAAGTGAAAAATACACCACCATAAACCAGGGTCTTTTATATTAAATAAACGACTTAGATTACGACCATTTTAGTCGACCAATGTTGTTGTCTAATCCCGTCCGGGCTATCTCGAATTACGACTTAAACTTATTTTATATGAAATATAATTACATTAACTTGTTTAATCCATACGGTTATCATTTGTAATGCTTTTTATATGACAATTCTACAAATTATAATTAATATAAAATTTATCAACCAAATTATGAGACATGTCCACTCTCCTGTTGATACTACTCTTACGTTCACCATTCTTAATGTTATTATTGTTATTTTAATTATTTTCTCTTTTATTATTGTTATTTTCCTATTTTTACTACCCTTACTTTTACTACTCGTTATGCTACTACAATTACTTTAGTTATTCACGCTGCTATTATTATCAAATTTTTCAAAATTATGATCAAGAAAAAAACTAACCAAATAATGAGATATTCTCACAACTCTTACTATTACATATCTTACTTTTAGTATTCAAGTTATTACTATTGTTTATTTTACTATTCCCAAAGTTATCGTTAATTTCACTACTCCCGCTTTTACTGTTGTTAGTTTCCCTACTCTCGCCATTGCCAATGTTTACTATTTCACAATAATTGTCATTGCTATTATTGTTTTTTTTGTGAAAGTTAAGAAAATATAGATAGAAAACATAACCATACACTGGATCTTTGGGCCATCAAATACTACAGCTCAAAAAACAACAAACATAACCAAAACGAGGCACTCGACAACAAAGCTCAAGTACCCACAAAAACAAAACCGACAACAAAAACAAATTTGGGGAAAAACGAAAACCTAGCTCATCTTCATCTTCTCCCAAATTCTTAAGTGCCATTATTGTTACTTTTACTACTCTTGATGTTTTATATTACTTTAAAAGTAGCTTCACTATTCAGATAGTACGTTATTATTGCTAAAAAATATAATTAAATCGTATTGACAAGACATTGATATCATTGTTTCTAGTTACGAAACAAAAAAAAAATTAATCTTACTCCAACTTTCCATATTTTGACTGCATTATTATATTTTAATTGTTTTTTATATTAGTTAATTTCTTAATGTGATATAAATATTATACTATGAATTATATATGAATTTTGATACATCTCATACTATATGTATGATAAATTTTTATGCGTCTATGTCGTTCGTTGAAGTTGTTGATTTCCACTTTATATATAACTAGTTTAGATTCCATTCAATACATGCACAGTATTTAAATGTTAATATTTTCATAAAATTACCGATATAATATTGGTACCTTATAATTTTTTACATTTCTCATTACTGTTTTTTGCCTTGATAAATAAAATATGAAACTGAAAACTAGTTAAGAGAATTGAGTAACGAATTGAAATATATTTTAATGAAAATACTTTTATAGCATAAAGTTAATGATGAGTTTCAATTTTTTTCTTTTAATTTTTTTTGTCATTAAACTAATAAGAGTGATTTAGAGTTTTGTGTTTATACGAAGTACGGGTTAAATCATCATATAATAATATCATCAGTTAAAGATTTAGCAAGTTACAGCATTATATCAATTTTATTTTATTAAAATTTAAAAATTATAGTTTTGAGTTTAGTTAAAATATAATATAGTTTGAAGAAAAGATTAATTTTAGTGAAAATATAATAGATAAATTAACTGGTAATTATTATTTTCATTATATAATGAATGAGCATTTTCATCATTAGTTTCTTTTTTTGAGAACATACATTTTGGCGGAAAAATAATAGGGATCTCCTATTCTTTTATTAGATAGGGGATGTTAAGCGTATATGTACGCCACATAGCCAATTCAACAATGAATTAATACTTAATGTTCATGGACTAGTCTATGTACAAATAGATGTTAAAGGTTAATGAAGGGTTCTTTATTTTGGAGGATCAAGTAAGATCCACCAAGTATAATAGCCATTTGATGAGACTTTGCTTTCCCCTTTCCCTATCTAATCACGGTGGCACACCGACAACTTATTAATTATTCTCCATGGAAATGGAATTGTTATTACCATAAATCCTGAATAGAATAGACATCACCGAACGGTTCTATATACAAGTTCACTATATAATATCAATAATGCCCAATTCAAGTACAAGTAGGACTTGTTTATAATTATTAAGGTTATTCGTTTTTGATGAAATATGATGACAATCGTTGCATCGATTGTAAACCTTCAAGACACTTTGTTTGGGGAGTTTCAACTTTAAACTCACCAGTTTATCGCATTTCAAGTTAAATTCCTCTGTTTCTAAATTTATCTCTACTTTTGATAGCGAAGTTCATATTTTTATGCTTTTCCTAACTGTTCGCGAGGACACCAACCACCTTGATATTACTTTTAATTATGAGTATGTACTTAGTTTACTTAATACGAGTAATAAATAAAGTGATTCGAAGTTTATAAAGATCCCAGGTGGTGGCCTAGGTTTAGTGAAAGTTCGACCGGAGTAAAAAATAATATAGTGCCATACAAAAGAAGTGGGAACATGTGACCTAGAATTACATATTTTAAACAGAGTATAAGAATATATCGGGCTAATTTATATAGCAATTTCATATAGATTAGAAACGAATAATAATAATAATAATAATAATAATAATAATAATAATAATAATAATAATAATAATAATAATAATAATAATATCAATAATAATATCTAAATAAAAGTTGCGGTTTTTTAAAAAAACAAAATAATTATAATTTCTTGTAAATATTATTGAACTCCATAAAAATTAAGTTTATTAAAAAAAATTAAGACAAACACATGGTACGAGGAATAAAGTTTCAATCCCATGCCGCCCAAGTATGGTTTCTGAGTCCAATCCCATATCAATGCGTGAAACAAACGCCTCCTTATTAATATCTTTCCAAAACTTGTATGAAACACTATAGAGATAGAGAGGGAGTAGTTTATAACAATGTCAATAATACTTTTTTTTGTCCTTTTTCTATTTCAAGTTGTAGCGGAAACTATCTCCTTAATATTTGTTGATATTGTGTCATCACATAGACCGACAGATTGGCAACTTCGATACATTATCAAAATTAACCCTCTATCTTCAATCATAGCAAGTATCATTGAAGACGGGTATATCCGTCACATGGAGACGGGTCAAGTAATACCCAAGGGATAGATAAGACAAAAACATAATACCTAGGAGTAGCATTACGCTTTTGTCTTATCTACCCACTTGATATTACTTAACCGTCATCGACTTGTGACGAATATGTCCGTCTTCAATGAGAAATCGTGCTTCATTATATGAACTATTCCGACTATAAGTGGGACTTCATATAATTGAAGGGTTCTGCATTTAGAATTTAGATGGAATATGATGGCAATAATGCCACCGTCATCCTTCAAGATGTTTTTTGTCATAGGCGTTTTGCAAACATGGTGGATATAATAAATGAATCAAGATCTTATGTATCAACGTTATATTTATTTGGTTTGGTTCGTTTTTACTATTATTAGACATCTTGAAGTAAAACAAACACAACTCTCAACTTGAATGGTTTTTGGCTTGAAATCTATTGAACTAAGACTCAAAATGGACACTTAATTGGACTGTTGAATTCAATTAAAACTTGCAGAAATCGACCTTGTTTAGAACAAGCACAAATGACTCAATAATTGGCACAAAAAGGCAGGTATAACCGTTACTTGGACACAAGAAGAGAACAAGGATATGACTTGAGAAGATCACAAAGCAATCTCAAGACTCGGGATGTTGTTCAAGATCACAAAGCAAGAACTAATCCCCTTATGCACTTGGCCAGATCACAAAGCAAGCTAAGATACACGACCCCAAACACTAAGTAATGGAGTTGTTCTAGCACTAAGCAAAGAACTAATCAAGGGTTTTGAGAAACCTCATAAAACTCATAATTTTCATAATCTCTAATCTGGTTTTTTTTACAATGAGTTAACTTGGCTTATATAGGCCAAGCAAAAGCATCCTAGCCATCCATCTAACCTAGGATCTAAGGGCTTACATTAGTCTTCTAACAAGACAATACATAACAGCTACAAAGCCTTACAATTCTGAAAATAAAAGGCTAAAAACAAAGACATAGAAAAGGAGTGGTCACAAATGGTCAAGCTTCCTTGTTTGCTAGCTTTATTTATGGATCTTGTGGACATCTTTTGTGGCTGCCAAGAGGTTCGTCCAAGAGTAGGAAGACACACCAAATAACAGGCAAAAGGTGTCATGAAGCTTGCTTGATCAAAAGGGGAAGGTTGAAAGCGACATTCAACACAATACTCAAAGCTACTCCAAACCGGGGACCCTCTTGTGCTCGGTTTTGATTCTTCAATTAATTTCTGAATGGTAGCCTTGGGAGATAAAAGATCCTATACAAAAACGTCCCAAACTCATCATAGAAGGGTCTAGAGTCATAAAATAGCACATCTTGTTAGACGTATTTGGAGTTGGACCTTGAATTGTGATGATGTCCAAAACCAGGCTTGACAGCAGTCTCAGGAAACCAGGTGCATCTTGTAGAGGGCATATCTCATAGCTCACAACGAATTTAAGGGCTCATGATAGCTAACTGGAAAGCTAAATGAGTTAGCTTTCATCTCCAAAAGGAATCAACCTTAATCATTGAGTAAATCTTGATATATTGAACCTTTAGTGCACATAGGTCATGGGCTGTTCCGAAATGCGTAGTCTGTTTGCATCGACCATAACTCATGATATAAAATAGCTATGATGGTAATTCCAAATCCCTGATTTAGATAAGACCTTAAGCTTTCCAATGGCATAGGAATCATATGACTTGAACCGTTATAACTTGAGATATAGAGATTGGAAGTCAGGCCTGCTGGAATAATACTTCAAAAAGCGATGAAACACTTTCAATTGTTAACCATTCCTTGGACTGTTTCTCTTGGCCTTAAAATGAATCAAAATGAAACAATATTGTTTCAAAAATGAAAATGAAACAATTTTGTTTCACATCTAGACCATCTTTCACACCCACATGACATTTAAAAAATGGAGTGTAATTAAATGACGTAACTTTGTTGTATATGAAGAGCATTTTTGTGAAGAAACAATATAACATATGTCGAAATCAAGAATCGTTCATCAAACATAAATAAAATATAGTTTGTCTTTGATTGTTTCATACTAAATCATGTATAAATTAGACATTTCCATAAGTATATATCTCAGTACAACCTAAAATACGAGAATAGTTGCTAAACAATAACAAACATAAAGTAATCAGAGTTAACCAATCTTTAAAACAAAAATGGAAAGCATTAACAAGAAAATGAGCATGATGATCATGGTGTTGGTGGTATCGGTGCTAATATTCATGCCGATAACACCTTCATTAGCACAAGAATGCGCGACAGGTTCAACGCTCCTTGCTGCTTGCAATGGAGATCAATCACCAGAGGGAATTGCAAAATGTTGCGCTGTATTTAGTACTGTAATCACAACCGACACAGTATGCATATGTCAAGAACTAACCACTGCAGTAGCTAATGATCCCACCTATGACGCTGAAGCATTCTTCACCAATTGTGGAATCGATGGTTCTTTTGATTCCGTGTGCTCTGGTAATTGCTATTTTTAATTTAAAAATACTTCATCATTATGGTCTTTTAATATATAACTAATATTAAAATAATTTGTATAATTTTCAAGATTCTCTGGCGCCTAGCCCACTTGGAGCTTAATTCGAATAAAGTCTCTTGTACTCCGCGTACGTAATTCCTTTCATTTAATTTCTCCATACATGTTAATATGTTAGTCTCTCGTCCCATTTATGTGTTTTTTTAATGAAAGGGGTAAACTGATCACCGGGACACAAGGTGCTTTATCTTTGTATGCTTAAAGTTTAGACTACGATAAGTGTTTCCGTAAATACCGGAATATATTCATGCTCATCGTAAAGTATAACTTCGTAAATTCTTGGCTTTAAGAATTACGAGAATCAATAGCACGTAAATAATTAACATATTCGCCATGAAAAACATTGCAGAAAGATGTGATTGATTTTAAGAAAGAGAATTGTGCCCAATGTCGATTCCATTTTTTTAATATTCTTTCCGCCCTGATCACTTGTTATCTATTCAAGTTGACACAATTAACCATTATTAATTATTTCACATATAAAGTAAAACTATTTCTAATAATTGGCATCTCTTCTGATCACCGCAGAAAATTAATATAATTTAGGAAATATATGTATTATAATAATTAAAAGATTATCCACTTTATTTTTCACATCAAAATTATTTATGATACTTTCCTAAATTGATTATTTTATGGTGTGGACGCTCTAGAATCGCTCGAAAAAAGTCTCTTTTATATATATATATATATATATATATATATATATAGATAGATATAGATATAGATTGCACATATAAAGAATAACTATTTCTAATAATTGGCATTTCTTCTGATCACCGCAGAAAATTAAAGTTGTCTTCATTCTTTATGGAGGATCCCTAGATACAAGAAGGAGTTGAAGCTAAGTTCGTGTGAAGTTCATGTTTCCAAATGATTGAATTGTATCATATGTTTCATGTTTCCAAATGATTGAATTGTATCATATGTTTGCTTGTGTGTAATCAGCCCATGTGTTAGATTGTTATATAAGATGTTTGAGCTTTGTTGTGAGCTTTACACTACGAGTGCATCATACGTTTTATTTTGTATTGTTTATAAATAAAGCTTTTTTTTATACGACACTCTTTGTTTCGATAAAATAGTTATTGAAAATAGCGTGATTAAATGATAGGAAAATAACAAGTAACTCATTTACTATGTTGTTTTTATTAATATTCGCAATTAGATTCGGGCTTATATGGTGTTCAAAAACCCTACATTAAGCACATATATATCACCTCCTCCTTTATTGACTTGTCCATGGCTGACTATTTTCTTGATTACAATTTTAGAATGGATTTGTTGCAAACTGTAACTATAAACTTAAAACGGACTAAGACAAAGCCGTTATAAATAATATTTGAAGACGGTTTTTAGTTAAACAGTTATTAATTTCTTTCTCTATATTTTGCAACATAGGTTTCTGGCAAAACTATTACTACGATCGACACTGCTTCAACCGTTGTCTATTAACAATACAATAATGAAAATGTAATATAATGTTGTAGTTTGTCCGTTGTTCTTGCCCTTATGATGTAATATGGCTAGGAGAACCTTGAGTTACTCCCCACTGATTGTGGCATTCATTTATAAAGAATGAACATGTTGAAGCCTATTCTTACATGGGGTTTGATGAGTGACCTAGCGAGCATTGTACTCACAACGATTAACTCTACTCGTTGTAGTTTGCTCTAGTGATTTGTGTAAAATTTGTGCTTAATTAGAGTATCGAGATCCTATTGGACATTATATAGAGGATTTCTAATTTTTTCTGTTCGTTTTATATTTGGTGATTTTGCAGGTTTTATTATTATTAAATTTATAAAATCTCATATTTTCCTCTATAATGTTCGTATTTATTTTGTTGTATATCTAAGGCAGTTTGCAGTAGAAATTTGTTTTCTATTTCCCCTTTTCTAGACAATAGCCCTAAGCGAAATACTTATTATTTGTTGATGAAGTTAAACAAAATATAAGAATTAGTGGAACCCTAAATATTGGGCACAGTATTCATAAAAGAAATAAAAAAAATTGAAGTGAAAAATACACCACCATAAACCAGGGTCTTTTATATTAAATAAACGACTTAGATTACGACCATTTTAGTCGACTAATGTTGTTGTCTAATCCCGTCCGGGCTATCTCGAATTACGACTTAAACTTATTTTATATGAAATATAATTACATTAACTTGTTTAATCCATACGGTTATCATTTGTAATGCTTTTTATATGACAATTCTACAAATTATAATTAATATAAAATTTATCAACCAAATTATGAGACATGTCCACTCTCCTGTTGATACTACTCTTACTTTCACCATTCTTAATGTTATTATTGTTATTTTAATTATTTTCTCTTTTATTATTGTTATTTTCCTATTTTTACTACCTTTACTTTTACTGCTCGTTATGCTACTATAATTACTTTAGTTATTCACGCTGCTATTATTATCAAATTTTTCAAAATTATGATCAAGAAAAAAACTAACCAAATAATGAGATATTCTCACTACTCTTACTATTACATATCTTACTTTTAGTATTCAAGTTATTACTATTGTTTATTTTACTATTTCCAACGTTATCGTTAATTTCACTACTCCCGCTTTTACTGTTGTTAGTTTCCCTACTCTCGCCATTGCCAATGTTTACTATTTCACAATAATTGTCATTGCTATTATTGTTTTTTTTTTTGTGAAAGTTAAGAAAATATAGATAGAAAACATAACCATACACTGGATCTTTGGGCCATCAAATACTACAGCTCAAAAAACAACAAACATAACCAAAACGAGGCACTCGACAACAAAGCTCAAGTACCCACAAAAACAAAACCGACAACAAAAACAAATTTGGGGAAAAACGAAACCCTAGCTCATCTTCATCTTCTTCCAAATTCTTAAGTGCCATTATTGTTACTTTTACTACTCTTGATGTTTTATATTACTTTAAAAGTAGCTTCACTATTCAGATAGTACGTTATTATTGCTAAAAAATATAATTAAATCGTATTGATAAGACATTGATATCATTGTTTCTAGTTACGAAACAAAAAAAAATTAATCTTACTCCAACTTTCCATATTTTGACTGCATTATTATATTTTAATTGTTTTTTATATTAGTTAATTTCTTAATGTGATATAAATATTATACTATGAATTATATATGAATTTTTATACATCTCATACTATATGTATGATAAATTTTTATGCGTCTATGTCGTTCGTTGAAGTTGTTGATTTCCACTTTATATATAACTAGTTTAGATCTCATTCAATACATGCACAGTATTTAAATGTTAATATTTTCATAAAATTACCTATATAATATTGGTACCTTATAATTTTTTACATTTCTCATTACTGTTTTTTGCCTTGATAAATAAAATATGAACCGAAAACTAGTTAAGAGAATTGAGTAATGAATTGAAATATATTTTAATGAAAATACTTTTATAGCATAAAGTTAATGATGAGTTTCAATTTTTTTCTTTTAATTTTTTTTGTCATGAAACTAATAAGAGTGATTTAGAGTTTTGTGTTTATACGAAGTACGGGTTAACTCATCATCCAATAATATCATCAGTTAAAGATTTAGCAAGTTCTGACTTTATATCAATTTTATTTTATTAAAATTTAAAAATTATAGTTTTGAGTTTAGTTAAAATATAATATAGTTTGAAGAAAAGATTAATTTTAGTGAAAATATAATAGATAAATTAATCGGTAATTATTATTTTCATTATATAATGAATGAGCATTTTCATCATTAGTTTCTTTTTTTGAGAACATGCGTTTTGGCGGAAAAATAATAGGGATCTCCTATTCTTTTATTAGATAGGGAATGTTAAGCGTATATGTACGCCACATAGCCAATTCAACAATGAATTAATACTTAATGTTCATGGACTAGTCTATGTACAAATAGATGTTAAAGGTTAATGAAGGGTTCTTTATTTTGGAGGATGAAGTAAGATCCACCAAGTATAATAGCCATTTGATGAGACTTTGCTTTCCCCTTTCCCTATCTAATCACGGTGGCACACCGACAACTTATTAATTATTCTCCATGGAAATGGAATTGTTATTACCATAAATCCTGAATAGAATAGACATCACCGAACGGTTCTATATACAAGTTCACTATATAATATCAATAATGCCCAATTCAAGTACAAGTAGGTCTTGTTTATAATTATTAAGGTTATTCGTTTTTGATGAAATATGATGACAATCGTTGCATCGATTGTAAACCTTCAAGACACTTTGTTTGGGGAGTTTCAACTTTAAACTCACCAGTTTATCGCATTCCAAGTTAAATTCCTCTGTTTCTAAATTTATCTCTACTTTTGATAGCGAAGTTCATATTTTTATGCTTTTCCTAACTGTTCGCGAGGACACCAACCACCTTGATATTACTTTTAATTATGAGTATGTACAGATGTACTTAGTTTACTGAATACGAGTAATAAATAAAGTGATTCGAAGTTTACAACGATCCCAGGTGGTGGCCTAGGTTTAGTGAAAGTTCGACCGGAGTAAAAAATAATATAGTGCCATACAAAAGAAGTGGGAACATGTGAACTAGAATTACATATTTTAAACGGAGTATAAGAATATATCGGGCTAATTTATATAGCAATTTTATATAGATTAGAAACGAATAATAATAATAATAATATCTAAATAAAAGTTGCGGTTTTTTAAAAAAACAAAATAATTATAATTTCTTGTAAATATTATTGAACTCCATAAAAATTGCGTTTATTAAAAAAAATTAAGACAAACACATGGTACGAGGAATAAAGTTTCAATCCCATGCCGCCCAATTATGGTTTCTGAGTCCAATCCCATATCAATGCGTGAAACAAATGCCTCCTTAATAATATCTTTCCAAAACTTGTATGAAACACTATAGAGATAGAGAGGGAGTAGTTTATAACAATGTCAATAATACTTTTTTTTGTCCTTTTTCTATTTCAAGTTGTAGCGGAAACTATCTCCTTAATATTTGTCGATATTGTGTCATCACATAGACCGACAGATTGGCAACTTCGATACATTATCAAAATTAACCCTCTATCTTCAATCATAGCAAGTATCATTGAAGATGGGTATATCCGTCACATGGAGACGGGTCAAGTAATACCCAAGGGATAGATAAGACAAAAACATAATACCTAGGGAGTAGCATTCTGCTTTTGTCTTATCTACCCACTTGGATATTACTTAACCCGTCATCAGCTTGTGACGAATATGTCCGTCTTCAATGAGAAATCGTGTTTCATTATATGAACTATTCCGACTATAAGTGGGACTTCATATAATTGAAGGGTTCTGCATTTAGAATTTAGATGGAATATGATGGCAATAATGCCATCGTCATCCTTCAAGATGTTTTTTGTCATAGGCGTTTTGCAAACATGGTGGATATAATAAATGAATCAAGATCTTATGTATCAACGTTATATTTATTTGGTTTGGTTCGTTTTTACTATTATTAGACATCTAGACCATCTTTCACACCCACATGACATTTAAAAAATGGAGTATAATTAAATGACGTAACTTTGTTGTATATGAAGAGCATTTTTGTGAAGAAATAATATAACATATGTCGAAATCAAGAATCCTTCAGCAAACATAAATAAAATATAGTTTGTCTTTGATTGTTTCATACTAAATCATGTATAAATTAGACATTTCCATAAGTATATTTCTCAAGACAACCTAAAATACGAGAATAGTTGCTAAACAATAACAAACATAAAGTAATCAGAGTTAACCAATCTTTAAAACAAAAATGGAAAGCATTAACAAGAAAATGAGCATGATGATCATGGTGTTGGTGGTATCGGTGCTAATATTCATGCCGATAACACCTTCATTAGCACAAGAATGCGCGATGGGTTCAACGCTCCTTCTTTGCTTGCAATGGAGATCAATCACCAGAGGGAATTGCAAAATGTTGCGTCGTATTTAATCGTAATCACAACCGACCAAAGTATGCATATGTCAAGAACTAACCACCGCAGTAGCTAATGATCCCACCTATGACGCCTGAAGCATTCTTCACCAATTGTGGAATCGATGGTTCTTTTGATTCCGTGTGCTCTGGTAATTGCTATTTTTAATTTAAAAATACTTCACCATTATGGTCTTTTAATATATAACTAATATTAAAATAATTTGTATAATTTTCAAGATTCTCTGGCGCCTAGCCCACTTGGAGCTTAATTCGAATAAAGTCTCTTGTACTCCACGTACGTAATTCCTTTCATTTAATTTCTCCATACATGTTAATATGTTAGTCTCTCGTCCCATTTATGTGTTTTTTTAATGAAAGGGGTAAATGATCAGGGACACAAGGTGCTTTATCTTTGTATGCTTAAAGTTTAGACTACGATAAGTGTTTCCGTAAATACCGGAATATATTCATGCTCATCGTAAAGTATAACTTCGTAAATTCTTGGCTTTAAGAATTACGAGAATCAATAGCACGTAAATAATTAACATATTCGCCATGAAAAACATTGCGTAAAGATGTGATTGATTTTAAGAAAGAGAATTGTGCCCAATGTCGATTCCATTTTTTTAATATTCTTTCCGCCCTGATCACTTGTTATCTATTCAAGTTGACACAATTAACCATTATTAATTATTTCCCATATAAAGTAAAACTATTTCTAATAATTGGCATCTCTTCTGATCACCGCAGAAAATTAATATAATTTAGGAAATATATGTATTATAATAATTAAAAGATTATCCACTTTATTTTTCACATCAAAATTATTTATGATACTTTCCTAAATTGATTATTTTATGGTGTGGACGCTCTAGAATCGCTCGAAAAAAGTCTCTTTTATATATATATATATATATATATATATATATATAGATAGATATAGATATAGATTGCACATATAAAGAATAACTATTTCTAATAATTGGCATTTCTTCTGATCACCGCAGAAAATTAAAGTTGTCTTCATTCTTTATGGAGGATCCCTAGATACAAGAAGGAGTTGAAGCTAAGTTCGTGTGAAGTTCATGTTTCCAAATGATTGAATTGTATCATATGTTTCATGTTTCCAAATGATTGAATTGTATCATATGTTTGCTTGTGTGTAATCAGCCCATGTGTTAGATTGTTATATAAGATGTTTGAGCTTTGTTGTGAGCTTTACACTACGAGTGCATCATACGTTTTATTTTGTATTGTTTATAAATAAAGCTTTTTTTTATACGACACTCTTTGTTTCGATAAAATAGTTATTGAAAATAGCGTGATTAAATGATAGGAAAATAACAAGTAACTCATTTACTATGTTGTTTTTATTAATATTCGCAATTAGATTCGGGCTTATATGGTGTTCAAAAACCCTACATTAAGCACATATATATCACCTCCTCCTTTATTGACTTGTCCATGGCTGACTATTTTCTTGATTACAATTTTAGAATGGATTTGTTGCAAACTGTAACTATAAACTTAAAACGGACTAAGACAAAGCCGTTATAAATAATATTTGAAGACGGTTTTTAGTTAAACAGTTATTAATTTCTTTCTCTATATTTTGCAACATAGGTTTCTGGCAAAACTATTACTACGATCGACACTGCTTCAACCGTTGTCTATTAACAATACAATAATGAAAATGTAATATAATGTTGTAGTTTGTCCGTTGTTCTTGCCCTTATGATGTAATATGGCTAGGAGAACCTTGAGTTACTCCCCACTGATTGTGGCATTCATTTATAAAGAATGAACATGTTGAAGCCTATTCTTACATGGGGTTTGATGAGTGACCTAGCGAGCATTGTACTCACAACGATTAACTCTACTCGTTGTAGTTTGCTCTAGTGATTTGTGTAAAATTTGTGCTTAATTAGAGTATCGAGATCCTATTGGACATTATATAGAGGATTTCTAATTTTTTCTGTTCGTTTTATATTTGGTGATTTTGCAGGTTTTATTATTATTAAATTTATAAAATCTCATATTTTCCTCTATAATGTTCGTATTTATTTTGTTGTATATCTAAGGCAGTTTGCAGTAGAAATTTGTTTTCTATTTCCCCTTTTCTAGACAATAGCCCTAAGCGAAATACTTATTATTTGTTGATGAAGTTAAACAAAATATAAGAATTAGTGGAACCCTAAATATTGGGCACAGTATTCATAAAAGAAATAAAAAAAATTGAAGTGAAAAATACACCACCATAAACCAGGGTCTTTTATATTAAATAAACGACTTAGATTACGACCATTTTAGTCGACTAATGTTGTTGTCTAATCCCGTCCGGGCTATCTCGAATTACGACTTAAACTTATTTTATATGAAATATAATTACATTAACTTGTTTAATCCATACGGTTATCATTTGTAATGCTTTTTATATGACAATTCTACAAATTATAATTAATATAAAATTTATCAACCAAATTATGAGACATGTCCACTCTCCTGTTGATACTACTCTTACTTTCACCATTCTTAATGTTATTATTGTTATTTTAATTATTTTCTCTTTTATTATTGTTATTTTCCTATTTTTGCTACCTTTACTTTTTTTGCTCGTTATGCTACTATAATTACTTTAGTTATTCACGCTGCTATTATTATCAAATTTTTCAAAATTATGATCAAGAAAAAAACTAACCAAATAATGAGATATTCTCACTACTCTTACTATTACATATCTTACTTTTAGTATTCAAGTTATTACTATTGTTTATTTTACTATTTCCAACGTTATCGTTAATTTCACTACTCCCGCTTTTACTGTTGTTAGTTTCCCTACTCTCGCCATTGCCAATGTTTACTATTTCACAATAATTGTCATTGCTATTATTGTTTTTTTTTTTGTGAAAGTTAAGAAAATATAGATAGAAAACATAACCATACACTGGATCTTTGGGCCATCAAATACTACAGCTCAAAAAACAACAAACATAACCAAAACGAGGCACTCGACAACAAAGCTCAAGTACCCACAAAAACAAAACCGACAACAAAAACAAATTTGGGGAAAAACGAAACCCTAGCTCATCTTCATCTTCTTCCAAATTCTTAAGTGCCATTATTGTTACTTTTACTACTCTTGATGTTTTATATTACTTTAAAAGTAGCTTCACTATTCAGATAGTACGTTATTATTGCTAAAAAATATAATTAAATCGTATTGATAAGACATTGATATCATTGTTTCTAGTTACGAAACAAAAAAAAATTAATCTTACTCCAACTTTCCATATTTTGACTGCATTATTATATTTTAATTGTTTTTTATATTAGTTAATTTCTTAATGTGATATAAATATTATACTATGAATTATATATGAATTTTTATACATCTCATACTATATGTATGATAAATTTTTATGCGTCTATGTCGTTCGTTGAAGTTGTTGATTTCCACTTTATATATAACTAGTTTAGATCTCATTCAATACATGCACAGTATTTAAATGTTAATATTTTCATAAAATTACCTATATAATATTGGTACCTTATAATTTTTTACATTTCTCATTACTGTTTTTTGCCTTGATAAATAAAATATGAAACTGAAAACTAGTTAAGAGAATTGAGTAATGAATTGAAATATATTTTAATGAAAATACTTTTATAGCATAAAGTTAATGATGAGTTTCAATTTTTTTCTTTTAATTTTTTTTGTCATGAAACTAATAAGAGTGATTTAGAGTTTTGTGTTTATACGAAGTACGGGTTAACTCATCATCCAATAATATCATCAGTTAAAGATTTAGCAAGTTACAGCTTTATATCAATTTTATTTTATTAAAATTTAAAAATTATAGTTTTGAGTTTAGTTAAAATATAATATAGTTTGAAGAAAAGATTAATTTTAGTGAAAATATAATAGATAAATTAACTGGTAATTATTATTTTCATTATATAATGAATGAGCATTTTCATCATTAGTTTCTTTTTTTGAGAACATGCGTTTTGGCGGAAAAATAATAGGGATCTCCTATTCTTTTATTAGATAGGGGATGTTAAGCGTATATGTACGCCACATAGCCAATTCAACAATGAATTAATACTTAATGTTCATGGACTAGTCTATGTACAAATAGATGTTAAAGGTTAATGAAGGGTTCTTTATTTTGGAGGATGAAGTAAGATCCACCAAGTATAATAGCCATTTGATGAGACTTTGCTTTCCCCTTTCCCTATCTAATCACGGTGGCACACCGACAACTTATTAATTATTCTCCATGGAAATGGAATTGTTATTACCATAAATCCTGAATAGAATAGACATCACCGAACGGTTCTATATACAAGTTCACTATATAATATCAATAATGCCCAATTCAAGTACAAGTAGGTCTTGTTTATAATTATTAAGGTTATTCGTTTTTGATGAAATATGATGACAATCGTTGCATCGATTGTAAACCTTCAAGACACTTTGTTTGGGGAGTTTCAACTTTAAACTCACCAGTTTATCGCATTCCAAGTTAAATTCCTCTGTTTCTAAATTTATCTCTACTTTTGATAGCGAAGTTCATATTTTTATGCTTTTCCTAACTGTTCGCGAGGACACCAACCACCTTGATATTACTTTTAATTATGAGTATGTACAGATGTACTTAGTTTACTGAATACGAGTAATAAATAAAGTGATTCGAAGTTTACAACGATCCCAGGTGGTGGCCTAGGTTTAGTGAAAGTTCGACCGGAGTAAAAAATAATATAGTGCCATACAAAAGAAGTGGGAACATGTGAACTAGAATTACATATTTTAAACGGAGTATAAGAATATATCGGGCTAATTTATATAGCAATTTTATATAGATTAGAAACGAATAATAATAATAATAATATCTAAATAAAAGTTGCGGTTTTTTAAAAAAACAAAATAATTATAATTTCTTGTAAATATTATTGAACTCCATAAAAATTGCGTTTATTAAAAAAAATTAAGACAAACACATGGTACGAGGAATAAAGTTTCAATCCCATGCCGCCCAATTATGGTTTCTGAGTCCAATCCCATATCAATGCGTGAAACAAATGCCTCCTTAATAATATCTTTCCAAAACTTGTATGAAACACTATAGAGATAGAGAGGGAGTAGTTTATAACAATGTCAATAATACTTTTTTTTGTCCTTTTTCTATTTCAAGTTGTAGCGGAAACTATCTCCTTAATATTTGTCGATATTGTGTCATCACATAGACCGACAGATTGGCAACTTCGATACATTATCAAAATTAACCCTCTATCTTCAATCATAGCAAGTATCATTGAAGATGGGTATATCCGTCACATGGAGACGGGTCAAGTAATACCCAAGGGATAGATAAGACAAAAACATAATACCTAGGGAGTAGCATTCTGCTTTTGTCTTATCTACCCACTTGGATATTACTTAACCCGTCATCAGCTTGTGACGAATATGTCCGTCTTCAATGAGAAATCGTGTTTCATTATATGAACTATTCCGACTATAAGTGGGACTTCATATAATTGAAGGGTTCTGCATTTAGAATTTAGATGGAATATGATGGCAATAATGCCATCGTCATCCTTCAAGATGTTTTTTGTCATAGGCGTTTTGCAAACATGGTGGATATAATAAATGAATCAAGATCTTATGTATCAACGTTATATTTATTTGGTTTGGTTCGTTTTTACTATTATTAGACATCTAGACCATCTTTCACACCCACATGACATTTAAAAAATGGAGTATAATTAAATGACGTAACTTTGTTGTATATGAAGAGCATTTTTGTGAAGAAATAATATAACATATGTCGAAATCAAGAATCCTTCAGCAAACATAAATAAAATATAGTTTGTCTTTGATTGTTTCATACTAAATCATGTATAAATTAGACATTTCCATAAGTATATTTCTCAGTACAACCTAAAATACGAGAATAGTTGCTAAACAATAACAAACATAAAGTAATCAGAGTTAACAAATCTTTAAAACAAAAATGGAAAGCATTAACAAGAAAATGAGCATGATGATCATGGTGTTGGTGGTATCGGTGCTAATATTCATGCCGATAACACCTTCATTAGCACAAGAATGCGCGACAGGTTCAACGCTCCTTGCTGCTTGCAATGGAGATCAATCACCAGAGGGAATTGCAAAATGTTGCGCTGTATTTAGTACTGTAATCACAACCGACACAGTATGCATATGTCAAGAACTAACCACTGCAGTAGCTAATGATCCCACCTATGACGCTGAAGCATTCTTCACCAATTGTGGAATCGATGGTTCTTTTGATTCCGTGTGCTCTGGTAATTGCTATTTTTAATTTAAAAATACTTCACCATTATGGTCTTTTAATATATAACTAATATTAAAATAATTTGTATAATTTTCAAGATTCTCTGGCGCCTAGCCCACTTGGAGCTTAATTCGAATAAAGTCTCTTGTACTCCACGTACGTAATTCCTTTCATTTAATTTCTCCATACATGTTAATATGTTAGTCTCTCGTCCCATTTATGTGTTTTTTTAATGAAAGGGGTAAACTCATCACCGGGACACAAGGTGCTTTATCTTTGTATGCTTAAAGTTTAGACTACGATAAGTGTTTCCGTAAATACCGGAATATATTCATGCTCATCGTAAAGTATAACTTCGTAAATTCTTGGCTTTAAGAATTACGAGAATCAATAGCACGTAAATAATTAACATATTCGCCATGAAAAACATTGCAAAAAGATGTGATTGATTTTAAGAAAGAGAATTGTGCCCAATGTCGATTCCATTTTTTTAATACTCTTTCCGCCCTGATCACTTGTTATCTATTCAAGTTGACACAATTAACCATTATTCCGTATTAATTATTTCACATATAAAGTAAAACTATCTATATATATATATAAAAGAGAGTTTTTTCGAGCGATTCTAGAGCGTCCACATCATCAAAAATCAATTTAGGAAAGTATAATTTTTGATGTAAAAAATAAAGTGGAAAATCTTTTAATTATTATAATATGTATATTTCCTAAATTATATTCAAGTGATATTTCCAATTTTTATATCAAACATTTACATTTCATTTGGCAACAAAATATCGTTAAAAAAATTATGAAAATAATATATTTAGCTTTGTGGTAAAAAATGCTATCATTAGAGTATAGATTTCATATTGTTTGCACATATTAAAGATGGTGTACTTTTTAATACGTAAAATTGTGTACTTTTTAGTATCTTTTGTCCCACATTGGAAAATAAGTAGGTATGTTGAATATACTACATATAAATAGTAGAATTGTCCCACATCAAAAGATTAGTATAAGTTGATGTGATCCTATGATTATAAATAGGAGGCATATTTGGAACTTATGTATCCGCCCAAAATTTTTTGAGTCTAAATATTGTTTTAAAAAGCTCTTAAGATTTTTTATCATTATTTACGATATGATATAAAAAACAAAGTGGAAATCATTGGGAACTACTCGGGAAAGAGTTAAGAACATGAACAAGAAAATCAAAAAATACAAAACTAAAGGTTTTACTAATGGTAGTCTCCTGACACAGTACAAAACTAAAGATTTACTAATGGTTGTCTTCTGAATGCAGTAATAGAGCGTTAATGAGTCGTTATATGTACGATGTAGAGATCCCTATCTAATGATCGAGACTAAGTGGTTTTACCTTCAAAGAAAAATAATATGTATACAATAGTGGGTTTTTTTAAGAAGAGACATGTATTTCTTGGTATGTTATATCTTTCAAATTGAAAAATAATGTAGACATGATGAACATACTACGTCTAAATAATTAAATTATGTATCTCGCATTGAAATAATAGTATACGGTAGGGTGATTCTATAAATATAAATAGGAGGCATCCTTGAAATTGGAAAATAATGTAGACATGATGAACATACTACGTCTAAATAATTAAATTATGTATCTCGCATTGAAATAATAGTATACGGTAGGGTGATTCTATAAATATAAATAGAAGACATCCTTGAAACTTAGGTATTAACCCAAAATTTTTTGATATAAAAGATATGTATTTTTTAGTATGTTATATGTCCCACATTGAAAAATAATGTAGCTGTGGTGAATATATTATGTATAAATAATAGAACTGTCCCACATATATACATTTTCTATATTATATTAAAGTGATGTTTATAATTTTGATATAAAAACTTTATATTTCATTTGACAAAAAAGTATCGTATGAAAATTATATAATTAGATTGTGACAAAAAATGCTATCATTAGAGTGTAGATTGTATTGTATTGTATTGTATTTTCTCATTATTAAATCGGGTTGAAGTCAAAGTAGGTGCAAAAAAAGTAGTGTACTTAGTATGTTATTTGTCCTATATTGAAAAGTAATGTAACTGTGGTGAATATACTATGTATAAGTATTATAATTGTCCCACATCGGAAGATTACCCATAAGACAGGGTGATCTTATGATTATAAATAGAAGTCATAACCCAAAATCTTTTGATTCTCTTAAGTATTGTCAGAGAGAGCTCTTAAAAGAGTTTGTATTACTGTCTGTACAATAATGATTTCTAACCTAAGTTAATCTTTGGAAAATCTTTTCGTTATTATAATATATACTCTGTATTTCTTATTTTATATTCAAGTGATGTTTCTAATTTTTATATAAAAACTTTTACATTTTATTTGGCAAAATAATGTTGGTAAAAAAATTATGAAAATAATATTATTAAATTCATGGTAAGAAATGCTATCATTAGAGTGTATATAGATTTCATATAATTTGCACATATTAAAGATGGTGTATTACATAGTATGTTATATGTCCCACATTGAAAAATAATATAGATGTGATAAATATACTACATATATAAAAATAGAATTTTCCCACATCGAAATATAGCATAAGGTGGGTGATTCTATGATTATAAATATGAGGCATCCTTGGAACTTAGGCATCAACCCAAAATCTTTTGAGTCTCTTAAATATTGTCTTGGAGAGCTCTTAAAAGTTTATATCATTATATTTTCTACCTATAGATTTTATATGTCCCATATTGAAAAATAATGTAGGTGTGTTAAATATACTACGTTTAAATAATATAATTAGAATCGTGTTAAAAAATATTCTATCATTAGAGTATATGTTCCTATCATTTTCACATATTTTAATTATGATAAAAAAAATAGAAAATAAAAGTCCATGGTAGCATGTGTAATCTATCAAAATTCAAGGTTACCATGAGAAATTTTCAATATTATAATGATATAGTTAATTAAATTTTCATTTAAAAGAGAGAGATATCCGTACCAATAAAACAATAAAGGGGGTATTACTTTTTAATTGTTATTTTATTGCCACGCTATCAAACTTAACGTCCATTTAACAGCCTTTACATTAAGGGGTACCATGGGCAAAAAAATAGAACCTCAAGGGTACCATAGGCAGATTCTTAAAACTAGGGGTAACATGGAAAATCTAACAAAATTAAGGGGTACCACAGGAAATTTTCATATCTCAATTATGTTAAATTTTTTTTGAAGAAAAACAACGTACAAATATTAATGGAGAGTACTTGATCATATTATTAAATTTAAATATAAATACTAGATATAATGAGTAACAATTGTCTGTATTCGGTATTCGGGATCTGGTTGGATGTCGAACTAAGTGCAAAAAAGATGGTGTAATTCTGAGTATGTTATTTGTCCACAATGAAAAATAATGCAGGTTTGATGAATATATACTACGTATAAATAGTAGAATTGTCCCACATAAAAAAAAAATCCAAGTTTGGTGAATATATTACTTATAAATAGTAGAATTGTCCCACATCGAAAGATTATCGAAAGATTAGTATAAGGTGGGGTGATTATATGAAATCTTTTATTTTTTTTAAAGAGATATTTTAATAATATGTAAACAAATCATTAGACATAGAATGTAAACATTAAACCATTATAACGTTTTTTTTTTTTGCATTATAAATAAGTTAATTACCCCGTTGCAACGCACGGGCATTCAAACTAGTTTCTTATAATTGGCATCTCTTCCGATCACCGCAAAAAATTAATATAATTTAGGAAATATATGTATTATAATAATTAAAAGATTCTCCACTTTATTTTTCACATCAAAATTATTTATGATACTTTCCTAAATTGATTTTTTTATGGTATGGACGCTCTAGAATCGCTCGAAAAAAGTTTCTTTTATAAATACTCCCTCCCATCCAAATTCCAAACCAAAGGTAACACTTGCCTTATTCGGACCATCCAAACCAAACTACCCATTCCTTTTTTGGTAAAAAACCTTACTAAAGACCCCTCATACACCCTTATTATTTACATAAAATGCCATCAAGTTTGTGGCCCTCTTTTAATTAAGCTACTAGTGGTCCTACTTTAATTCCAATACTACCCTTACCTTTTCCCTATTTTCTTAAAACTTTCCTAAATTGATTTGGATGGGAGGGAGTATGATACTTTCCTAAATTGATTTTTTTATGGTATGGACGCTCTAGAATCGCTCGAAAAAAGTCTCTTTTATAAATATATATAGATATAGATTGCACATATAAAGAAAAACTATTTCTAATAATTGGCATTTCTTCTGATCACCGCAGAAAATTAAAGTTGTCTTCATTCTTTATGGAGGATCCCTACATACAAGAAGGAGTTGAAGCTAAGTTCGTGTGAAGTTCATGTTTCCAAATGATTGAATTGTATCATATGTTTCATGTTTCCAAATGATTGAATTGTATCATATGTTTGCTTGTGTGTAATCAGCCCATGTGTTAGATTGTTATATAAGATGTTTGAGCTTTGTTGTGAGCATTACACTACGAGTGCATCATACGTTTTATTTTGTATTGGTTATAAATAAAGCTTTTTTTTATACGACACTCTTTGTTTCGATAAAATAGTTATTGAAAATAGCGTGATTAAATGATAGGAAAATAACAAGTAACTCATTTACTATGTTGTTTTTATTAATATTCGCAATTAGATTCGGGCTCATATGGTGTTCAAAAACCCTACATTAAGCACATATATATCACCTCCTCCTTTATTGACTTGTCCATGGCTGACTATTTTCTTGATTACAATTTTAGAATGGATTTGTTGCAAACTGTAACTATAAACTTAAAACGGACTAAGACAAAGCCGTTATTAATAATATTTCAAGACGGTTTTTAGTTAAACAGTTATTAATTTCTTTCTCTATATTTGGCAACATAGGTTTCTGGCAAAACTATTACTACGATCGAAACTTTGCTTCAACCGTTGTCTATTAACAATACAATAATGAAAATGTAATATAATGTTGTAGTTTGTCCGTTGTTCTTGCCCTTATGATGTAATATGGCTAGGAGAACCTTGAGTTACTCCCCACTGATTGTAGCATTCATTTATAAAGAATGAACATGTTGAAGCCTATTCTTACATGGGGTTTGATGAGTGACCTAGCGAGCATTGTACTCACAACGATTAACTCTACTCGTTGTAGTTTGCTCTAGTGATTTGTGTAAAATTTGTGCTCGAGATCCTATTGGACATTATATAGAGGATTTCTAATTTTTTCTGTTCGTTTTATATTTGGTGATTTTGCAGGTTTTATTATTATTAAATTTATAAAATCTCATATTTTCCTCTATAATGTTCGTATTTATTTTGTTGTATAACTAAGGCAGTTTGCAGTAGAAATTTGTTTTCTATTTCCCCTTTTCTAGACAACAGCCCTAAGCGAAATACTTATTATTTGTTGATGAAGTTAAACAAAATATAAGAATTAGTTGAACCCTACATATTGGGCACAATATTCATAAAAGAAATAAAAAAAATTGAAGTGAAATTTTTTCAAAATTATGATCAAGAAAAAAACTAACCAAATAATGAGATATTCTCGCTACTCTTACTATTACATATCTTACTTTTAGTATTCAAGTTATTACTATTGTTTATTTTACTATTCCCAAAGTTATCGTTAATTTCACTACTCCCGCTTTTACTGTTGTTAGTTTCCCTACTCTCGCCATTGCCAATGTTTACTATTTCACAATAATTGTCGTTGCTATTATTGTTTTTTTTTTTTTGTGAAACTTAAGAAAATATAGATAGAAAACATAACCATACACTGGATCTTTGGGCCATCAAATACTACAGCTCAAAAAACAACAAACATAACCAAAACGAGGCACTCGACAACAAAGCTCAAGTACCCACAAAAACAAAACCGACAACAAAAACAAATTTGGGGAAAAACGAAACCCTAGCTCATCTTCATCTTCTCCCAAATTCTTAAGTGCCATTATTGTTACTTTTACTATTTAAAAGTAGCTTCACTATTCAGATAGTATGTTATTATTGCTAAAAAATATAATTAAATCGTATGGACAAGACATTTATATCATTGTTTCTAGTTACGAAACAAAAAAAATTAATCTTACTCCAACTTTCCATATTTTGACTGCATTATTATATTTTAATTGTTTTTTATATTAGTTAATTTCTTAATGTGATATAAATATTATACTATGAATTATATATGAATTTTTATACATCTCATACTATATGTATGATAAATTTTTATGCGTCTATGTCGTTCGTTGAAGTTGTTGATTTCCACTTTATATATAACTAGTTTAGATCCCATTCAATACATGCACAGTATTTAAATTTTAATATTTTCATAAAATTACCTATATAATATTGGTACTGTTAGGCCCAAATTAGCCTGGTCTGACTTTAATTTAGCCTGATCTTGTTAGGCTGATTGGGGCAACCAAGGACCGGACAAATCTAATCACTATTTGGCAGATGAAGAGTACCACAAGATAAGCAAGCTTCCAAATCCTAGAAGAAAAACCTGATGGTAAGTGCAGAATAGCCTGGCAGGACACTTAAGCAGGTTGGATTAAGTTGACGAGCAGCAAAACGGTTATATAAAGGCAAATGCCCACGTCCTATTCTCAAGGAAGACCAAGTCCAACTACAAGAGCACCTTATTCCCACGAATCAAAATGTGTAAAAGGAGAAAAGCCAAAGTTAGTTGAGGAAGAACGAGTCAACCGGATTAATAGGGAATGTGCCCTATTTTTCAGCCAACAAAGTCCAACAGCTAAAAGGAACGTTGGGGTTGAATGTAACGTTAGCATCTGAAGAACTATAAATAACATGATCTAACAATTGTAAAGGACAGATAATTATTCATCAATTATTTACAATTTATCTCTTACTCTTTCTTGAATATTCAATTGTATACACGAGTTTGTGATCAGCTTATCAAAGATATACAAACAACATTATTTATACTTAATTCTTTCCTATTATTTACTCATCTTATTATTCTAAAATTATTGAACTAGATACCCTTATTACTCAATAATCAAGCCGGATCCTTTCAGGGAAAATCCTGCTAAAACAATTGGCGCCCACCGTGGGGCATCTAGTTCGTTAATCAAAAAAAAAAAATATTCCTTTTACCATTCTTTATTTAATATTCACATACAAAAATGGTAGAACTCACCCCAGAACAACAATTGGCGGCTGCCTTAGCTAAGATCAAAGAATTGGAGACAATTCAAGAAAAGGCACCAAGAGGTGAAATCGAGGCTTAAGGAATCGAGTCTAACTCGAGAAAAAATTGGAAAATCGGGCTTCAGGCTCCAAGACCAGATTCGAGCCAGGAACCTCATTCTCATCCATTATCAAAAACATTGACTTTTCCAATTTTGGAACTTCGGAGAAGGATACCTCATCCGGCGCCCAAATCATTCCCAACGATGAAACAAACAAAACTGAAGCAGCAATAATGATGGCTATGCTTCAGGAAATTCAAAAACTCCACAACAAAATAGAAAATATACCTGGAGTGCCGGACCTCGTGGTGAAGTAGAAGTTGATGCTTCACGATTCACCTTTGAGATGAAATTGCAAAGATTGATCTCCCAAGAAATTTACCGTCCCATCCATGAGAACTTATGATGGAACCTCGCTCTGATTCACAAAATCACATTGCTATATTCAAACAGAAAATGTTAGCCGCCTCAATACCAAAGTGATCTCAGGTCCGCATGTGTAAAGGCTTTGGTACAACCCTAATCGGAGCAAACATTACAATGGTTCATCAATCTCCCAAATGGAAGTATCAAGAATTTTGCAGACCTGGTCAATGCCTTCAATCAACAATTCGCAAGCAACAGAGACATGGCCAAGAGACTCGAGAACTTGTTCAGGGTAAAGCGACTTTCCTGAAGAATCTCTCAAAGAATTCTGGCTAGATTTGTCAAAGAGAAGGTAGCCATTCCCAGTGCGACGAAGAGACGGTAGAAGCCTTCGGGCAAGGAGTCCGCTGACGGTGACATCTATGCAGACTTAACCAAGAAAGCACGCCCAACCTTTGCCATTGTTCAATCCATCGCCTTAGAACATGTCAGATTGGAAGAAGATCTCAACTTTAGAACAAACTCGTCCGGAGGAAAGCAAGGCTACAGACACTAACAGGAAAAGCTCCTACCAGAAAGGAGGCAACCCAGATCAAGACCTATTCCGGACACGAACGATCCAAGTCAACATGGCACAAGAACACAAAGGTAACCTTTCTAGCCTACCAACTATTCCGGAATATAACTTCTCTATAAATACGGGGGTTAATCAAACGCCGGAAAGCCACGGGAGACACGGTCGGATGGCCCAAAAATCCGACAACCCCAGGAAAGATCCAACGAGATGGTGTGACTTCCATCAGGACATCGGACACACCACAGAAGAATGCATCCAACTCAGGAAACAAGTGGCATACCTCCTAAAGAAGGGCTATCTGAAAGACTTAATCCAGCAGCCAAAGAACAAAGATGAAGGATCAAGCAAGAGAGATTCAGGAATGAACAAAGAGATCCTCCTCCTCCCCCATCTATGAAGTCAAGTTCATAAATGGAGGATCGAAATCGTGGCCTAACCAGCTCATTTGCCAAAAGAATATCCAGGAGTCCAAACTTCAAACCCCTTTTAGGTCTAAATCATTACCCTTTGTTACTTTTGATGACTCGGACTTGCGGGGGAATATCGATCTACACCATGACATGACTTGGTAATTACCATGCAAATTGGCACACTAAGGTATCAAGAATCCGATAGACGGGGCGATTCAATCAACTTGGTGATGCTTGACGTCCTCAAAGCCATGAGGATAGATGAAGAGAAAATCATCAAAAAATCCAGTGTCCTGGTTGGATTCAGCGGAGAAACAAAGAACACCCTGGGATAAATTAGCCTGCCAACCTATGTGGAAGGTGTGGCTTCCTATGAATGATTCGGGGTAATGGATTGCCTATCCTCGTATAACGTAATCCTGGGCAGACCTTGGATCCACAACGTCAAAGCAATCCCGTCAACATACCATCAATGTGTGAAAATACCAACCGAATGGGGGATAACCACCATCAGGGGAGAACAAAGGACAGCTCATGAATGCTACACCCAGGCTTTGAAACCTTCAAAGTCAGGTAAGTCCCTTGCATAGCAATTAAAGTCACCTGTCAGGAAAGAATATATTGCGCAATCATAAATGGAAACAGGAGAGGTCATTCTGGACCCGGAATTCCCTGACAGGAAGGTACTTATAGGGTCAGACGCACCTGATTCAGTCAGACCCAATCTGGTCAGCTTTCTCAAAACTAAAATGTCTTGTTTTGCTTGGTCACATTTTGATATGACTGGTATAGATGCTGATATTATAACTCATAAGTTAAATATTGACAAATCCTTTAAGCCTGTACAGCAAAAAAGGAGGAAATTTGATGCAGAAAGGAATGAAATCATCAACCAAGAAGTTGACAAGCTATTGGATATGGGAATGATCAGAGAAGTAATGTACCCCGACTGGCTTGCAAATGTAGTAGTCGTCCAAAAGAAAAACGGCAAATGGAGAGTCTGTGTAGACTACACCGACCTAAACAAAGCCTGCCCCAATGATCCATTTCCCCTGCCACATATCGATGCAATGGTGGATGCCACTGCAGGCCACGAGATGTTAACATTCATGGATGCCTCCGGTAGATTCAACCAAATAAAGATGCACCCCATGCAGATCAGGAAAGTACAGCCTTCATTACTGAAAAAGGAATATACTGTTATACTGCTATGCCCTTTGGATTAAAAAATGCAGGTGCAACCTATCAAAGATTAGTCAACATGATGTTCAAAGATCAAATTGGAGATACCATGGAAGTCTACATTGACGATATGGTAGTCAAATCAAAAAGGCAGAAGACCACATCAAAGACCTGGAAGTAGCCTTCCAAATACTGGAGAAATTCAACATGAAGCTCAACCCACAAAAATGCCATTTTGGAGTCTCAGCAGGCAAATTCTTGGGCTATATGGTGACAAAAAGATGAATATAAGCCAGCCCTGAACAGATCAAAGCCATCCTGGAGCTAGAACCACCAAAGACAGTCAAAGACATACAAAAGTCGGGGAAGAATAGAAATACCCTGAAGGTTTATTTCAAGGTCATCAGAGAGGTGCAAATCATTTTATAACCTGCTATGGAAAAACAAAGACTTTCAATGGACCCCTGATCATCAAGCTGCCTTTGAAGATCTGAAAACATACGTATCCTCTCCACCCTTGTTGGCGAAACCAGTCAAAGACAAACCCCGACAAGTATACACTGTCGATCATGGAAATCTTCTGTCGTGATTCAGTCAAAGAAGCGGACGGACAACAACACCCTGTCTATTACGTAAGTAAAAGTCTACTAGATGCAGAGATCAGGTATGGCCTACTTGAAAAATACGTTTTAGTTTTAATTATGAGTTGCACCAAGTTAAGACCATATTTTGAAAGTCACCCTATAATAGTCAGAACAAATCTTCCTATCAAATCTGTACTTAGAAAACCAGAATTATCTGGACGAATGTGCAAATGGTCAGTCCAGCTAAGCACATACAACATAACATTTGAACCAAGGACAGCAATTAAATCACAAGCACTAGCAGACTTTGTGGCTGATTTTAGTCCAGCCCTAGAACTCGACCTAATAAAAGAAGTAAACAGACTGACCGATGACCAAACAGACCTAGAATGGACCCTATTCGTCGACGGTGCAGCCAACATGAGAGGCACCGGCCTAGGGGTAGTACTAAAATCGCCACAGGGGGATAAAATAGTACATGCTATAAGTTGTGCATTCGAAGCTACCAACAATGAGGCGGAATATGAAGCCCTAATAGCCGGATTAAAGGTATGTATTGAACTTGGTGTACAAAACTTAAAGGTACGTACTGATTCCCTTCTTATTTCAAACCAAGTAAATGGAGTATACACTGCAAAAGACTCAAAAATGATACTCTATTTGGAAGTTGTCCAAAATTTAAAACATAAATTTCGCAATTTTAATATTGATCAAATTCCTAGGGACTTGAATACCCAGGCCGATACCCTAGCCGGCCTAGGATCCAACTTCAGTCCCTCTGATTTTGATAAAATCCCCATCGTGCATTTATTAGAACCTGCAATAAACAAACAAGATGAAAGTTTCCCAATATATATTGCCAATTCATGGACAAAACCTTACTATGATTGGCTCCAACAAGGAATCCTCCCCCTGAACAAGCAAGATGCTAGGGCACTCAAAATCAAAGCTGCTTCATATACTATTATTAACAACGTGCTTTTTAAGAAATCGCAGACAGGACCATACCTCAGATGCCTGGAACCACAAGAAGCTGAACAGATACTATCAGAAATCCATGGAGGATACTGTGGAAATCATAAAGGCGGAAGGAGCCTGGCAAGCAAGGTACTAAGAACATGTTATTATTGGCCCACTTTGAAGACCGATTGCCTGGAATTCAGCTCTAAATGCGAAGCTTGTCAGATTCATGGACCATATATCCACCAGCCATCTGAGGAACTACATTCCATATCCGCCCCCTGGCCATTTATGAAGTGGGGCATGGATATAGTAGGAAAACTACCTCAAGCACCCGGGCAAAAAGTTTTTATGCTAGCAATGACTGACTACTTCTCCAAATGTATAGAAGCTGATTCATACAGGCAAGTCAAAGAAAAGGATGTCATAGCATTCATCAAACGCAACATCATATGTAGATATGGCATCCCTTCTGAAATAGTATGCGACAATGGCACGCAATTCGTGGGAAAAAGAACAGCAGCTTTCTGCGCTCAATGGAACATCAACCTGGTAACCTCCACACCAGGATATCCAAAAGCTAACGGCCAGGCAGAATCTAGTAACAAAGTAATAATCAGTTGCATAAAGAAAAAGCTAGAAAGAAGGAAAGGTAGATAGGCTGAAGAGCTCCCTTTAGTCCTCTGGGCTGACAGAACCACACCTAAAACATCCACAGGCCAAACCCCCTACTCCTTGGTCTATGGATGTGAAGCGATAATCCCCAGAGGTCGACATTCCATCAGCCAGATGCAGCCTGAATACAATAACGAGCAATATACCTCTAATGGAGGATAACCTGGACTTGACGGAAGAACTAAGAGATGCAGCGAGCATTAGAATGGCAGCATATCAGCAAAGAGTTGCAAGAAGCTACAACAAGACTGTCAAAGCTAGAGTATTCAAGGTACGAGACCTTGTTCTTAGAAAAGTTTTTCAAAACACAAAAGAGAAGAACGCTGGCAAATTGGCCCCAACCTGGAAAGGTCCCTACCTGATTGACTCAATAGTCGGCTAGGGAGCTTATAGACTACAAACCTTGGACGGCGAAATGATCCCAAGAGCTTGGAATATTGCACACTTACAACTATTTCACATATAAAATATATCCCCCAGTCCAGGTATAACCTTTATCTTACCATTTCCTGCCTGACCTGATATGAAACTAAATGTATGATATTTGCCATTATATGAATAAATGCCTTATATGATTTCTTCCATTATGTGCCCAAGTACTTATCAATATTCTCGTATTTCCATTTAAAGAGTAGAATCTTCAATATTCGTTTTGCATACTGTACCTTACTTAAAACAAATTTTAAAGATTGGGGGCCACCCCACTAATATCCAACTTTCAGTTGCAAAAATAGGCCTTAAATAATTGAGCTCAATTTAATATACAAACCTGAAAAACCTTTTCTGGATTGTATAACTGTTAGGCCCAATTTAGCCTGGTCTGATCCTAACTTGGCCTGACCTTACTAGGCTGATTGAGGCAACCAGGGACCGGACAAATCTAACTATTATTTGGCAGATGAAGAATACCACAAGATAAGAAAGCTACTAAATCCTAGAAGAAAAGCCTGATGGTAAGTGCAGAATAGCCTGGCAGGATACTTAAACAGGCTGGACCAAGTGGAAAAACAACAAGACGGTTATATAAAGATAGATGTTCACATCCTATTGTCAAGGAAGACCAAGTCTAACTATAAGACTACATCATCCCCATGAGTCAAGACGTGCAAAAGGAGAAAAGCTAAAGATTAGTTAGAGATGAACGAGTCAACCGGATTAATAGGGAATGTGCCCTATTAATCAGGTAACAGCTCCGATAATTGAGAAGAACGTTGAGATTGAATACAACGTTAATATTTGTAGAACTATAAATAAGCATGATCTAGCATTTGTAAAGAAATTCATTTTTTCATCAATTACTTACGATTTATCTCCCATTATTTCCCGAATATTCAATTATATACACAAGTTTTTTACTCAGTTTATCTAAATAATACAAGCAATATTATTTATTCTTAGTTCTTTCTTGTCAAATACTCACACTATTATCCCAAACCTATTGAACTAGATACCCTAATTACTCTATAATCAAGCCGGATCCTTTCAGGGAAAATCCTGCTAAAACAATTGGCGCCCACCGTGGGGCATCTAGTTCTTTAATCAAAAAATTCCTTTTACCATTCTTCATTTAATATTCACATACAAAAATGGTGGAACTCACCTCAGAACAACAATTGGCGGCTGCCCTGGCTAAGATCAAATAATTGGAGACAATTCAAGAAAAGGCAACCCAAGCGTAAGGTAAATCGTAGGGTGAAGGAATCGAGTCTAACTCGAGGAAAAAATTGGAAAATCAAAGGCCGGGCTCCAAGACCGATTCGAACCAGGAACCCCGTTCTCATCCATTATCAAAAACATTGACTTTTCCAATTTTGGAACTCCGGAGAAGGATACATTATCCGGTACCCAAATCATTTCCAATGATGAAACAAACAAAACTGAAGCAGCAATAATGATGGCTATGCTTCAGGAAATTCAAAAACTCCACAACAAAATAGAAAACATACCTGGAGTGCCAGACCCTGTGGCTGAAGTAGAAGTTGACATCTTCGCTGATTCACCCTTTGCAGATGAAATTGCAAAGATTGATCTCCCCAAGAAATTTACCGTCCCATCCATGAGAACTTATGATGGAACCTCTGATTCACAAAATCACATTGCTATATTCAAACAGAAAATGTTAGCCGCCTCAATACCCAGTGATCTCAGACAGGTATGCATGTGTAAAGGCTTTGGTACAACCCTAACTGGAGCAGCATTACAATGGTTCATCAATCTCCCAAATGGAAGTATCAAGAATTTTGCAGACCTGGTCAATGCCTTCAATCAACAATTCAAGCAAAGCAGAGACATGGCCAAGAGTCCCAAGAATAACTTGTTCAGGGTAAAGCGACTTCTGAAGAATCTCTCAAAGAATTCCTGGCTAGATTTGTCAAAGAGAAGGTAGCCATTCCCAGGTGCGATGAAGAGAGACGGTAGAAGCCTTTGCAAGGAGTCCGCTTGTGGTGACATCTATGAAGACTTAACCAAGAAAGCCTGCCCAACTTTTGCCACTGTTCAATCCATCGCCTTAGAACATGTCAGATTGGAGGAAGATCTCAACTTCAGAACAAACTCGTCCGGAGGAAAGCAAGGCTATGGACACACTAACAGGAAAAGCTCCTACCAGAAGGGAGGCAATCCCAGATCAGCACCCTATTCCAGGCCTGAACGATCTGAAGTCAACATGGCACAAGAACACAAAGGTAACCTTTCTAGCCTACCAACTATTCCTGAATATAACTTCTCTATAAATACTGCAGGATTAATCAAACGGCTGGAAAGCTTGGGAGATACGGTCAGATGGCCCAAAAAATCCGACAACCCCAGGAAAGACCCAACGAGATGGTGTGACTTCCACCAAGACATTGGGCACACCACAGAAGAATGCATCCAACTCAGGAAACAAGTGGCATACCTCCTAAATAAGGGCTATCTGAAGGACTTAATCCAGCAGCCAAAGAACAGAGATGAAGGACAAAACAAGAGAGATTCAGGGAACGGAAGAGATCCTCCTCCTCCTCCCCCCATCTATGAAGTCAAGTTCATAAATGGAGGATCGAAATCGTGGTCTAACCGGCTCTACTGCTAAAAGAATATCCAGGAGTCTAAACTCCAACCCCTCTTAGATCTAAGTCATTACCGCTATTACTTTTGATGACTCGGACTTGCGGGGAATATCGATCTACACCATGATGACTTTGGTAATTACCATGCAAATTGGCACAGCTAAGGTATCAAGAATCCTGATAGACGGGGGCAGTTCAATCAACTTGGTGATGCTTGACGTCCTCAAAGCTACGAGGATAGATGAAGAGAAAATCATCAAGAAATCCAGCGTCCTGGTAGGGTTCAGCGGAGAAACAAAGAACACCCTGGGAGAAATTAGCCTGCCAACCTATGTGGAAGGCGTGGCTTCCTATGAAAGATTCGGGGTAATGGATTGCCTATCCTCATATAACGTAATCCTGGGCAGACCATGGATCCACAACGTCAAAACAATCCCATCAACATACCATCAATGTGTGAAAATACCAACCGAATGGGGGATAACCACCATCAGGGGAGAACAAAGAACGGCTCAGGAATGCTACACCCAGGCTTTGAAACCCTCAAAGTCAGGTAAGTCCCTTGCATAGCAATTAAAGTCACCTGTCAGGAAAGAATATATTGCACAATCACAGATGGAAACAGGAGAGGTCATTCGGACCTGAATTCCCCCGACAGGAAGGTACTTGTAGGGTCGATGCACGACTCGGTCGGACCTAACTGGTCGCCTTTCTCAAAACTAAAATGTCCTGTTTTGCTTGGTCACATTTTGATATGACTGGTATAGATGCTGATATTATAACTCATAAGTTAAATATTGACAAATCCTTTAAGCCTGTACAACAAAAAAGGAGGAAATTTGATGCAGAAAGGAATGAAATCATCAACCAAGAAGTTGACAAGCTATTGGACATGGGAATGATCAGAGAAGTAATGTACCCCGACTGGCTTGCAAATGTAGTAGTCGTCCAAAAGAAAAACGGCAAATGGAGAGTCTGTGTAGACTACACCGACTTAAACAAGGCCTGCCCCAAAGATCCATTTCCCCTGCCACACATCGATGCAATGGTGGATGCCACTGCAGGCTACGAAATTTTAACATTCATGGATGCCTCCAGTGGATTCAAACAAATAAAGATGCAACCCGCAGATCAGGAAAGTACAGCTTTCATCACTGAAAGAGGAATATACTGTTATACTGCTATGCCCTTTGGATTAAAAAATGCAGGTGCAACCTATCAAAGGCTAGTCAACATGATGTTCAAAGATCAAATTGGAGATACCATGGAAGTCTACATAGACGATATGGTAGTCAAGTCAAAAAAGGTAGAAGACCACATCAAAGACCTAGAAGTAGCCTTCCAAATACTGGAAAAATTTAATATGAAGCTCAACCCACAGAAATGCCATTTTGGAGTCTCAGCAGGCAAATTCTTGGGCTATATGGTGACAAAAAGAGGAATAGAAGCCATCCCTGAACAGATCAAAGCCATCCTGGAACTAGAACCACCAAAGACAGTCAAAGACATACAAAAGCTGACAGGAAGAATAGCAGCCATGAACAGGTTTATTTCAAGATCGTCAGAGAGGTGCAAATCATTCTATAATCTGCTAAGGAAAAACAAGGACTTTCAATGGACCCCTGATCATCAGGCTGCCTTTGAAGATCTGAAAACATATCTATCCTCTCCTCCCTTGTTGGCAAAACCAGTCAAAGATTTAACCCCCGACAAAGATAT
Organism: Silene latifolia; assembly: GCF_048544455.1. Lineage (NCBI taxonomy): Eukaryota > Viridiplantae > Streptophyta > Magnoliopsida > Caryophyllales > Caryophyllaceae > Silene > Silene latifolia. Next base: position 134,780,379 of record NC_133531.1, read on the forward strand.
ACATCGATCACCACTAAATCTTTGTCGGTGCGAGTCTGGTCAAAGAAATGGACGGACAACAACACCCTGTCTATTACGTAAGTAAAAGTCTAGTCGACGCAGAAATCAGGTATGGCCTACTTGAAAAATACGTTTTAGCTTTAATTATGAGTTGCACAAAATTAAGACCATACTTTGAAAGCCACCCTATAATAGTCAGAACCAATCTTCCTATCAAGTCTGTACTTAGGAAACCAGAATTGTCCGGTCGAATGTGCAAATGGTCAGTCCAGCTAAGCACATACAACATAACATTTGAACCAAGGACAGCAATTAAGTCACAAGCACTAGCAGACTTTGTGGCTGATTTTAGTCCAGCACTAGAACCTGACCTAATAAAAGAAGTAAATAGACTGACCAATGACCAAACAGACCTAGAATGGACTCTATTTGTCGATGATGCAGCCAACATGAGGGGCACAGGCCTAGGGGTAGTACTAAAATCGCCACAGGGGGATAAGATAGTACAAGCTATAAGCTGTGTATTTGAAGCTACCAACAATGAGGTAGAATATGAAGCCCTAATAGCCGGACTAAAGGTATGTATTGACCTTGGTGTACAAAACCTAAAGGTACGTACTGATTCCCTCCTTATTTCAAACCAAGTAAATGGAATATATACTGCAAAAGACTTAAAAATGATGCTTTATTTGGAAGTTGTTCAAAATTTAAAATTAAAATTTCGCAACTTTAATATTGATCAAATTCCTAGGGACTTGAATACCCAGGCCGATGCCCTAGCCGGCCTAGGATCCAACTTCAGTACACCTGATTTTGACAAAATACCCATCGTACATTTATTAGAACCTGCAATAAACAAACAAGATGAAAGTTTTCCAATATATGTTGCCAATTCTTGGACAAAACCCTACTACGATTGGCTGCAATAGAGAATCCTCCCCCTGAATAAGCAAGATGCCAGGGCACTCTAAATAAAAGCTGCCTCATATACTATTATTAACAACGTGCTGATGCGTGTCTAAAATATGATGTTTCACACTTTATTCTACACGCATTTCAGAGCTCAAATATGCAATATATGCCATTATTTCCCTATTTTCCTCTACTTTTGTGTTTTTGTCTATTATTGCAGAAATATGAAGAATTGAGCAGAAATCGAGCCGAATCCGTCCCTAAGTAATTAACATTGCATTTGACATGAAGTATTGACTCGAGGAATGAGCTTGGTGCGCGTTTCAAGGCCTAAAGATGGCAAAAGCATGGGTGCGTACGAGTTTAACAAGCGAAGAAGTGCTTCTCGACATTGCAGCCTGCTTCAGATGGCTATATCTCGAGTTCTAAACCTGATAATCGAGTGATTCCAATTGGAGGTGAAAGCTTATCCTCTTAGCTTTCCAACGCCGCGTAGAACGACTGATTTGACCAAGTAACAAAGAAATGGCAGCTGTTTTAAGATCGGTGCGCGCTGCAGAATTCGTCAGAATGCATTACTGTACCGCACCCTTGGTCGATCGACTGACCCACATGGTCGATCGACCAGAGCGCGATTATCAGAAGCTACTGTTCAGAGATACTCAGTCGATCGACTGGGTCTAGTGGTCGATCGACCACTCCTCGACTCTGACGCAAATTAAGAACGAGAATTAGAAGCCCAATTGTAATTAGTTTTTAGGTTTTTGCGTGACATCTCTATAAATAAGACCTCGAACATCAGTTTTGGGAGGCATTCAGTAGGGGTTAATCCCGTTTACTGATTTGACATTATTGCTTTAGATTCAATCATAATTAGTTTAGTTTTATCAATAAAGTCATCTTTAGCATTCGGATTCAGTTGCTCCCTTTCTTATTTCGGTATTCTTCTTCCTAATTTCAGTTTATTGCTTTAATTCCTTCATTAGTATTGAATTGGTAGTTAGTTCATATAGCCTTAGTTTTAATTTATGCAATTCCATCATTTAATTACTTCAGTTATGCACCCTTTTATCGTTATTATAAATCTCGTAGTTGTAGTTAGATTAAATATGCGTAGCTAAATACCCCGTGCTAAGATGCGAGGGGATCTGTAGTGAAGACGACGTAGATTAGTAAACCTGATGTCGGCCTTTGGTCGATCGACTGGATTAGTCAGTCGATCGACTGGACCTGTTGGTCGATAGACTAGCTTAGCTGGTCGATCGACTGACGAGCGATAGTTTAGCTTTCGTTTCAATGTTTTAATTGCAATATTTGACAACGAGACCGAGAGGAGACTTGTTAATTACTTAGGAATTGACCGACCCAGAAGATCGAGAGATAGGGAAGGGAAATTGACTAAATTGAAACGACTAAATTTTGCTAAGATCGAAAGATAGGTAAAGTTTAGGCATTAGGAATCACTTTTCAGGGCGAGAGCTAGTATTAGTGAGACCTAGGGACCAGTAGCATAGGCTGAGAGGCGCTACTAGTTAAGAATGGACTGAGAGGACTTCTTATTTTCCCACCTATCGTGATTATTCGGACTTACTTAGGAACTCGTCGTCGTAGCTGCAGTGAACCGACCGTCTTAGCATTCTTTTTATTATTGTTTACATCTCTTTTTATTACTTGCCTTTTATTTATGCATTTAGACTTAGATATAATCCACTCCAAAACCCCCCCAGAAACTCATTGACTGAAATAAGACAATTAGAACTCCCTACCTCCCTGCGGATCGACCCTGACTGCCACTAGCTTCTGTTAGTAGTATTTAGGTTATAAATATTATTTTTGATACTCACATCGACAGGTATCAAATTTTGGCGCCGTTGCCGGGGAGGCAGCGCTAGTTTTAGTTGTCTTTAATTTTAGTCTTTCTTTCTTTAGTCTCAGGGAACTTCGGTTCCTTGAGACCGTTCTCATGTCGTTCCTTCTGAGTTTTCCGCAGGAAGAGAACGAAATCTTTGATGTTTATTTAGCCAGACTTTGGGAGTTTATTGAGCCCAGACGAGATGCCTTCTCTGATCTCCAAATATGTTGCACCATTTTCCGGCATATGAATGACCCTACGCGAGCATACCTCGAGTCTATAGGTAAGTGGGATTTCACAGGAATCCCCGTAAATGAGGTATTAGAATTCTTGAATTGGTTTGCTGTTGAATCTCTTAAACCTACTTTTTCTCTTCATGTTGACTCAGATGAGGGGGTGAGTGAGACCTTAGAAACCAATCTAGGAAATGCTGACGGAGACATAGAGGAGACCATTAGCGTGGTTGACAATCCTTTTTATGAGGATAGTTTAGAACCCCTTTATGATTCTGGCACTGATAGTGAGGTTGATTTGGAGGATCTCTTTGAGAATCTCCAACTTGACGAGTCTAGCGATAAGGAGAGTGAGGAGGAAAATTTTGACAGTCTTGAGGTTAATTGGGATGTGTATGACGATATTATAGATGAACCTATTATAGAGGACCCGATTGACCCATTTGACTTTACCGCCCCATGCATTTGGGACGATTATCCACCTTCTCCCTTAGTTGACCAGACTCCTCCACCTCACAGTTCTTACCCGTCTGAGCATCTGGATTCTACTCGCGTTGTTTTGAGTCAAATGCTACAGAGCTCCTTTGTTTATCACCTGCGGTTAACTTGAGCTTTTATATTCCGCCCTTAGCTGGAGGGCAGAATAGCTTTGTGGACAATTTTAGGAGCTGCCATAGGAAATTTGTTAGGCTTAAATGTTTTTACATTTTAATTTCCTATGTTTTTACTATCTTATGGTGCTACTTATAGTTTTGTGTAGCACATGCGCAGATGTATGATAGGTTGCTGAGAGCCTTGAGTTGTTTTGATTGGGCTCCATTAGAGTAAGCTGCTGAAGAAAAAGAGGTCGAGCGGGACCTGTCTGAAGCCAGCGCTAGCCGGGAGGCAACCCGGATGTGATTTATTTAGTTTTGCGAATAAACTTCATAGTTGTTTAGAAATAAAAACTCTTAGTCGTGTGCTTGTTTTTCTTTTTAAACACTATAGACTGTTACTTTGGGTTTTGCGCAATTTTTGGGCGCGTTATTATGTGCTTTTGCAGGTTGAAGACCATGATAGCTTAATTCGTTGAGCTAATTAGAAGAAAACAGAACTTACAGCAGGTATTTCAGTCGATCGACTGGCCCTTGTGGTCGATCGACCGAGCTGCGACTTCCAGGAGTTTCTGTTCCTGTTCACCTTGGTCGATCGACTGGGTGATGTGGTCGATCGACCATGTTCGCTGCTGTACCTGTTTTCGATCATTCCCCTGATGTGTTTGATCAATTTGCGGAGTTGAGGGAGTCTTTTCTCCACTTTATTTTCCGTTTCATTTCTGTTTTCTTCTGTTTTTCTTAACTTTGCACATAATTACCTTCCCAATTTTGCTTTCTCGATTTTATGCGCAGTACTCTGTTTGTCTTTTCAGGTATTTATTGGTAGCACTGCTGGCTACTGAAACCTCCTAGCTCACGCTGGTTTGGGGAGGTTTCCTTTTGCTGCGCTTAAAGTCTTGTGAGTTCCCGAGTTCCACTTCATGTCATATTTATTTATTTACCGCAAAATCCCATTTCATTTTGCTTTCATTACATGATTTTGCACAATGGGGACATTGTGCGAATTGGTTTGGGGAAGGGTTTTGCGTCGCATATCATTTACTTGCATTCACGTTTACATTTTTGTCTTGCATTGTTTATCTCATTTCTCATATATACAGAAATCCAAAAAAATTGAAAAATTTCAAAAATTTCAAAAAAATGCACGTTTATTTTAGCATATAGGTTGAGTCGGAACGGTAGTATTTCAATGATGATATTGCATTTGCATCTGTTTTTGCCTAAGCCTTGCTAATTGACATGTTATTAGTAGAATCATATATGCATAGTCTACGAGTTTTCGTTAAATTTCTTGCTGAACTTGAGACTTGACTTTGATTTTTGGCAAACTACATCATTTTCTGAGATTTAGAGCCTATAACTGGTGACATTCATGACCAGTTCACCTAGGATGTGAGTAGTTACTCCTTATGAGACATGTTACATAAATGTGCATAAATATGAACTTAATCTGCTTAATACCTGTATGCATTCAGTTTGCGGTTTGTTGACACATGTGGTAGAGGTTTCCTTTTCTCATTTTACCCATAAGCCCCACACTGCCAAAAATAGCCTTTTTGTCCCGTTAGCCACATCCTACATTTAGCCTGCCTTTGTCAAGCTAATAGTTTACGTTTTTGGGATTGTTACTTCGTTTTTGGTGGCATATGCTCATTTTGAGATATTGATTGGGAAAATAAAGACGAAAAATGAAGAAGGAAAAAGAATTGAAAAAGAAAAAAAAAAGATAGAAAAAAAAATGATTCGAAAAAGAAAGAAAAAGAGTGTTCGGTACTGTAGAAGACGGTCGATCGACTGCTCCTTTTGGTCGATCGACTGGAGTCCGAAAGAAAGAAAAAAGAAAAATCAATTCGCATGTTTCGAGCCCTTATTTCATTGGCGATTTTTGCTCCCATGTTGCATTTATATCCTATGGGGAGTTGGTTGATTAGTTATTATGGAGATTTGTGAGTTTTGTGCTTGATCATTAGCACCCGTTTTGATTTGAGCAAGAAGTTGGATGTTGCCATATGGTTCTGTTTAGGCACTAGCTTGATCACCTGTACCTCCACATTCCCATAATTATCTTTTGCCTCTTCTTGCCCATTACCTCACATTTCCATATATATATACTTCGGCATGTGTCATGGTCATTAGTTTGGTTGAAATGCATATGTACGGTCATAGAGATTGCTTTCATATTATATTGCAGGCATGTTCTTATAGGTCGTAGTTAGGTGAGAGTCTTTACAAAATGAATTCTTTCTATCTTTACATTATTCACCTGTGCTTATGAGTGATTTGAGCGACCCGTGAGAGTCCGATTTGATAAGTCTCTACAGTCGACGGTTCAGCAGTTCTTAACGACCTTATAACTCGTTTGCATGATTCGCATTGCTAATTGATTGTTAGTTGTTGCATTAAATTGGTTTAGGCTATTCAGTTTGCATTTCGCTCTGAGTTTGAACTCGTTCCATTAGGTCTTCAGATCGAGTCTAGTTCTTGCTTGGGGACAAGCAAGGTTTGGTTTGGGGAGATTTGATGCGTGTCTAAAATATGATGTTTCACACTTTATTCTACACGCATTTCAGAGCTCAAATGTGCAATATATGCCATTATTTCCCTATTTTCCTCTACTTTTGTGTTTTTGTCTATTATTGCAGAAATATGAAGAATTGAGCGGAAATCGAGCCGAATCCGTCCCTAAGTAATTAACATTGCATTTGACATGAAGTATTGACTCGAGGAATGAGCTTGGTGCGCGTTTCAAGGCCTAAAGATGGCGAAAGCATGGGTGCGTACGAGTTTAACAAGCGAAGAAGTGCTTCTCGACATTGCAGCCTGCTTCAGATGGCTATATCTCGAGTTCTAAACCTGATAATCGAGTGATTCCAATGGGAGGTGAAAGCTTATCCTCTTAGCTTTCCAACTCCGCGTAGAACGACTGATTTGACCAAGTAACGAAGAAATGGCAGCTGTTTTAAGATCGGTGCGCTGCATTTTGAATTCGTCGAGAATGCATTCTTGTCTGACACCCTTGGTCGATCGATCGACCCACATGGTCGATCGACCGAGCGCGATATCGAAGCTCTTTGTTCAGAGATACTCGGTCGATCGATCGGGTCTAGTGGTCGATCGACCACCCCTCGACTCGACGCAAATTAAGAACGAGAATTAGAAGCCCAATTGTAATTAGTTTTTAGGTTTTTGCGTGACATCTCTATAAATAAGACCTCGAACATCGTTTTGGGAGGCATTCAGTAGGGGTTAATCCCGTTTGCGATTTGACATTATTGCTTTAGATTCAATCATAATTAGTTTAGTTTTATCAATAAAGTCATCTTTAGCATTCGGATTCAGTTGCTCCCTTTCTTATTTCGGTATTCTTCTTCCTAATTTCAGTTTATTGCTTTAATTCCTTCATTAGTATTGAATTGGTAGTTAGTTCCTATAGCCTTAGTTTTAATTTATGCAATTCCATCATTTAATTACTTCAGTTATGCACCCTTTTATCGTTATTATAAATCTCGTAGTTGTAGTTAGATTAAATATGCGTAGCTAAATACCCCGTGCTAAGATGCGAGGGGATCTGTAGCGAAGACGACGTAGATTAGTAAACCTGATGTCGGCCTTTGGTCGATCGATCGATTAGTCGATCGATCATTTGGACTGTTGGTCGATCGACTAGCTTATGGTCGATCGATCGACGCAACGATAGTTTAGCTTTCGTTTCAATGTTTTAATTGCAATATTTGACAACGAGACCGAGAGGAGACTTGTTAATTACTTAGGAATTGACCGACCCAGAAGATCGAGAGATAGGGAAGGGAAATTGACTAAATTGAAACGACTAAATTTTGCTAAGATCGAAAGATAGGTAAAGTTTAGGCATTAGGAATCACTTTTCAGGGCGAGAGCTAGTATTAGTGAGACCTAGGGACCAGTAGCATAGGCTGAGAGGCGCTACTAGTTAAGAATGGACCGAGAGGACTTCTTATTTTCCCACCTATCGTGATTATTCGGACTTACTTAGGAACTCGTCGTCGTAGCTGCAGTGAACCGACCGTCTTAGCATTCTTTTTATTATTGTTTACATCTCTTTTTATTACTTGCCTTTTATTTATGCATTTAGACTTAGATATAATCCACTCCAAAACCCCCCCAGAAACTCATAGACTGAAATAAGACAATTAGAACTCCCTACCTCCCTGCGGATCGACCCTGACTGCCACTAGCTTCTGTTAGTAGTATTTAGGTTATAAATATTATTTTTGATACTCACATCGACAGGTATCACGTGCTTTTTAAGAAATCGCAGGCAGGACCATACCTCAGATGCCTGGAACCACAAGAAGCTGAACAGATACTATCAGAGATCCATGGAGGATAGTATGGAAATCATAAAGGCGGAAGGAGCCTGGCAAGCAAGGTGCTCAGAACAGGATATTATTGGCCCACTTTGAGGGCCGATTGTCTGGAATTCAGCTCTAAATGTGAAGCTTGCCAGATTCATGGACCATATATCCACCAGCCATCTGAGGAACTACATTCCATATCCGCACCCTGGCCATTTATGAAGTGGGGCATGGATAAAGTAGGAAAACTACCTCAAGCACCCGGGCAAAAAGTTTTCATGCTGGCAATGACTAACTACTTCTCCAAATGGATAGAAGCTGATTCATACAGGCAAGTCAAAGAAAAAGATGTCATAGCATTCATCAAACGCAACATCATATTTAGATATGGCATCCCTTCTGAAATAGTATGTGACAATGGCACGCAATTCGTGGGAAAAAGAACAGCAGCCTTCTGTGCTCAGTGGAACATCAACCTGGTAACCTCCACACCAGGATATCCAAAAGCTAACGGCCAGGCAGAGTCTAGTAACAAAGTAATAATCAGTTGCATAAAGAAGAAGCTAGAAAGAAGGAAAGGTAGATGGGCTGAAGAGCTCCCCTTGGTCCTCTGGGCTGACAGAACCACGCCTAAAACATCCACAGGCCAAACCCCCTACTCCCTGGTCTATGGATGTGAAGCAGTAATCCCAGCTGAGGTCGACATTCCATCAGCCAGATGCAGTCTAAATACAATAACAAGCAATATACCTCTAATGGAGAAAAACCTGGACTTGACGGAAGAGCTAAGAGATGCAGCCAGCATTAGAATGGCAGCATATCAGCAAAGAGTTGCAAAAAGCTACGACAAGACTGTTAAAGCTAGAGTATTCAGGGTAGGAGACCTTGTTCTCAGAAAAGTTTTTCAAAACACAAAAGAGAAGAATGCTGGCAAGTTGGCCCCAACCTGGGAAGGTCCCTACCTGATTGACTCAATAGTCGGCCAGGGAGCTTATAGACTACAAACCCTGGACGGCGAAATGATCCCAAGAGCTTGGAATATTGCGCACTTAAAACTATTTCACATATAAAATATATCTCCTAGTCCAGGTATAATCTCCATCTTACCATTTCCTGCCTGACCTGATATGAAACTAAATGTATGATATTTGCCATTATATGAATAAATGCCTTATATAATTTCTTCCATTATGTGCCCAAGTACTTGTCAATATTCTCGTATTTCCCTTTTACCGAATAGAATCTTCAATATTTGTTCTACGTATTGTACTTTACTTAAAACAAATTTTAAAGATTGGGGTCCACCCCACTAATATCCAACTGATATCCAACTTTCAGTTGCAAAAACAGGCCTTAAAATATTGAGCTCAATTTAAAATACAAACCTGGAAAATCTTTCCCTGGCTTGTATAACATAGATGGGTCATAAGCCCTCCAGACAGGGAGGGGACATAAGCCCTCCAGACAGGCAATAACCCCACCCATAACACAATAAATCGCGAGATCGCGTAAAAAAGCGGCCTGATCGATCGAATAAGCGGCGAGATCCAGTACGCATCCAACACTACAAATGTACCTTATCAAAACACAAAAAGAAACCAACAAAGACCAAGTATTTATTCATCCAAAAAAGCCGGCCTTACCACTTACCTAATAATTATCCAATCCAAGAACATCCCCTCTGGATGGGCCAAAACGTACCTAATAATTATTCATTCCAGGAACATCCCCCCTGGATGGGCCAAAACAAAAAGGAAAAACATAAATCTAAACAGGCTTTGAACCTGTAACTGACTCACAACCATCCACCATTTCCTGATCAACAGATTTCTCCTTGGCAGGAGGAGAATCCACTTCTTCTTCTTGACCCATATTGGCTAAATCGGGATCTTTGGGTGTCAGAGTATCTCATCCCGATCCGGATCCCAATTAGCCCGGTCAGATTCCGGATCCCTCATAGCATCAACCCGGCCTTTCCCAAAGAAGTACTGAGCAGCATCAACAAGCCGCGCCTCCACTAGCTCCTTTTCAGCACCAAGCTCTTCATTTTTCCTCAGCTGATCCTGCATTGCCTGCTTCTCGGCAGCCAACTCTTCCTTGGCGGTCTTCAGCTCTTCCCTTGCAGCCTCCAACTCTTGCCTGACAACTTTCTCAGCGTTTTTCGCAGCCACCTCACAAACCACAGCAGCCCTGGACGCCTCCCTAGCTGACTCCAGCTGAGATTTAAGTACTACCTCATTACCCCTAGATGTGTGCAGCTCACGGTTAAATTTATCTAACTTCTCCTCCAAGCCAGAAATCCTAGCCTGGGCATCCCTGAGCTGACAAGCAGTAGCCAACCCGGCGTCCAATCCCTACAGAAAAACAAAAGAAAGACAATCAGCCAAACACAAAGCAACACAAAGAACACATAGCAATTAAAATATCCCCTTACAACTAACCTCCTTAGCCTGAGAAGCAAGTTCAGAAGCCTTTGTCACAAGAGAAGACAAGATAGAAACCACTTTAGTAGAAGACTCAAGGGTATTAGCAGATAAAAGCTGGCCGCTCATACTAGCAGAAAAATCATTTATACGTGCCTGGGGCAAAGCATCCATATCGTCCATCCTAGCAGACACTTGCCTGACACTCCTGATTGGTTGAGCTTGAATAGGCTCTTTCTCTCTCCCTTCCTCTTCAGGAATAACATCTTCCCTCCTCCTTTTGAAAGCCTGAACGACCTCTGGTGATACTAGCCTGGGCGGTTCCTAGGGAGGCTAGACATCAGAAACCAAAATATCAAGCGTCTTGTCACTCCCACTAGCCTCCTGGCTCTTGGACTATTCAGCAATCCTAGCAACCCCAGCCTTTAAGTCTTTTGCAGAAAAGCTGGCCAACCTAGCAGAAGACCTGAATACTGAATGTATAAAAAATACACATAAATATCAGAAGAGAAGTGATAAGGAGACAACAATCGACACAGAGACATATAGAAGACATACAGGAAAGAGCAGTGGAGCTAGGCTTGCCTTTGGGTACTTTCACCACACTCACCTTAGTCTTCATATACCGGGGCAATAATTCTCTGCCCGGACTAGCAGACCAAGCCCTCTCTTCCTCAGGAATATAAAGAAAAGCCTCTATCCTTGAAACAGCCTCCTCGTCAAGAGGGTCGAAGTTCCAATCAGGAGCTACAAATTTTACCAAAAATGCACAGGTAAAACTTAAATATCCTAAATTCGTATAATATAAATTGCAAATTAAGAGTACAGGAGACCTACCACTCTCCAAAGGAGGATATCTCAAATAATCAAAGCCTGACCCCAGACTTTCAGTCCGGATAAACTGGAAAGTCTTTGCCCAGCTTTTATCATCTCCGGAGTCCAGGTTAGTAATTAATGGAGACATTTTCGACTTAATTCTCAAATTAAAACGACCAGTAGAAGGATTTTTCATATGATATACTGCCTTGATATCATTAATAGTAATTACAAGTTTATGCTTAGCACATAAATTTTCAATAGAATGGACGAGTTTCCAAACCATTGGCATGATTTGGAAAGGTGATACTTCCATAGCACGAATAGTATCAATCATTAGAGGAGTAAAAGGTAACTTACAACCTCCTTTGAACGCCCATTCATAAATACAGAACCAACCAGGTGACACCCAATTAGCCCTGACTGGACAGAATTCAGGAATCCAAACCTCAGTCGAATCAGGAATTAATTTTTTCTCCCTTAAAACCCTATCATAGTTTGTTTTCAATAAGTTTTCTTCAGGGAAATAAGGATCCAGAGATTGAAGAGCTGAAAAGATAGAATATTGATATTTGAACGCAATAGCACGAGCAGGAGGATCAATTTCGACCACCTCCTCCTCATGGACCTCTGTGGGTTCAGGCTCAGCAGCAGCTTTCTGGGAAGCAGGACGCTTTTTTGCTCCCATATCCTTGATTGTTTTATTTATCGTGATAAATTTTTCTTAATAAGAAATTATAAGTTAGCAGAATGGAATTCCTGGGAAATAGGGGAGAATTTTAGAGAAGATTTAGCAAGGAAAGTGGAAGAATTTTGGTGAAGAATAAACTCATCACAAATACCGTATTTATAGAAGAGGAGTAACGGTGCAAAAACCCTAGAAAACGCAAAACTGTCAGCATGACATCATGCAGCTAGCCGTTGCAGTGTTTAACGGTCACTAGAAGTCTAAGAGTCCTTGAATGAATGTGATTCTTTTTAATTTTTCAGCCCGGTAAATTGACATCTCACCCCTGGCCTGATCCAGCACGGGTAAAATGTCAAGGGGCAATTGTTAGGCCCAATTTAGCCTAGTCTGATCCTAACTTGGCCTGACCTTACTAGGCTGATTGAGGCAACCAGGGACCGGACAAATCTATCTATTATTTGGCAGATGAAGAATACCACAAGATAAGAAAGCTACTAAATCCTAGAAGAAAAGCCTGATGGTAAGTGCAGAATAGCCTGGCAGGATACTTAAACAGGCTGGACCAAGTGGAAAAGCAACAAGACGGTTATATAAAGATAGATGTTCACATCCTATTCTCAAGGAAGACCAAGTCTAACTATAAGACTACATCATCCCCATGAGTCAAGACGTGCAAAAGGAGAAAAGCTAAAGATTAGTTAGAGATGAACGAGTCAACCGGATTAATAGGGAATGTGCCCTATTAATCAGGTAACAGCTCCGACAATTGAGAAGAACGTTGAGATTGAATACAACGTTAATATTTGTAGAACTATAAATAAGCATGATCTAGCATTTGTAAAGACATTCATTTTTTCATCAATTACTTACGACTTATCTCCCATTATTTCCCGAATATTCAATTATATACACAAGTTTTGTACTCAGTTTATCTAAATAATACAAGCAATATTATTTATTCTTAGTTCTTTCTTGTCAAATACTCACACTATTATCCCAAACCTATTGAACTAGATACCCTAATTACTCTATAATCAAGCCGGATCCTTTTAGGGAAAATCCTGCTAAAATAATAACATAGATGGGTCATAAGCCCTCCAGACAGGCAGGGGACATAAGCCCTCCAGACAGGCAATAACCCCACCCATGGCACAAAGAAGCGCGAGATCCGGACAAAAATCGGCCCCGATCGATCGAGTAAGCGGTCGAGATCAGTACACATCCAACGCTACAAATAAACCTTATCAAAACACAAAAAGAAACCAACAAAGACCAAATATTTATTCAAAAACCGAAACAAAATATTCATTCAAAAAACCAGCCCTACCACATACCTAATAATTATTCAATCCAGGAACATCCCCTCTGGATGGGCCAAAACGAAAAGCAAAAACACAAATCTAAACAGGCTTCGAACCAGTAACCGACTCACAACCATCCACCATTTCCTGATCACCACATTTCTCCTTGGAAGGAGGAGAATCCACTTCTTCTTCTTGACCCATATTGGCGAAGTCGGATCGGGCGTCTAGAGTCGCTTCATCCCGATCCGGATCCCACTTAGCCCGATCGATTCCGGATCCCTCATAGCATCAACCCGGCCTTTCCCAAAGAAATCTTGAGCAAGATCAAGAAGCCGCGCCTCTACCGGCTCCTTTTCAAAGCACCAAGATCTTAATTCTTCCTCGGTGATCTGCATTCGCTTCTCGACCAACTCTTTCTTAGACGGTTTCAGCTCTCCCCTTGCAGCCTCGAGCTCTTGCACGACAACTTTCTCGGCGTTTTTTGCAGCCACCTCACAAACCAAAGCAGCCCTAGATGCCTCCCCGACCCAGTGAGATTGAAGTACTACCTCATTACCCCTGGATGTGTGCAGCTCACGGTTAACCTTATCTAATTTCTCTTCCAAGCCGAAATCCTAGCACAGGCATCCCCGAGCCGACAAGCGAGAGCCAACCCAGCGTCCAATCCCCTCTGAGAAAAACAAAAGAAAGTCAATCAGCCAAACATAAAGCAACACAAAGAACACATAATAATTAAAAAGGCCCTTTGCAACTAACCTCCTTAGCTTGAGAAGCAAGGGCTGCAGCCTTTGTCACAGGAGAAGACAAGATAGAAACTACTTTAGTGGAAGACTCAAGGGTATTGTCAGATAAAAGCTGGCCGCTCATACTAGCAGAGAAATCATTTATCTGCGCCCGGGCAGCATCCATATTGTCCATCCGAGCAGACACTTCCCTGACACTTCTGATTGGCTGAGCCTGAATAGGCTCTTTCTCTCTCCCTTCCTCTTCAGGAATGACAGCTTCCCTCCTCCTTTTGGAAGCCTGAACGATCTCTGGGGATACTAGCCTGGGCGGTTCCTGGGGAGGCTGGACATCCGAAACCAAAATGTCAAGCGTCTTGTCGCTCCCACTAGCCTCCTGGCTCTTGGACTGTTCAGCAATTCTAGCAACCCCAGCTTTCAAGTCGGCTGCACTAAAGCTGGCCAATCTAGAGAAGTAAGATACGTATCTTGAATGTATAAAAATACATATAAATATCAGAAGAGAAGCGACAAGAAGACAACAATCAACACAAAGACATATAGAAGACATACAGGAAAGAGCAGTGGAGCTAGGCTTGCCTTTGGGTACTTTAACCACACTCAGCTTAGTCTTCATATACCGGGGCAACAAATCCCTGCCCAGACTAGCAGGCCAAGCCCTCTCTTCCTCAGGAATAGAAAGAAATGCCTCTATCCTTGAAATAGCTTCCTCGTCAAGAGGGTCGAAGTTCCAGTCAGGAGCTGCAAATATCACCAAAAATGCACAGGTAAAACTTAAATATTCCAATTTCGTATAATATAAAAATGCACATTAAGAATACAGAAAACCTACCACTCTCCAAAGGAGGATATCTCAAATAATCAAAGCCTGACCCCAGACTTTCAGTCCGGATAAACATGAAAGTCTTTGCCCAGCTTTTGTCATCTCCAGAGTACAGGTTAGTAATTAATGGAGACATTTTCGACTTAATTCTCAAATTGAAACGACCGGTAGAAGGATTTTTCAGATGATATACTGCCTTGATATCGTTAATAGTAATTACAAGTTTTTGTTTAGCACATAAATTTTCAATAGAGTGGACAAGTTTCCAAACCATTGGCATGATTTGGAAAGGTGATACTTCCATGGCACGAATAGTATCAATCATTAAAGGAGTAAAAGGTAACTTACAACCTGCTTTGAACGCCCATTCATAAATACAAAACCAACCAGGTGACACCCAGTTAGCTCTGACTGGACAGAACTCAAGAATCCAAACCTCAGCCGAATCAGGAATTAATTTTTTCTCCCTTAAAACCCCATCATAGTTCGTTTTCAATAGGTTTTCTTCAGGGAAATAGGAGTCCAGAGATTGAAGAGCAGAAAAGACAGAATCTTGATATTTAAACGCAATAGCACGAGCAGGAGGATCAATTTCAACCACCTCCTCCTCATGGACGTCTGTAGGTTCAGGTTCAGCCGCAGCTTTCTGGGAAGCAGAACGCTTTTTGGCTCCCATATCCTTTATTGTTTTATTTATCGTGATAAATTAATGTTACTTAATGCGAAATTATAGTTAGCAAACTGGAATTCCTGGAAAATAGGGAAGAATTTTAGAGAAGATTTAGCAAGAAAAGTGGAAGAACTTTGGTGAAAAATAAACTCATCACAATTACCGTATTTATAGAAGAAGAGTAACGGTGCAAAAACCCTAGAAAACACAAAACTGTCAGCATGACATCATGTAGTTAGCCGTTGCAAGTGATTAACGGTCACTAGGAGTCTAAGAGTCATTGAGTAAATATAATTCTTTTTATTATTTAGCCCGGTAAATTGACATCTCACCCCTGGCCAGATTCAGCACGGGTAAAATGTCAAGGGACAATTGTTAGGCCCAAATTAGCCTGGTCTGACTTTAATTTAGCCTGATCTAGTTAGGCTGATTGGGGCAACCAGGGACCGGACAAATCTAATCACTATTTTGCAGATGAAGAGTACCACAAGATAAGCAAGCTTCCAAATCCTAGAAGAAAAACCTGATGGTAAGTGCAGAATAGCCTGACAGGACACTTAAGCAGGCTGGATTAAGTTGACGAGCAGCAAAACGGTTATATAAAGGCAAATGCCCACGTCCTATTCTCAAGGAAGACCAAGTCCAACTACAAGAGCACCTTATTCCCACGAATCAAAACGTGTAAAAGGAGAAAAGCCAAAGTTAGTTGAGGAAGAACGAGTCAACCGGATTAATAGGGAATGTGCCCTATTTTTCAGCCAACAAACTCCAACAGCTAAAAGGAACGTTGGGGTTGAATGCAACGTTAGCATCTGAAGAACTATAAATAACATCATCTAACAATTGTAAAGGACAGATAAAAATTCATCAATTATTTACAATTTATCTCTTACTCTTTCCTGAATATTCAATTGTATACACGAGTTTGTGATCAGCTTATCAAAGAAATACAAACAACATTATTTATACTTAATTCTTTCCTATTATTTACTCATCTTATTATTCTAAAATTATTGAACTAGATACCCTTATTACTCAATAATCAAGCCGGATCCTTTCAGGGAAAATCCTGCTAAAACAGGTACCTTATAATTTTTTACATTTCTCATTACTGTTTTTTGCCTTGATAAATAAAATATGAAACTGAAAACTAGTTAAGAGAATTGAGTAATGAATTGAAATATATTTTAATGAAAATACTTTTATAGCATAAAGTTAATGATGAGTTTCAATTTTTTTCTTTTAATTTTTTTTGTCATGAAACTAATAAGAGTGATTTAGAGTTTTGTCTTTATACGAAGTACGGGTTAACTCATCATCCAATAATATCATCAGTTAAAGATTTAGCAAGTTACAGCTTTATATCAATTTTATTTTATTAAAATTTAAAAATTATAGTTTTGAGTTTAGTTAAAATATAATATAGTTTGAAGAAAAGATTAATTTTAGTGAAAATATAATAGATAAATTAACTGGTAATTATTATTTTCATTATATAATGAATAAGCATTTTCATCATTAGTTTCTTTTTTTGAGAACATGCGTTTTGGCGGAAAAATAATAAGGATCTCCTATTCTTTTATTAGATAGGAGATGTTAAGCGTATATGTACGCCACATAGCCAATTCAACAATGAATTAATACTTAATGTTCATGGACTAGTCTATGTACAAATAGATGTTAAAGGTTAATCAAGGGTTCTTTATTTTGGAGGATGAAGTAAGATCCACCAAGTATAATAGCCATTTGATGAGACTTTGCTTTCCCCTTTCCCTATCTAATCACGGTGGCACACCGACAACTTATTAATTATTCTCCATGGAAATGGAATTGTTATTACCATAAATCCTGAATAGAATAGACATCACCGAACGGTTCTATATACAAGTTCACTATATAATATCAATAATGCCCAATTCAAGTACAAGTAGGACTTGTTTATAATTGTAAGGTTATTCGTTTTTGATGAAATATGATGACAATCGTTGCATCGATTGTAAACCTTCAAGACACTTTGTTTGGGGAGTTTCAACTTTAAACTCACCAGTTTATCGCATTTCAAGTTAAATTCCTCTGTTTCTAAATTTATCTCTACTTTTGATAGCGAAGTTCATATTTTTATGCTTTTCCTAACTGTTCGCGAGGACACCAACCACCTTGATATTACTTTTAATTATGAGTATGTACTTAGTTTACTTAATACGAGTAATAAATAAAGTGATTCGAAGTTTACAAAGATAACAGGTGGTGGCCTAGGTTTAGTGAAAGTTCGACCGGAGTAAAAAATAATATAGTGCCATACAAAAGAAGTGGGAACATGTGAACTAGAATTACATATTTTAAATGGAGTATAAGAATATATCGGGCAAATTTATATAGCAATTTCATATAGATTAGAAACGAATAATAATAATAATAATAATAATAATAATAATAATAATAATAATAATAATAATAATAATAATAATATCTAAATAAAAGTTGCGGTTTTTTAAAAAAACAAAATAATTATAATTTCTTGTAAATATTAATGAACTCCATAAAAATTGTGTTTATTAAAAAAAATTAAGACAAACACATGGTACGAGGAATAAAGTTTCAATCCCATGCCGCCCAAGTATGGTTTATGAGTCCAATCCCATATCAATGCGTGAAACAAACGCCTCATTAATAATATCTTTCCAAAACTTGTATGAAACACTATAGAGATAGAGAGGGAGTAGTTTATAACAATGTCAATAATACTTTTTTTTGTCCTTTTTCTATTTCAAGTTGTAGCGGAAACTATCTCCTTAATATTTGTTGATATTGTGTCATCACATAGACCGACAGATTGGCAAGTTCGATACATTATCAAAATTAACCCTCTATCTTCAATCATAGCAAGTATCATTGAAGACGGGTATATCCGTCACATGGAGACGGGTCAAGTAATACCCAAGGGATAGATAAGACAAAAACATAATACCCAGGGAGTAGCGATTTTTTTATGTCTTATCTACCCACTTGGATATTACTTAACCCGTCAACAGTCTAATGACGAATACGTCCGTCTTCAATGATAATCGTGCTTCATTATATGAACTATTCCGACTATAAGTGGGACTTCATATAATTGAAGGGTTCTGCATTTAGAATTTAGATGGAATATGATGGCAATAATGCCATCGTCATCCTTCAAGATGTTTTTTGTCATAGGCGTTTTGCAAACATGGTGGATATAATAAATGAATCAAGATCTTATGTATCAACGTTATATTTATTTGGTTTGGTTCGTTTTTACTATTATTAGACATCTAGACCATCTTTCACACCCACATGACATTTAAAAAATGGAGTGTAATTAAATGACGTATGTAACTTTGTTGTATATGAAGAGCATTTTTGTGAAGAAACAATATAACATATGTCGAAATCAAGAATCCTTCATCAAACATAAATAAATATAGTTTGTCTTTGATTGTTTCATACTAAATCATGTATAAATTAGACATTTCCATAAGTATATATCTCAGTACAACCTAAAATACGAGAATAGTTGCTAAACAATAACAAACATAAAGTAATCAGAGTTAACAAATCTTTAAAACAAAAATGGAAAGCATTAACAAGAAAATGAGCATGATGATCATGGTGTTGGTGGTATCGGTGCTAATATTCATGCCGATAACACCTTCATTAGCACAAGAATGCGCGACAGGTTCAACGCTCCTTGCTGCTTGCAATGGAGATCAATCACCAGAGGGAATTGCAAAATGTTGCGCTGTATTTAGTACTGTAATCACAACCGACACAGTATGCATATGTCAAGAACTAACCACTGCAGTAGCTAATGATCCCACCTATGACGCTGAAGCATTCTTCACCAATTGTGGAATCGATGGTTCTTTTGATTCCGTGTGCTCTGGTAATTGCTATTTTTAATTTAAAAATACTTCATCATTATGGTCTTTTAATATATAACTAATATTAAAATAATTTGTATAATTTTCAAGATTCTCTGGCGCCTAGCCCACTTGGAGCTTAATTCGAATAAAGTCTCTTGTACTCCACGTACGTAATTCCTTTCATTTAATATCTCCATACATGTTAATATGTTAGTCTCTCGTCCCATTTATGTGTTTTTTTAATGAAAGGGGTAAACTGATCACCGGGACACAAGGTGCTTTATTTTTGTATGCTTAAAGTTTAAACTACGATAAGTGTTTCCGTAAATACCGGAATATATTCATGCTCATCGTAAAGTATAACTTCGTAAATTCTTGGCTTTAAGAATTACGAGAATCAATAGCACGTAAATAATTAACATATTCGCCATGAAAAACATTGCAGAAAGATGTGATTGATTTTAAGAAAGAGAATTGTGCCCAATGTCGATTCCATTTTTTAATATTCTTTCATACGATCACTTGTTATCTATTCAAGTTGACACAATTAACCATTATTAATTATTTCACATATAAAGTAAAACTATTTCTAATAATTGGCATCTCTTCTGATCACCGCAGAAAATTAATATAATTTAGGAAATATATGTATTATAATAATTAAAAGATTCTCCACTTTATTTTTCACATCAAAATTATTTATGATACTTTCCTAAATTGATTTTTTTATGGTATGGACGCTCTAAAATCGCTCGAAAAAAGTCTCTTTTATAAATATATATAGATATAGATTGCACATATAAAGAAAAACTATTTCTAATAATTGGCATTTCTTCGATCACCATGAGAAAATTAAAGTTGTCTTCGTTCTTTATGGAGGATCCCTACATACAAGAAGGAGTTGAAGCTAAGTTCGTGTGAAGTTCATGTTTCCAAATGATTGAATTGTATCATATGTTTCATGTTTCCAAATGATTGAATTGTATCATATGTTTGCTTGTGTGTAATCAGCCCATGTGTTAGATTGTTATATAAGATGTTTGAGCTTTGTTGTGAGCTTTACACTACGAGTGCATCATACGTTTTATTTTGTATTGTTTATAAATAAAGCTTTTTTTTATACGACACTCTTTGTTTTGATAAAATAGTTATTGAAAATAGCGTGATTAAATGATAGGAAAATAACAAGTAACTCATTTACTATGTTGTTTTTATTAATATTCGCAATTAGATTCGGGCTCATATGGTGTTCAAAAACCCTACATTAAGCACATATATATCACCTCCTCCTTTATTGACTTGTCCATGGCTGACTATTTTCTTGATTACATTTTTAGAATGGATTTGTTGCAAACTGTAACTATAAACTTAAAACGGACTAAGACAAAGCCGTTATTAATAATATTTGAAGACGGTTTTTAGTTAAACATTTATTAATTTCTTTCTCTATATTTGGCAACATAGGTTTTCGGCAAAACTATTACTACGATCGAAACTTTGCTTCAACCGTTGTCTATTAACAATACAATAATGAAAATGTAATATAATGTTGTAGTTTGTCCGTTGTTCTTGCCCTTATGATGTAATATGGCTAGGAGAACCTTGAGTTACTCCCCCTTTGATTGTGGCATTCATTTATAAAGAATGAACATGTTGAAGCCTATTCTTACATGGGGTTTGATGAGTGACCTAGCGAGCATTGTACTCACAACGATTAACTCTACTCGTTGTAGTTTGCTCTAGTGATTTGTGTAAAATTTGTGCTTAATTAGAGTATCGAGATCCTATTGGACATTATATAGAGGATTTCTAATTTTTTCTGTTCGTTTTATATTTGGTGATTTTGCAGGTTTTATTATTATTAAATTTATTAAATCTCATATTTTCCTCTATAATGTTCGTATTTATTTTGTTGTATAACTAAGGCAGTTTGCAGTAGAAATTTGTTTTCTATTTCCCCTTTTCTAGACAATAGCCCTAAGCGAAATACTTATTATTTGTTGATGAAGTTAAACAAAATATAAGAATTAGTGGAACCCTACATATTGGGCACAATATTCATAAAAGAAATAAAAAAAATTGAAGTGAAAAATACAACACCATAAACCAGGGTCTTTTATATTAAATAAATGACTTCGGGGTTGTTTGGTTGCCTTCCAAATTCATAGGAATTGGAAAATCATGGGAAGTAGTTAAATGAAGGTTTGTTTGGTTACCCAATTCATGGGAAGTAGAACTTCTTATGGAACTCCAATTCCTACATCATGTAGGAAGTCACTTACCTAGCCCCCCCTAGGTAAGTGGGAATTCCCACATGAATTCAAGTTCCTACATCCAACCAAACAAGATTTCTACAATTCACGTGATTTTCAACTTCACATGAATTTAATCTTCCCGGGAATTCTATCTTCCCATGGTGAACCAAACGACTCCTTAGATTACGACCATTTTAGTCGACTAATGTTGTTGTCAAATCCCGTCCGGGCTATCTCGAATTACGACTTAAAACTTATTTTATATGAAATATAATTACATTAACTTGTTTAATCCATACGGTTATCATTTGTAATGCTTTTTATATGACAATTCTACAAATTATAATTAATATAAAATTTATCAACCAAATTATGAGACATGTCCACTCTCCTGTTGATACTACTCTTACTTTCACTATTCTTAATGTTATTATTGTTATTTTCTCTTTTATTATTGTTATTTTCCTATTTTTACTACCCTTACTTTTACTGCTCGTTATGCTACTACAATTACTTTAGTTATTCACGCTGCTATTATTATCAAATTTTTCAAAATTATGATCAAGAAAAAAACTAACCAAATAATGAGATATTCTCACTACTCTTACTATTACTTATCTTACTTTTAGTATTCAAGTTATTACTATTGTTTATTTTACTATTCCCAAAGTTATCGTTAATTTCACTACTCCCGCTTTTACTGTTGTTAGTTTCCCTACTCTCGCCATTGCCAATGTTTACTATTTCACAATAATTGCCATTGCTATTATTGTTTTTTTTTTTTGTGAAAGTTAAGAAAATATAGATAGAAAACATAACCATACACTGGATCGTCTTTGGGCCATCAAATACTACAGCTCAAAAAACAACAAACATAACCAAAACGAGGCACTCGACAACTAAGCTCAAGTACCCACAAAAACAAAATCGACAACAAAAACAAATTTGGGGAAAAACGAAACCCTAGCTCATCTTCATCTTCTCCCAAATTCTTAAGTGCCATTATTGTTACTTTTACTACTCTTGATGTTTTATATTACTTTAAAAGTAGCTTCACTATTCAGATAGTACGTTATTATTGCTAAAAAATATAATTAAATCGTATTGACAAGACATTGATATCATTGTTTCTAGTTACGAAACAAAAAAAAATTAATCTTACTCCAGCTTTCCATATTTTGACTGCATTATTATATTTTAATTGTTTTTTGTATTAGTTAATTTCTTAATGTGATATAAATATTATACTATGAATTATATATGAATTTTTATACATCTCATACTATATGTATGATAAATTTTTATGCGTCTATGTCGTTCGTTGAAGTTGTTGATTTCCACTTTATATATAACTAGTTTAGATCCCATTCAATACATGCACAGTATTTAAATGTTAATATTTTCATAAAATTACCTATATAATATTGGTACCTTATAATTTTTTACATTTCTCATTCTTGTTTTTGCCTTGATAAATAAAATATGAAACTGAAAACTAGTTAAGAGAATTGAGTAATGAATTGAAATATATTTTAATGAAAATACTTTTATAGCATAAAGTTAATGATGAGTTTCAATTTTTTTCTTTAAATTTTTTTTGTCATGAAACTAATAAGAGTGATTTAGAGTTTTGTGTTTATACGAAGTACGGGTTAACTCATCATCCAATAATATCATCAGTTAAAGATTTAGCAATTTACAGCTTTATATCAATTTTATTTTATTAAAATTTAAAAATTATAGTTTTGAGTTTAGTTAAAATATAATATATTTTGAAGAAAAGATTAATTTTAGTGAAAATATAATAGATAAATTAACTGGTAATTATTATTTTCATTATATAATGAATGAACATTTTCATCATTAGTTTCTTTTTTTGAGAACATGCGTTTTGGCGGAAAAATAATAGGGATCTCCTATTCTTTTATTAGATAGGGGATGTTAAGCGTATATGTACGCCACATAGCCAATTCAACAATGAATTAATACTTAATGTTCATGGACTAGTCTATGTACAAATAGATGTTAAAGGTTAATGAACGGTTCTTTATTTTGGAGGATGAAGTAAGATCCACCAAGTATAATAGCCATTTGATGAGACTTTGCTTTCCCCTTTCCCTATCTAATCACGGTGGCACACCGACAACTTATTTTTTTTTTTTTTTTGAAGGAAAAGATGAATTCATTAATAAAACGCCAAACGGCACTTATAAAAGATAGGTATAATCGAAAACAATTCTAATAGAAACCAAAGGACAAATTTTCCTGTAAAACTGTGGATCTCAAAACATGATATGACAATTCGGCTCGTCCTTGTATCGCTCTCTTCATGTAGCTTTTAAGGGGATCCTTCGTTTGATTCATTGATAGAGAAAATTTACCTGCTACTGGCACCATAGATCGCTGACGAATAACGCATATCCATTGTAGAGTCGTATGATGAATCATCAACAAACCGCTCTTATCTATAATTCCAATAATCATACTAAACCCTAGAAAGACAAGGACTGAAAAAACTCTGAAAATAGAGACGGAAAAACAGATCTCACCAAAAGGGAGACTTTTATTGATTAATTCATAATATTTCACACCGACAACTTATTAATTATTCTCCATGGAAATGGAATTGTTATTACCATAAATCCTGAATAGAATAGACATCACCGAACGGTTCTATATACAAGTTCACTATATAATATCAATAATGCCCAATTCAAGTACAAGTAGGACTTGTTTATAATTATTAAGGTTATTCGTTTTTCATGAAACTAGTATTGGTGCCCGGCTTCGCCCGGGCTACCTCTAGTTCCATTAAATTTTTTTTTTCATTATAAAATTACTTAAAGTTGCATAACCCATAAATTTATCATTAATATATTTTTTATAACATATCCTAAAATTACGATTAAATAAATTTTGAGATAAATTCACTACTCCCGCTATTAATATTTTACTCTTATTAATGAAAGAATAGTAATAACATTTCACTACTTGCCCGTAATCATTGTTACTTTCACTACTCCCGCCGTAGTTATTATTACTGTCACTACTGCCGCATTATTATTGATAATTTCATTACTCGCGCCGTAATTATTGTTACTTTCACTATTGCCGCATTAATATTGATTATTTCACTACTCCCGTTGTTGTTTCTACCACTTTCACTAATCTCGCTGATAATATTGTTATTTTTACTATTCAAATGAGTGATTACTATCATATAACTATATCCAATGTTACTACAATTATTTTCTTTACTGACGAAATTACTTTCACTACTTAGGCATGCAATTTTAAGAGGGTTATATATTTATATAAATATATTACATATATGCAATCAAATTGAAAGAATTATGCAATATTATATATTATGGAATCTAATTTGAATTATTTATAACCTACTTATATTATATTTTTGTATGTTAAATAATTAACATCTCTATACATCTAATAAACTATAAAGTTTAATTAAATTGCATAGATTTTAAATTTAATATATAATTTTATGATGATAATAATTAATATCATAGGTGTGCATGTTTATACTAATTAATTATTTTATTTTAAAGAAATTGACCATCTCCTAGCCTTCTATAAATATTTAGGAAAATTACCAAACATCTTATTTCTTTTAGTCTCCTTGAAATTGACCTTCTTAATTAATTATTTTATTTTAAGGAAATTGACCATCTTAATTAATTATTTTATTTTAAGGAAATTGACCATGCTTAGGAAAATTACCAAGCTTCTATATAATTTAATTTTAACCCAAACTATATAATATTTGCATTGAGATCCCTTAATCGGGTCCATCACACGGTGCTAGTGATTTAAAACTATGTAGTATAATTAATTTGTATAACTTTTTTTAATTACATTGAAGTCCCTTGGTTTCTGGAATTAATATATAGTATTGATGATATGATGACAATCGTTGCATCGATTGTAAACCTTCAAGACACTTTGTTTGGGGAGTTTCAACTTTAAACTCACCAGTTTATCGCATTTCAAGTTAAATTCCTCTGTTTCTAAATTTATCTCTACTTTTGATAGCGAAGTTCATATTTTTATGCTTTTCCTAACTGTTCGCGAGGACACCAACCACCTTGATATTACTTTTAATTATGAGTATGTACTTAGTTTACTTAATACGAGTAATAAATAAAGTGATTCGAAGTTTACAAAGATCCCAGGTGGTGGCCTAGGTTTAATGAAAGTTCGACCGGAGTAAAAAATAATAGTGTCATACAAAAGAAGTGGGAACATGTGAACTAGAATTACATATTTTAAACGGAGTATAAGAATATATCGGGCTAATTTATATAGCAATTTCATATAGATTAGAAACGAATAATAATAATAATAATAATAATATCTAAATAAAAGTTGCGGTTTTTTAAAAAAACAAAATAATTATAATTTCTTGTAAATATTATTGAACTCCATAAAAATTGCGTTTATTAAAAAAAATTAAGACAAACACATGGTACGAGGAATAAAGTTTCAATCCCATGCCGCCCAAGTATGGTTTCTGAGTCCAATCCCATATCAATGCGTGAAACAAACGCCTCCTTAATAATATCTTTCCAAAACTTGTATGAAACACTATAGAGATAGAGAGGGAGTAGTTTATAACAATGTCAATAATACTTTTTTTTGTCCTTTTTCTATTTCAAGTTGTAGCGGAAACTATCTCCTTAATATTTGTTGATATTGTGTCATCACATAGACCGACATATTGGCAATTCGATACATTATCAAAATTAACCCTCTATCTTCAATCATAGCAAGTATCATTGAAGACGAGTATATCCGTCACATGGAGACGGGTCAAGTAATACACAAGGGGATAGATGAGACAAAAACATAATACCCAGGGAGTAGCGTTCCGCATTCTTATCTACCCACTTGTGTATTACTTTAACCGTCGTCATCACTTAATGATTTAGCGAATATGTCCGTCTTGATGAGAAATCGTCTTCATTATATGAACTATTCCGACTATAAGTGGGACTTCATATAATTGAAGGTTTCTGCATTTAGAATTTAGATGGAATATGATGGCAATAATGCCATCGTCATCCTTCAAGATGTTTTTTGTCATAGGCGTTTTGCAAACATGGTGGATATAATAAATGAATCAAGATCTTATGTATCAACGTTATATTTATTTGGTTTGGTTCGTTTTTACTATTATTAGACATCTAGACCATCTTTCACACCCACATGACATTTAAAAAATGGAGTGTAATTAAATGACGTAACTTTGTTGTATATGAAGAGCATTTTTGTGAAGAAACAATATAACATATGTCGAAATCAAGAATCCTTCATCAAACATAAATAAAATATAGTTTGTCTTTGATTGTTTCATACTAAATCATGTATAAATTAGACATTCTATAAGTATATATCTCAGTACAACCTAAAATACGAGAATAGTTGCTAAACAATAACATATAGAATTGATAAATTGTTGTGTATATTAACAAAGGTAATTACAAGGATATATATAGTACAATGATAAGACGATGCTAAACCTAACCTAGATGTAACAGCCGCACTGCGAAGATTACAGTCAAAGATTACAAGAATATGTTAGCTCTAAATATGGAGAGAAATA
Organism: Silene latifolia; assembly: GCF_048544455.1. Classification (NCBI taxonomy): domain Eukaryota; kingdom Viridiplantae; phylum Streptophyta; class Magnoliopsida; order Caryophyllales; family Caryophyllaceae; genus Silene; species Silene latifolia. The sequence goes on from NC_133531.1 coordinate 134,807,538, forward strand.
AGGAGAGAATAATAACAATATAACAAAAGGATAATAGCTGATATTATGCAATATTATTAACACGCTCCCGCAAGATGGACGGACGTAGAGAAAGGCCTATCTTGGAAGCAAGTGAGTGAAAACGAGTGATAAGGTCGTTTCTGTAACAAAAATAAATACCTAGCTACTACTAACAGAAGTCAGCGGTAAGTAGGGTCGATCTCCACAGGGAGGCGGTTTACTATCTACTTGTCTATTCTATCTGTCTAATGTCACTATTGGGGGTTTTGGTTGTTTTGACTAAACTAATGAAGCTAAGGCGGCAAGAGAGAATTAAGAGGAGAAATTAAACAGAAGAAAAGGGAAACTAGGATTTCGGGTCATCAATGAACGTCAGTTAACTGCAAGTAAGGTCACAGGTCAGTCGAAATGTCGGTCTAAGGGGCAATAAATATCTTCTTTCGGTCTCAATTCGCCCTAAAATGCTATTAGCTTAACTTTCGCCCTCACTAAAGCATCCTATTGATCACTGCGGTCTCACCCCTTCCAACCTTTCGGTCCAGGTCAAGGTTTACCTAAATTAAAGGGCTAATTGCTTCGAATCAACTAGCAGGATACAGTTATAGCAGCGATTAACAACATAGACATAACTACAACGACGACCTATAACCTAATCAGCAATTAACATTCATCCATTGACTACCCTAATCCTAGCAAGAGAATTAGCTAGACATAATTATAGTAAGAACAAGAAATAAGAGAGAAAGAGTAATAAACATTAAATAAGAAGAGGGAAGGGAAAGAAAGAATTACTGAATTAATGATCTGGAAATAAGGAAGAACGAAGTAACAGGAAGGCAGTGTATGGTGAAAATAATTAGAGAGGAGAAGCCCCCAACATCACGTCCTAATCTTCCTATTTATAAGAAAATAGGAATTATTTAACCTAATGACGGAAATAAAGCTTAAAAGCCCAGCCCGTAAGAGAATCCACTCGATCGAGTGGTTTAAAACTACTCGATCGAGCAAATCGAGCTCGAGACCATTCGATCGACCAGAAATCTTACTCGATCGACTAAACACTAAATGGCAACTGGTCGATCGACAAACTAAAGTACTCGATCGACTTATTATTTGACCTAAAACCACTCGATCGACTAGTAAAGCACTCGATCGAGTGAAAACTAACTTCAATGACTCATTATTTCGTTAGTTCACTTTGACTTGTCCTTTTAGCTCCGAAATGGCTTCACGCATCCCAAGAAAGCAATATTTCCGCTCCAAATCCACTCTTCCTCCAAATGCATGCAAAACGGACGATAAAAGGCTTGTTTTCACTACTTTCTGGCTCATTCCTGCAAATAAGACAAAATAACCCAAAGTAGCATATTCGGGGCATTTCGTAGCATAAAACCACGATAAAAGCATAGAAATACGTGCATAAAATAGGCTAAAAAGACTATATAAAATGCACGTATCAAATCTCCCCAAACCAAACCTTTACTCGTCCTCGAGTAAACTAAATGCAAACTAATGGAACGGAAAATGATAACTCAGAGCTAGCTACAAATGCCCACTTATGCGAATTTAATGCAAGCAAACTAACACTTATAGCAAACAGTCAAATGCAAACGAGTTATAGGATGTCTATAATAAAGTTGAACCGTCGACCTTGCAAGACCTTTAATATTGGACTCTCACGGGTCACTCTTCTCTCATGAAGCAAAGGGTGAACATATATATGTAAGAGAGAAAGAAAAATAGTCGCTCACCTAAACTACGACCCACATAGACATGCATGCAACTAATATGATAGACAATTCTAGCTACCGTACATACATTCCAACCAAACAAGGTCCGTCACAGCCGAGGGCTTACAAAAATATGGTAAAGTGAGGCAATGGGTAAGAAAAGGCAAAACAATTATGGGAATGTGGAGGTATAGGTGATCAAGCTAGTACCTAAACAAAACCATATATCAACATCCATTTCCAACTCAATTATGGGATTAAGCACATGCCCTTCATTTGGCATAAAATCTCACCAAACCGAACTAGAAATACTCCTCAAATGATATAAGATAGAACATAGGAGCAGAAACCGTCAACAACAAATCATTTTTCGAAATCTTTTTCTTTTCTTTCTTTTTTTCTATTTTTTTTCGGTTCCTCTTTTTCTTTTCTTCACGTTTTTTCTGTTTTTTTTTTCTTTTTCACGTCTTTTTTTCTTTTTCATCATCCTCCTTCTTCTTAGATTACCAACTCCGAATCAACAGAATACGAGCCAAACTTGACACAATGAAATATATACCGCAAAACATACACTAAACTAGCTTGACAAGGCAGGCTAAATTTGGGATGTAGTTAAGGGTCAACAGGCAAATTTGGCTAATGTGGAGTTAAATGGGTAAAAATGAAAGAAAGGGAAATTGTAAGCACCTCCCTGCATGTGATACCAACCACTAACCCGAATGTATGTAGGCAAAAAGCAATTGAATTTCATATACGCGCAAATTAATGAACATGTTATGCAAGGAGTAACTACTCACAATCCTACATGAAACCGGTCACAAATGACACCAGTTTATACGGCTCTAATCCTTAGAATATATAAGTAGGTTGCCAAAATTTCAGGTCAAGTCTATTCGTTCAGCTGAATTTAACACTAACTCGTAGATATGCAATAAGACAAAGCTAAAAGATAAAAGTTATATTGCAAGGCTTAAGCAAAAGACAAATTACAATGCAATATCATCATTGAAATCCACCGTTCCGCCTCAACCTATATGCTAAAATAAACGTGCAAATTTTTTGGATTTTTGAAATTTTCTAATTTTTATGAGATTTTTGATTTTTATGAAAATAAACAACAATGCATACAAAAATTAAACGTGACAACAGAAATGCAATAAAAACAACATGCAGACATAGATATGGATGCATAACCTCCCCAAACCAAACTGTACAATGCCCCCATTGTACCAAAACATGGAAAAGGAATGCAAACTGAAAGAGAAGGAGAGTAAATACGGAAAGCTTACAGGATACGTGAAGGAGGGACCTCCCCAAACCGACCATGAACATGGGAGGTTGCTAAAGGTCCGGAATACTGTCACAAGAAGCTAATCCAAGTCAAAAACACTCGATCAAGGTGAAACATTGGTCGATCGAGTGAATGGGCATCCAAAACTGCTCGATCGAAAGGAAATTAGGTCGATCGAGTAGTTCTTTCTTTTGCAGGTGCTCGATCAAGTAAAATAAATGCTCGATCGAGAGGATTTATCAGCAAAAGTGCTCGATCGAGTACAAAAAGTACTCGATCGAGTGATCCTCAGCGTGTTCCTGCAAAACGCAAATAAAAACAGCCCGCAAACTAACTAAACAAGCATACTGAGATAGTCTATGGTACGAAGACCATTTATTACAACTGAAATGAAATAAAATGTAAAACAAATAAAAATAAATCTCCGGATTGCCTTCCGGGTAGCGCTAGCTTCAGACAGGTCCCAGCTCGACCTTGTTTTTCTTCGAGGCTCTCTAATTAGTCACAATCAAAACAGCTCAAAGCGCGCAGCATGAGATCATACATCTGCGCATGTGCTACACAAAAATGTAAGTAGCACCACAGTGGAATAGAAAAATAGGAAATAAAATTATACAACTGTTTAAGCCTAACAAATTTCCTATGTGAGCTCCTAAATTTATCCACAAAATAAAGGAGCGCTGGAGCAATTGACAATAGATTAGGGCCCCGTTTCAAATTAACAATTTTAAGACGACAAGGATGGTGAAAAATCGCTAATTTATTCGTCCACATAGGAGGGGGTATAGCATTAAAAGAAATAGCACGAGTCAAACGAGGTAGCGTACTTTGAATATTAACAATAATATAATTATCGCTAATTACCTCAGGTAGGTTGCTCTCAATGGAATCATCGACAAAACAATGTAATACCTCATCCGTGCTAGGAGCAAATACCGACTCAACTGTCCTTTCGTCGCCCTCAGTGGAATTCGTCCCGTAAATCACAGCCTCAAGCGCATCCAGCTCGGCCTTGAAAAGGGGCGACTCACCGTATCCATTATCATCATCAAAATTGTCGTCTAAAACGAACCCAAGTAACAAATCATTGCTCTCACTGGCCAGTTCAGTCGATCGAGTAGAATTGTTACTCGATCGACCACTTCCTTTCTGATTTTCACTCGATCGAGTAGAAATATCAATCGATCGAGAACTTTCTTCTGCAAATTCACTTGATCGACTAATATAAGTCACTCGATCGAGTGATTCTTCCCGTACAGCGCTGAAATCCTCGTGTAAACTATTGAAATATGATAGAAATTCGTCATCCGAGTCATAAAAATCATCCTCAGCAATGGGCAACACGGTTTCTTCATGGGAAAAACCGCTCTCAGTAAAGTATACCTCTTCTGGTTGCCAACTATCCGACTCAGCTGCTAACTGAGCAATTTCAGACTCGAGCTTATCAAACCGCGCACAAGTGCGTCTATCATCTTCTTGCATTTGGGATGCAAGTGTCTCCAACAACGATTTCAGCTCCGCAATCTCTTCTTTCTGTATATCAGGAGGATCTTGTTGCGGTGGCCATTGGTAGGGTGGATGTGGCGGCACAACTACAGGGGAATGGCTAAAACGTCCCCAAAGCCTGAACTCGAGGAGCGCGTCATTTTCTGCCATGCAAAGGGCTGCATTGTGCTCAGCAGCACCACATCTCCCGCAGTGAATCACCTGTTGTGCCATAAAATGGGACATAGGTGACGGGTCAAAGGTACTCAAGCCTTCCCTTTGACGATCTTTCACCTAGAACTGTCTAGGTAGGACCTGTAGGGCCTATCAAAACAGCACTAAAGAAAAATATTAGTACGGCCTCAAGGGAGAAATCCCGTGAGGCTAAAAACAGACAGAAATAAACAAATAAATAAATAGTTGCCTCCCCGGCAACGGCGCCAAAATTTGATACGGTCGTTTTGTACCAAAAATAAATACCTAGCTACTACTAACAGAAGTCAGCGGTAAGTAGGGTCGATCTCCACAGGGAGGCGGTTTACTATCGACTTGTCTATTCTATCTGTCTAATGTCACTATTGGGGGTTTTGGTTGTTTTGACTAAACTAATGAAGCTAAGGCAAGAGAGAAATAAGAGGAGAAATTAAACAGAAGAAAAGGGAAACGAGGATTTCGGGTTATCAATGAACGTTAGTTAACTGCAAGTAAGGTCACAGGTCAGTCGAAATGTCGGCCTAAGGGGCAATGAATATCTCCTTTCGGTCTCAATTCGCCCTAAAATGCTATTAGCTTAACTTTCGCCCTCACTAAAGCATCCTATTGATCACTGCGGTCTCACCCCTTCCAACCTTTCGGTCCAGGTCAAGGTTTACCTAAATTAAAGGGCTAATTGCTTCGAATCAACTAGCAGGATACAGTTATAGCAGCGATTCACAACATAGACATAACTACAACGACGACCTATAACCTAATCAGCAATTAACATTCATCCATTGACTACCCTAATCCTAGCAAGAGAATTAGCTAGACATAATTATAGTAAGAACAAGAAATAAGAGAGAAAGAGTAATAAACATTAAATAAGAAGAGGGAAGGGAAAGAAAGAATTACTGAATTAATGATCCGGAAATAAGGAAGAACGAAGTAACAGGAACAGTGTATGGTGAAAATAATTAGAGAGGAGAAGCCCCCCAACATCACGTCCTAATCTTCCTATTTATAAGAAAATAGGAATTATTTAACCTAATGACGGAAATAAAGCTTAAAAGCCCAGCCCGTAAGAGAATCCACTCGATCGAGTGGTTTAAAACTACTCGATCGAGCAAATCAGAGCTCAGACCATTCGATCGACCAGAAATCTTACTCGATCGACTAAACACTAAATGGCAACTGGTCGATCGACAAACTAAAGTACTCGATCGACTTATTATTTGACCTAAAACCACTCGATCGACTAGTAAAGCACTCGATCGAGTGAAAACTAACTTCATCAGCTCATTATTCTCGTTAGTTCAGCTTTGACTTGTCCTTTTAGCTCCCGAAATGGCTTCACGCATCCCAAGAAAGCAATATTTCCGCTCCAAATCCACTCTTCCTCCAAATGCATGCAAAACGGACGATAAAAGGCTTGTTTTCACTACTTTCTGGCTCATTCCTGCAAATAAGACAAAATAACCCAAAGTAGCATATTCGGGGCATTTCGTAGCATAAAACCACGATAAAAGCGTAGAAATACGTGTATAAAATAGGCTAAAAAGACTATATAAAATGCACGTATCAACGAGCTTTGGAAAGTGGCTTGGTGAGGATGTCAGCGAGCTGATCGTCACCTGAAATATGTTGTATCCGTATAGCACCTAGTTGAACTTGTTCACGGACAAAGTGGAAAGCTAGAGCAAGGTGTTTCATACGCGAATGAAAAATCGGATTGGCTGAGTAGTGCGTGGCTCCAAGGTTATCACAATAAATAGCAGGCGGTTTGGAGGTGGTAATGTTGAGCTCAACCAAAAGGTTTCGAAGCCATAAGAGTTCGGCAGTGGTGTCTGCAATAGCGTGAAACTCAGCTTCGGTAGTAGAACGAGATAGATCGCGTTGTTTCTTGGACGACCAAGAGACGGGATTACGACCAAGATAAACCATATAACCCGTTGTCGAGACATAATCGGCTGTGTCACCACCCAAATCGGCGTCACAAAAGGCGTGGAGACATAGAGGAGTGGCACGATGAAGTTGAATACCATGGTGTAGCGTGACATTAAGAAAACGAAGAAGCCGTTTTAGTGCGACCCAATGATCCGCTGTGGGATGATTAACGAATTGAGCCAGCTTATTCGTCGAGTATGCAATGTCGGGGCGAGTGAGGGATAGATATTGTAGACTACCCACTATAGCGTGATACGTGGACTCATCGACAGTAGGCTTGTCAGGTTGTTTTATGAGAGAGAATTCAGTCGACATCGGGGTATTAATAGGGCGAGACTCAGCCATGTCATAACGGGCAAGCAGGTCAGAGAGGTACTTGGACTGATTTAAGTGAAGACCAGAGGTCGTAGGGGTTACCTCAATGCCGAGAAAGTATGGCAGCGGACCAAGATCCTTCAGCGAGAAGCGGTTGGAAATAGTTGTAATGAAGCGTTGAATTTCTGCGGGATTAGGACCGGTAATGATAATGTCGTCTACATAAACCAAGACATAAAGATGAACATTGCCACGCTTATAAATGAACAAAGACGAGTCAGATATCGAGTTGCGAAAACCATACTGAAGAAGATAGGTTCGAAGCTCAACATACCAAGCGCGAGGCGCTTGTTTTAAACCATAAATCGCTTTAACCAGTTTACACACATGATCGGGTTTTGTAGGATCGATAAAACCAGGCGGTTGAGCCATATAGACGATGTCGGTGAGAGTACCCTGTAGAAAGGCGTTATTAATATCAATTTGCCGGAGGGACCACCCTTGATTAACAGCGAGGGAGAGAAGTAGGCGGATCGTTGTGGGCTTGATGACGGGACTGAAGGTCTCCGAATAGTCAATGTCGGGTCGTTGATGGAAACCCTTAGCAACAAGTCAAGCTTTGTGTTGCTTGAGTGTGCCATCAGGATGATACTTTATGCGAAAGACCCATTTGCACCCAATAATATTGTGAGAGGACGATTTGGGGACAAGGGTCCAAGTTCCATTCCGTATTAAGGCGTCGTGTTCTGCAAGCATGGCAGCTCGCCACTGAGGGTCAACTAAGGCTTGTTTTACAGTATTGGGAGTGACATGAGGAGTTAGGGAGGGTTGGGTTACTGCGGTTTTGGCATACTTCGGATTAGGTTTACGGATATTGTGAGAAAGGCGTGTGGCATGATGAGAGGGTGGGGGAGGAGGTGGTGGCGGAGGGGGTGGGATCGGAGAGGTAGCAGTGGTCGTGGTAGGGGTAGTGGGGTTGTTGGTTGGTGTGGCAGGGGAAGAATCAGAGGAGGGAGCAAGACGGGAAACAGGGGATATAGGAGTGTCGGGTTGTGATGAGGTAGGGTCGAGTTGTGGCGAGAGAGTGTCGGGTTGTGGTGAAGGAGTAGTGTTCGTGGTTGAGGATGACACGGGTGCAGTGAGGAGAGGGATGGAGAGAGTGCACCATGTGGTGGAATCCATGGTGTTAGACGTGTTGGTGGAGGAGAGAGTGGGAAACGGGTATTCGTTTTCCACAAAGCGGACGTGACGAGATGTATAAATCCGATGAGTAGTTGGGTCAAGGCATAAGTAGGCAGATTGCGTGGTGGAATAACCAAGAAAAACGCAAGGCAGAGAGCGATTGTCTAATTTATGTTGAGTGTAAGGGCGAAGCCATGGAAAACAGAGACAACCAAAGTTGCGTAATTTGTGATAATTTGGTTGTTGTTGACAAAGTCGGAAATAAGGAGAATCATTTTGGAGAGTGGTTGTGGGTAGACGATTAATAAGATAGGCGGCAGTTGTGAATGCGTGAGACCAATAGGAAGTGGGCATTTTTCCGTGAGTGAGGAGAGACAACCCGGTTTCGACGATGTGACGATGACGTCGCTCAGCAAAACCATTGTGTTTGGGGGTATGTGGAGGAGATGTGAGATGGGACACACCATTGTCGAGCAAGGAGGGAGTTAGTTTGATAAACTCGCCACCATTGTCCGAATAAAATTGCTTAATTGGTAAATTAAAATATTTTTCAACAATAGCTTTAAAGCGATTAAAGACAGTAATTGTGTCGGATTTATTTTTAAGGGGATAAAGCCATATGTAGTGAGTAAAGTGATCGATAAAGATGAGATAATATTTGTATGAGTCGTGAGATAATAGCGGAGCAGTCCAGGCATCAGAATAAACGAGTTCAAAGGGAGCATTGGACGTAAGACTGGACACATGAAACGGAAGCTTGTGGCTTTTATTCATTAAGCAAGGAGTACATGACGGAAAATGAGAAATACGTAATTGAAATTGCGAATTTAAAATTTTTAACGTGGCATCATTCGGATGACCAAGTCGGTGATGCCAATTCGGAGTGGAGGAGGCGACAGTAGGGTGTGCGTGAGGCGGATTGGGGCACCATTCATATGTCCCATCATTGAGGCGGCCTTGAAGAAGAACCGCTCCCGTCGAATTTGCCTTAATAAGAAAAGAATCATGTGAGAAAATTGCGTTAGCGTTATTATCTAAACAGAATTGGGAGACAGAAAATAAGTTGCGAGAAATATTTAGAACATAAAGAACATTAGTAAATTTAAGAGTAGAGGAAGGAGTTGGGAGGCAGAAGGAACCTATGTGCGAGATAGGAAGCGAAGAGCCGTCACCAATGATTAAATCATCGGGTCCCTCGTAGGGAGAGTGAATAGCTAGGGTGTTCAAATCGTTTGTAATGTGGTGAGAAGCACCAGTGTCAACAAGCCACGGCTTTTGTTGAGGAGCGGACTGATATGTGGCAGTGTTGGCATGTGGAGCAGGGGTACGGTTTTGACGATTACGGGTGGGAAAGACTATCATAGGATAATCCTTCTTGAGGTCAGGGCAGTCAGAGGTGATGTGGCCAACGGTGTCACAGTAGTGGCACCTGCCTTTGTCGGGGGCAGGTTTGTGAGCGGGTTTGGAAGTGTCGGGGTTAGGGGTTCGGGGTGTATAGTTGGAACGATTCTGGTAGGATTGACGGGTGTTGTTGTTGTTGTTGTAGTTGTTGTAGTTGTTGTCGCGTGAATAGGCGGGATGGGCAGAGGGGTTGAACGCGGTTGTGGCAGGGGTTTTCGTGTGTTTGAGAGAGAGTTCGTGTTGGATTAGTTTTTCGTGAAGGTCATCAAAGGAGATGGGTGAATCACGAGCGCGGACTGCATCCATAATGGGTTTGTAAAGCTCGGGGTTGAGACCACGAAGAATTTTATCGGTAATATCTTCGGGGTCAACGGGTTTACCTAGTTGCTTAAGATCGTCTGTGCATGATTTGATGGCGTGCGTATAGTCGGTTATGGATTGGTCGGAGTGGGAGATGGATTCTAGACGGTCCTTAAGTTGGAGGATGTGTCCTCGAGATGGATTAGCGTAAGTGCGGTTTAGGATTGTCCAAGCTTCATGGGAAGTTTTGGCATCGATGATGAGGGAGGCAACACTAGAGGTGAGTGTACCGGTGATGGCTCCAATGAGGAGTTGATCTTATCGCTACCACGTGGAGTAGGCGGGGTTCGGTGCAATGGTGGTCTTGGTGTCGGGGGCAACTGGGTCAACGGTGATAGTTTGAGGGGGTGGAGGCAGGCTGCCATCTAGGTATGAGAAAAGTTCGAGGCCATTAAGTACGGAACGGATTTGGAATTCCCATTGTCGGTAAGTTTGTGCGTCTTTGAGTTGGATACAGTTATTGAAATTGAGAAAGGTAAGGGGATTGGTGGGATCATTTTTGTTGGGAATGAAAATTTCTTTGCTCATGGCGGCGGAATGAACGTTTGATCAGAGTGGGGGCGAGGGAAGCAGGAGGTTGGATCGAATTCTCTCATACCATATAGAATTGATAAATTGTTGTGTATATTAAAAAAGGTAATTACAAGGATATATATAGCACAATGATAAGACGATGCTAAACCTAACCTAGATGTAACAGCCGCACTGCGAAGATTACAGTCAAAGATTACAAGAATATGTTAGCTCTAAATATGGAGAGAAATAAGGAGAGAAAAATAACAATATAACAAAAGGATAATAGCTGATATTATGCAATATTATTAACATAACAAACATAAAGTAATCAGAGTTAACCAATCTTTAAAACAAAAATGGAAAGCATTAACAAGAAAATGAGCATGATGATCATGGTGTTGGTGGTATCGGTGCTAATATTCATGCCGATAACACCTTCATTAACACAAGAATGCGCGACAGGTTCAACGCTCCTTGCTGCTTGCAATGGAGATCAATCACCAGAGGGAATTGCAAAATGTTGCGCTGTATTTAGTACTGTAATCACAACCGACACAGTATGCATATGTCAAGAACTAACCACTGCAGTAGCTAATGATCCCACCTATGACGCTGAAGCATTCTTCACCAATTGTGGAATCGATGGTTCTTTTGATTCCGTGTGCTCTGGTAATTGCTATTTTTAATTTAAAAATACTTCATCATTATGGTCTTTTAATATATAACTAATATTAAAATAATTTGTATAATTTTCAAGATTCTCTGGCGCCTAGCCCACTTGGAGCTTAATTCGAATAAAGTCTCTTGTACTCCACGTACGTAATTCCTTTCATTTAATTTCTCCATACATGTTAATATGTTAGTCTCTCGTCCCATTTATGTGTTTTTTTAATGAAAGGGGTAAACTGATCACCGGGACACAAGGTGCTTTATCTTTGTATGCTTAAAGTTTTGAAAGAAGATGAACATCTTCATGATATGAGAAGTTGAAGAACGAAAAGAAGAAGAAAGGTTAGCAGATTATTGAGAGAGAATTTGAGAGAATGATTGAATTGATATTATGAAAAGTAATTTACATCATGTGAAAATCTTTCCTTTATATAGGAAGTTCAACCACCTAAACCGACTTAGTTTAGGTCTAACTAACTATCTAACAAACTTTTCAAAGACATAACAAACTTATGAAATACAACTAACTTTCTGTTATTCTAACACCCCCCCTCAAGTTGGAGGGTGTAAGATACAACCCCAACTTGGTGAAGATCTTGATGGTGAGGGCCACTAAGAGCTTTTGTGAACAAATCGGTGGCTGGTGCTTTGTTGGTATGTAGGACAAGGAGATTAGACCCTCCAACAATTTTTCTCGGACAAAGTGACAGTCTAGATCTATGTGCTTTGTCCGTTCATGAAAAACGGGGTTTTTGGCTATATGGATAGCGACTTTGACTGTCGCATTTTTTGGTATAGCTTGTATATTTGGAACTTCTAATTCTTGTAATGACCTACTTAACCAAGATAATTCATTGTGAGCCTTCTTAATGATCTGTATTCTGCCTCTGCGGAAGATAATGAAACTGTTTGCTGCTTTTTGGATTTCCAGGACAGTAGACTCCCTCCCATAAAGACAAGGAAGCCACCAACTGATCTTCTGGTGTTGGGACAGGCAGCCCAATCAGCATCACAGAAGCCTTCTAGCTGAAAATTATTTTTGTTGTTGAGTAGAATACCCTGTGATATGTCATTAGCAAGATACTTAAGGACATGTATTGCAGCTGTCATGTGTTGCTCTCTTGGAAATGCCATGAACTGGCTTAGGAGTTGAACAGCAAAGGTTATGTCAGGTCTTGTATGAGTCAAATATTTTAGTTTACCTACCAACTTCCTGTAGTCAGTAGGATTATTAATCAAGTTTCCTGATTCCTTGTCCAATCTTATTGTGCAATCCAAAGGTGAGGAGACCCTTCTGCAATTAGTACAGTTGAATTCCTCCAATAATTCCTTTGTAAACTTCTTCTGTGTGATTGCCATTCCAACTGATGTTGGGACAAATTCCATCCTTAAAAAATAATTGAGCTGCCCAAGGTCCTTAATTTTGAAAATGTCATTCAAAAAAGTCTTCAAGCTGTGCATCTCTTCAAAGTTATCACCTACCATGAGGATGTCATCTACATATACTGCCAAGAAAACCACCTTCCCATTGTTCTTCTTATGGAACAAGGAGTAGTCATTGAGTGACTGTTGATATCCTTTAGACTTGAGTGCTGTTGTGAGCTTTGCATTCCATTATCTGGATGCTTGCTTGAGTCCATAGAGTGATTTTTCTAGTTTGCATACCAAGCTTTTGTCATCTACAGTCATGCCAGGAGGGATAGCCATGTAGACCTCTTCATCTAACTCTCCATGTAAGAAGGCATTATTGACATCCAGTTGAGTCATTTGCCAATTCTTCTTTACTGCAACTGCCACTAAACCTCTGATGGTTGTCATCTTAACCACAGGTGAGAATGTTTCTGTGTAATATATTCCCTCTTTTTGTGTGTAGCCCTTAACAACTAACCTTGCCTTGTATCTTTCAATTGAGCCGTCTGATTTGTGCTTAACTTTGAATACCCATTTGCAGGAAATAGTTTTCTTTCCCTTGGGCAAGGGAACAAGAGACCAAGTGTGGTTAGCATCCAGTGCCTGAAATTCTGCTTTGATTGCTTCTTGCCATTCAGGGAAAGCAGAAGCTTCTTTGTATGATTTTGGCTCCTGAACTGGTTGTAAACTTCCTGTGCTGCTAGGTAAAGCAAGACATACAGACATACAAGCACTAGACACTAGATTTTCATAATCTAGAGGTTCACAAATTGAAGTGAGAGTATGAGGACAATAAACTATGTTACAGGACTTGTTTTTAGTTTGACAAACATAATGTTGTAGATATGAGGGTGGTCTAGTTGTCCTACTTGACTGTCGAGTATTTGGAATAACATTATTGGTATTATTTGGTTGTGCCTGTGTATATTGATGATTTTGGACTCCTGAAGTATTATTTTATGTCTGATTATGAGCATGCTGTGTATTGCTGTCAGTGGAGACAGGTGTGGGGTCAATTAAATCCCCTGTGCTAGTGTTATCTGTGTGTTGTGCACCAGTTGTTGGTGAGACAGAATCAAATATGCCATGATCATCAGTAGCAAAAACAGGCAAGAAATTAGAAGCATTATGCTTAACATAAGGATAAACATCTTCATGAAACACTACATCCCTGGATTCTAGGATGGAAAAATTTTCTAAATTTAGTAACTTATAAGCCTTTTTGCCAAAAGGATAACCCAAAAATACACAGGGAATAGCTCTTGGTGAGAATTTATCTCTACCAGGTTTGGGGGTTGAAGCATAAACTAAACAACCAAAAGATCTCATATGAGATAAATCAGGAATTGTGCCAAACAAAACTTGGTATGGTGACATGTGTTGCAAAACTTTAGAAGGCATTCTGTTCACAATGTAAGTAGCTGTCAAGATGCATTCACCCCAATACTTAACTGGTAATTTAGATTGAAATTTTAATGCTCTTGCGGTTTCTAAAAGATACTTGTGCTTTCATTCAACCACACCATTCTGATGTGGTGTATGAACACAGGAAGTCTGATGCAGGATTCCATTTTCTTTAAGGAAAGTTGATGTTACATTACTCTTGCCAAGTTCAAAAGCATTGTTAGACCTTATAACCTTCACCTTCCTATCAAACTAAGTCTCAACCATTTTAATGAAGGTTTTGATAAAAGAGAAAGCATTACTTTTATGTGTCAGTAAATGTGTCCATGTACACCTAGTGAAGTCATCCACAATAGTTAAAAAATATTTATAGCCATTGTATGTAGCAGTGTGATAAGGACCCCATAGATCAATGTGTATCAAATCAAAAGGATGCACAGAAACAGAATGACTTATAGGAAAGGACAGCCTATGCTGCCTAGCTTTGGCACATATGGCACAAGATTTTATTTCTTCTTCATAGTCAATATTACAAACTTGCAGCTGTTTCAATTTGTACAAAGGAACATGACCAAGCCTATTATGCCAAACATGACTAGAAGCTTTTGTAACAAAGCTAAGACTACTTTTATTAGTATTATTATCAACTAAAATTCCTTCATCAGTGTCCAAGGACTGTCCTAGGTGAGAATTCAGCAGGTAAAGATTATGGTAGTTATTACCAAGGACCAAGGGCTTCTTGGAAGAGGCCTGCAAATAATATATTTTTGGTGTAAAGCTCACCACTGAATTTAGTTGCTTGTTTAATTTACTAATAGAAAGAAGGTTAAACCTAAAGCAAGGAGCATATAACACATTGAGCAAGGATAAATCAGAAGAAACACGCACAGTCCCTATGGTGTCAATGTTAACAACTTCACCATTTGGTAAAGAGACTGAATAAGGTTTATCTAAATGTCTAACATCAGAAAATAAAGCCTTATTAGAACAAAAATGATCAGTAGCACCTGTATCCAATATCCAGGTATTAAAGAAACATCGACTTAACATTTTTATGTAAATGAAGATGTGAGGAACGGTACTGCAAAATTAGCAGAAGAAGTTCCATCTTCATTATCATCAGAAGTACCAGCAGCATGATGATTACCAGAACCAGAACTACCAGCAGCTTGCTCACCCTGGAAAGCATTCCCAGCAAAACGTATATTCCTATTCATCAAATGGTAGCACTTATCCACAGTATGGCCATATTTCTTGCAGTAATTGCAGAAATTTGGTTGTTTGTCTGGCTGTTGAGACTGCTGTGGTTGATGAAAACTTGGAGTAGAAATAGCATTCTTGCCTTTGTAATTGGAGTTATACCCTGTAGCAGAATGATATCCTTTATGATGCTGAGAACTACTGCTGCCAGCACTCTGAAAGCCACTGTTGTTGCCAGACTTGTAAGTTCCCTGAAAGTTCTTGTTGCCACTAGAACTCGTGGAACCACTTTTGTAATTCACATTCTTAGACATCATGGTTGCAGAATCAGCTTGAAAATGAGTGTTGCTATGGATCTCTCTTTGTCGTTCATCTTGTAACAAAATATTGTAAATCACATAAATCTTGGGAAGAGGATTCTGCATCAAGATTGTTCCACGAACAACTGCATAAGCATCATTCAGACCCATCAAGAATTGCACTGCTCTCTGATATTCCTGAAACTTAGACTGCTTCTCCTTAGCACCACAATTGCAAGCACACGAACAGATAGGATTCATACCCATCCCTGCAAGCTCATCCCATATTGCTTTAACTCGGGTGAAATAAGTGAAGATGCTGTCATTGCCTTGAGAAAACTCAGTCAGCTTCTTCTGCACACTGTAGAGTTGAGCACCATTGGTTTGCCCAAACCTATCTTCAAGATCAGACCATGCAACTTCTGCAGTACCACTGTAGAGAATAGACTCTGCAATTTCTGGTGAAACTGAGTTCAGAATCCAAGAAAATACAATATCATTGCATCTTTGCCATTTGTGAACATTTGGAGAAGTAGGAGAAGGCTTTGGGATGCTGCCATCAATAAATCCCAGCTTATTCTTGGCTGAGAGAGCAATGAGCATCGATCTTTTCCAACCACCATAACCTGTTCCTTCGAACATATTAACAACAAGCTTAACACCGGTGAGATCAGTATTGTGAATGTATAAAGGATCATCAACATTGATGGTGTTGACTGCATTAGAGGTTGTTTCTGTTTCAGGCATCTTGAAGAAGAATATATGATAAAATTGATAGAAAAGAAATGAATGCAATCAGCTAATAAAGAGCGGAAGCGAAAAATAAAATCAAGGATCAAAATCTGATACCATGAAATAAGATGAACATCTTCATGATATGAGAAGTTGAAGAACGAAAAGAAGAAGAAAGGTTAGCAGATTATTGAGAGAGAATTTGAGAGAATGATTGAATTGATATTATGAAAAGTAATTTACATCATGTGACAATCTTTCCTTTATATAGGAAGTTCAACCACCTAAACCGACTTAGTTTAGGTCTAACTAACTATCTAACAAACTTTTCAAAGACATAACAAACTTATGAAATAGAACTAACTTTCTGTTATTCTAACAAGTTTAGACTACGATAAGTGTTTCCGTAAATACCGGAATATATTCATGCTCATCGTAAAGTATAACTTCGTAAATTCTTGGCTTTAAGAATTACGAGAATCAATAGCACGTAAATAATTAACATATTCGCCATGAAAAACATTGCAGAAAGATGTGATTGATTTTAAGAAAGAGAATTGTGCCCAATGTCGATTCCATTTTTTTAATATTCTTTCCGCCCTGATCACTTGTTATCTATTCAAGTTGACACAATTAACCATTATTAATTATTTCACATATAAAGTAAAACTATTTCTAATAATTGGCATCTCTTCTGATCACCGCAGAAAATTAATATAATTTAGGAAATATATGTATTATAATAATTAAAAGATTCTCCACTTTATTTTTCACATCAAAATTATTTATGATACTTTCCTAAATTGATTTTTTTATGGTATGGACGCTCTAGAATCGCTCGAAAAAAGTCTCTTTTATAAATATATATAGATATAGATTGCACATATAAAGAAAAACTATTTCTAATAATTGGCATTTCTTCTGATCACCGCAGAAAATTAAAGTTGTCTTCATTCTTTATGGCGGATCCCTACATACAAGAAGGAGTTGAAGCTAAGTTCATGTGAAGTTCATGTTTCCAAATGATTGAATTGTATCATATGTTTCATGTTTCCAAATGATTGAATTGTATCATATGTTTGCTTGTGTGTAATCAGCCCATGTGTTAGATTGTTATATAAGATGTTTGAGCTTTGTTGTGAGCTTTACACTACGAGTGCATCATACGTTTTATTTTGTATTGTTTATAAATAAAGCTTTTTTTTATACGACACTCTTTGTTTCGATAAAATAGTTATTGAAAATAGCGTGATTAAATAATGATAGGAAAATAACAAGTAACTCATTTACTATGTTGTTTTTATTAATATTCGCAATTAGATTCGGGCTCATATGGTGTTCAAAAACCCTACATTAAGCACATATATATCACCTCCTCCTTTATTGACTTGTCCATGGCTGACTATTTTCTTGATTACAATTTTAGAATGGATTTGTTGCAAACTGTAACTATAAACTTAAAACGGACTAAGACAAAGCCGTTATTAATAATATTTGAAGACGGTTTTTAGTTAAACAGTTATTAATTTCTTTCTCTATATTTGGCAACATAGGTTTCTGGCAAAAGTATTACTACGATCGACACTGCTTCAACCGTTGTCTATTAACAATACAATAATGAAAATGTAATATAATGTTGTAGTTTGTCCGTTGTTCTTGCCCTTATGATGTAATATGGCTAGGAGAACCTTGAGTTACTCCCCACTGATTGTGGCATTCATTTATAAAGAATGAACATGTTGAAGCCTATTCTTACATGGGGTTTGATGAGTAACCTAGCGAGCATTGTACTCACAACAATTAACTCTACTCGTTGTAGTTTGCTCTAGTGATTTGTGTAAAATTTGTGCTTAATTAGAGTATCGAGATCCTATTGGACATTATATAGAGGATTTCTAATTTTTTCTGTTCGTTTTATATTTGGTGATTTTGCAGGTTTTATTATTATTAAATTTATAAAATCTCATATTTTCCTCTATAATGTTAGTATTTATTTTGTTGTATAACTAAGGCAAGTTTGCGATGAGAAATTTGTTTTCTATTTCCCTTTTCTAGACAATAGCCCTAAGCGAAATACTTATTATTTGTTGATGAAGTTAAACAAAATATAAGAATTAGTGGAACCCTACATATTGGGCACAATATTCATAAAAGAAATAAAAAAAATTGAAGTGAAAAATACACCACCATAAACCAGGGTCTTTTATATTAAATAAACGACTTAGATTACGACCATTTTCGTCGACTAATGTTGTTGTCTAATCCCGTCCGGGCTATCTCGAATTACGACTTAAACTTATTTTATATGAAATATAATTACATTAACTTGTTTAATCCATACGGTTATCATTTGTAATGCTTTTTATATGACAATTCTACAAATTATAATTAATATAAAATTTATCAACCAAATTATGAGACATGTCCACTCTCCTGTTGATACTACTCTTACTTTCACCATTCTTAATGTTATTATTGTTATTTTAATTATTTTCTCTTTTATTATTGTTATTTTCCTATTTTTACTACCCTTACTTTTACCGCTCGTTATGCTACTACAATTACTTTAGTTATTCACGCTGCTATTATTATCAAATTTTTCAAAATTATGATCAAGAAAAAAACTAACCAAATAATGAGATATTCTCACTACTATTACTATTACATATCTTACTTTTAGTATTCAAGTTATTACTATTGTTTATTTTACTATTCCCAAAGTTATCGTTAATTTCACTACTCCCGCTTTTACTGTTGTTAGTTTCCCTACTCTCGCCATTGCCAATGTTTACTATTTCACAATAATTGTCATTGCTATTATTGGTTTTTTTTTTGTGAAAGTTAAGAAAATATAGATAGAAAACATAACCATACACTGGATCTTTGGGCCATCAAATACTACAGCTCAAAAAACAACAAACATAACCAAAACGAGGCACTCGACAACAAAGCTCAAGTACCCACAATAACAAAACCGACAACAAAAACAAATTTTGGGAAAAACGAAACCCTAGCTCATCTTCATCTTCTCCCAAATTCTTAAGTGCCATTATTGTTACTTTTACTACTCTTGATGTTTTATATTACTTTAAAAGTAGCTTCACTATTCAGATAGTACGTTATTATTGCTAAAAAATATAATTAAATCGTATTGACAAGACATTGATATCACTGTTTCTAGTTACGAAACAAAAAAAAATTAATCTTACTCCAACTTTCCATATTTTGACTGCATTATTATATTTTAATTGTTTTTTATATTAGTTAATTTCTTAATGTGATATAAATATTATACTATGAATTATATATGAATTTTTATTGATGATATCAAGTAATACCTCGCAAGTGCACGATTTTATCGTTGTACACTTTAGAGGGTCGATCCCACAAGGAGTAGGTGGACTACTAATCGTTCTAATTCACGAGTTTAGCTAAGTCGATATAAAATAAAGAGGGTGGTAACGAACTAGCACTAAACTAACAAATTTAAAGACTATAAACTAGACAAGATAAGAACAAGCTAAATGATTAAGACTAGATCAAATAAAGGGAAGGACTAGAACTCGGTTCTCCCACGAATATAAGTAATTCCACATACTAATTGTCTCGGCTAATCAAAAGGGGTAGAAAGGTAAGGGGGAGATGGCTCTAATTCGCCTAGAACCTCCCTTCCGGGTTCGCAAAAGGACACTAGCTACTCCAACTAACCCCCCTCCCGGGATCGAAAGTTGGTATTCCTAACTCAAAACCCAACAACCACGAAAACATGCATTTTTCCAAGGAGGTCAAGAATTTGGTCAAGATCATTAAGTACTCATCGTATTCCGGGTCATCCCACTCCTCCTTCCGGAGGTCGATTTCAAACGCTAGTCTAGAGGCACCCTCCCTCGGTTCTCCCTTCCGGTCTCAACCTTAGTTGGCAACAAGGTCAAATTTCGGGTATCCAATTTACAACCTAACCAACTCCCGTTGGTGGACAAGGGTCACAAGTCGACACTACCCAAAAGCCAAACCTTAAACATGCAAATTCCTCTAAACTACCCTCACCAATTTCCCCCAACGAATTAGCCTTAATGATAATTAATTAGTGAAATTACCCATACCGGGTCAAACCGAGTCCTAGAAGGAGACTACTCACTAATCATGTTTCTAAAGGCAAGATAAACAACAAAGATGGAGTCTTTAAGCATAAACATGGTGGGAGGATGAATTCTACTTCTCAACATGCAACAATCCAATAATAATTGTGAAGAAAGATGATTTAGTCTAAAAACAAGGATGAGTAAACTAAAAGACACAATCTTTAACACAATCAACTCAAAGATTGAATCTTTGGGTGTAACCAACAAGGATGAACAAAGGAAAAAGGAGCAAAGAAAAGATGAACAATGAAAAGATGAACAATAGTGAAAACAACAACAATCGAACAACAAAGATGCAAATTTAACATAAACAATCAAACAAACTTCAAAGGAAAAACATATGTAAACAAAATGAAAATAAGGAGAGAATTAATACCCACTCAATAGCAAGAAAGGAATTAGGATAGAATAATAAAGAAGGAGGAACCTTCAATCTTCTTACAACCCAATTTCAATTACTAATTAATTGAAGAACTTGTCTAATTAAGGAATGATTAACAAAATAATTAACAAAGTTTGAAACTTGGAAAAGGAAATAATTTCAGATCTAGGGTTGTGTGTACAAAGGGTTTAAGGAGGGGGTATTCATAGGCTTGCATAAGATTAAGAAGAAAAGAGGAGAAAAGAGGAGAAAAGCCCAATTTCGTCAGTTGCTGAGTTCTACCGGTGGACCGGCTGCCGGTTCTCCTACCGGCAGAACCGTCAAATTAAACAAAATATCTGGCAAGTGTGTTCTGCCGGTGGACGGCTGCCGGCCTGCCGGCAGAACACTGTCTTCAGCTCTTTTTCTTCTTCCTTGTGATGTGCTCTGCCGGTTGGCCGGCTGCCGGTGCTCTTCCCGGCAGCGAGGTCAAGCTTATTTTTCCTCTTTAATTCCAATTCATTCTTCCTGCTGTGTTCTGCCGGTGGACCGGCTGCCGGCCTGCCGTCAGAACACTACATTCAGCATTTCTTCACCTCTTCTTCATGTAAAGGCCATGGGATGCCTCTCTTGCCCCAATTCCTCAATGCTCGGATCGGTTCCTGCAAAAGGATACACAAAATCACAAGTACGGGGATTGGGCACAAAAAGCAAGGAAAGCCACACAAAACCGACTCGATATGAGTCGGAATGCGTAAAAGAAAGAGGGAAATTCGGCGCAAATTAATCGTATATCAAACCTCCCCACACTTAATCCTTACTCGTCCCCGAGTAAGTCCTAAAACCAATGTACAAGTCACTATTATTATAGATATGGAGAGTGGGTGCACAATATAAGCACCACTCAACTAAACTACTACCTAAGCCGATCGAGTATTAGCGCACTCAACGCCCATTCAACTCGCAATTTGACACTCATGAGGGGAGAGTGCCCTATTGCAAGGCAAGTTGGGTCTTGCTACAAAATTTTTGACACATCCAACAATTAAGCATGGATCAACATAGAAGATGCATCACAAAAATTCAAACCGCTTTCCTCATCTAAGCGGCCGTTTTTCCTTGAACGATTAAAGGTTTTGGTCGGGAGATACCATCTCATAGTCTTGGCGGGGTATCAATGCCCTAATGGCGGCTCAAGCAACCTTAACAAGACAACCGAATGCCTAAGAAACAAATTCAAAGGCGGGAAAGGGGGAAGCAAAGCCTAACCTTCGAGAATTAAATTACACACACAAGATTTGACCAAATCGACCCATGACTAAGGGGACCAAGATTGCCGACTTCCTCACGGTTTTCACTAGTCTCTCATTTTCTTTTAGAACGGGTGATTTTTGTGCAAAAAGTAACCAAAATCACTCAACTACTCAACTCGTGAGACATGCCCGCAATCTAACATGGAATCTCCTCCTACATGTCCATTAATGAGATGCAAAAAAGGAAAATATGCATAAAAGAAACAAGGGTTGTAGCGGGGCTGGGTGACGGGACGAAACGGGATTGGTGCAAGCACCATTTTGGGAAAAATGTGGAGGTACACATCAAGAAGTTGCCAAAATTCCATTTCTTCCATTTTTATTACAACAAATGAGTAACGTCTACACCCTAACAAAAATTGGTTTCCCGAATTTATGCAAACATTGTGCAAACCCGACTCACTTAGGAAAAACATCAAGAATTATCACCTTATTGCAACCAATGAGTAACGTCTACACCCTAACAAGAAATTGGCTTGCCAAAATCAAGCAAAAATTGTGTAAACCCGACTCACTTAGGAAAAACATCAAGTGCCCCTTTATTCTTGCAACGCCTTTTTCTACCCCAATGATGAATGGAGTGTTGCTTGGCTTTTTCTTTTCTTATTCAAAAGTATATACAAAACAACTAATTCTTTTTGGATTTTTCATAAATTTTTTCACTTTTCTATTTCTTTTTCTTTTCTTATTCAAAACCTCTTTATTCAAACCAACCAAATGAAGGCAGTTATTCCGACTCAAATCATCAACTAGGACCCAAAACTCCTTTTTTCATACAACCAACAACATGTAAGCAACTTTCTTGATGAGGGAATGTTGTTTATGGTATGTAGCTAGTTTTGTAGGTGCCAAGAAAAAGGTTCAAGCTCAAAGGGGTTATCAAAATAGGACCTAGTCTAAAGGGTCGAAAAATTAGGCTTATTTGGCAATGTGAGGCTTAACAATGAAATGCAACTAGTTGTTTCAAAATATGCATATAAATGAACATCTCATGGTCTAAAAGGAAAGGACGCCATGCTTGTGCGTCTTGATGTGACATGCCACGCAAGGAGCCTACTCACGCCAAAGGGAGACCGGGTATGGATGTACCGGTCCCAAGGAGGCTCTAAATCTCACATGTAAGTAGCTATGTCGAAATCTAGGCCTAGTCTATGGTTTATGGTCTCACAAGGTGGTCAAAACTCTCCGGTCTAGCCTCATTTCCCGGGCATTTGCAAGCAAACACCCTAACAAGGAAGTCACAAGGTGCAAGCCACTAAGAGGGGAAAGACACGACCTAGACAATATCATCATAGAGGGTATCATGCTCTCTTTCTAGACCAAATTTTGTTTAAAAATTTATATACAAACTCAATGCAACATGAAGGAAATACAACACGTATTTACATGTGAAACTGATGCAAGCAAGAAATGGAAATAAGCATAAGGTAAACATGCAACAATATGGACTAATCCTAGCAGCACATCAACACCAACGATCCACAAGTTCCCCAAGGGAACATCCAAGGCACAAAATCCCATTCTCCTTCAAATATACAAGATACAAAAAGAAAGAACGGTAAAGGAGTAAGAGATTAGAACGAGTTTACCAAGCGACTTCTAGCTCCTTTTTGCCTCAAATGGTCGATGTCTATGCCAAAGGTTAGCCAAACATATATAAACAATGCAATATTTTTGTATTTTTCAGAAATTTTTCAATTTTTAGGCATTTTCTTGCTTTTTCTTAAATTTACAAGTATATAATGATATGAACAAATATAAACAATATTCACAAAGTGGATATTTCCCTCCCCACACTTGAAATGTACATTGTCCTCAATGGACAAAAGCATAGGGAGTGAATAAGAAAAAGAAAGGAACATATTTTTTGAATTTTTGAAATTTCTGAAAATAGAAATAACATATTTTTGAGTTTTTTTTTTTTTGGGCCCTCCCCACACTTATTCATTTACATGGGAGGGCAAGTTGGAAAATTAAAAGAACTTGTTTTTGGATTTTTAAATATTTGGAAAGAAATAACATGTTTTTGTATTTTTAAATTGGTGGAATTTCCTCCCCACACTTATTTATTTACATATTTCAATGGAAATAAATGTGTGGAGGAAATTTGAAAATAAAATACGTGTGTTTGGTGATTTTTGATTTTTCAAATTTTTAGTGGTTTTTTCGAATAAGTATGCAATGCATGATCTAATCTATATGCAATATTGAAATACGATGCAAGCTACACTATATGAATGCAATAACTAAATGTGACAATATATTACAAAATTGAAATCTAATGCAATTCTATATGAATGCAACTAAGTGAATTTCTAACTAAATGCATGCGAGAATTTAAACATGAATGAGAGAATTTGGATAAAAGGGAGAGGTCATACTTGTCATTTTGGATTGAAAAGGGAGGAAATTCGGCCACCAACTCGGCCCTCGGGACTAGGAGTCCATCTCATCATCATCATCATCATTTTCTCCGGTAGTAAACTCGGAGCCTTGAATCAAGTCATCAGGGTTGAAGGTGAAGTCACCTCCACTACCGCCGCGCATGAGACCTCCCGTGAAGTCTCCACTCATGTTCATCACACCGCCATCACCTCCCGTAGAAGCATCTCCCATAAAGGCCCCACCGGACCCCGAAGCACCCGCATCACTAGCAAAGTAGGGCCGAATGCCCCCTACCCAATGGGCGTTGTGCCCCTCCGGTGGAAAGATAGGGGCGGAAAAGTAGTCGGGTTGGAAGTTAAGACCTCCGTGGACCATTGACCCATCCGCTCTCGGGTAGTTCCCATCGGGCCATGCAAAGTAGGAAGGGTGAGGGGCATCAAAGGGCACGTAATCCCGTCTACAAAAGTCGTCGTAGATCGGGTACGTACCGGTGGCTTGATCATAGTAAATACGGTCCAATTTCCGCCCCATAATATCCCTCTCACTAGCGGCCTTGGCCGTGGCAATATCCATCCTCTCCATCCACTCGGTAAGAGAAGGTGGTAAGGGAGGATAGGAAGGTTGGCTCGAGGAGGACGCCTCACCTTGTTGGAATTGCCAAGGTGGGGGTTGGTGGGTTTGAGGCGCGGTGTATTGTAGGGAGGAAGGAGTGTCCATTCTACGGTCTCTTGTATATACACGTGGAATATTAGGAGGAGGTTGGTCGGTGGGTGGATCTTCTTCAATATCAAGGAGGTAGTAATCCATGTCCTTTTCAATCTTGATAGCGGTGACATTGGGAAGCCGGATAGAATTCTTGTAATTTATTTGCCAATACTCCTTGTCATCAATGGGGTTGACCTTAAGCCAACCAAGCTTGGTGGCCAAGTAATGCTTGGTTAAATAAGTGTCCCCGGGTATCCAATTCATGGTAGAAAGGTCTACCGGACGGTCCAAATTACGGGCAATACATGTGATGATGCCACCCACATGTATCGGGACTTTTTGCCCCGGGGAACTAGCAATCTTAGACAAATGTATGGCAAGGTGGTGAGCCACATTAATTCTGAAGGGGGTGGGTTTTGTAAACTAGTAGGACCCCAAAATTTCAAGTTCGTTGGTCCGGAAAACCCACGGCTCATCCACCGCTAGAACAGTGCATCCCATAAATCGATGCCACACCCGAATGACGGGGTTGTGGCAACTCATTGCCGGCCTTTTCACTCCAACTTTATCCTCTAGGCCGGAAATTGCTTTCCACGCTCGGGAATAATGAAAATCAGCGGGTGGGTTATGTGAAGGGGCATTTTCCAACCCAAACATGCTAGCCAACCGACCCAAAGTGATATTGTGCTCCCGATTCATAAGGCGGAAACTAAGGGTGGCCACTAAATTTGTTTGTCGGTGTTTTGTAATCCGCAAACTATTCAAAAATTCCCAAGTGATACGGGGGTAAGTATATTCATGCATTGAGTACATCCCTCGCATTCCTACCCCGGCAAAAAGAGCCTCCGTTTCCCTAGCTAACCCAAGGGTCGACAAGGACGGATGATGCAAAAACTTAGTGGGGGTGAGGGGACGATTTTTGAATAGAATAAACTTACCCTTTTGAGTTTTGGTGGTAAACTCAACCGTAGGAAAGTCCGGATCGGGGTTAGTGTCACTTGCGGCTCGAGCAATCAACTCCGCTTGATCCCTTGCTACGTCCGCTCTCGTCCTTCTTCCCGACATCTTGATGATTAGAAGTGATTTGGTGAAGATTGATGGAGGTTTGGTGAAGATTTGAGGGAGTTAGGGTTAGAAAGGGGGAAAATTATGGAAGAATGAAGGAGGAAATTGTAATGAAAGAATGAAGAAATAAGGGTGAGTCCTGTTTTAATTTGGGCTGTCGGGTGCGTTGTGCCGGTGTGTGAACCGGCAGCCGGTCTGCCGGCTGAGCACACCCCCTTTTTTCTATTTTTTGGAATTTTCCTCTAGACTTCTTTGACCTCGCTACCGGTGGACAGACCGGCTGCCGGTCCACCGGTAGAACACTCCTCTCAATTAAAATCTCCCTTTTACCAGGTGTGTCCTGCCGGCCTGCCGGCAGAACACACTTCTTCACCAGTTTTCCAAATTCTTCAAGTCTTATGTGTGTCCAGCCGGTGGGCCGGCTGCCGGCCTGCCGGTAGAACACACTTCACAGCAGAAATTCTTCACTTTTCATCTTTCACAGGTGTGTCCTGCCGGTGAGCCGGCTGCCGGCCTACCGGCAGAACACAACATTCCTTCAATTTTTAACAAATTAATTTGGCCTCGGTGCCGGTAGGGGCACCGGCTGCCGGCCTACCGGCAGGGCACTACACTCAGCTCTTTTCCACTTGTTTTCCTTCAACTTGCTCAATTTTCTTTAACTCGGGATTCGAGCTTTTTCGTTGACCCCGGGATTCGTGTTTTCCACAATTACACCGACGCATCATGTCGGGATTTTGGGTCAAACGAAAATAATGCTTGTTTTCTTCAAACGTGACACCCGTCACTAATCCGAATCGACAAAGTATGGTTCCAAATCTCTCACTATGAATCTAAAATGCATGCTATATACAAATCTCATGGGTTGGCTCCCATGTAGCGCCCTTGTTTTATGTCGTAGGCTCGACCAAGTAAACAAGCCAACAAGTTTCATGATGAGGACGAAAAAGCTTAATTGACTAGAAAGGTTTCAAGGATCTTCATTTCCCTTTGAACGGGATTGCCTACGTGATAGTGTTTTAGTCTTTGACCGTTTACTTTAAATGTTCGGTCACCTTGGCTTATTTCAACCGCCCCATGAGGGAAAGATCGGACAACAGTGAAGGGTCCGGTCCATTTCGACCTCAACTTCCCGGAAAAGAACTTCAAACGGGTATCATATAGAAGAACCAATTCACCCTCCTTGAACTCTCTCCTAATTATGCACTTGTCGTGAAATTTTTTCGTCCTTTCTTTGTACAACTTAGCATTCTCATAGGCTTATAGCCTAAATTCCTCCAATTCATTCAAATCAAGAAGTCTCTTCTCCCCGGCCGTCTTCAAGTCATAGTTGAGATGCTTGATGGCCCAATATGCCTTGTGTTCAAGTTCCACCGGCAAATGACATGCCTTGCCATACACCAATCGGAATGGTGAGGTACCGATTGGTGTTTTGAAGGCCGTCCGGTAAGCCCACAAAGCATCATCAATCTTCAAGGACCAATCCTTTCTCGACTTGTTCACGGTTCTCTCGAGTATAGTCTTCAACTCCCGGTTGAAAATCTTGGCTTGCCCATTAGCTTGTGGATGGTAAGCAAGACTCTTCCTTTGTTGCACACCATACTTTCTCAACAAAGCTTCTAATGCTCTTTCTCCGAAATGCGTACCACGATCGCTAATGAGGACTCTTGGGAGCCCAAACCTTGGAAAAATGATCCTTTGTAGTAGCTTGATCACTTCCTTAGCATCACAAGTTTTGGTCGGGATTGCTTCAACCCATTTGCTAACATAGTCGACCGCCACAAGTATGTACTCATTTCCAAACGATGATGGGAAGGGACCTTGATAATCTATCCCCCACACATCAAAAAGCTCAACCTCAAGCATGAAATTCATTGGCATTTCATGTTTCCTTGTGATATTTCCACTCCTTTGGCATTTATCGCATCCCTTAACATAAAAGGCAACATCACGGAATAGAGTTGGCCAAAAGAAACCTCATTGAAGTACTTTAGCGGCCGTTTTCTTGGAACTTGCATGGCCACCACAAGGTAAGTCATGGCAATGGCTCATTATGGAGGTAGCTTCCTCTCTCGGAACACACCTTCTTATCATCCCATCGGCACAAGACTTATACAAACATGGGTCATCCCAATAATAGTGTTTCACATCATGAAAGAACTTCTTCTTCTTGTGATAGTCATAATCATGAGGGATTATCCCCGAGACCAAATAATTGACTATATCCGCATTACCGCATACCACGGTGCTTCACCCAAACTTAGGGACAACAAGTGGTCATCGGGCAAATAATCATTTATAGGAAGCCCAATGTCAACATTGAGGTTGATTAGCCGGGATAAATGGTCGGCCACCACATTTTCAACTCCTTTTTTATCCCTAATTTCCATGTCAAACTCTTGGAGAAGTAATATCCACCTAATCAACCGAGGTTTGGACTCCTTTTTGATGAGCAAGTGTCTCAAAGCAACATGATCGGTGAACACTATTACCTTAGCTCCCACCAAATAGGTCCGGAACTTTTCCATAGCAAAAACTACGGCCAAGAGCTCCTTTTCCGTTGTTGAGTAATTGGTTTGAGCTTCATCAAGAGTTTTGCTTGCATAATGAATTGCATGCACCTTTCCATCCTTCCTTTGGCCTAAAACCGCGCCCAAGGCTTGATCGCTTGCATCGCACATTAACTCAAATGGCAAGTTCCAATCTGGAGGTTGTATGATTGGAGCACTTGTCAAAGCTTCTTTCAACCTATTAAAAGCATCAAGACATCGGTTAGAGAACACAAAAGGAGTATCTTTGGCTAACAATTCGGTCAAAGGTCTCGCTATCTTGGAGAAGTCCTTGATGAAGCGGCGGTAAAAGCCCGCATGTCCAAGGAAACTTCTCACCCCCTTGACATTGGTGGGATGTGTGAGACTAGCAATGACCTCGATCTTAGCCTTATCAACTTCTATTCCACGATTGGACACTATGTGTCCCAACACAACACCTTCTTGTACCATAAAATGGCACTTCTCCCAATTAAGCACAAGGTTAGACTCTTGACACTTGCTCAAAATTTTCTCCAAATTTATCAAACAACCTTCAAAACTTTTCCCAACCGAAAAATCATCCATAAAAACTTCCATTTCTTGTTCAACAAAATCGGAGAAAATTGACATCATAGCTCTTTGAAAAGTAGATGGAGCATTACATAGCCCAAATGGCATTCTCCTATATGCATAGGTTCCAAATGGACAAGTAAAAGTGGTCTTTTCTTGGTCACTTGGATGGATAGGGATTTGGAAAAATCCCGAATAGCCATCCAAGAAGCAAAAATAGTTGTGTTGAGCTAATCTTTCTAGCATTCGATCCATGAACGGTAAGGGAAAGTGATCCTTCCGGGTGGATTTGTTCAACTTCCTATAGTCCACACACATCCTCCACCCGGTTACCGTCCTTGTAGGAATCAATTCATTCTTGTCATTTCGCACTACCGTCATTCCTCCTTTTTTGGGAACTACATGAACCGGGCTTACCCACCTACTATCCGAAATAGGATAGATAATGCCGGCGTCAAGTAGCTTGAGGACCTCTTTCCTTACAACCTCTTTCATTATGGGATTAAGCCTTCTTTGTGCCTCAATTAAGGATGCATCCTCATTTTCAAGTAAAATTTTATGAGTGCACAAAGAGGGACTAATCCCTTTGAGGTCACCAATAGTGTACCCAAGGACACCCTTAAACCTTTTAAGCAAAGAAATTAGTTTTGAGGTTTGGGTGTCGTCAAGTCCACTATTGATGATGACGGGAAAAGTGGAATTGTCACCGAGAAATTCATATTTCAAAGAAGAGGGAAGAGGGTTAAGTTCAACCGTAGGAGGAGGCGTGGAACTCTCCTCCTTCTTACCGACTTCCAACACTTCAAATTTGGGAGCTTGTTCATGAATTGGAGCGGAATCCAACATCCACACATATGCAAGAGTCTCTACATCTTTGTCATCGACCTCATACCCACTAACAAGACAAGTCTCCAAAGGATCCATAGAGGAAGCTTTTGGGTCATGCTCCTCCATGGGATTCTCTAGAATGTCTACAATGCAACAAGTGTCACCTAGAGATGGAGCTTCCATGGACTTGTGGAGTTCAAATTTCACTCTATCTTCACCCACTTTCAAATATAGCTTGCCACTCTTCACATCGATCATAGCTCCACCGGTGGCAAGACAAGGTCGCCCCAAGATAATAGGCACATCGTAATCCTCGGGCATATCCATAACAAAGAAATCACATGGTATGACAAGCTTCCCAACAACCAAGGGTACATCTTCAATCACACCAATGGGGAATTTAACCGACCGATCGGATAGTTGAAGTGAAACTCTAATTGGTTTCAAATCTCCCAAATCAAGCCTCTTGAAGATTTAAAGTGGCATGAGGCTCACACTAGCCCCCAAATCACACAATGCTCTTTTAATAGCCACTCCTTGGATAGAACACGGAATTGAGAAGCTACCCGGATCTTCTAGCTTATTTGGAAGCTTGTTGGTGTGAGTAAGAATAGCACTACATTCCTTAGAGAGGTTGATGGTTTATACCTCTCCATTCTTCTTTTTCAAAGTGACAAGTTCTTTAAGAAACTTACCATATGATGGAATTTCGGTAATCATATCAAGGAAAGGAATAGTGACATTCATTCCCTTCAAGATCACAACAAACTTCTCATATTTCTTTTCAAGCCTAGGCCTTGCAAGCCTTTGTGGAAAGGGTACCGGTGCTACATACTCCCTTGGGGGTAGAGTACACTCTTTGGCCTTAGTTGCAACAGGTTCATCTTGCTTTGGGGGATCAACCATCTCCACCTCCTTAGACTTCTCCACCCTAATCTCACCTTCTTCCACAACTTCAACCGGGTGCTCTTTCACTACTTCACTAGACACCCTCTTCCTCTTCCATTTAGGAGATTTCTCAACCTTCTCCAATTGCTTTCCACTCCTCAAAAATATCGCATTCACCTCCCTTGGGTTAATCGTATTACCCGGAAACTTCCCCGGATTTTGAGCCAATTGACTCAATTGTTGAGAAATTTAGGCCACATGAGTTTCCGTAGCCTTTTGGGATGCCCGTATTTCATCATTAACCCGGTTTTATGAGGCAATGTGGTTATCAAGCTTTGAGTCGGATTTTTGATTTGCAATTACCAATTGTTCAAAGGCTTGTTCCCAAGATGGTTTTTGAGGGGTTTGGAAGTTTTGGTTTTGTGGTTGGAAATTTTGGTTTTGTTGTTGATTGAAGTTTTGTCCCTTGAAACCCCCAAATGGTTGTTGGTTTTGGGTGACAAATTGTTTTCCTTGGAAACCGGGTGGAATTTGTCTTTGGAATTGAGAGTTTTGATTGAACCTTTGTTGTTGTTGAGGTTGGGAAGTGGTTGGATTTTGAATGTTTTGTGAAGCATAAGACAAGAAAGGGTGGGTTCTTTTTCCATTGACAAATTGGTTGTTGTTATTATTGTTGAACCCTTGCCTTGCACTAGTGGATTCCCAAACTCTATTTGCTTGCTCATAGCATTCCTCTTGGAGGGGTGAAATCAAGGGACACCCAATGGGAGTGTGCCCTTGCTCACCACACAACTCACACGACAAGACTTGCCTCATATCGGAGCCTTTAGGTTTTGAATTTAGCAAAGCAACTTGTTGGGTGAGTTCATCTAGCATTCCCTTAACCTCCACATTCAAAACCGAATTAGAATCCTTGTTCTTGCCTTTTCTTGATTGTCTATCACTTCCCCATTCCATAGTTCTTGAGGCCATCTCCTCAATTAGCTCTTTTGCCGCTTTATGCCCCAAAATGTCCAAGGCACCTTTTCCCGAACCCGCATCTAATGAAAGCCGAAGGTCTTAGGTCAACCCTTTGTAAAAGTTGTTCACTAGCTCGGCCTCGGAAATGCCATGGTGAGGGCATAACCGTTGGAGCTTTTTATACCGTTCCCATGCCTCATATAGGGTCTCATCCTCTTCTTGAGTAAAGCTTTGTAGTTCACTCTTGACTTTGGCCGTCCTTGAGGGTGGGAAATATTTGTTCAAAAATGCCGAAGCCAACTCATCCCATGTCTTGAAGGAATCCGGGTCACAATTCTTCAACCAATCCTTAGCCGAACCCCTAAGTGAACGGGGGAACAACCTAAGGTGTACCGCGTCATCGGATACCCCATTTGACTTGTACATATCACAATTTTCAAGGAACTCATTTAGATGATCATTTGGGTTCTCCAAGGGACTTCCTCCAAATTGATTGTCTTGAACAAGGTTGAGCAAGACATTTTTGATCTCAAAGTTATTAGCTTGAATTCTTGGCCTTTGGATGCTTGGATTGACTATGTGCTTAGGAGCCATAGTCTCTCTTATCGGAACCGGATCACCCATGATGTTAGGTTCTTCTTCTAAAACCCCAAAAGGATTTTCAAACACTTCGGTAGCTTCTTGGTGATTACCTTCTTCTATCGGTGGTGTATCAAGTAAACCCCTTCTTCTCAGAGAATTAAGTCTTCTTGTCGTGGCTTCAATTTCGCGATCAAGTGGATATGTTGGTTGACCTCTTCTTCGTCGCCTACTCATGCAAAAGACCTAAGCACTTGAAAGAAAGGATTAGTAACAAAGGACTTAGTCTAAACTAGAACAAAAACGATTAATATCAAGCCGTACTCCCCGGCAACGGCGCCAAAAACTTGATGATATCAAGTAATATCTTGCAAGTGCACGATTTTATCGTTGTACACTTTAGAGGGTCGATCCCACAAGGAGTAGGTGGACTACTAATCGTTCTAATTCACGAGCTTAGCTAAGTCGATATAAAATAAAGAGGGTGGTAACGAACTAGCACTAAACTAACAAATTTAAAGACTATAAACTAGACAAGATAAGAACAAGCTAAATGATTAAGACTAGATCAAATAAAGGGAAGGACTAGAACTCGGTTCTCCCACGAATATAAGTAATTCCACATACTAATTGTCTCGGCTAATCAAAAGGGGTAGAAAGGTAAGGGGGAGATGGCTCTAATTCGCCTAGAACCTCCCTTCCGGGTTCGCAAAAGGACACTAGCTACTCCAACTAACCCCCCTCCCGGGTTCGAAAGTTGGTATTCCTAACTCAAAACCCAACAACCACGAAAACATGCATTTTTCCAAGGAGGTCAAGAATTTGGTCAAGATCATTAAGTACTCATCATATTCCGGGTCATCCCACTCCTCCTTCCGGAGGTCGATTTCAAACGCTAGTCTAGAGGCACCCTCCCTCAGTTCTCCCTTCCGGTCTCAACCTTAGTTGGCGACAAGGTCAAATTTCGGGTATCCAATTTACAACCTAACCAACTCCCGTTGGTGGACAAGGGTCACAAGTCGACACTACCCAAAAGCCAAACCTTAAACATGCAAATTCCTCTAAACTACCCTCACCAATTTCCCCCAACGAATTAGCCTTAATGATAATTAATTAGTGAAATTACCCATACCGGGTCAAACCGAGTCCTAGAAGGAGACTACTCACTAATCATGTTTCTAAAGGCAAGATAAACAACAAAGATGGAGTCTTTAAGAATAAACATGGTGGGAGGATGAATTCTACTTCTCAACATGCAACAATCCAATAATAATTGTGAAGAAAGATGATTTAGTCTAAAAACAAGGATGAGTAAACTAAAAGACACAATCTTTAACACAATCAACTCAAAGATTGAATCTTTGGGTGTAACCAACAAGGATGAACAAAGCAAAAAGGAGCAAAGAAAAGATGAACAATAGTGAAAACATCAACAATCGAACAACAAAGATGCAAATTTAACATAAACAGTCAAACAAACTTCAAAGGAAAAACATATGTAAACAAAATGAAAATAAGGAGAGAATTAATACCCACTCAATAGAAAGAAAGGAATTAGGATAGAATAATAAAGAAGGAGGAACCTTCAATCTTCTTACAACCCAATTTCAATTACTAATTAATTGAAGAACTTGTCTAATTAAGGAATGATTAACAAAATAATTAACAAAGTTTGAAACTTGGAAAAGAAAATAATTTCAGATCTAGGTTTGTGTGTACAAAGGGTTTAAGGAGGGGGTATTTATAGGCTTGCATAAGATTAAGAAGAAAAGAGGAGAAAAGCCCAATTTCGTCAGTTGCTGAGTTCTGCCGGTGGACCGGCTGCCGGTTCTCCTACCGGCAGAACCATCAAATTAAACAAAATATCTGGCAAGTGTGTTCTGCCAGTGGACCGTCTGCCGGCCTGCCGGCAGAACACTGTCTTCAGCTCTTTTTCTTCTTCCTTGTGATGTGCTCTGCCGGTTGGCCGGCTGCCGGTGCTCTTCCCGGCAGCGAGGTCAAGCTTCTTTTTCCTCTTTAATTCCAATTCATTCTTCCTGCTGTGTTCTACCGGTGGGCCGGCTGCCGGCCTGCCGGCAGAACACTGTCTTCAAGTGATTTCAACACCTTTGGCATAGCTGGGGATGTGTTCTGCCGGTGGACCGGCTGCCGGCCTGCCGGCAGAACACTACATTCAGCATTTCTTCACCTCTTCTTCATGTAAAGGCCATGGGATGCCTCTCTTGCCCCAATTCCTCTATGCTCGGATCGGTTCCAGCAAAAGGATACACAAAATCACAAGTACGGGGATTGGGCACAAAAGGCAAGGAAAGGCACACAAAACCGACTAGATATGAGTCGGAATGCGTAAAAGAAAGAGGGAAATTCGGCGCAAATTAATCGTATATCATTTATACATCTCATATTATATGTATGATAAATTTTTATGTGTCTATGTCGTTCGTTGAAGTTGTTGATTTCCACTTTATATATAACTAGTTTAGATCTCATTCAATACATGCACGGTATTTAAATGTTAATATTTTCATAAAATTACCTATATAATATTGGTACCTTATAATTTTTTACATTTCTCATTACTGTATTTTGCCTTGATAAATAAAATATGAAACTGAAAACTAGTTAAGAGAATTGAGTAATGAATTGAAATATATTTTAATGAAAATACTTTTATAGCATAAAGTTAATGATGAGTTTCAATTTTTTTCTTTTAATTTTTTTTGTCATGAAACTAATAAGAGTGATTTAGAGTTTTGTGTTTATACGAAGTACGGGTTAACTCATCATCCAATAATATCATCAGTTAAAGATTTAGCAAGTTACAACTTTATATCAATTTTATTTTATTAAAATTTAAAAATTATAGTTTTGAGTTTAGTTAAAATATAATATAGTTTGAAGAAAAGATTAATTTTAGTGAAAATATAATAGATAAATTAACTGGTAATTATTATTTTCATTATATAATGAATGAGTATTTTCATCATTAGTTTCTTTTTTTGAGAACATGCGTTTTGGCGGAAAAATAATAGGGATCTCCTATTCTTTAATTAGATAGGGGATGTTAAGCTTATATGTACGCCACATAGCCAATTCAACCATGAATTTATACTTAATGTTCATGCAGTGACGGATCCAGGATTTGAGTAAAGGGGGGGCACCGTAAGAAAAAAAAATTTTGCGGACAACATTTGAACATTAAATTCTAATATCGTCAATACATGATAATATAATTACCTTTCCCAATTTTGAGAGGGTGAATTAATTGCCATTTAAGCCCATCTAGTGAGCTGTGTTACGAAATCCTCAACCATGCATCAATGACAATTCCATGAAAACCTGAAAGATTAGATGAAAAAGCATTATCTTGTCTTTGTCTCAAGTTATGAATCACAGTTTTCATACGTGAGTAAATAAAAGATTAGATGAGAAAGCATTATCTTTAAAAAAAATCCGTCTCAAACAAAAATTCTATGTAGAATACCTTAAACCCCTTGTATTTGACAAGTTCTTTAAGCTTATCCACCACAAAGAGTCTCCCTTCATCTTCGAAGTACCCAATATCTCCTATGTGCACCCAACCTGCATTGTCGATAGTCGAATTGGTGGCTTGGGGATTAATTGCTAACTGAAATCTACAAACAGTTTGGAAAAAATTGCTGACTGAAATCGAGTCGAATTAAATTAAGATCATAGATTGAACACAAAACTACAAAAAGTTTGGAAAAATTATCAGATAACCCATGTCCCATACACAAAAAAACATCAGAAAACAGTGGATTCAGGGAATTAACAAATGACTAATGCTCATACATTCATACCTAAAACTGTTGAGATTAACAAATTAATAGAAATTATTGATTACATGTATAATGAAATTGAAGGGTTTGAGAAAATTGAAATAATTAACCAATCTAAACTAACATAAATCTACAATTACACAAATAGATAGATAAATTAACAAACTAATAAGAACAAATTGACAAATTAATTCATAAATATTCAATCAATCAAATATTCAATTCAATAATCGAATTTGGGGGAAAAAAATACATACCTAGGGGTTAGGGAGGCACTGGCCACTGAGGCAGACGGTAGGTGGACGCCGGACGGTCGGAAGTAAGGAGAAGGCCGGCGGTGAATTGGTAAATCGGCGGCAGATGGGGGTTGAATTTGGGGATCTAGGTTTGTTTTATACAATGTTTGTTTGTGTTTATGGTGGTGTCTTACTGTATGCGTCTTTCTTGTTTTTCTTCCAGATTTTAAGTCTTTTTTTTTTTTTTTTTTTTTTTTTTTCTTTTCCTCACGTGAGGGCACGTGCCTCACTCCCCCCCAATCCGCCCCTGTGTTCATGGACTAGTCTATGTACAAATAGATGTTAAAGGTTAATGAAGGGTTCTTTATTTTGGAGGATGAAGTAAGATCCACCAAGTATAATAGCCATTTGATGAGACTTTGCTTTCCCCTTTCCCTATCTAATCACGGTGGCACACCGACAACTTATTAATTATTTTCCATGGAAATGGAATTGTTATTACCATAAATCCTGAATAGAATAGACATCACCGAACGGTTCTATATACAAGTTCACTATATAATATCAATAATGCCCAATTCAAGTACAAGTAGGACTTGTTTATAATTGTAAGGTTATTCGTTTTTGATGAAATATGATGACAATCGTTGCATCGATTGTAAACCTTCAAGACACTTTGTTTGGGGAGTTTCAACTTTAAACTCACCAGTTTATCGCATTTCAAGTTAAATTCCTCTGTTTCTAAATTTATCTCTACTTTTGATAGCGAAGTTCATATTTTTATGCTTTTCCTAATCATTCATGAGGACACCAACCACCTTGATATTACTTTTAATTATGAGTATGTACTTAGTTTACTTAATACGAGTAATAAATAAAGTGATTCGAAGTTTACAAAGATCCCAGGTGGTGGCCTAGGTTTAGTGAAAGTTCGACCGGAGTAAAAAATAATATAGTGCCATACAAAAGAATGGGAACATGTGAACTAGAATTACATATTTTAAACGGAGTATAAGAATATATCGGGCTATTTTATATAGCAATTTCATATAGATTAGAAACGAATAATAATAATAATAATAATAATAATAATAATAATAATAATAATAATAATAAAAATAAAAGTTGCGGTTTTTTAAAAAAACAAAATAATTATAATTTCTTGTAAATATTATTGAACTCCATAAAAATTGCGTTTATTAAAAAAAATTAAGACAAACACATGGTACGAGGAATAAAGTTTCAATCCCATGCCGCCCAAGTATGGTTTCTGAGTCCAATCCCATATCAATGCGTGAAACAAACGCCTCCTTAATCATATCTTTCCAAAACTTGTATGAAACACTATAGAGATAGAGAGGGAGTAGTTTATAACAATGTCAATAACTTTTTTTTTGTCGTTTTTCTATTTCAAGTTGTAGCGGAAACTATCTCCTTAATATTTGTTGATATTGTGTCATCACATAGACCGACAGATTGGCAAGTTCGATACATTATTAAAATTAACCCTCCATCTTCAATCATAGCAAGTATCATTGAAGACGGGTATATCCGTCACATGGAGACGGGTGAAGTAATACCCAAGGGGATAGATAAGACAAAAACATAATACCCAGGGAGTAGTATTCTGCTTTTGTCTTATCTACCCACTTGGATATTACTTAACCCGTCATCAGCTTGTGACGAATATGTCCGTCTTCAATGAGAAATCGTGCTTCATTATATGAACTATTCCGACTATAAGTGGGACTTCATATAATTGAAGGTTTCTGCATTTAGAATTTAGATGGAATATGATGGCAATAATGCCATCGTTATCCTTCAAGATGTTTTTTGTCATAGGCGTTTTGCAAACATGGTGGATATAATAAATGAATCAAGATCTTATGTATCAACGTTATATTTATTTGGTTTGGTTCGTTTTTACTATTATTAGACATCTAGACCATCTTTCACACCCACATGACATTTAAAAAATGGAGTGTAATTTGTTAATAATATTAATCAGAAAAATCTAGGCTTAGAGTCATCTAGATTTGGTGAGAAGCTAACTTGGAAATGTAAAAGTTAGATACATATTCTAGTGTAAATTAACAACAAAGACAAAGAATATTAGTCTAGAGAATTCCTTGTATGGCGGTGGAAGATGGTGTAAACCGACATAATGTGGCTATAAATAGTCATGCTTGAATCCATGTACACAAGAAGAAAAAAAATACAACCAATAAGAATTCACAAGCAATACAAAATATTCACATAAGCAAATTGCCTCTCCCACGTTACAATCTAAATCCTTGCCTACATTTAACACAAACAAATAATCAACCAAATATAAAACTAACAGTGGTATCAGAGCCACTGGAAAACTCCGACAACCCAAATACTCCAAAAAGCAAAAAAATAAATAAACATTCACAAATAAAAACTAGTCCTAAATAAAATCATACACCGAAAACCATGTCAAACACATTACAAGTAAATTGGGTACCAACATTCAAAGGCGAGAAATACGACCTTTGGAGTATCCAAATGAAGTCAATATTTATCTCACAAGGACTATGGGACTTAGTCCAAACTGGATATGAAAAACCCAAAAATACCGTCGAGGAAGCATCATGGGATGCAACAAAGAAAAATTTATATATCGAAAATCAAAAGAGGGATCACTATGCCCATTTCTTTGATTTATCGAGGACTCGACGAGACAATACTCCCACGAGTCATTTCCGCTGCATCATCAAAGGAGGCTTGGACGATCCTGGAAAATACATACAAGGGCTCTGGCAAGGTAATTACTATTAAACTTCAAACTTTATGGAGAGATTTTGAAAATTTATTAATGTCGGAAGACGAGAATATAGAAGCATTCTTTAATCGTACCACTAACATTGTTAATCAAATTCGTTCATACGGTGATACGATTGAAGACACAAAAATTACTCCAAAAATATTAAGAAGTCTTCCGAAAAAATTTGAACACATAGTGGCCGCCATAGAAGAGTCAAAAGATTTAAAAGAACTTACAATAACTGAATTAATGAGCTCACTACAAGCTCACGAAGAAATAATGAAAAGATTTTCCGACGAGCAACTAGAACAAGCATTTCAGGCCAAATTAAAATTTAATGGCCCAAACAATAATAAAAATTATCAAAGGAACATAAATTCAAATTATCAAGTTGGGGGGAGAGGTAATCAATATCAATACTATATATTAAATCCAGAAATCAAGGGACTTCAATGTAATTAAAGAAAGTTATACAAATTAATTATACTATATAGTTTCAAATCAATAGCACCGTGTGATGGACCCGATTGAGGGATCTCAATGCAAATATTATATAGTCTGGGTTAAAATTAAATTATATAAAAGCGATAATTTTCCTAAACATGGTTAATTTCCATAAAATAAAATAACTAATTAAGATGGTCAATTTCCTTAAAATAAAATAATTAATTAAGATGGTCAATTGCAAGGAGACTAAAGGAAAGAAGATGTTTGGTAATTTTCCTAAATATTTATAGAAGACTAAAAGATGGTCAATTTCCTTAAAATAAGACAATTAATTAGCATAAACATGTACATTTATGATATTAATTATTATCATCATAAAATTATATATTAAATTTAAAATCTATAAAATTTTATTAAACTTCATAGTTTATTAGTTTTATATATTTTTTAATTATTTAACATACAAAAATATAATAAGTAGGTTATAAATAATTCAAGTTAGATTCCATAATATATAATATTGCATAATTCTTTCAATTTGATTTAACGCATATATGTAATATATTTATATAATATATAACCCTCTTAAAATTGCGTGCCTAACTAATAAAAGTAATTTCGTCAGTAAATAAAAGAATTGTAGTAACATTATTGGATATAGTTATATGATAGTAATCACTCATTTGAATAGTAAAATTAACAATATTATCAAGGAGATTAGTGAGATGGGTAGAAACAACAACGGGAGTAGTGAAATAATCAATATTAATGCGGCAATAGTGAAAATAACAATAATTACGGCGGGAGTAGTGAAATTATCAATGTTAATGCAACAGTAGTGACAGTAACAATAATTACGGCGGGAGTAGTGAAAGTAACCAATGATTACGGGCAAATAGTAAAATGTTATTACTATGTTTCATTAATAAAAGTAAAATATTAATAGCGGAAGTAGGAATTTATCTCAAATTTTATTTCATCGTAATTTTAGGATATGTCATAAAAAAATATATTAATGATAAATTTATGAGTTATGCAACTTTTAATTTTATTTAATGAAAAAAAAATTAATGGTAGGTAGAGGTAGCCCGGGCGAAGCCGGGCACCAATACTAGTTATAACAATCAAGGGAACCAATCATATAACCATAATGAGTTATATTGTCACCTATGTAAGAAAAATAATTATAATACCTAAAATTGTTGGTATAAATGTAAGAGGTGTACAAGACACACCCACTTTGAAAAAGATTGTTGGTTCCAGAAAGAAGATGAGGCAAATTTCATTGAAGAAAATGAATATGGTGGACAAATGATTTACTCTTGCTTAAATGCGGAGGAAAAATCCACCGATATTTGGTATATTGACAGCGGTTGTTCCAACCATATGACTGGCAACAAAAATGCATTCGTCAGTCTAAATGAAAATGTAAAGTCTCAAATTACTCTTGGCGACGGGAGAATCCAAGAAGTTGGGGGTAAAGGAATTGTAGCCGTAAAAACTAAAAACAGCTTCACTAAATTCATTCATGAAGTCTTATATGTCCCGGGCCTAGCACAACATTTACTGAGCGTTGGACAACTAATAAGAAGAGGTTATATGGTGAAATTTGACTACAACAAATGCCTCATTTACGACAAGAAAAATGGCCAACTAATAGCTTCCGTACACATGGCCGCAAACAAGACTTTCCCATTAAAAATGCCCATAAACACAGAAAACCCATCTACACAAAAACAAACACCCCCAACAACAAACATTCCAAATTCAAAAAAAATCACAAACATTTACCCCACAATCAAATTACCAAAAATCACCAAGACCCATACATGAAAAAAATTATGAATGTGGTCAAGCCA
The DNA here is from genome assembly GCF_048544455.1 of Silene latifolia. NCBI lineage: Eukaryota > Viridiplantae > Streptophyta > Magnoliopsida > Caryophyllales > Caryophyllaceae > Silene > Silene latifolia. Next base: position 134,849,131 of record NC_133531.1, read on the forward strand.
TAATGGTACTCACAGCTCGGGAATCATCAAGTTCTCATGAAGTAATTAAAGTTGGAAAAAGAAGTGAAGTAATGAATGAAGAAAAAATAAAGATAAAGAACAAGACAAGGGAGCTCGGAGACAAGAATGCTATGGGCCGAGAACAAGTACGCAAGAACGAGAATAATGTCAAGCACTCCATCAAGAATTACAGGGATCGATTTGTCACGAGACAAAACCATCAAAATTACAAGAAATCAAGTTTTCCACAACGGGTTAGAACATGTCAAGAGGCGTCGGCACCCTATTCAAGAGCTCATGGAGAACTAAGTACTCAAGTTATAATTTTTCGAGATAAAGGCGCAGCAAGCCGACATAAAACCAAAGGCATTCAAAGCAGACGAATTCATCCGAGTCAAAATGCAACTCAATGTTCAAGATTTTTCAGATTAAGGGGGAGTGTTAATAATATTAATCAGAAAAATCTAGGCTTAGAGTCATCTAGATTTGTTGAGAAGCTAACTTGGAAATGTAAAAGTTAGATACATATTCTAGTGTAAATTAACAACAAAGACAAAGAATATTAGTCTAGAGAATTCCTTGTATGGCGGTGGAAGATGGTGTAAACCGACATAATGTGGCTATAAATAGTCATGCTTGAATCCATGTACACAAGAAGAAAAAAAATACAACCAATAAGAATTCACAAGCAATACAATTTTTTTTTTTTTTTTTTTTTTTTTTTTTTTGATGACGAGGTGTTGAATCCCCCCGGGCCCATGCATTCTCGCACCACCACATGGACCATGTAAGTCACCCCCTTCGGAGCTGCAGTGGCCAAGTGATCATCGCCCCAGCTGGGAGTCAAACCCGGGACCTCTCAACTCCTGCATTTCTGCAAGCTTTAAGGTTTAACCCGGCTACCACTGGACTAACAAAATATTCACATAAGCAAATTGCCTCTCCCACGTTACAATCTAAATCCTTGCCTACATTTAACACAAACAAATAATCAACCAAATATAAAACTAACATAATTAAATGACGTAACTTTGTTGTATATGAAGAGCATTTTTGTGAAGAAACAATATAACATATGTCGAAATCAAGAATCCTTCATCAAACATAAATAAAATATAGTTTGTCTTTGATTGTTTCATACTAAATCATGTATAAATTAGACATTTCCATAAGTATATATCTCAGTACAACCTAAAATACGAGAATAGTTGCTAAACAATAACAAACATAAAGTAATCAGAGTTAACCAATCTTTAAAACAAAAATGGAAAGCATTAACAAGAAAATGAGCATGATGATCATGGTGTTGGGGGTATCGGTGCTAATATTCATGCCGATAACACCTTCATTAGCACAAGAATGCGCGACAGGTTCAACGCTCCTTGCTGCTTGCAATGGAGATCAATCACCAGAGGGAATTGCAAAATGTTGCGCTGTATTTAATACTGTAATCACAACCGACACAGTATGCATATGTCAAGAACTAACCACTGCAGTAGCTAATGATCCCACCTATGACGCTGAAGCATTCTTCACCAATTGTGGAATCGATGGTTCTTTTGATTCCGTGTGCTCTGGTAATTGCTATTTTTAATTTAAAAATACTTCATCATTATGGTCTTTTAATATATAACTAATATTAAAATAATTTGTATAATTTTCAAGATTCTCTGGCGCCTAGCCCACTTGGAGCTTAATTCGAATAAAGTCTCTTGTACTCCACGTACGTAATTCCTTTCATTTAATTTCTCCATACATGTTAATATGTTAGTCTCTCGTCCCATTTATGTGTTTTTTTAATGAAAGGGGTAAATGGTCAGGGACACAAGGTGCTTTATCTTTGTATGCTTAAAGTTTAGACTACGATAAGTGTTTCCGTAAATACCGGAATATATTCATGCTCATCGTAAAGTATAACTTCGTAAATTCTTGGCTTTAAGAATTACGAGAATCAATAGCACGTAAATAATTAACATATTCGCCATGAAAAACATTGCAGAAAGATGTGATTGATTTTAAGAAAGAGAATTGTGCCCAATGTCGATTCCATTTTTTAATATTCTTTCCATACGATCACTTGTTATCTATTCAAGTTGACACAATTAACCATTATTAATTATTTCACATATAAAGTAAAACTATTTCTAATAATTGGCATCTCTTCTCATCACCGCAGAAAATTAATATAATTTAGGAAATATATGTATTATAATAATTAAAAGATTCTCCACTTTATTTTTCACATCAAAATTATTTATGATACTTTCCTAAATTGATTTTTTTATGGTATGGACGCTCTAGAATCGCTCGAAAAAAGTCTCTTTTATAAATATATATAGATATAGATATAGATTGCACATATAAAGAAAAACTATTTCTAATAATTGGCATTTCTTCTGATCACCGCAGAAAATTAAAGTTGTCTTCATTCTTTATGGAGGATCCCTACATACAAGAAGGAGTTGAAGCTAAGTTCGTGTGAAGTTCATGTTTCCAAATGATTGAATTGTATCATATGTTTCATGTTTCCAAATGATTGAATTGTATCATATGTTTGCTTGTGTGTAATCAGCCCATGTGTTAGATTGTTATATAAGATGTTTAAGCTTTGTTGTGAGCTTTACACTACGAGTGCATCATACGTTTTATTTTGTATTGTTTATAAATAAAACTTTTTTTTATACGACACTCTTTGTTTCGATAAAATAGTTATTGAAAATAGCGTGATTAAATGATAGGAAAATAACAAGTAACTCATTTACTATGTTGTTTTTATTAATATCTACCTAGTATAAAAGCCAAGTTTTTTCTTGGCTTCTCATTGGCTGATGGAATTGAAAACACTTTTTTTAGGTAGGGACCTCCATGATCATTGCAATTATTTATCGTAATTTATTTTCGCAGTACGCATTTTACTCATTTCAGTACTTTTAGCGTACAATTTTCCATTTCATACCCCTAATTAAAATTTAGTTCTAAACCTAATTCTCTCTCTTCATAATTAGAAAACCTCCCTAATTAATCAAATTTTTTCATTGATGATGATAATTTGCATGTAAAAACCGTAATTGGATTCGTCAAATCGTCAATATCAAAATTTTATTCAAATTAATATTAATTTTTTGGTTTTAAAAAAAATGTTAATTTCGTATACGGTTTTGGGTTTTTTATGTTTGGTATTGGTTGTTGAGTTGCGGCAGGCTGCTGGCATAAGTGGAGGATGATGGAGGGAAGGGCGGCGCAACCGGTGACGGGGTAGCCGACGGTGTATTTGGTGGTGGACGGTGGTAGGCATCATTCGTGAGTTGATGGGAAGGGAGACGGAGGTTGGTCTAGACGCAGGGGCAAGCTATGGTCGCCGACGAGTTGAGTGGTAGGATAAGGTCGTCGGTGGTGGGTTAGTGTTAGTGGTGGAGGAAATTGAGGAGGGTGGTTGCCTGGTTGGTGGTGGAGAAATGGCGTGAAAGTGGTTTCTTTTTTCTTTTCTTTTTTTCAAGTTGTAGTACAAACAAGGGGTGAAGTGAGAAGGGTAATTTGGGTAAAAGCGTACTGTAATGAGTAAAATGTGTACTGCGAAAATCAACACCCTTATTTATTTACTCTCTCATATACTTCATTTTGTTTTGCATTTCTTCTTTCTCTTTTTCAAGAGTGCACAACCGAGTTCATCGTAGAGGAAAAAAATTCGAAAAATCGAAAAAATATAAGTCACTTAAATACAAATATATTAAAGAACACAAATTAGTAAAAATTTTTTTTTTTTAAAAAAATATAATTCAGACTTGATCTTATTAAGATAAACTCATTAATTAACTGGTTAATAAATACAAGGAAAAATTACAACTTACCACCATTTATTCTCCGTATTTTACAACTTACCACCGTGTATTTTGATTTTTACAACTTACCACCGCCTTTCACCGTATATATCCGAATTCCCACCGTATTTTATTTCCGACCTTCATTTTTCTTAATCCCCGACTTATTTAAGTGAATTAACCTATAAATGACCAAAGTACCCTTATCTTAACTCTCCATAACACCAACTGCATCTAAACCAAAGACAAACATAATTAAAACCCCCCAAAAGAATCAAAATCAAACAAAATATCAAATTGAATTATCTTTTAGTTTGATTGAAGAAATGAAAATCTGATAATTAAACATCAAACAATTCACTTAAACTCCACCATCTTCTTCGATTTCTTTCTCCCTCACATATACATCGCCGCCACCACCACCGGAACGTCTCTCACCACCGCCACTTCACCACTCGCCCCACAATCTCATCGCCAACACCATTTCAGTATCTCACCGCACCTCTAACTCAACCACAACCAAAATTAAAGAAGCTCGCAAGTGAAACCGCTGTGACCGAGAAAATAACCTTGAGCAAAAATTTGCCACCACCATCACCCCTACCCACGAAAAACCTAGATCTAAGGTTTTTTGTCCGTGGAGGAGAAGCTTCCATGGGTTAAGGATGATGTTCCACAAAAATCGATTGTTGTACCGCAAATGTAAACCGTGTTGCGTTGGATAGTGCCGACAAGGGTAGATGGTGGAAGGGTGGTTCGGCCGTCCTGGTGTTCTTCTTTGGGTGTTTCATTGTCGGGATTTCTTATTTTTATATGGATGAAAGTGTTTCATTTGATTATTTTGATTTTGATAGGGATATCTTTGATTATTTGGACTTTTGATTTTGATTTTGATTTTGATTTGGGTTTATTTGATTGTTTTGTTTTTGATTTTGCATTTGATTTTGATTTTGAGTTGGAGACTCAAAAGTTAGTTTGGGGAGGATAATTATAGGGGTATTATGGTCATTAAAAAGGTTATTCACTTAAAAAAGTCGGGAATTAAGAAAAATGAAGGCCGGGAATGAAATACGGTGGGAATTCGAATATATACGGTAAAAGGCGGTGGTAAATTGTAAAAATCAAAATACATGGTGATAAGTTGTAAAATACGGAGAATACATGGTGGTAAGTTGTAATTATTCCTAAATACAACTCAGAAACAACCTAATTTTTCTTTATAATCAAATTAGTAAGACATAATAAGAAAACATTAAATACCATATTTATTCAAACCTTAGTGAAATAATGTGAATGAAATGAGATAGAAATGAGGAAATTAGAGTTTTCATCATTTAATTGAAAAATAAAGTTAAAAAAAATTATATTTATTCATTAAAATTACCGAAACTGATAAAAAAAATTAAAAACTTGAAAATAAATGAAATTTTCGAGATTTCAAATTAATGGTTAGAAAGAAAAAAATTAATTGTTAAAATTCATTAAATAGGAAAAAAATCAGAATTGTTTTGCTAAAAAAATAAAAAAAAAATTATTGAACCTGAAAAATATGGTCAAAAAAATTCACCTACGTTTTTTTTACAATTGAAATCGAAGAATACAATAAAAATTTATGAAGGACGAGGGGGAGAGGGAGAGAAAGAGAGAGAGAGAGCAGAACTGCGAGATTAAGAGTTCAACTGACGCACCAATAATCTTGAAGAGGTGATAGTGTTGAGGTGAGATGGAAGTGTAATGAGAAGGATTGCAGGTGAAATATAAGGCGGCATGATTTTGGCAGTGGTAGGGTTATATGTTTTACACTTTGAGAAAGCAAAATTTACGAAGAATGCGGGTACATGGAGACTGGAGGGTTATGAGTTACATGACTTATTAATATGGGAGGTTATAGGTCAAATAATTGGGTTTATAATTCTTTCGGATAAATAAAATGCAGGTTTGGCCCATATTAGGAATGTTGCCTAAGCCATGTATTAATTAACATTACTTTTAATCTATTCTAAGTAATATAAAATGACTATTTGAGCCATATTCATGCAATTTGTATTTTACGTATGATGTTAGGCTTTATTTGGTAAAACTAACTGAAAAGGTAGCTGAAACCTGAAAAGATAGCTGAAACTCAAAAGCTAACTGAAACCTGAAAAGGTAACTGATAAAGTAGCTGAAAATTGAGAACTGATAAGGTAGCTCTGAAAAAATAACTAATTTTGATGAAATGACGTAAAAGGATATGATAATTATTTAATACGAGTAGTATAGATTTAAAGGGTAAAAACGGAAAATCAAACCAAATCAGGTACCTGAAATCTCAAATGCTACTCTAGGTATCATTTCATTTCAGGTAACTTATTTGGTTAAATAAGCTACTTGCCAAGCGCTTACAAAAAATAAGGTACCTGAAATTTTGGTCAAATAAGCTACTTTGACCAAATCAGGTTCCTGAAATGTCTTGCATTAGGTTTGTCTCCAGTTAAACTCCCTTAAAATAAAAGTATCCCGCCATAACATTAAAACGGGTAAGTACCATCTCATTTTAGCATATAAGACAAATCTAAATCTTTTACTTTGACCAATTTTTATTACTTGACCCAGTAACCTTAAAACGGCGATACTCGGGCTAGATCGAACAATTTCGATTCCATGCACGTGTATTATTATATGGTTATTTCTGGTATTGTTGTTTGTTTTTTTTATATTGATTCACATAAGTCGCCTGTAAACGAGCTTAATCAATTCATTATGGTTGCATTTGGTTTATGCAAGTCGGGTTAATTTAGATTACGTTAAACAGATTAACCATGTCAGGATAAAATACGGGTAAAAGTAAATAGGGGTTGAATAATAGTTAGAATACGGGTTAAAAATAGTCTGCGACACATTTCGTTTACCAATTTTTACATTCTCTTAAATTAAAAATATGACTTATAATAAAAAATTTAAAATATGTCATAATATAATACCTAATCGTGGATTTTCTAACAATAAAATATATATTCAACAAATTTTATCAATGTAGACCGTGCAATATCTGCACGGGCATAAAACTAGTTCGCAATTAGATTCGGGCTCATATGGTGTTCAAAAACCCTACATTAAGCACATATATATCACCTCCTCTTTTATTGACTTGTCCATGGCTGACTATTTTCTTGATTACAATTTTAGAATGGATTTGTTGCAAACTGTAACTATAAACTTAAAACGGACTAAGACAAACCCGTTATTAATAATATTTGAAGACGGTTTTTAGTTAAACAGTTATTAATTTCTTTCTCTATATTTGGCAACATAGGTTTCTGGCAAAACTATTACTACGATCGACACTGCTTCAACCGTTGTCTATTAACAATACAATAATGAAAATGTAATATAATGTTGTAGTTTGTCCGTTGTTCTTGCCCTTATGATGTAATATGGCTAGGAGAACCTTGAGTTACTCCCCACTGATTGTGGCATTCATTTATAAAGAATGAATATGTTGAAGCCTATTTTTACATGGGGTTTGATGAGTGACCTAGCGAGCATTGTACTCACAACGATTAACTCTACTCGTTTTAGTTTTCTCTAGTGATTTGTGTAAAATTTGTGCTTAATTAGAGTATCGAGATCCTATTGGACATTATATAGAGGATTTCTAATTTTTTCTGTTCGTTTTATATTTGGTGATTTTGCAGGTTTTATTATTATTAAATTTATAAAATCTCATATTTTCCTCTATAATGTTCGTATTTATTTTGTTGTATAACTAAGGCAGTTTGCAGTAGAACTTTGTTTTCTATTTCCCCTTTTCTAGACAATAGCCCTAAGCGAAATACTTATTATTTGTTGATGAAGTTAAACAAAAAATAAGAATTAGTGGAACCCTACATATTGGGCACAATATTCATAAAAGAAATAAAAAAAATTGAAGTGAAAAATACACCACCATAAACCAGGGTCTTTTATATTAAATAAACGACTTAGATTACGACCATTTTAGTCGACTAATGTTGTTGTCTAATCCCGTCCGGGCTATCTCGAATTACAAGTTAAACTTATTTTATATGAAATATAATTACATTAACTTGTTTAATCCATACAGTTATCATTTGTAATGCTTTTTATATGACAATTCTACAAATTATAATTAATATAAAATTTATCAACCAAATTATGAGACATGTCCACTCTCCTGTTGATACTACTCTTACTTTCACCATTCTTAATGTTATTATTGTTATTTTAATTATTTTCTCTTTTATTATTGTTATTTTCCTATTTTTACTACCCTTAATTTTACTGCTCGTTATGCTACTACAATTACTTTAGTTATTCACGCTGCTATTATAATCAAATTTTTCAAAATTATGATCAAGAAAAAAACTAACCAAATAATGAGATATTCTCACTACTCTTACTATTACATTTCTTACTTTTAGTATTCAAGTTATTACTATTGTTTATTTTACTATTCCCAAAGTTATCGTTAATTTTACTACTCCCGCTTTTACTGTTGTTAGTTTCCCTACTCTCGCCATTGCCAATGTTTACTATTTCACAATAATTGTCATTGCTATTATTGTTTTTTTTTTTGTGAAAGTTAAGAAAATATAGATAGAAAACATAACCATACACTGGATCTTTGGGCCATCAAATACTACAGCTCAAAAAACTATTAACGATATTGCGGCTGCAAATGCTCAACCGAAATCCCAGTGATCTTGGTTGTTTAGATTAGTCTTTGTGCATATTTTTTGTTCCTTAATTTGTGTATTTAGTTACCTACTTTTCCTCATAGTCTTTAGGTTGCTCTCTATCTCTTGTACTATATATTCTCATGTACTGTATACTCGACATTCATTAATTCAATACATACTTTACATGGTATCAACTCCGATATCGATCCTAACCACTACTCTCATTCTCGCTGTACTTGGCTTTCGATCAACCATGGCAACCAACTCCAACACCCTCATTCCCAACAATGACGAACCCAACAAACCCCTCCTCTCCATCTCGTTTCCCACTTGCACCAAACTCACCCCGACAACCTATCGTTCATGGCGCTTTCAAATCACCCGTCTCCTCCAAGGATTCGGTCTCTTCTGTTTCCTTGATGGAACCACCACACCTCCACCAAAAACAACAACCCCTGCCGCCACTGAAACCAAGCCGAACCCAGACCCCGTACCAAATCCGGCATACAATACGTGGTTCAAACAAGATCAATTGATTCTTGGTGCACTCGCTGGCACACTTCATGACACGGTTGCACCAATAATCCTTGATTGCACCACATCCCACAATGCCTGGAACCTACTAGCATCGACCTACGCTAACCCTTCCCATGGTCACATACTACAATTAAAAGACCGCCTCAAAAACATCACCCTCGGTGACAAATCCATTACGGACTATATGCTCGCCATCAAAACATGTGCCGCAAACCTTGCCCAACTAGGTAAACCTGTTGACAGTGAGGACATCACCACCCAAATCCTTGATGGACTCGATCAAAATCTTTACAAACCCGTCATCGTCGCCGTTCGTGCTCGTGACGTACCCATCACCTTCGAAGCTCTCCATGAGAAACTTATTAATCATGAACTTATCATCAACAAACAACCCACTCTTACCCCATTTACACCCTCGGCACACGCTGCTTCCAGCCGTCCCTACACCCCTTCCACACCACGTTACTCAACCCATCACAACCAGTCTCGACCCATGTACCATGCACCCAACCCCACCACGAACTCGTCACCTCGTTATCCATCCCAAAATCAAACCCAATCTCAGGCCCCAAAACCCTTCCTAGGACGTTGTCAATACTGTCGTGGAAAGGGTCATGTCATTAGCGATTGTCCTGATTTTAAACGAGACTACCCTAATGTCACATTCCCTCCTCCCAACCCACGGCAAACCCGACCCTATGCCCATACCGCCACTGCCTCCTCCACCCCTTCCTCGTCCTATCTCATTGACAGTGGTGCTTCTCACCATGTTGTCGATGACCTCACAAACCTCTCGCTCCATGCCCCTTACGACGGACCAGACGATCTCGTAATTGGGGATGGCTCCTCTCTCCAAATTACCCATCATGGTTCTTTCTCTATTAACTCTCTTATTTTCAATAACGTTTTAGTTGTCCCTAACATTTCTCGTAAATTGCTTTCCGTCTCTCAATTTTGCACAGACAATAATGCCTATGCCTTGTTCTCACCTAGCTCTTTTTGTTTCAAGGCCATATCGACGGGACAAATACTCCTTCAGGGACACTTCCGTGACGGAACCTACGAATGGCAACCATCGTCCTCAACCACCCACGCCTATTCCGCAACCTCCAGCTCTTGGCATCACCGTTTTGGCCACCCATCAAATGCAACCCTCAAATTATTAAATTCTAAATTTAATTTCCGCATTTCTGATTTTTCTTATTGTACTTCGTGCTTAATGAATAAAAGCCAAAAGCTCCCTTTTTCTGTTTCGACTTTAACCTCATTCGCGCCTCTTGACATCATCTATTCGGATGTTTGGACCGCACCAATCATTTCTCATGACAAGTTCAAATACTACATCATCTTTGTCGATCACTATAGTCATTACTTCTGGTTATATCCGATTAAAAATAAATCCGACACCCGCACTATATTTCATCAGTTTAAATCCATCGTCGAAAAATTCTTTAATAAACCTATTAAACAGTTTTACTCCGACAATGGCGGAGAATACAAGAAATTAAATCCCGAGCTCCTTAATGATGGCATTACTCATTTAACCTCTCCACCACATACACCCGAGCACAATGGTTTTGCCGAACGCCGTCATCGACACATTGTCGAAACCGGCCTTGCTCTCCTTACTCAAGCTCAGCTGCCGACCTCCTTCTGGCCATATGCTTTTTCGACCGCTGCCTACTTAATAAATCGCCTCCCTACACCAACTCTTCAAAACAAATCGCCCTATGAAGTTCTCCATCATAGACCACCAAATTATCATAAACTCCGTCCCTTCGGCTGCCTTTGTTTTCCATGGTTACGACCTTACACTGCTCACAAAATGGAGCATCGCTCCAAACCCTGCGTTTTTGTGGGTTACTCCACGACCCAGAGCGCTTATCTCTGCTACGACCCATCTTCTTCAAAATTGTTCACATCTCGTCATGTTCGATTCGTCGAATCCGAGTTCCCATACCCTACCCTCTCTAAAACCACCCCATCGACCACTCCCACGACTGACCACTGGTGCACCCTATCCCTCCCCATCCTTGACCTCACCCTACCTCACACCACGCCCACTCCCTCTGACCCCGAACAGCCACCCGCATCACCTCAGCAACCCCCTCCTTCCCCTCCTTCCCCTCCTTCACCGAATCCTCCCACTCCTATTACCATCTCTCCCTCACCATCCCCGTCACCATCACCCTCACCACCCCCACCACCTCCACCACCTCCTCCACCCTCACACCTCACACCGTGTTGCTACTCGCCTTTCACACAACATTATCAAACCTAATCCGCGTTACGCCAAAACTGCCGTGTCACCCATAACCCATACGACCCCCACTACCACCAAAAAAGCTCTCATCGATCCTCGCTAGAGAGCCGCCATGATAGATGAATACCAAGCCCTTTGTCGCAATCAAACCTGGACCCTAGTTCCTAGCTCTCAAGCCCACAATGTTATTGGTTGCAAATGGGTTTTTCGTGTCAAGTACAACCCGGATGGGAGCCTCAAACAACATAAGGCTCGTTTGGTTGCTAAAGGATTCCTTCAGCGACCCGGTATTGATTACTCGGAAACCTTCAGTCCGGTAATCAAACCTACCACCATACGACTTGTTCTCACCATTGTCGTCACTCAACATTGGCATCTTCACCAAATAGATGTCAACAATACGTTCCTTCAAGGCACGCTTACTGACACCGTGTTCATGACACAACCATCTGGTTTCGTCGACCCGGATAAGCCCGATTATGTCTGTAAGTTGCATAAAGCCCTCTATGGTCTTAAACAAGCCCCGCGGGCCTGGTATACCGAGCTCAAATCTTATTTAATTACTTATGGTTTCAGAAACTCCATATCTGACCCTTCCCTCTTTATTCTTACATCGACCGCCACCACCATCTTAGTTCTTGTTTATGTTGACGATATAATCGTCACCGGACCAAACAAGCATCACGTTCAAACCTTCATCAACCACATTGCCACGAAATTTTCGCTCAAAGACCTAGGCCCGCTATCCTTCTTCCTCGGTGTTGAAGTAACTCCAACCAAATCGGGACTTCATCTCAACCAAACTAAATACCTCTCTGACTTACTTCACAAATATAATTTTCAAGAGTGCAACCCTGCCTCCACTTCTATGCTACCACATCCACCTCTCACTGCCGAACCGTCCCAACCTATTCATGAGCAGACGGACTATCGAGCAATTATTGGTAGTCTTCAATACCTCTCATTAACTCGTCCTGACATTGCATACTCTGTCAATAAGCTTGCCCAGTTCTTAACCCACCCCACCGTTCTTTATTGGACAGCCTTAAAGCGGCTCTTACGCTACCTTTGTGGTACCCTTCACCTTGGCATTCATCTAACCAATTCGACCCCTCTTCGTCTTCATGCTTACTGTGACGCGGATTGGGGTGGTGACACCTCAGATTATATATCTACTTCGGGCTACCTTGTTTACCTTGGTTCGAATCCCATAAGCTGGTCCTCTCGCAAGCGGCCGGGCCCTTTCCCTCGTCCCTTCATCAAGCCGAGTTCCGAGCAGTAGCTGCCACGACCTCCGAACTTTTATGGCTCACTTCTCTTCTTCAGGAGCTTGGCATTCGTGTTCCTCAGTCCCCCGCCATCTATTGTGACAATTTGTCTGCTACTCATTACTCAGCCAATCCTGTTTTTCACTCCAGAATGAAGCACTTAGCACTCGCGTTTCACTTTGTCAAAGAGCAAGTACGTCTTGGTCACATTCGCGTGCAACACATTAATGGCAACGATCAATTAGCTGATACACTTACCAAGCCATTACATAAACCACGATTTCTTGAGCTGTCGTCCAAGATTGGTCTTTCTCTCCGACCGTCCATCTTGAGGGGGAGTATTAACGATATTGCGGCTGCAAATGCTCAACCGAAATCCCAGTGATCTTGGTTGTTTAGATTAGTCTTTGTGCATATGTTTTGTTCCTTAATTTGTGTATTTAGTTACCTACTTTTCCTCATAGTCTTTAGGTTGCTCTCTATCTCTTGTACTATATATTCTCATGTACTGTATACTCGACATTCATTAATTCAATACATACTTTACAAAAACAACAAACATAACCAAAATGAGGCACTCGACAACAAAGCTCAAGTACCCACAAAAACAAAACCGACAACAAAAACAAATTTGGGGAAAAACGAAACCCTAGCTCATCTTCATCTTCTCCCAAATTCTTAAGTGCCATTATTGTTACTTTTACTACTCTTGATGTTTTAAATTACTTTAAAAGTAGCTTCACTATTCAGATAGTACGTTATTATTGCTAAAAATATAATTAAATCGTATTGACAAGACATTGATATCATTGTTTCTAGTTACGAAAAAAAAAAAAAAATCTTACTCCAACTTTCCATATTTTGACTGCATTATTATATTTTAATTGTTTTTTATATTAGTTAATTTCTTAATGTGATATAAATATTATACTATGAATTATATATGAATTTTTATACATCTCATACTATATGTATGATAAATTTTTATGCGTCTATGTCGTTCGTTGAAGTTGTTGATTTCCACTTTATATATAACTAGTTTAGATCTCATTCAACACATGCACGGTATTTAAATGTTAATATTTTCATAAAATTACCTATATAATATTGGTACCTTATAATTTTTTACATTTCTCATTATTGTTTTTTGCCTTGATAAATAAAATATGAAATTGAAAATTAGTTAAGAGAATTGAGTAATGAATTGAACTATATTTTAATGAAAATACTTTTATTGCATAAAGTTAATGATGAGTTTCAATTTTTTTCTTTTAATTTTTTTTGTCATGAAACTAATAAGAGTGATTTAGAGTTTTGTGTTTATACGAAGTACGGGTTAACTCATCATCCAATAATATCATCAGTTAAAGATTTAGCAAGTTACAGCTTTATATCAATTTTATTTTATTAAAATTTAAAAATTATAGTTTTGAGTTTAGTTAAAATATAATATAGTGTGAAGAAAAGATTAATTTTAGTGAAAATATAATAGATAAATTAACTGGTAATTATTATTTTCATTATATAATGAATGAGCATTTTCATCATTAGTTTCTTTTTTTGAGAACATGCGTTTTGGCGGAAAAATAATAAGGATCTCCTATTCTTTTATTAGATAGGAGATGTTAAGCGGATATGTACGCCACATAGCCAATTCAACAATGAATTAATACTTAATGTTCATGGACTAGTCTATGTACAAATAGATGTTAAAGGTTAATGAAGGGTTCTTTATTTTGGAGGATGAAGTAAGATCCACCAAGTATAATAGCCATTTGATGAGACTTTGCTTTCCCCTTTCCCTATCTAATCACGGTGGCACACCGACAACTTATTAATTATTCTCCATGGAAATGGAATTGTTATTACCATAAATCCTGAATAGAATAGACATCACCGAACGGTTCTATATACAAGTTCACTATATAATATCAATAATGCCCAATTCAAGTACAAGTAGGTCTTGTTTATAATTATTAAGGTTATTCGTTTTTGATGAAATATGATGACAATCGTTGCATCGATTGTAAACCTTCAAGACACTTTGTTTGGGGAGTTTCAACTTTAAACTCACCAGTTTATCGCATTTCAAGTGAAATTCCTCTGTTTCTAAATTTATCTCTACTTTTGATAGCGAAGTTCATATTTTTATGCTTTTCCTAACTGTTCGCGAGGACACCAACCACCTAGTATGTACTTAGTTTACTGAATACGAGTAATAAATAAAGTGATTCGAAGTTTACAAAGATCCCAGGTGGTGGCCTAGGTTTAGTGAAAGTTCGACCGGAGTAAAAAATAATATAGTGCCATACAAAAGAAGTGGGAACATGTGAACTAGAATTACATATTTTAAACGGAGTATAAGAATATATCGGGCTAATTTATATAGCAATTTCATATAGATTAGAAACGAAGAATAATAATAATAATAATAATAATAATAATAATATCTAAATAAAAGTTGCGGTTTTTTAAAAAAACAAAATAATTATAATTTCTTGTAAATATTATTGAACTCCATAAAAATTG
Organism: Silene latifolia; assembly: GCF_048544455.1. Taxonomy (NCBI): domain Eukaryota; kingdom Viridiplantae; phylum Streptophyta; class Magnoliopsida; order Caryophyllales; family Caryophyllaceae; genus Silene; species Silene latifolia. Next base: position 134,864,225 of record NC_133531.1, read on the forward strand.
CGTTTATTAAAAAAAATTAAGACAAACACATGGTACGAGGAATAAAGTTTCAATTCCATGCCGCCCAAGTATGGTTTCTGAGTCCAATCCCATATCAATGCGTGAAACAAACGCCTCCTTAATAATATCTTTCCAAAACTTGTATGAAACACTATAGAGATAGAGAGGGAGTAGTTTATAACAATGTCAATAACTTTTTTTTTTGTCCTTTTTCTATTTCAAGTTGTAGCGGAAACTATCTCCTTAATATTTGTTGATATTGTGTCATCACATAGACCGACAGATTGGCAAGTTCGATACATTATCAAAATTAACCCTCTATCTTCAATCATAGCAAGTATCATTGAAGACGGGTATATCCGTCATATGGAGACGGGTCAAGTAATATCCAAGGGGATAGATAAGACAAAAACATAATACCCAGGGAGTAGCATTCTGCTTTTGTCTTATCTACCCACTTGGATATTACTTAACCCGTCATCAGCTTGTGACGAATATGTCCGTCTTCAATGAGAAATCGTGCTTCATTATATGAACTATTCCGACTATAAGTGGGACTTCATATAATTGAAGGTTTCTGCATTTAGAATTTAGATGGAATATGATGGCAATAATGCCATCGTCATCCTTCAAGATGTTTTTTGTCATAGGCGTTTTGCAAACATGGTGGATATAATAAATGAATCAAGATCTTATGTATCAACGTTATATTTATTTGGTTTGGTTCGTTTTTACTATTATTAGACATCTAGACCATCTTTCACACCCACATGACATTTAAAAAATGGAGTGTAATTAAATGACGTAACTTTGTTGTATATGAAGAGCATTTTTGTGAAGAAACAATATAACATATGTCGAAATCAAGAATCCTTCATCAAACATAAATAAAATATAGTTTGTCTTTGATTGTTTCATACTAAATCATGTATAAATTAGACATTTCCATAAGTATATATCTCAGTACAACCTAAAATACGAGAATAGTTGCTAAACAATAACAAACATAAAGTAATCAGAGTTAACCAATCTTTAAAACAAAAATGGAAAGCATTAACAAGAAAATGAGCATGATGATCATGGTGTTGGTGGTATCGGTGCTAATATTCATGCCGATAACACCTTCATTAGCACAAGAATGCGCGACAGGTTCAACGCTCCTTCTTTGCTTGCAATGGAGATCAATCACCGTGAGGGAATTGCAAAATGTTGCATTTGTATTTAGTCTTTGTAATCACAACCGACACAGTATGCATATGTCAAGAACTAACCACTGCAGTAGCTAATGATCCCACCTATGACGCTGAAGCATTCTTCACCAATTGTGGAATCGATGGTTCTTTTGATTCCGTGTGCTCTGGTAATTGCTATTTTTAATTTAAAAATACTTCATCATTATGGTCTTTTAATATATAACTAATATTAAAATAATTTGTATAATTTTCAAGATTCTCTGGCCCCTAGCCCACTTGGAGCTTAATTCGAATAAAGTCTCTTGTACTCCACGTACGTAATTCCTTTCATTTAATTTCTCCATACATGTTAATATGTTAGTCTCTCGTCCCATTTATGTGTTTTTTTAATGAAAGGGGTAAACTGATCACCGGGACACAAGGTGCTTTATCTTTGTATGCTTAAAGTTTAGACTACGATAAGTGTTTCCGTAAATACCGGAATATATTCATGCTCATCGTAAAGTATAACTTCGTAAATTCTTGGCTTTAAGAATTACGAGAATCAATAGCACGTAAATAATTAACATATTCGCCATGAAAAACATTGCAGAAAGATGTGATTGATTTTAAGAAAGAGAATTGTGCCCAATGTCGATTCCATTTTTTTAATATTCTTTCCGCCCTGATCACCTGTTATCTATTCAAGTTGACACAATTAACCATTATTAATTATTTCACATATAAAGTAAAACTATTTCTAATAATTGGCATCTCTTCTGATCACCGCAGAAAATTAATATAATTTAGGAAATATATGTATTATAATAATTAAAAGATTCTCCACTTTATTTTTCACATCAAAATTATTTATGATACTTTCCTAAATTGATTTTTTTTTTATGGTATGGACGCTCTAAAATCGCTTGAAAAAAGTCTCTTTTATAAATATACTAGTTTGAATGCCCGTGCGTTGCAACGGGGTAATTAACTTATTTATAATGCAAAAAATAAAACGTTATTAGGGTTTAATGTTTACCTTCTATGTCTAATGATTTGTTTACATATTATTAAAATCTCTTTCAAAAAAAAAAAAGATTAATATATACGTAGATTAACTTTTATTTATAATCATATAATCACCCCACCTTATACTAATCTTTCGATGTGGGACAATTCTACTATTTATAAGTAATATATATTCACCAAACTTGGATTTTTTTTTCTGATGTGGGACAATTCTACTATTTATACGTAATATATATTTATCAAACCTGCATTGTTTTTCAATGTGGGACAAATAACATACTCAGAATTACACTATCTTTTTTGCACTTAGTTCGACATCCAACCAGATCTCGAATACCGAATACAGACAATTGTTACTTATTATATCTAATAATTATATTTAAATTTAATAATATGATCAAATACTCTCCATTAATATTTGTACGTTGTTTTTCTTCAAAAAAAAATTAACATAGTTGAGATACGGAAATTTTTCGTGGTACCCCTTAATTTTGTCAGATGTTCCATGTTACCCCTACTTTTAAGAATCTGCCTATGGTACCCTTGAGGTTCCATTTTTTTGCCTATGAAACCCCCTAATGTAAAGGCTGTTAAATTGACGTTAAATTTGATGGCGTAGCAACAAAATAAAAAATTAAAAAATAATACCCTCTTTATTGTTTTATTGGTACGGATATCTCTCTCTTTTAAATGAAAATTTAACTAACTATATCATTATAATATTGGATTCTCATGGTAACCTTGAACTTTGATAAATTACACATGCTACCATGGACGTTTGTTTTCTATTTTTTTTATCATAATTAAAATATGTGCAAATAATAGGAACTTATACTCTAATGATAGAATATTTTTTAACACAATTCTAATATTATTATTTAAACGTAGTATATTTACCACACCTAAATTATTTTTCAATATGGGACATATAAAATCTATAGCTATAAACTATAGTGATATAAACTTTTAAGAGCTCTCCAAGACAATACTTAAAAGACTCAAAAGATTTTGGGTTGATGTCTAAGTTCCAAGGATGCCTCCTATTTATAATCATAGAATCACCCACCTTATTGGTATATTTCGATGTGGGAGAATTCTATTTTTATATGTACTATATTTATCACACCTATATTATTTTTCAATGTGGTACATATAACATATTATTAAATACACCATCTTTAATATGTGCAAATTATATAAAATATATATTTACTCTTTTGATATCATTTCTTACCATGAATCTAATAATATTATTTTCATAATTTTTTACCGACATTATTTTGCCAAATGAAATGTAAAAGTTTTTATATAAAAATTAGAAACATCACTTGAATATAAAATAAGAAATACAGAGTATATATTATAATATAACTAAAAGATTTTCCAAAGATTAACTTAGGTTAGAAATCATTATTGTAGAGACAGTAATACAAACTCTTTTAAGAGCTCTCTCTGACAATACTTAAGACAATCAAAAGTTTTTGGGTTATGACTTCTATTTATAATCATGAGATCACCCTGCCTTATGGTAATCTTCCGATATGGGACAATTCTAATATTTATACATAGTATATTCACCACACTTACATTACTTTTCAAAGTAGGACAAATAACATACTAAGTACACCATTTTTTTTCACCTACTTTGACATCAACCCGATTTAATAATGAGAAAATACAATACAATACAATCTACACTCTAATGATATCATTTTTTTTGTCACAATCTAATTATATAATTTCATACAATACTTTTTTGTCAAATGAAATATAAAGTTTTTATATCAAAATTATAAACATCACTTTAATATAATATAGAAAATGTTTATATATGGGACAGTTCTATTATTTATACATAATATATTCACCACACCTAAATTATTTTTCAATGTGGGACATATAACATACTAAAAAGTTTATATCTTTTAGGGTAATGATAAATACAACCCAGTGGGTTGTATTTAAGAAACCAAAAGAGGAAATAAATAAGTTCTTGATATATGCATTAATTGTATTGGTTAATGTGTAATTTAGTTCTTAATTCCTAAATTAATACCCAAATTAGAAGGTATTTAATGCTTAAATACAACCCACTGGGTAAGTTTCAAGGATGCCTTATCAAAAAATTTTAAGTTAATACCTAAGTTTCAAGGATGCCTCCTATTTATATTTATAGAATCACCCTACCGTATATTATTATTTCAATGTGAGATACATAACTTAATTATTTAGATGTAGTATGTTCATCATCCCTACATTATTTTTCAATGTGGAAGATATAACATACCAAGAAATACATGTCCCTTCTTAAAAAAAACCACTATTGTATACATATTATTTTTCTTTGAAGGTAAAACCACTTAGTCTAGATCATTAGATAGGGATCTCTACATCATACATATAACGACTCATTAACGCTCTATTACAGCATTTAGAAGACAACCATTAGTAAAATCTTTAGTTTTGTACTGTGTCAGGAAACTACCATTAGTAAAACCTTTAGTTTTGTATTTTTTGATTTTCTTGTTCATGTTCTTAACTCTTTCCCGGGTAGTTCCCAACGATTTCCACTTTATTTTTTATATCATATCGTAGATAATGATAAAAAATCTTAAGAGCTCATTAAAACAATATTTATGAGACTCAAATTTTTTTGGGTGGATACATAAGTTCCAAATATGCCTCCTATTTATAATCATAGGATCACATCATCTTATACTAATCTTTCGATGTGGGATAATTCTACTATTTATATGTAGTATATTCATCACACCTACTTATTTTTCAATGTGGGACAAAACATACTAAAAAGTACATAATTTTACGTATTAAGAAGTACATCATCTTTAATATGTGCAAATAATATGAAATCTATACTCTAATGATAGCATTTTTTACCACAAAGCTAATTATATTATTTTCATAATTTTTTTAACGATATTTTTTTGTCAAATGAAATGTAAAAGTTTGATATAAAAATTGGAAATATCACTTGAATATAATTTAGGAAATATACATATTATAATAATTAAAAGATTTTCCACTTTATTTTTTACATCAAAAATTATACTTTCGTAAATTGATTTTTGATGATGTGGACGCTCTTAGATCGTTCGAAAAAAACTCTCTTATATATATATATATATAGATATAGATATAGATTGCACAAGAAAAACTATTTCTAATAATTGGCATTTCTTCTGATCACCGCAGAAAATTAAAGTTGTCTTCATTCTTTATGGAGGATCCCTACATACAAGAAGGAGTTGAAGCTAAGTTCGTGTGAAGTTCATGTTTCCAAATGATTGAATTGTATCATATGTTTCATGTTTCCAAATGAATGAATTGTATCATATGTTTGCTTGTGTGTAATCAGCCCATGTGTTAGATTGTTATATAAGATGTTTGAGCTTTGTTGTGAGCTTTACACTACGAGTGCATCATACGTTTTATTTTGTATTGTTTATAAATAAAGCTTTTTTTTATACGACACTCTTTGTTTCGATAAAATAGTTATTGAAAATAGCGTGATTAAATGATAGGAAAATAACAAGTAACTCATTTACTATGTTGTTTTTATTAATATTCGCAATTAGATTCGGGCTCATATGGTGTTCAAAAACCCTACATTAAGCACATATATATCACCTCCTCCTTTATTGACTTGTCCATGGCTGACTATTTTCTTGATTACAATTTTAGAATGGATTTGTTGCAAACTGTAACTATAAACTTAAAACGGACTAAGACAAAGCCGTTATTAATAATATTTCAAGACGGTTTTTAGTTAAACAGTTATTAATTTCTTTCTCTATATTTGGCAACATAGGTTTCTGGCAAAACTATTACTACGATCGACACTGCTTCAACCGTTGTCTATTAACAATACAATAATGAAAATGTAATATAATGTTGTAGTTTGTCCGTTGTTCTTGCCCTTATGATGTAATATGGCTAGGAGAACCTTGAGTTACTCCCCACTGATTGTGGCATTCATTTATAAAGAATGAACATGTTGAAGCCTATTCTTACATGCATGGGGTTTGATGAGTGACCTAGCGAGCATTGTACTCACAACGATTAACTCTACTCGTTGTAGTTTGCTCTAGTGATTTGTGTAAAATTTGTGCTTAATTAGAGTATCGAGATCCTATTGGACATTATATAGAGGATTTCTAAATTTTTCTGTTCGTTTTATATTTGGTGATTTTGCAGGTTTTATTATTATTAAATTTATTAAATCTCATATTTTCCTCTATAATGTTCGTATTTATTTTGTTGTATAACTAAGGCAGTTTGCAGTAGAAATTTGTTTTCTATTTCCCCTTTTCTAGACAATAGCCCTAAGAGAAATCCTTATTATTGTTGATGAAGTTAAACAAAATATAAGAATTAGTGGAACCCTACATATTGGGCACAATATTCATAAAAGAAATAAAAAAAATTGAAGTGAAAAATACACCACCCTAAACCAGGGTCTTTTATATTAAATAAATGACTTAGATTACGACCATTTTAGTCGACTAATGTTGTTGTCTAATCCCGTCCGGGCTATCTCGAATTACGACTTAAACTTATTTTATATGAAATATAATTACATTAACTTGTTTAATCCATACGGTTATCATTTGTAATGCTTTTTATATGACAATTCTACAAATTATAATTAATATAAAATTTATCAACCAAATTATGAGACATGTCCACTCTCCTGTTGATACTACTCTTACTTTCACCATTCTTAATGTTATTATTGTTATTTTCTCTTTTATTATTGTTATTTTCCTATTTTTACTACCCTTACTTTTACTGCTCGTTATGCTACTACAATTACTTTAGTTATTCACGCTGCTATTATTATCAAATTTTTCAAAATTATGATCAAGAAAAAAACTAACCAAATAATGAGATATTCTCACTACTCTTACTATTACATATCTTACTTTTAGTATTCAAGTTATTACTATTGTTTATTTTACTATTCCCAAAGTTATCGTTAATTTCACTACTCCCGCTTTTACTGTTGTTAGTTTCCCTACTCTCGCCATTGCCAATGTTTACTATTTCACAATAATTGTCATTGCTATTATTGTTTTTTTTTTTTTTTGTGAAAGTTAAGAAAATATAGATAGAAAACATAACCATACACTGGATCTTTGGGCCATCAAATACTACAGCTCAAAAAAGAACAAACATAACCAAAACGAGGCACTCGACAACTAAGCTCAAGTACCAACAAAAACAAAATCGACAACAAAAACAAATTTGGGGAAAAACGAAACCCTAGCTCATCTTCATCTTCTCCCAAATTCTTAAGTGCCATTATTGTTACTTTTACTACTCTTGATGTTTTATATTACTTTAAAAGTAGCTTCACTATTCAGTACGTTATTATTGCTAAAAAATATAATTAAATCGTATTGACAAGACATTGATATCATTGTTTCTAGTTACGAAACAAAAAAAATTAATCTTACTCCAACTTTCCATATTTTGACTGCATTATTATATTTTAATTGTTTTTTATATTAGTTAATTTCTTAATGTGATATAAATATTATACTATGAATTATATATGAATTTTTATACATCTCATACTATATGTATGATAAATTTTTATGCGTCTATGTCGTTCGTTGAAGTTGTTGATTTCCACTTTATATATAACTAGTTTAGATCCCATTCAATACATGCACAGTATTTAAATGTTAATATTTTCATAAAATTACCTATATAATATTGGTACCTTATAATTTTTTACATTTCTCATTACTGTTTTTTGCCTTGATAAATAAAATATGAAAATGAAAACTAGTTAAGAGAATTGAGTAATGAATTGAAATATATTTTAATGAAAATACTTTTATAGCATAAAGTTAATGATGAGTTTCAATTTTTTTCTTTTAATTTTTTTTGTCATGAAGCTAATAAGAGTGATTTAGAGTTTTGTGTTTATACGAAGTACGGGTTAACTCATCATCCAATAATATCATCAGTTAAAGATTTAGCAAGTTACAGCTTTATATCAATTTTATTTTATTAAAACTTAAAAATTATAGTTTTGAGTTTAGTTAAAATATAATATATTTTGAAGAAAAGATTAATTTTAGTGAAAATATAATAGATAAATTAACTGGTAATTATTATTTTCATTATATTATGAATGAGCATTTTCATCATTAGTTTCTTTTTTTGAGAACATGCGTTTTGGCGGAAAAATAATAGGGATCTCCTATTCTTTTATTAGATAGGGGATGTTAAGCGTATATGTACGCCACATAGCCAATTCAACAATGAACTAGTTTTGGAGTTCGTGAAAATCACGGGATCATTAATAATTGACTGTGTTTAAGTGTTTAATTTGTAAATAACTTATATAGAGTAGTCCCCCTCTCTCAATCATTTGTTTAATTTTAATTAAAAACCACTCACAAAAAATTATAAAAAAGGTAAATAAATGAACACGACTGAGGGAGCGGTATTTTAAAAGAAAAGTTTAATACACTCCAAATTTTTGATTCTGGATGATACGCAAACCAAAATGTGAATAGCTTGGTTGTTTTGAAGCGAGGACACAATCCGTCAAATTGACTTTTCGGGTACTTCTGGTCTTATGGACAATCTTGACGCCATAGAAGTATTGGAACATGAATTTGCGCTCCATTGTCGTCCCTTGTTTTCAAAGGATTTAAAAATATGAGTACAAGTTTCTACTAATAAAACAAAACATTAAAAGAAGTCATCCTTCCATATATGAACAAATTGCATTGAAATTTATTTTCTACTACATATGCAGTTAAAAACCTCATAACTTCGAAATATATAGCGTGATTACTTTTCATTCATTATCCTTTCTTTCTCTACAAAAATATAACCTTCTTATTACTTCACTTATAGTAAGTACACATATAGATATAGAATTTAAATAAATACTCCCGTCAAAATCCTAAAACTCGTACAATATGGATAATTATGCTAGTCTCGTAAAAATATTTCTTATTGGGTATGCAAAATAATTACGCGAAGTTCAAAGCACATCTATTTTAGGATCGCATTAACATATACATACCTACAATAACATCATTAATTAAATTATTAAGTTAATTAATTGAATTGGCACTCCAATTAAGACTATTAAATATAAATACATGAACAGAAAGAAAAGGAAAAAGGAGACACAAAATTCCAATAAAATACTCTAAATTACAGAGAGAACAAAAAAAACTGACGTTTGTAACGACGGGTAATGTTGGTTTGGACAACTTGGTATCAAATAAGACAATATGAATTGGTATTTTGATGAGATTTTATAGAAAGAATACCCTAAAAAAAAGATTTTATAGAAAGAAAATCAATGACTCTCAATTTTCTCGTTTGAGTTGCCAATGATTTTTCAATTGCCTGTTTAATTAATGGTTCTTCAATTGTCTCTTTAATTAGTGATTCTTCAATTGTCTCTTTATTATTTAACCATTACTTTGACCGGCTTAAAGATTATAGAATATGAATGGTTTTTTTCACCAACAAACATTGCATTTTGCCTCTTTATTGGTTGAATGAAGATACTGTTTTTATTGTCGTTTTGGTGCATTTTAAAGTACTTGGCTCTATGTTTATCTTGCAAAGAAACGGTCGTGAACTTTTATGTGAGCAACTTTAACAACTATCCAAATAATTCCAAGGAAGGTTACATATATTTAAAATATCACATTTTGTGTTATAATGTTATACTCCGTAGTATATATAAGATTAGATTTGGGACAAAAAGTAAGAAAGTAAAGTAAGGATCAAAACTTTATAGGTGAACTCTAATAATTATTAGTAGTAGTATAAGATGAGCAAAACTAATTACACATTTATCGGAATCACGCAATAAATAGAGATTTATGCATATACGATTCTAAACATAGCTTCTTCATATTCGATCATTCATCAAAAATTATAATCAAAACAATACTATTATACTTCATACGTAATATTAGCCTTTCCTAATTCAGGAGGAAATAAATATAAACAAATCATTCAAAAAAAATATTTATCCAAAAAATATTGTGAGTTACAGAATAGTATATTTGATGGAAAACAAAAAATGATTTAAAGGCTTGAAAGCATTGGAATTAAAACAATGAAATGGAGAATAAGAATCGGTGTCTAACTAATTATTATTTATGCATATTATAACACTATGATAAGATCAAATTGACATGTGCATCGTACTTTAATAATTTGGCTAAGCAATTTGATTTGTAACCTGCTTGACAAAATAAAAATAGAACATAAGTGTTACAAAGGAGATTAAAGTGTAGGAAAGAGTGAAGGACAATAATGCAACAACATGTCAACAACTTATTAAAGATTTTTGCTACCATTCGATATTTCTAATACACCATTGTAGAAAAAAGAAAAAATGACAAAAATGAAAGAGTCATCCAATCTCGTGCATTGTTATTGATATGTGAGTATGTCATCCTCCTATAATATTAATACAAACTCACACAAAAAATAACTAATAAAATTCTAATTAATTCAAAACATAATAAAAATAAAAAGTAAAACAATTAATTTAGTTCTCATTGTATAGTTTACCTACCAATTTTTTGAATAAAGTTGAAAATTCATTCTCCTGCAATATTAATATAAACACAAAAAGTAACTAATAAGATTCTAATTAATTCAAAACATAATAAGAATAAAAAGCAAAATAATTAATTTAGTTCTTTAGCTATAGCTTACCTACCAATGTTTTGAATAAAGTTGGAAATTCATTCTCCTGCAATATTAATAAAAATACAAAAAATAATAACAAATTAATACAAAACATAAGAAAAATAAAAAACGAAATAATTAGTTTACTTTTCTATCTATACTTTAGGTGCTATTTTTTTGAATAAAATTGAAAATTAGGATGAATATAATAGTTATATATATGAAAAATTATATTACAAATTCTCTCAAAATTTTATGAATGAAAGAAAAATAAAAAAATATGGTACATAAATACGGACTATATATAGTAATGATGAAAGGAAAGTTAAAAGGTCATTTCATTAAATAAAGGAAATAATAGTTAAATAAATAAGATAAATAAATAAATAAAATTATGAGAGTAGATCAATGGTTTATAATTTTTTTTCTTTTTTTTTTTGTGTTTGTACCTTATATTTTTTAAAATTTTTTACCTTATATTTTTTATTTTTCTTAAATGGGTAATCCATATCACTTTTTTTTTTACCACGTCACAATTAAACTTGCAATGTCACATTTTTTAAGTTAGACTTTTAATAAGATTTTATAGATAGAAACTATTATAGGTTTTATAGGGTTTATAGCCATTATACAAGTATAAATTCCAATATTTTAATTTTATTTTTAATTTATTTTGTGGTATTATTTAATTAGATAATTTATTGCCGAGAAACTCAAGAGGTGAATTAAATAGAAAAAAATGTTAATGAAAATTATGGTTGTTAACTGTTAAGTAATATAAAGAGTTTTAATCAATTTATTAACATATTATATTATAAAAATTAATTAAATAGGAAAAAAATTAATTAATTTGGTGGGTGTTAAGTATTATGAAGAATTTTAATCAATTTATTTCCATGTTTAATTAAAAAAATGAATTAAATAGGAAAAGATATTAATAAAAATGGTGGGTGGTAAGTAATATGAAGAGTTTTAATTAATTTATTAACATGTTTTATTACAATAAATTCAATTTTAATTATAAATTATAAATTTTATTAACATGTTTTATCACAAAAATTTCAATTAAAATGTCAATATTAACTATAAATTATGAAATTTTGATGTAAATTTCTAAGGTTTACATAAATTTGGGAAAACAATAAATTTAATATACAAAAATTATTTAAGAATATAGATAATATCTTTTAATATTATAGATAAGTGAACTAAATTAATTTATAGATAAATGAATTAAATTAATGTCATGTAATAATAAATTAATGCCGGTTAACGAAATGAGCGGAAAAAGGTGGATTGTCGTTGTCGGTAGAAACAGTGATGATAAGAGACGGGGTAATTGGGTATGAATGTGTGTGTGGCATTTGGGTTATGCGGCTGACGTGAGCTTCAAATGTCTGCATGGTTTTTTTTTTATCCTACGTGGCATTGTCTACGTGGACTTAATTGGACATTTTAGGGTAGCCTTTTAATAGTATTTATAGATTAATACTTAATGTTCATGGACTAGTCTATGTACAAATAGATGTTAAAGGTTAATGAAGGGTTCTTTATTTTGGAGGATGAAGTAAGATCCACCAAGTATAATAGCCATTTGATGAGACTTTGCTTTCCCCTTTCCCTATCTAATCACGGTGGCACACCGACAACTTATTAATTATTCTCCATGGAAATGGAATTGTTATTACCATAAATCCTGAATAGAATAGACATCACCGAACGGTTCTATATACAAGTTCACTATATAATATCAATAATGCCCAATTCAAGTACAAGTAGAACTTGTTTATAATTGTAAGGTTATTCGTTTTTGATGAAATATGATGACAATCGTTGCATCGATTGTAAACCTTCAAGACACTTTGTTTGGGGAGTTTCAACTTTAAACTCACCAGTTTATCGCATTTCAAGTTAAATTCCTCTGTTTCTAAATTTATCTCTACTTTTGATAGAGAAGTTCATATTTTTATGCTTTTCCTAACTGTTCGCGAGGACACCAACCACCTTGATATTACTTTTAATTATGAGTATGTACTTAGTTTACTTAATACGAGTAATAAATAAAGTGATTCGAAGTTTACAAAGATCCCAGGTGGTGGCCTAGGTTTAGTGAAAGTTCAACCGGAGTAAAAAATAATATAGTGCCATACAAAAGAAGTGGGAACATGTGAACTAGAATTACATATTTTAAACGGAGTATAAGAATATATCGGGCTAATTTATATAGCAATTTCATATAGATTATAAACGAATAATAATAATAATAATAATAATAATAATAATAATAATAATAATAATAATAATAATAATAATAATAATAATAATATCTAAATAAAAGTTGCGGTTTTTTAAAAAAACAAAATAATTATAATTTCTTGTAAATATTATTGAACTCCATAAAAATTGCGTTTATTAAAAAAAATTAAGACAAACACATGGTACGAGGAATAAAGTTTCAATCCCATGCCGCCCAAGTATGGTTTCTGAGTCCAATCCCATATCAATGCGTGAAACAAATGCCTCCTTAATAATATCTTTCCAAAACTTGTATGAAACACTATAGAGATAGAGAGGGAGTAGTTTATAACAATGTCAATAACTTTTTTTTTGTCCTTTTTCTATTTCAAGTTGTAGCGGAAACTATCTCCTTAATATTTGTTGATATTGTGTCATCACATAGATCGACAGATTCGCAAGTTCGATACATTATCAAAATTAACCCTCTATCTTCAATCATAGCAAGTATCATTGAAGACGGGTATATCCGTCATATGGAGACGGGTCAAGTAATATCCAAGGGGATAGATAAGACAAAAACATAATACCTGGGAGTAGCATTCTCGCTTTTGTCTTATCTACCCACTTGGATATTACTTAACCCGTCATCAGCTTGTGACGAATATGTCCGTCTTCAATGAGAAATCGTGCTTCATTATATGAACTATTCCGACTATAAGTGGGACTTCATATAATTGAAGGTTTCTGCATTTAGAATTTAGATGGAATATGATGGCAATAATGCCATCGTCATCCTTCAAGATGTTTTTTGTCATAGGCGTTTTGCAAACATGGTGGATATAATAAATGAATCAAGATCTTATGTATCAACGTTATATTTATTTGGTTTGGTTCGTTTTTACTATTATTAGACATCTAGACCATCTTTCACACCCACATGACATTTAAAAAATGGAGTGTAATTAAATGACGTAACTTTGTTGTATATGAAGAGCATTTTTGTGAAGAAACAATATAACATATGTCGAAATCAAGAATCCTTCATCAAACATAAATAAAATATAGTTTGTCTTTGATTGTTTCATACTAAATCATGTATAAATTAGACATTTCCATAAATATATATCTCAGTACAACCTAAAATACGAGAATAGTTGCTAAACAATAACAAACATAAAGTAATCAGAGTTAACCAATCTTTAAAACAAAAATGGAAAGCATTAACAAGAAAATGAGCATGATGATCATGGTGTTGGTGGTATCGGTGCTAATATTCATGCCGATAACACCTTCATTAGCACAAGAATGCGCGACAGGTTCAACGCTCCTTGCTGCTTGCAATGGAGATCAATCACCAGAGGGAATTGCAAAATGTTGCGCTGTATTTAGTACTGTAATCACAACCGACCCAGTATGCATATGTCAAGAACTAACCACTGCAGTAGCTAATGATCCCACCTATGACGCTGAAGCATTCTTCACCAATTGTGGAATCGATGATTCTTTTGATTCCGTGTGCTCTGGTAATTGCTATTTTTAATTTAAAAATACTTCATCATTATGGTCTTTTAATATATAACTAATATTAAAATAATTTGTATAATTTTCAAGATTCTCTGGCCCCTAGCCCACTTGGAGCTTAATTCGAATAAAGTCTCTTGTACTCCACGTACGTAATTCCTTTCATTTAATTTCTCCATACATGTTAATATGTTAGTCTCTCGTCCCATTTATGTGTTTTTTTAATGAAAGGGGTAAACTGATCACCAGGACACAAGGTGCTTTATCTTTGTATGCTTAAAGTTTAGACTACGATAAGTGTTTCCGTAAATACCGGAATATATTCATGCTCATCGTAAAGTATAACTTCGTAAATTCTTGGCTTTAAGAATTACGAGAATCAATAGCACGTAAATAATTAACATATTCGCCATGAAAAACATTGCAGAATGATGTGATTGATTTTAAGAAAGAGAATTGTGCCCAATGTCGATTCCATTTTTTTAATATTCTTTCCGCCCTGATCACTTGTTATCTATTCAAGTTGACACAATTAACCATTATTAATTATTTCACATATAAAGTAAAACTATTTCTAATAATTGGCATCTCTTCTGATCACCGCAGAAAATTAATATAATTTAGGAAATATATGTATTATAATAATTAAAAGATTCTCCACTTTATTTTTCACATCAAAATTATTTATGATACTTTCCTAAATTGATTTTTTTTATGGTATGGACGCTCTAGAATCGCTCGAAAAAAGTCTCTTTTATAAATATACTAGTTTGGATGCCCGTGCGTTGCAACGGGGTAATTAACTTAGTAAAAAAACTTGGTTATAAGGTCTTAATATTTACCTCTTATGTCTAATCATTTATTTAGATATGATCAAAAGTCTAAATATCTTATTTAAGAGACGCAAAAGATGTTAGATTGATACCTAAGTTCCAAGGATGCCACATATTTATAATCATAAGACAACTACATCTTATGTTAATCTTTCGATGTGGGACAGTTCTATTATTTTTATATAATCCTACATTATTTTTCAATGTGGACATATAACATACTAAGAAACACACAATTTTATATATGTACAAATTATATGAAATCTATACCCCAATGATATCATTTTTACCACGAATCAAATTATGTTATTTTCATAATTTTCTTAACGATATTTTTTTGCCAAATGAAATGTAAATTTTTTATATAAAAATTAGAAACATCACTTGAATATAATATAGGAAATAAATATTATAATAATTAAAAGATTCTCCACTTTATTTTTTACATCAAAAAATATTATTTATGATACTTTCCTAAATTAATTTTTAAGATCACCCCACCTTATGATAATTTTCTGATGTGGGACAATTCAACTATTTATATGTAGTATATTTACCACACCTACATTATTTTTCAATATGGGACAAATAACACACGAAAAAGTATACCATCTTTTTTGCACCTATTTCGATATCCAACCCGATTTAATAATGAGAAAATATTATACTATCTATTTATATTCGTATGTTTTTTTCCATTTTTTATTATAATTAAAATATGTACAAATGATATGATTTAAATTACATTTTTTTTCCTAACACGACTTTTAAGATGTAATTGAGGGAGCAATAAAATGTATAAACAAATGCAAAATATTTTCTTTTCTTGGTGCGATTTTGATTAATGGTTAAAAATTATGATGTGTTTTAGTTACTCAAATGTAATGAGGCATAATAATTACCTATATTTGAAAGTTAAAAAGATTTAATTCTACTATTTATCAAAGTATAAAAGCTCATTATTGATTTGTTTGTGGATTCAAGATCTTTTTATGCAACACTTAATTTTATTATAATTCATAAATTTTCTATTTTAGTGCAGAGATTATCATTATATGACACATTAATAACCAATTTATGTATATTTAGCACCCATTTTATTTTTTAATTATGATTTTGTCTTAAGTAAAGTTATTATACTATCGATTGTCTTAAAATAAACATTATAATATCAGTAATATAGTAATATATAGGGTTTTTAGATAACTTATACCTTAAATAACTGACTTTTTTCAAATTTTATGCCTAAGATAACTTTCTTTAAAATCTTATATCTAAAATTACATTTTTTTTCCAAACTTAATACCAAATCTAAAAAAAAAGCCCTTAATTGTCGATCCTGTCCTTATTAATAAAACATCATCATCCTTCCCCCCACCTATTAACCCACACATCCACAATTACCACCATTAAAAACCCTCAGATTTGTAAGGACAAATTCGTCAATTTAGGGCTTTTTTTAAGATTTGGTATCAAGTTTGAAAGAAAATGTTATTTTAGGTATAAGATTTTAACGAATGTTATCTTAGATATAAGATTTGAAAAAGTGAGTTATTCGAGGTATAAGTTATCAAAAAATCATAATATATAGTCGCTTTTTAAATATTTACGTGATTAATATTTGTATGGTATTGTTGTAACTAAGGTTTGTCGTTAATACAAACTCTTATAAGAACTCTCTAAGATAATTTTTAAGCGATTCAAAAGATTTTGGGTTGATACCCCTAAGTTTCAAATATGACTCATATTTATAATCATATATGATAACTCACCTTATGATAATCTTCTAATGTGGGACAATTCAACTATTTATATGTAATATATTTACCACACCTACATTATTTTTCAATGTGGGGCAAACAATATACTTAGAAATACACTATTTTTTCGCACCTAATTCGACATCTAACCCAATTTAATACTCCGTAATAATAAGTAAATACTATACTATTTATTAATATTCGTATAGTACAATTTTTTTTTGTAACTTCTTATCATAATTACAATATGTTCAAATAATATGATATTGTATTCTAATGCTAGAATTTATTTACCACGAATCTAATTATATAATTTTTTAAAAAAAATTATGTTAATTTTTTGTTAAATGATATGTATAAGTTTCTAAATAAAAATTATAAAAATCACTTGGACATAATATAAAAAATATATATATCATATCGTGGAGATAATGATATAAACTCTTAAGAGCTCTCCAAGACAATGTTTAAGAGACTCAGAAGGTTTTGGGTTGGTATTTAGGTTCTAAGGACGCTTTCTATTTATAATCATATGATCACCCACCTTATGCTAAACTTTCGATGTGGGACAATTCTATTATTTGTACGTAATATATTCACCACACCAACATATTTTTCAAAGTGGGACAAATAAAATACTTAGAAATACACCATCTTTTTCGCACATAATTCGACATCTAATCTAGGTTAATAATAATGAGCAAATACTATACTCCCTCGATTCAAGACCAAATACAACATTCTTTTTTGGGAAAATGCACGCGGTGCCCTTCAACTTTGATGTTTTGCCCGAAATACCCAATTTTTTAATCCAGAGAACTTTAAGAGACTATAACTCGTGTTTACGAGCTCAGAAAGTGACGATTTTTTTTTTTCAAATTGATTATCTTTACGAGAACTACGACTTGAAAAAAAAAATTGTCGAGTTTGGAATTCGTGAGCGAGAGATATGGTCACTCAAAGTTTGTTCGGTAAAAAAACCTTTGACGTACAAAAACTCCTAGCCACGGGATCCAAATACGATAATTTTTTTTTTTCAAATCGTAATTCTCGAAAAGATAATCGATTTGAAAAAAAAATTATCATTTTCTGAACTCGTAGACACGAATTATAGCCTCTTAAAGATTTCCGGAACATAAAATTGGGTATTTCGGGCAAAAATCGAAACTTCAAGGGCACCACGTGCATTTTCCCTTCTTTTTTTTACACTATTCATGAACAAATCGAATCTTTACGATTCCTTGCAATAAGTAAGACAAAATATGGTCATGTGGGATCTTATTTGATTCACCTGTAAAGTACAATGAGAATATCAAATTTTTAAATTTTTTATAATGTAAACTTAAAGATATTTACGTTGTAATTTGTGTCTTGACAAGTATGTAAATGAAAATGTTGTATTTGGTCCTGAATGGAGGGAATACTATTTATTAATATTCGTATGTTTTTTTTAGAGTACTTTTTTTGGCAAATGAGATGTATAAGTTTTTATATAGATATTATAAACATCACTTTAATATAATACATAATATAGAAAAAATATGTATATATATCATGCTGTGAAGATAATGATATAAACTCTTAAGAGCTCTCCAAAACAATACTTAAGAGACTTAAAAGGTTTTTGGTTGGTATATAGGCTCCAATGATGACTCCTATTTATAATCATAGGATCACCCACCTTATGTTAATCTTTCGATGTGGGACAATTTTATAATTTATACGTATTATAATCACCACACCAGCATTGTTTTTCAATGTGGGATATATAACATATTAAGAAGTACACCATCTTTAATACTCGTATGTGCAAATCATATGAAATTTATACTCTAATGAAAGCATTTTTTACCACGAATCTAATTATATTATCTTCATAATTTTTATAACAACATTTTTTTCCCAAATGAAATGTCAAAGTTTTTATATAAAATTTAGAAACTTCTCATGAATACAAAATAGGAAATATACATATTATAATAGTTAAAAGATTCTCCACTTTATTTTTTATGTAGAAAATATTATTTATGAAACTTTCCAAAATTAATTTTTGATGATGTGGACGTTCTAGAATCGCTCGAAAAAACTCTCTTTTATATATATATAGATATAGACTAGTTTGAATGCACGTGCGTTGCAACGGGGTAATAAACTTATTTATAATACAAAAAAAAATGTTATAAGGGTTTAATGTTTACATTCTATGTCTAATGATTGGTTTACATATTATTAAAATATCTCTTTCAAAAAAAATAAAAGATTAATATATACGTGGGTTAACTCTTATTTATAATCATATAATCACCCTACCTTATACTAATCTTTCGATGTGGGACAATTCTATTATTTATATGTAATATATTCACCAAACTTGGATTATTTTTCTGATGTGGGACAATTCTACTATTTATACGTAATATATATTCATCAAACCTGCATTATTTTTCAATGTGGGACAAATAACATACTCAGAATTACACTATCTTTTTTCCACTTAGTTCGACATCCAACCAGATCCCGAATACCGAATACGGACAATTGCTACTCATTATATCTAATTGTTATATTTAAATTTAATAATATGATCAAGTACTCTCCATTAATATTTGTACGTTGTTTTTCTCTAAAAAAAAATTTCATAATTGAGATACGGAAACTTTCCGTGGTACACCTTAATTTTGTCAGATTTTCCATGTTACCCCTACTTTTAAGAATCTGCCTACGGTACCCTTGAGGTTCCATTTTTTTACCCATGGTACCCCTTAATGTAAAGGTTATTAAATGGACGTTAAGTTTGATGGTGTGGCAAAAACATAACAATTAAAAAATAATTCCCCCTTTATTGTTTTATTGGTACGAATATCTCTCTCTTTTAAATGAAAATTTAATTAACTATATCATTATAATATTAGAAATTTCTCATGGTAACTTTGAACTTTGATAGATTACACATGGTACCCCTAATTTTAAGTTTCTACAAATGGTACCCTTGTGTTCACCTTTTTCTTTCTCAGAATACCATTTGACAACTTCCGTCATAAGCCCATTACTCTTATGACTTGGGGACGCCTTTTTCTTTTGTTATCTATTACACAAACACTTCATTATCTAATTCCTAAATCCATATTTTATTTAATAAACTAACATTTAATACCTAAATAACAAAACACAAATAGCATGGCATGCTCAATTACTCATCTAGTTACTCATATGAGTAATAGCGTTATGAAAATAAAGTAAACACAAGGGTATTATATGTAGAAACTTAAAATTAGGGGTATTATGTGTAATCTACCAAAATTCGAGGGTATCATGAAAAATTTCCGTTATAATACTGACCATTTTATCGCTCTTTTTCCCACCTAAAAAAAATGTTAAAGCTTTAAAAATTTAACATTTAATTCAAGATTATGTTTAAAGTCTCTTATATAATAAGTATACTTTGAGAGATTAATATATTTGGGGTGATACCTAAGTTCCAAGGATAAATCCTATTTATAATCATGGGATCACCTCAGCTTATGATAATCTTCTGATGTGGGACAATTCAACTATTTATACGTAGTATATATTTATCACACCTACATTCTTTTTCAATGTGAGACGAATAACATATTTGAAAGTACACCATATTTTTTGAACCTAATTCGACATCCAACCCGATTTAATAATAAGTAAATACTATATTATCTATTAATATTCATACATTTGTTTTCTATTTTTTTTATCATAATAAAAATGTGCAAATGATATGAACCTATACTCTAATGATAGAAATTTTTTTAACACAATTCTAATTATATTATTTAAACGTAGTATATTTACCACACCTACATTATTTTTTAAATGTGGGACATATAAAATCAATAGGTAGAAAATATAATGATATAAACTTTTAAGAGCACTCCAAGACAATACTTAAGATACTCAAATGATTTTGGGTTGATGCCTAATTTCCAAGAATGCCTCTTATTTATAATCATGGAATCACCCACCTTATGTTATATTTCGATGTGGGAAAATTCTATTTTTTATATGTAGTATATTTGTCACACTTATATTATTTTTCAATGTGGTACATATAACATACTATGAAATACACCATCTTTAATATGTGCAAATTATATGAAATCTATACATACTCTAATGATAGCATTTCTTACCATGAATCTAATAATATTATTTTCATAATTTTTTACCGACATTATTTCTTTAGTTTTGTACTATGTCAGGAGACTACCATTAGTAAAACCTTTAGTTTTGTATTTTTTGATTTTCTTGCTCATGTTCTTAACTCTTTCCCGGGTAGTTCCCAACGATTTCCACTTTATTTTTTATATCATATCGTAGATAATGATTGAAAATCTTAAGAGCTCTTTAAAACAATATTTATGAGACTCAAATTTTTTTGGGAGGATCATAAGTTCTAAATATGCCTCCTACATATAATCATAGGATCACATCACCTTGTACTAATCTTTCGATGTGGGACAATTCTACTATTTATATGTAGCATATTCACTGCACCTACGTTATTTTCCAATGTGGGACAAAACATACTAAAAAATACACAATTTTACATATTACGAAGTACACCATCTTTAATATGTGCAAAGAATATGAAATCTATACTCTAATGATAACATTTTTTACCACAACGCTAATTATATTATTTTCATAATTTTTTTAACGATATTTTTTTGCCAAATGAAATGTAAAAGGTTGATATAAAAATTGGAAATATCACTTGAATATAATTTAGGAAATATACATATTATAATAATTAAAAGATTCTCCACTTTATTTTTTACATTAAAAATTATACTTTCCTAAATTGATTTTTGATGATGTTGACGCTCTCAGATCGCTCGAAAAAACTCTCTTATATATATATATAGATATAGATATAGATTGCACATATAAAGAAAAACTATTTCTAATAATTGGCATTTCTTCTGATCACCGCAGAAAATTAAAGTTGTCTTCATTCTTTATGGAGGATCCCTACATACAAGAAGGAGCTGAAGCTAAGTTCGTGTGAAGTTCATGTTTCCAAATGATTGAATTGTATCATATGTTTCATGTTTCCAAATGATTGAATTGTATCATATGTTTGCTTGTGTGTAATCAGCCCATGTGTTAGATTGTTATATAAGATGTTTGAGCTTTGATGTGAGCTTTACACTACGAGTGCATCATACGTTTTATTTTGTATTGTTTATAAATAAAGCTTTTTTTTATACGACACTCTTTGTTTCGATAAAATAGTTATTGAAAATAGCGTGATTAAATGATAGGAAAATAACAAGTAACTCATTTACTATGTTGTTTTTATTAATATTCGCAATTAGATTCGGGCTCATATGGTGTTCAAAAACCCTACATTAAGCACATATATATCACCTCCTCCTTTATTGACTTGTCCATGGCTGGCTATTTTCTTCATTATAATTTTAGAATAGATTTGTTGCAAACTGTAACTATAAACTTAAAACGGACTAAGACAAAGCTGTTATTAATAATATTTGAAGACGGTTTTTAGTTAAACAGTTATTAATTTCTTTCTCTATATTTGGCAACATAGGTTTCTGGCAAAACTATTAATACGATCGACACTGCTTCAACCGTTGTCTATTAACAATACAATAATGAAAATGTAATATAATGTTGTAGTTTGTCCGTTGTTCTTGCCCTTATGATGTAATATGGCTAGGAGAACCTTGAGTTACTCCCCACTGATTGTGGCATTCATTTATAAAGAATGAACATGTTGAAGCCTATTCTTACATGGGGTTTGATGAGTGACCTAGCGAGCATTGTACTCACAACGATTAACTCTACTCGTTGTAGTTTGCTCTAGTGATTTGTGTAAAATTTGTGCTTAATTAGAGGATCGAGATCCTATTGGACATTATATAGAGGATTTCTAATTTTTTCTGTTCGTTTTATATTTGATGATTTTGCAGGTTTTATTATTATTAAATTTATAAAATCTCATATTTTCCTCTATAATGTTCGTATTTATTTTGTTGTATAACTAAGGCAGTTTGCAGTAGAAATTTGTTTTCTATTTCCCCTTTTCTAGACAATAGCCCTAAGCGAAATACTTATTATTTGTTGATGAAGTTAAACAAAATATAAGAATTAGTGGAACCCTACATATTGGGCAACATATTCATAAAAGAAATTAAAAAAATTGAAGTGAAAAATACACCACCATAAACCAGGGTCTTTTATATTAAATAAACGACTTAGATTACGACCATTTTAGTCGACTAATGTTGTTGTCTAATCCCGTCCGGGCTATCTCGAATTACGACTTAAACTTATTTTATATGAAATATAATTACATTAACTTGTTTAATCCATACGGTTATCATTTGTAATGCTTTTTATATGACAATTCTACAAATTATAATTAATATAAAATTTATCAACCAAATTATGAGACATGTCCACTCTCCTGTTGATACTACTCTTACTTTCACCATTCTTAATGTTATTATTGTTATTTTAATTATTTTCTCTTTTATTATTGTTATTTTCCTATTTTTGCTACCCTTACTTTTACTGCTCGTTATGCTACTATAATTACTTTAGTTATTCACGCTGCTATTATTATCAAATTTTTCAAAATTATGATCAAGAAAAAAACTAACCAAATAATGAGATATTCTCACTACTCTTACTATTACATATCTTACTTTTAGTATTCAAGTTATTAATATTGTTTATTTTACTATTCCCAAAGTTATCGTTAATTTCACTACTCCCGCTTTTACTGTTGTTAGTTTCCCTACTCTCGCCATTGCCAATGTTTACTATTTCACAATAATTGTCATTGCTATAATTGTTTTTTTTTTTGTGAAAGTTAAGAAAATATAGATAGAAAACATAACCATACACTGGATCTTTGGGCCATCAAATACTACAGCTCAAAAAACAACAAACATAACCAAAACGAGGCACTCGACAACAAAGCTCAAGTACCCACAAAAACAAAATCGACAACAAAAACAAATTTGGGGAAAAACGAAACCCTAGCACATCTTCATCTTCTCCCAAATTCTTAAGTGCCATTATTGTTACTTTTACTACTCTTGATGTTTTATATTACTTTAAAAGTAGCTTCACTATTCAGAGAGTACGTTATTATTGCTAAAAAATATAATTAAATCGTATTTACAAGACATTGATATCATTGTTTCTAGTTACGAAACAAAAAAAAAATTAATCTTACTCCAACTTTCCATATTTTGACTGCATTATTATATTTTAATTGTTTTTTATATTAGTTAATTTCTTAATGTGATATAAATATTATACTATGAATTATATATGAATTTTTATACATCTCATACTATATGTATGATAAATTTTTATGCGTCTATGTCGTTCGTTGAAGTTGTTGATTTCCACTTTATATATAACTAGTTTAGATCCCATTCAATACATGCACAGTATTTAAATGTTAATATTTTCATAAAATTACCTATATAATATTGGTACCTTATAATTTTTTACATTTCTCATTACTGTTTTTTGCCTTGATAAATAAAATATGAAACTGAAAACTAGTTAAGAGAATTGAGTAATGAATTGAAATATATTTTAATGAAAATACTTTTATAGCATAAAGTTAATGATGAGTTTCAATTTTTTTCTTTTAATTTTTTTTGTCATGAAACTAATAAGAGTGATTTAGAGTTTTGTGTTTATACGAAGTACGGGTTAACTCATCATCCAATAATATCATCGATTAAAGATTTAGCAAGTTCTGACTTTATATCAATTTTATTTTATTAAAATTTAAAAATTATAGTTTTGAGTTTAGTTAAAATATAATATATTTTGAAGAAAAGATTAATTTTAGTGAAAATATAATAGATAAATTAACTGGTAATTATTATTTTCATTATATAATGAATGAGCATTTTCATCATTAGTTTCTTTTTTTGAGAACATGCATTTTGGCGGAAAAATAATAGGGATCTCATATTCTTTTATTAGATAGGGGATGTTAAGCGTATATGTACGCCACATAGCCAATTCAACAATGAATTAATACTTAATGTTCATGGACTAGTCTATGTACAAATAGATGTTAAAGGTTAATGAAGGGTTCTTTATTTTGGAGGATGAAGTAAGATCCACCAAGTATAATAGCCATTTGATGAGACTTTGCTTTCCCCTTTCCCTATCTAATCACGGTGGCACACCGACAACTTATTAATTATTCTCCATGGAAATGGAATTGTTATTACCATAAATCCTGAATAGAATAGACATCACCGAACGGTTCTATATACAAGTTCACTATATAATATCAATAATGCCCAATTCAAGTACAAGTAGGTCTTGTTTATAATTATTAAGGTTATTCGTTTTTGATGAAATATGATGACAATCGTTGCATCGATTGTAAACCTTCAAGACACTTTGTTTGGGGAGTTTCAACTTTAAACTCACCAGTTTATCGCATTTCAAGTTAAATTCCTCTGTTTCTAAATTTATCACTACTTTTGATAGCGAAGTTCATATTTTTATGCTTTTCCTAACTGTTCGCGAGGACACCAACCACCTTGATATTACTTTTAATTATGAGTATGTACTTAGTTTACTTAATACGAGTAATAAATAAAGTGATTCGAAGTTTACAAAGATCCCAGGTGGTGGCCTAGGTTTAATGAAAGTTCGACCGGAGTAAAAAATAATAGTGTCATACAAAAGAAGTGGGAACATGTGAACTAGAATTACATATTTTAAACGGAGTATAAGAATATATCGGGTTATTTTATATAGCAATTTCATATATCGGGTTATTTTTTCTGCGCGCATTTTATATAAATAAAAAAAAAAAAAAAAAAAATAATAATAATAATAATAATAATAATATCTAAATAAAAGTTGCGGTTTTTTAAAAAAACAAAATAATTATAATTTCTTGTAAATATTATTGAACTCCATAAAAATTGCGTTTATTAAAAAAAATTAAGACAAACACATGGTACGAGGAATAAAGTTTCAATCCCATGCCGCCCAAGTATGGTTTCTGAGTCCAATCCCATATCAATGCGTGAAACAAATGCCTCCTTAATAATATGTTTCCAAAACTTGTATGAAACACTATAGAGATAGAGAGGGAGTAGTTTATAACAATGTCAATAATACTTTTTTTTGTCCTTTTTCTATTTCAAGTTGTAGCGGAAACTATCTCCTTATTATTTGTTGATATTGTGTCATCACATAGACCGACATATTGGCAAGTTCGATACATTATCAAAATTAACCCTCTATCTTCAATCATAGCAAGTATCATTGAAGACGGGTATATGCGTCACATGGAGACAGGTCAAGTAATACCCAAGGGGATAGATAAGACAAAAACATAATACCCAGGGAGTAGCATTCTGCTTTTGTCTTATCTACCCACTTGTGTATTATTTAACCCGTCATCAGCTTGTGACGAATATGCCCGTCTTCAATGAGAAATCGTGCTTCATTATATGAACTATTCCGACTATAAGTGGGACTTCATATAATTGAAGGTTTCTGCATTTAGAATTTAGATGGAATATGATGGCAATAATGCCATCGTCATCCTTCAAGATGTTTTTTGTCATAGGCGTTTTGCAAACATGGTGGATATAATAAATGAATCAAGATCTTATGTATCAACGTTATATTTATTTGGTTTGGTTCGTTTTTACTATTATTAGACATCTAGACCATCTTTCACACCCACATGACATTTAAAAAATGGAGTGTAATTAAATGACGTAACTTTGTTGTATATGAAGAGCATTTTTGTGAAGAAACAATATAACATATGTCGAAATCAAGAATCCTTCATCAAACATAAATAGAATATAGTTTGTCTTTGATTGTTTCATACTAAATCATGTATAAATTAGACATTTCCATAAGTATATATCTCAGTACAACCTAAAATACGAGAATAGTTGCTAAACAATAACATATAGAATTGATAAATTGTTGTGTATATTAACAAAGGTAATTACAAGGATATATATAGTACAATGATAAGACGATGCTAAACCTAACCTAGATGTAATGGCCCATGACTGCGAAGATTACAGTCAAAGATTACAAGAATATGTTAGCTCTAAATATGGAGAGAAATAAGGAGAGAATAATAACAATATAACAAAAGGATAATAGCTGATATTATGCAATATTATTAACACGCTCCCGCAAGATGGACGGACGTAGAGAAAGGCCTATCTTGGAAGCAAGTGAGTGAAAACGAGTGATACGGTTGTTTCTGTAACAAAAATAAATACCTAGCTACTACTAACAGAAGTCAGCGGTAAGTAGGGTCGATCTCCACAGGGAGGCGGTTTACTATCTACTTGTCTATTCTATCTGTCTAATGTCACTATTGGGGGTTTTGGTTGTTTTGACTAAACTAATGAAGCTAAGGCAAGAGAGAAATAAGAGGAGAAATTAAACAGAAGAAAAGGGAAACTAGGATTTCGGGTCATCAATAAACGTCAGTTAACTGCAAGTAAGGTCACAGGTCAGTCGAAATGTCGGTCTAAGGGGCAATGAATATCTCCTTTCGGTCTCAATTCGCCCTAAAATGCTATTAGCTTAACTTTCGCCCTCACTAAAGCATCCTATTGATCACTGCGGTCTCACCCCTTCCAACCTTTCGGTCCAGGTCAAGGTTTACCTAAATTAAAGGGCTAATTGCTTCGAATCAACTAGCAGGATACAGTTATAGCAGCGATTAACAACATAGACATAATTACAACGACGACCTATAACCTAATCAACAATTAACATTCATCCATTGACTACCCTAATCCTAGCAAGAGAATTAGCTAGACATAATTATAGTAAGAACAAGAAATAAGAGAGAAAGAGTAATAAACATTAAATAAGAAGAGGGAAGGGAAAGAAAGAATTACCGAATTAATGATCGGAAATAAGGAAGAACGAAGTAACAGAAAGTGTATGGTGAAAATAATTAGAGAGGAGAAGCCCCCCAACATCACGTCCTAATCTTCCTATTTATAAGAAAATAGGAATTATTTAACCTAATGACGGAAATAAAGCTTAAAAGCCCAGCCCGTAAGAGAATCCACTCGATCGAGTGGTTTAAAACTACTCGATCGAGCAAATCGTAGCTCAGACCATTGATCCACCGTAAATCTTACTCGATCGACTAAACACTAAATGGAATCGGTCGATCGACCAACTAAAGTACTCGATCGACTTATTATTTGACCTAAAACCACTCGATCGACTAGTAAAGCACTCGATCGAGTGAAAACTAACTTCAGCAGCTCATTATTCTCGTTAGTTCAGCTTTGACTTGTCCTTTTAGCTCCCGAAATGGCTTCACGCATCCCAAGACAGCAATATTTCCGCTCCAAATCCACTCTTCCTCCAAATGCATGCAAAACGGACGATAAAAGGCTTGTTTTCACTACTTTCTGGCTCATTCCTGCAAATAAGACAAAATAACCCAAAGTAGCATATTCGGGGCATTTCGTAGCATAAAACCACGATAAAAGCATAGAAATACGTGCATAAAATAGGCTAAAAAGACTATATAAAATGCACGTATCAAATCTCCCCAAACCAAACCTTTACTCGTCCTCGAGTAAACTAAATGCAAACTAATGGAACGGAAAAAGATAACTCAGAGCTAGCTACAAATGCCCACTTAAGCCAATTTAATGCAAGCAAACTAACACTTATAGCAAACAGTCAAATGCAATTGAGTTATAGGATGTCTATAATAAAGCTGAACCGTCGACCTTGCAAGACCTTTAATATTGGACTCTCACGGGTCACTCTTCTCTCATGAAGCAAAGGGTGAACATATATATGTAAGAGAGAAAGAAAAATAGTCGCTCACCTAAACTACCACCCACATAGACATGCATGCAACTAATATGATAGACAATTCTAGCTACCGTACATACATTCCAACCAAACAAGGTCCGTCACAACCGAGGGCTTACAAAAATATGGTAAAGTGAGGCAATGGGTAAGAAAAGGCAAAACAATTATGGGAATGTGGAGGTATAGGTGATCAAGCTAGTACCTAAACAAAACCATATATCAACATCCATTTCCAACTCAATTATGGGATTAAGCACATGCCCTTCATTTGGCATAAAATCTCACCAAACCGAACTAGAAATACTCCTCAAATGATATAAGATAGAACATAGGAGCAGAAACCGTCAACAACAAATCATTTTTGAAATCTTTTCTTTTCTTTCTTTTTTTCTATTTTTTTCGGTTCCTCTTTTTCTTTTCTTCACGTTTTTTCTGTTTTTTTTTTCTTTTTCACGTCTTTTTTTCTTTTTCATCATCCTCCTTCTTCTTAGATTACCAACTCCGAATCAACAGAATACGAGCCAAACTTGGCACAATGAAATATATACCGCAAAACATACACTAAACTAGCTTGACAAGGCAGGCTAAATTTGGGATGTAGTTAAGGGTCAACAGGCAAATTTGGCTAATGTGGAGTTAAATGGGTAAAAATGAAAGAAAGGGAAATTGTAAGCACCTCCCTGCATGTGATACCAACTACTAATCCGAATGTATGTAGGCAAAAAGCAATTGAATTTCATATATGCGCAAATTAATGAACATGTTATGCAAGGAGTAACTACTCACAATCCTACATGAAACCGGTCACAAATGACACCAGTTTATACGGCTCTAATCCTTAGAATATATAAGTAGGTTGCCAAAATTTCAGGTCAAGTCTATTCGTTCAGCTGAATTTAACACTAACTCGTAGATATGCAATAAGACAAAGCTAAAAGATAAAAGTTATATTGCAAGGCTTAAGCAAAAGACAAATTACAATGCAATATCATCATTGAAATCCACCGTTCCGCCTCAACCTATATGCTAAAATAAACGTGCAAATTTTTTGGATTTTTGAAATTTTCTAATTTTTATGAGATTTTTGATTTTTATGAAAATAAACAACAATGCATACAAAAATTAAACGTGACAACAGAAATGCAATAAAAACAACATGCAGACATAGATATGGATGCATAACCTCCCCAAACCAAACTGTACAATGCCCCCATTGTACCAAAACATGGAAAGGGAATGCAAACTGAAAGAGAAGAAGAGTAAATACGGAAAGCTTACAGGATACGTGAAGGAGGGACCTCCCCAAACCGACCATGAACATGGGAGGTTGCTAAACGTCCGGAATACTGTCACAAGAAGCTAATCCAAGTCAAAAAAACTCGATCAAGGTGAAACAGTGGTCGATCGAGTGAATGGGCATCCAAAACTGCTCGATCGAAAGGAAATTAGGTCGATCGAGTAGTTCTTTCTTTTGCAGGTGCTCGATCGAGTAAAATAAATGCTCGATCGAGAGGATTTATCAGCAAAAGTGCTCGATCGAGTACAAAAAGTACTCGATCGAGTGATCCTCAGTGTGTTCCTGCAAAACGCAAATAAAAACAGCCCGCAAACTAACTAAACAAGCATACTGAGATAGTCTATGGTACGAAGACCATTTATTACAACTGAAATGAAATAAAATGTAAAACAAATAAAAATAAATCTCCGGATTGCCTTTCGGGTAGCGCTAGCTTCAGACAGGTCCCAGCTCGACCTTCTTTTTCTTCGAGGCTCTCTAATTAGTCACAATCAAAACAGCTCAAAGCGCGCAGCATGAGATCATACATCTGCGCATGTGCTACACAAAAATGTAAGTAGCACCACAGTGGAATAGAAAAATAGGAAATAAAATTATACAACTGTTTAAGCCTAACAAATTTCCTATGTGAGCTCCTAAATTTATCCACAAAATAAAGGAGCGCTGGAGAAATTGACAATAGATTAGGGCCCCGTTTCAGATTAACAATTTTAAGACGACAAGGATGGTGAAAAATCGCTAATTTATTCGTCCACATAGGAGGGGGTATAGCATTAAAAGAAATAGCACGAGTCAAACGAGGTAGCGTACTTTGAATATTAACAATAATAAAATTATCGCTAATTACCTCAGGTAGGTTGCTCTCAATGGAATCATCGACAAAAGAATGTAATACCTCATCCGTGCTAGGAGCAAATACTGACTCAACTGTCCTTTCGTCGCCCTCAGTGGAATTCGTCCCGTAAATCACAGCCTCAAGCGCATCCAGCTCGGCCTTGAAAAGGGGCGACTCACCGTATCCATTATCATCATCAAAATTGTCGTCTAAAACGAACCCAAGTAACAAATCATTGCTCTCACTGGCCAGTTCAGTCGATCGAGTAGAATTGTTACTCGATCGACCACTTCCTTCCTGATTTTCACTCGATCGAGTAGAAATATCACTCGATCGAGAACTTTCTTCTGGAAATTCACTCGATCAACTAATATAAGTCACTCGATCGAGTGATTCTTCCCGTACAGCGCTGAAATCCTCGTGTAAACTATTGAAATATGATAGAAATTCGTCATCTGAGTCATAAAAATCATCCTCAGCAATGGGCAACACGCTTTCTTCATGGGAAAAACCGCTCTCAGTAAAGTATACCTCTTCTGGTTGCCAACTATCCGACTCAGCTGCTAACTGAGCAATTTCAGACTCGAGCTTATCAAACCGCGCACAAGTGCGTCTATCATCTTCTTGCATTTGGGATGCAAGTGTCTCCAACAACGATTTCAGCTCCGCAATCTCTTCTTTCTGTATATCAGGAGGATCTTGTTGCGGTGGCCATTGGTAGGGTGGATGTGGCGGCACAACTACAGGGGAATGGCTAACACATCCCCAAAGCCTGAACTCGAGGAGCGTGTCATTTTCTGCCATGCAAAGGGCTGCATTGTGCTCAGCAGCACCACATCTCCCGCAGTGAATCACCTGTTGTGCCATAAAATGGGACATAGGTGACGGGTCAAAGGTACTCAAGCCTTTCCTTTGACGATCTTTCACCTAGAACTGTCTAGGTAGGACCTGTAGGGCCTATCAAAACAGCACTAAAGAAAAAGATTAGTACGGCCTCAAGGGAGAAATCCCCTGAGGCTAAAAACAGACAGAAATAAACAAATAAATAAATAGTTGCCTCCCCGGCAACGGCGCCAAAATTTGATACGGTCGTTTCTGTACCAAAAATAAATACCTAGCTACTACTAACAGAAGTCAGCGGTAAGTAGGGTCGATCTCCACAGGGAGGCGGTTTACTATCTACTTGTCTATTCTATCTGTCTAATGTCACTATTGGGGGTTTTGGTTGTTTTGACTAAACTAATGAAGCTAAGGCAAGAGAGAAATAAGAGGAGAAATTAAACAGAAGAAAAGGGAAACTAGGATTTCGGGTCATCAATGAACGTCAGTTAACTGCAAGTAAGGTCACAGGTCAGTCGAAATGTCGGTCTAAGGGGCAATGAATATCTCCTTTCGGTCTCAATTCGCCCTAAAATGCTATTAGCTTAACTTTCGCCCTCACTAAAGCATTCTATTGATCACTGCGGTCTCACCCCTTCCAACCTTTCGGTCCAGGTCAAGGTTTACCTAAATTAAAGGGCTAATTGCTTCGAATCAACTAGCAGGATACAGTTATAGCAGCGATTAACAACATAAACATAACTACAACGACGACCTATAACCTAATAAGCAATTAACATTCATCCATTGACTACCCTAATCCTAGCAAGAGAATTAGCTAGACATAATTATAGTAAGAACAAGAAATAAGAGAGAAAGAGTAATAAACATTAAATAAGAAGAGGGAAGGGAAAGAAAGAATTACTGAATTAATGATCCGGAAATAAGGAAGAACGAAGTAACAGAAGTGTATGGTGAAAATAATTAGAGAGGAGAAGCCCCCAACATCACGTCCTAATCTTCCTATTTATAAGAAAATAGGAATTATTTAACCTAATGACGGAAATAAAGCTTAAAAGCCCACCGTAAGAAGAGAATCCACTCGATCGAGTGGTTTAAAACTACTCGATCGAGCAAATCGTAGCTCAGACCATTCGATCGACAGAAATCTTACTCGATCGACTAAACACTGAATGGAATCGGTCGATCGACCAACTAAAGTACTCGATCGAATTATTATTTGACCTAAAACCACTCGATCGACTAGTAAAGCACTCGATCGAGTGAAAACTAACTTCAGCAGCTCATTATTCTCGTTAGTTCAGCTTTGACTTGTCCTTTTAGCTCCCGAAATGGCTTCACGCATCCCAAGACAGCAATATTTCCGCTCCAAATCCACTCTTCCTCCAAATGCATGCAAAACGGACGATAAAAGGCTTGTTTTCACTACTTTCTGGCTCATTCCTGCAAATAAGACAAAATAACCCAAAGTAGCATATTCGGGGCATTTCGTAGCATAAAACCACGATAAAAGCATAGAAATACGTGCATAAAATAGGCTTAAAAGACTATATAAAATGCACGTATCAACGAGCTTTGGAAAGTGGCTTGGTGAGGATGTCAGCGAGCTGATCGTCACCTGAAATATGTTGTATCCGTATAGCACCTAGTTGAACTTGTTCACGAACAAAGTGGAAAGCTAGAACAAGGTGTTTCATACGCGAATGAAAAATCGAATTGGCTGAGTAGTGCGTGGCTCCAAGGTTATCACAATAAATAGCAGGCAGTTTGGAGGTGGTAATGTCGAGCTCAACCAAAAGGTTTCGAAGCCATAAGAGTTCGGCAGTGGTGTCTACAATAGCGCAAAACTCAGCTTCGGTAGTAGAACGAGATAGATCGCGTTGTTTCTTGGACGACCAAGAGACGGGATTACGACCAAGATAAACCATATAACCCGTTGTCGAGACATAATCGGCTGTGTCACCACCCAAATCAGCATCACAAAAGGCGTGGAGACATAGAGGAGTGGCACGATGAAGTTGAATACCATGGTGTAGCGTGCCATTAAGAAAACGAAGAAGCCGTTTTAGTGCGACCCAATGATCCGCTGTGGGATGATTAACGAATTGAGCCAGCTTATTCGTCGAGTATGCAATGTCGGGGCGAGTGAGGGATAGATATTGTAGACTACCCACTATAGCGCGATACGTGGACTCATCGACAGTAGGCTTGTCAGGTTGTTTTGTGAGAGAGAATTCAGTCGACATCGGGGTATTAATAGGGCGAGACTCAGCCATGTCATAACGGGCAAGCAGGTCAGAGAGGTACTTGGACTGATTTAAGTGAAGACCAGAGGTCGTAGGGGTTACCTCAATGCCGAGAAAGTATGACAGCGGACCAAGATCCTTCAGCGAGAAGCGGTTGGAAATAGTTGTAATGAAGCGTTGAATTTCTGCGGGATTAGGACCGGTAATGATAATGTCGTCTACATAAACCAAGACATAAAGATGAACATTGCCACGCTTATAAATGAACAAAGACGAGTCAGATATCGAGTTGCGAAAACCATACTGAAGAAGATAGGTTCGAAGCTCAACATACCAAGCACGAGGCGCTTGTTTTAAACCATAAATCGCTTTAACCAGTTTACACACATGATCGGGTTTTGTAGGATCGATAAAACCAGGCGGTTGAGCCATATAGATGGTGTCGGTGAGAGTACCCTGTAGAAAGGCATTATTAATATCAATTTGTCGGAGGGACCACCCTTGATTAACAACGAGGGAGAGAAGTAGGCGGATCGTTGTGGGCTTGATGACGGGACTGAAGGTCTCCGAATAGTCAATGCCGGGTCGTTGATGGAAACCCTTAGCAACAAGTCGGGCTTTGTGTTGCTTGAGTGTGCCATCAGGATGATACTTTATGCGAAAGACCCATTTGCACCCAATAATATTGTGAGAGGACGATTTGGGGACAAGGGTCCAAGTTCCATTCCGTATTAAGGCGTCGTGTTCTGCAAGCATGGCAGCTTGCCACTGAGGGTCAACTAAGGCTTGTTTTACAATATTAGGAGTGACATGAGGAGTTGGGGAGGGTTGGGTTACTGCGGTTTTGGCATACTTCGGATTAGGTTTACGGATATTGTGAGAAAGGCGTGTGGCATGATGAGAGGGTGGGGGAGGAGGTGGTGGCGGAGGGGGTGGGGTCAGAGAGGTAGCAGTGGTCGTGGTAGGGGTAGTGGGGTTGTTGGTTGCTGTGGCAGGGGAAGAATCAGAGGAGGGAGCAAGACGGGAAACAGGGGATATAGAAGTGTCGGGTTGTGATGAGGTAGGGTCGGGTTGTGGCGAGAGAGTGTCGGGTTGTGGTGAAGGAGTAGTGTTCGTGGTTGAGGATGACACGGGTGCAGTGAGGAGAGGGATGGAGAGAGTGCACCATGTGGTGGAATCCATGGTGTTAGACGTGTTGGTGGAGGAGAGAGTGGGAAACGGGTAATCGTTTTCCACAAAGCGGACGTGACGAGATGTATAAATCCGGTGAGTAGTTGGGTCAAGGCATAAGTAGGCAGATTGCGTGGTGGAATAACCAAGAAAAACGCAAGGCTGAGAGCAATTGTCTAATTTATGTTGAGTGTAGGGGCGAAGCCATGGAAAACAGAGACAACCAAAGTTGCGTAATTTGTGATAATTTGGTTGTTGTTGAAAAAGTCGGAAATAAGGAGAATCATTTTGGAGAGTGGCTGTGGGTAGACGATTAATAAGATAGGCGGCAGTTGTGAATACGTGAGACCAATAGGAAGTGGGCATTTTTGCGTGAGTGAGGAGAGACAACCCGGTTTCGACGATGTGACGATGACGTCGCTCAGCAAAACCATTGTGTTCGGGGGTATGTGGAGGGGATGTGAGATGGGACACACCATTGTCGAGCAAGGAGGGAGTTAGTTTGATAAACCCGCCACCATTGTCCGAATAAAATTGCTTAATTGGTAAATTAAAATATTTTTCAACAATAGCTTTAAAGCGATTAAAGACAGTAATTGTGTCTTATTTATTTTTAAGGGGATAAAGCCATATGTAGTGAGTAAAGTGATCGATAAAGATGAGATAATATTTGTATGAGTCGTGAGATAATAGCGGAGCAGTCCAGACATCAGAATAAATGAGTTCAAGGGGAGCATTGGACGTAAGACTGGACACATGAAACGGAAGCTTGTGGCTTTTATTCATTAAGCAAGGAGTACATGACGGAAAATGAGAAATACGTAATTGAAATTGCGAATTTAAAATTTTTAACGTGGCATCATTCAAATGACCAAGTCGGTGATGCCAATTCGGAGTGGAGGAGGCGACAGTAGGGTGTGCGTGAGGCGGATTGGGGCACCATTCATATGTCCCATCATTGAGGCGGCCTTGAAGAAGAACCGCTCCCGTCGAATTTGCCTTAATAAGAAAAGAATCATGTGAGAAAATTGCGTTAGCGTTATTATCTAAACAGAATTGGGAGACAGAAAATAAGTTGCGAGAAATATTTGGAACATAAAGAACATTAGTAAATTTAAGAGTAGAGGAAGTAGTTGGGAGGCAGAAGGAACCTATGTGCGAGATAGGAAGCGAAGAGCCGTCACCAATGATTAAATCATCGGGTCCCTCGTAGGGAGAGTGAAGAGCTAGGGTGTTCAAATCGTTTGTAATGTGGTGAGAAGCACCAGTGTCAACAAGCCAATGCTTTTGTTGAGGAGCGGACTGATATGTGGCAGTGTTGGCGTGTGGAGCAGGGGTACGGTTTTGACGATTACGGGTGGGAAAGACTATCATAGGATAATCCTTCTTGAGGTCAGGGCAGTCAGAGGCGACGTGGCCAACGGTGTCACAGTAGTGGCACCTGCCTTTGTAGGGGGCAGGTTTGTGAGCGGGTTTGGAAGTGTTGGGGTTAGGGGTTCGGGGTGTATAGTTGGAACGATTCTGGTAGGATTGACGGGTGTTGTTGTTGTTGTTGTAGTTGCTGTAGTTGTTGTTGCGTGAATAGGCGGGATGGGCAGAGGGGTTGAACGCGGTTATGGCGGGGGTTTTCGTGTGTTTGAGAGAGAGTTCGTGTTGGATTAGTTTTTCGTGAAGGTCATCAAAGGAGATGGGTGAATCACGAGCGCGGACTGCATCCATAATGGGTTTGTAAAGCTCGGGGTTGAGACCACGAAGAATTTTATCGGTAATATCTTCGGGGTCAACGGGTTTACCTAGTTGCTTAAGATCGTATGTGCATGATTTGATGGCGTGCATATAGTCGGTTATGGATTGGTCGGAGTGGGAGATGGATTCTAGACGGTCCTTAAGTTGGAGGATATGTCCTCGAGATGGATTAGCGTAAGTGCGGGTTAGGATTGTCCAAGCTTCATGGGAAGTTTTAGCATCGATGATGAGGGAGGCAACACTAGAGGTGAGTGTACCGGTGATGGCTCCAATGAGGAGTTGATCTTGTCGGTACCACGTGGAGTGGGCGGGGTTCGGTGCAATGGTGGTCTTGGTGTCGGGGGCAACTGGGTCAACGGTGATAGTTTGAGGGGGTGGAGGCAGGCTGCCATCTAGGTATGAGAAAAGTTCGAGGCCATTAAGTACGTAACGGATTTGGAATTCCCATTGTCGGTAAGTTTGTGCGTCTTTGAGTTGGATACAGTTATTGAAATTGAGAAAGGTAAGGGGATTGGTGGGATCGTTTTTGTTGGGAATGAAAATTTCTTTGCTCATGGCGGCGGAATGAACGTTTGATCAGAGTGTGGGCGAGGGAAGCAGGAGGTTGGATCGAATTCTATGATACCATATAGAATTGATAAATTGTTGTGTATATTAACAAAGGTAATTACAAGGATATATATAGTACAATGATAAGACGATGCTAAACCTAACCTAGATGTAACAGCCGCACTGCAAAGATTACAGTCAAAGATTACAAGAATATGTTAGCTCTAAATATGGAGAGAAATAAGGAGAGAATAATAACAATATAACAAAAGGATAATAGCTGATATTATGCAATATTATTAACATAACAAACATAAAGTAATCAGAGTTAACCAATCTTTAAAACAAAACTGGAAAGCATTAACAAGAAAATGAGCATGATGATCATGGTGTTGGTGGTATCGGTGCTAATATTCATGCCGATAACACCTTCATTAGCACAAGAATGCGCGACAGGTTCAACGCTCCTTGCTGCTTGCAATGGAGATCAATCACCAGAGGGAATTGCAAAATGTTGCGCTGTATTTAGTACTGTAATCACAACCGACACAGTATGCATATGTCAAGAACTAACCACTGCAGTAGCTAATGATCCCACCTATGACGCTGAAGCATTCTTCACCAATTGTGGAATCGATGGTTCTTTTGATTCCATGTGCTCTGGTAATTGTTATTTTTAATTTAAAAATACTTCATCATTATGGTCTTTCAATATATAACTAATATTAAAATAATTTGTATAATTTTCAAGATTCTCTGGCGCCTAGCCCACTTGGAGCTTAATTCGAATAAAGTCTCTTGTACTCCACGTACGTAATTCCTTTCATTTAATTTCTCCATACATGTTAATATGTTAGTCTCTCGTCCCATTTATGTGTTTTTTTAATGAAAGGGGTAAACTGATCACCGGGACACAAGGTGCTTTATCTTTGTATGCTTAAAGTTTTGAAAGAAGATGAACATCTTCATGATATGAGAAGTTGAAGAACGAAAAGAAGAAGAAAGGTTAGCAGATTATTGAGAGAGAATTTGAGAGAATGATTGAATTGATATTATGAAAAGTAATTTACATCATGTGACAATCTTTCCTTTATATAGGAAGTTCAACCACCTAAACCGACTTAGTTTAGGTCTAACTAACTATCTAACAAACTTTTCAAAGACATAACAAACTTATGAAATACAACTAACTTTCTGTTATTCTAACACCCCCCCTCAAGTTGGAGGGTGTAAGATACAACCCCAACTTGGACTGAAGATGCTGATGGTGAGGGCCACTAAGAGCTTTTGTGAACAAATCAGCTGGCTGGTGCTTTGTTGGTATGTAGGACAAGGAGATTAGACCCTCCAGCAATTTTTCTCGGACAAAGTGACAGTCTAGATCTATGTGCTTTGTCCGTTCATGAAAAACGGGGTTTTTGGCTATATGGATAGCAGCCTGACTGTCGCATTTCACTGGTATAGCCTGTATATTTGGAACTTCTAATTCTTGTAACAGCCTACTTAACCAAGATAATTCAACTGTGAGCCTTCTTAATGATCTGTATTCTGCCTCTGCGGAAGATAATGAAACTGTTTGCTGCTTTTTGGATTTCCAGGACAGTAGACTCCCTCCCATAAAGACAAGGAAGCCACCAACTGATCTTCTGGTGTTGGGACAGGCAGCCCAATCAGCATCACAGAAGCCTTCTAGCTGAAAATTATTTTTGTTGTTGAGTAGAATACCCTGTGATATGTCATTAACAAGATACTTAAGGACATGTATTGCAGCTGTCATGTGTTGCTATCTTGGAAATGCCATGAACTGGCTTAGGAGTTGAACAGCAAAGGCTATGTCAGGTCTTGTATGAGTCAAATAGTTTAGTTTACCTACCAACTTCTTGTAGTCAGTAGGATTATTAATCAAGTTTCCTGATTCCTTGTCCAATCTTATTGTGCAATCCAAAGGTGAGGAGACCCTTCTGCAATTAGTACAGTTGAATTCCTCCAATAATTCCTTTGTAAACTTCTTCTGTGTGATTGCCATTCCAACTGATGTTGGGACAAATTCCATCCCTAAAAAATAATTGAGCTGCCCAAGGTCCTTAATTTTGAAAATGTCATTCAAAAAAGTCTTCAAGCTGTGCATCTCTTCAAAGTTATCACCTACCATGAGGATGTCATCTACATATACTGCCAAGAAAACCACCTTCCCATTGTTCTTCTTATGGAACAAGGAGTAGTCATTGAGTGACTGTTGATATCCTTTAGACTTGAGTGCTGTTGTGAGCTTTGCATTCCATTATCTGGATGCTTGCTTGAGTCCATAGAGTGATTTTTCTAGTTTGCATACCAAGCTTTTGTCAGCTACAGTCATGCCAGGAGGGATAGCCATGTAGACCTCTTCATCTAACTCTCCATGTAAGAAGGCATTATTGACATCCAGTTGAGTCATTTGCCAATTCTTCTTTACTGCAACTGCCACTAAACTTCTGATGGTTGTCATCTTAACCACAGGTGAGAATGTTTCTGTGTAATCAATTCCCTCTTTTTGTGTGTAGCCCTTAACAACTAACCTTGCCTTGTATCTTTCAATTGAGCCGTCTGATTTGTGCTTAACTTTGAATACCCATTTGCAGGAAATAGTTTTCTTTCCCTTGGGCAAGGGAACAAGAGACCAAGTGTGGTTAGCATCCAAAGCCTGAAATTCTGCTTTGATTGCTTCTTGCCATTCAGGGAAAGCATAAGCTTCTTTGTATGATTTTGGCTCCTGAACTGGTTGTAAACTTCCTGTGCTGCTAGGTAAAGCAAGACATACAGACATACAAGCACTAGACACTAGATTTTCATAATCTAGAGGTTCACAAATTGAAGTAAGAGTGTGAGGACAATAAACTGTGTTACAGGACTTGTTTTTAGTTGGGCAAACATAATGTTGTAGATATGAGGGTGGTCTAGTTGTCCTACTTGACTGTCGAGTATTTGGAATAACATTATTGGTATTATTTGGTTGTGCCTGTGTATGTTGATGATTTTGGACTCCTGAAGTATTATTTTCTGTCTGATTATGAGCATGCTGTGTATTGCTGTCAATGGAGACAGGTGTGGGGTCAATTAAATCCCCTGTGCTAGTGTTATCTGTGTGTTGTGCACCAGTTATTGGTGAGACAGAATCAAATATGCCATGATCATCAGTAGCAAAAACAGGCAAGAAATTAGAAGCAGTATGCTTAACATAAGGATAAACATCTTCATGAAACACTACATCCCTGGATTCTAGGATGGAAAAATTTTCTAAATTTAGTAACTTATAAGCCTTTTTGCCAAAAGGATAACCCAAAAATACACAGGGAATAGCTCTTGGTGATAATTTATCTCTACCAGGTTTGGGGGTTGAAGCATAAACTAAACAACCAAAAGATCTCATATGAGATAAATCAGGAATTGTGCCAAACAAAACTTGGTATGGTGACATGTGTTGCAAAACTTTAGAAGGCATTCTGTTCACAATGTAAGTAGCTGTCAAGATGCATTCACCCCAATACTTAACTGGTAATTTAGATTGAAATTTTAATGCTCTTGTAGTTTCTAAAAGATACTTGTGCTTTCATTCAACCACACCATTCTGCTGTGGTGTATGAACATAGGAAGTCTGATGCAGGATTCCATTTTCTTTAAGGAAAGTTGATGTTACATTACTCTTGCCAAGTTCAAAAGCATTGTCAGACCTTATAACCTTCACCTTCCTATCAAACTGAGTCTCAACCATTTTAATGAAGGTTTTGATAAAAGAGAAAGCATTACTTTTATGTGTCAGTAAATGTGTCCATGTACACCTAGTGAAGTCATCCACAATAGTTAAAAAATATTTATAGCCATTGTATGTAGCAGTGTGATAAGGACCCCATAGATCAATGTGTATCAAATCAAAAGGATGCACAGAAACAGAATGACTTATAGGAAAGGACAGCCTATGCTGCCTAGCTTTGGCACATATGGCACAAGATTTTATTTCTTCTTCATAGTCAATATTACAAACTTGCAGCTGTTTCAATTTGTACAAAGGAACATGACCAAGCCTATTATGCCAAACATGACTAGAAGCTTTTGTAACAAAGCTAAGACTACTTTTATTAGTATTATTATCAACTAAAATTCCTTCATCAGTGTCCAAGGACTGTCCTAGGTGAGAATTCAGCAGGTAAAGATCATGGTAGTTATTACCAAGGACCAAGGGCTTCTTGGAAGAGGCCTGCAAATAATATATTTTTGGTGTAAAGCTCACCACTGAATTTAGTTGCTTGTTTAATTTACTAATAGAAAGAAGGTTAAACCTAAAGCAAGGAGCATATAACACATTGAGCAAGGATAAATCAGAAGAAACACGCATAGTCCCTATGGTGTCAATGTTAACAACTTCACCATTTGGTAAAGAGACTGAATAAGGTTTATCTAAATGTCTAACATCAGAAAATAAAGCCTTATTAGAACAAAAATGATCCGTAGCACCTGTATCCAATATCCAGGTATTAAAGAAACAGTCTGACTTAACATTTTTATGTAAATGAAGATGTGAGGAACTGGTACCTGCAAAATTAGCAGAAGAAGTTCCAGCTTCATTATCATCAGAAGTACCAGCAGCATGATGATTACCAGAACCAGAACTACCAGCAGCTTGCTCACCCTGGAAAGCATTCCCAGCAAAACGTCTATTCCTATTCATCAAATGGTAGCACTTATCCACAGTATGGCCATATTTCTTGCAGTAATTGCAGAAATTTGGTTGTTTGTCTGGCTGTTGAGACTGCTGTGGTTGATGAAAACTTGGAGTAGAAATAGCATTCTTGCCTTTGTAATTGGAGTTATACCCTGTAGCAGAATGATATCCTTTATGATGCTGAGAACTACTGCTGCCAGCACTCTGAAAGCCACTGTTGTTGCCAGACTTGTAATTTCCCTGAAAGTTCTTGTTGCCACTAGAACTCGTGGAACCACTTTTGTAATTCACATTCTTAGACATCATGGTTGCAGAATCAGCTTGAAAATGAGTGTTGCTATGGATCTCTCTTTGTCGTTCATCTTGTAACAAAATATTGTAAATCACAGAAATCTTGGGAAGAGGATTCTGCATCAAGATTGTTCCACGAACAACTGCATAAGCATCATTCAGACCCATCAAGAATTGCACTGCTCTCTGATATTCCTGAAACTTAGACTGCTTCTCCTTAGCACCACAATTTCAAGCACACGAACAGATAGGATTCATACCCATCCCTGCAAGCTCATCCCATATTGCTTTAACTCGGGTGAAATAAGTGGAGATGCTGTCATTGCCTTGAGAAAACTCAGTCAGCTTCTTCTGCACACTGTAGAGTTGAGCACCATTGGTTTGCCCAAACCTATCTTCAAGATCAGACCATGCAACTTCTGCAGTACCACTTCATCATTATGGTCTTTCAATATATAACTAATATTAAAATAATTTGTATAATTTTCAAGATTCTCTGGCGCCTAGCCCACTTGGAGCTTAATTCGAATAAAGTCTCTTGTACTCCACGTACGTAATTCTTTTCATTTAATTTCTCCATACATGTTAATATGTTAGTCTCTCGTCCTATTTATGTGTTTTTTAATGAAAGGGGTAAACTGATCACCGGGACACAAGGTGCTTTATCTTTGTATGCTTAAAGTTTTGAAAGAAGATGAACATCTTCATGATATGAGAAGTTGAAGAACGAAAAGAAGAAGAAAGGTTAGCAGATTATTGAGAGAGAATTTGAGAGAATGATTGAATTGATATTATGAAAAGTAATTTACATCATGTGACAATCTTTCCTTTATATAGGAAGTTCGACCACCTAAACCGACTTAGTTTAGGTCTAACTAACTATCTAACAAACTTTTCAAAGACATAACAAACTTATGAAATACAACTAACTTTCTGTTATTCTAACAAGTTTAGACTACGATAAGTGTTTCCGTAAATACCGGAATATATTCATGCTCATCGTAAAGTATAACTTCGTAAATTCTTGGCT
Source organism: Silene latifolia (assembly GCF_048544455.1). Taxonomy (NCBI): domain Eukaryota; kingdom Viridiplantae; phylum Streptophyta; class Magnoliopsida; order Caryophyllales; family Caryophyllaceae; genus Silene; species Silene latifolia. The sequence continues at coordinate 134,908,061 of NC_133531.1, forward strand.
TTAAGAATTACGAGAATCAATAGCACGTAAATAATTAACATATTCGCCATGAAAAACATTGCAGAAAGATGTGATTGATTTTAAGAAAGAGAATTGTGCCCAATGTCGATTCCATTTTTTTAATATTCTTTCCATACCCGATCACTTGTTATCTATTCAAGTTGACACAATTAACCATTATTAATTATTTCACATATAAAGTAAAACTATTTCTAATAATTGGCATCTCTTCTGATCACCGCAGAAAATTAATATAATTTAGGAAATTTATGTATTATAATAATTAAAAGATTCTCCACTTTATTTTTCACATCAAAATTATTTATGATACTTTCCTAAATTGATTTTTTTATGGTATGGACGCTCTAGAATCGCTCGAAAAAAGTCTCTTTTATAAATATATATAGATATAGATATAGATTGCACATATAAAGAAAAACTATTTCTAATAATTGGCATTTCTTCTAATCACCGCAGAAAATTAAAGTTGTCTTCATTCTTTATGGAGGATCCCTACATACAAGAAGGAGTTGAAGCTAAGTTCGTGTGAAGTTCATGTTTCCAAATGATTGAATTGTATCATATGTTTCATGTTTCCAAATGATTGAATTGTATCATATGTTTCATGTTTCCAAATGATTGAATTGTATCATATGTTTGCTTGTGTGTAATCAGCCCATGTGTTAGATTGTTATATAAGATGTTTGAGCTTTGTTGTGAGCTTTACACTACGAGTGCATCATACGTTTTATTTTGTATTGTTTATAAATACAGCTTTTTTTTTATACGACACTCTTTGTTTCGATAAAATAGTTATTGAAAATAGCGTGATTAAATGATAGGAAAATAACAAGTAACTCATTTACTATGTTGTTTTTATTAATATTCGCAATTAGATTCGGGCTCATATGGTGTTCAAAAACCCTACATTAAGCACATATATATATCACCTCCTCCTTTATTGACTTGTCCATGGCTGACTATTTTCTTGATTACAATTTTAGAATGGATTTGTTGCAAACTGTAACTATAAACTTAAAACGGACTAAGACAAAGCCGTTATTAATAATATTTGAAGACGATTTTTAGTTAAACAGTTATTAATTTCTTTCTCTATATTTGGCAACATAGGTTTTTGCCAAAACTATTACTACGATCGACACTGCTTCAACCGTTGTCTATTAACAATACAATAATGAAAATGTAATATAATGTTGTAGTTTGTCCGTTGTTCTTGCCCTTATGATGTAATATGGCTAGGAGAACCTTGAGTTACTCCCCACTGATTGTGGCATTCATTTATAAAGAATGAACATGTTGAAGCCTATTCTTACATGGGGTTTGATGAGTGACCTAGCGAGCATTGTACTCACAACGATTAACTCTACTCGTTGTAGTTTGCTCTAGTGATTTGTGTAAAATTTGTGCTTAATTAGAGTATCGAGATCCTATTGGACATTATATAGAGGATTTCTAATTTTTTCTGTTCGTTTTATATTTGGTGATTTTGCAGGTTTTATTATTATTAAATTTATAAAATCTCATATTTTCCTCTATAATGTTCGTATTTATTTTGTTGTATAACTAAGGTAGTTTGCAGTAGAAATTTGTTTTCTATTTCCCCTTTTCTAGACAATAGCCCTAAGCGAAATACTTATTATTTGTTGATGAAGTTAAACAAAATATAAGAATTAGTGGAACCCTACATATTGGGCACAATATTCATAAAAGAAATAAAAAAAATTGAAGTGAAAAATACACCACCATAAACCAGGGTCTTTTATATTAAATAAACGACTTAGATTACAACCATTTTAGTCGACTAATGTTGTTGTCTAATCCCGTCCGGGCTATCTCGAATTACGACTTAAACTTATTTTATATGAAATATAATTACATTAACTTGTTTAATCCATACGGTTATCATTTGTAATGCTTTTTATATGACAATTCTACAAATTATAATTAATATAAAATTTATCAATCAAATTATGAGACATGTCCACTCTCCTGTTGATACTACTCTTACTTTCACCATTCTTAATGTTGTTATTGTTATTTTAATTATTTTCTCTTTTATTATTGTTATTTTCCTATTTTTGCTACCCTTACTTTTACTGCTCGTTATGCTACTATAATTACTTTAGTTATTCACGCTGCTATTATTATCAAATTTTTCAAAATTATGATCAAGAAAAAAACTAACCAAATAATGAGATATTCTCACTACTCTTACTATTACATATCTTACTTTTAGTATTCAAGTTATTACTATTGTTTATTTTACTATTCCCAAAGTTATCGTTAATTTCACTAGTCCCGCTTTTACTGTTGTTAGTTTCCCTACTCTCGCCATTGCCAATGTTTACTATTTCACAATAATTGTCATTGCTATTATTGTTTTTTTTTTTTGTGAAAGTTAAGAAAATATAGATAGAAAACATAACCATACACTGGATCTTTGGGCCATCAAATACTACAGCTCAAAAAACAACAAACATAACCAAAACGAGGCACTCGACAACAAAGCTCAAGTACCCACAAAAACAAAACCGACAACAAAAACAAATTTGGGGAAAAACGAAACCCTAGCTCATCTTCATCTTCTCCCAAATTCTTAAGTGCCATTATTGTTACTTTTACTACTCTTGATGTTTTATATTACTTTAAAAGTAGCTTCACTATTCAGATAGTACGTTATTATTGCTAAAAAATATAATTAAATCGTATTGACAAGACATTGATATCATTGTTTCTAGTTACGAAACAAAAAAAAATTAATCTTACTCCAACTTTCCATATTTCGACTGCATTATTATATTTTAATTGTTTTTTATATTAGTTAATTTCTTAATGTGATATAAATATTATACTATGAATTATATATGAATTTTTATACATCTCATACTATATGTATGATAAATTTTTATGCGTCTATGTCGTTCGTTGAAGTTGTTGATTTCCACTTTATATATAACTAGTTTAGATCCCATTCAATACATGCACAGTATTTAAATGTTAATATTTTCATAAAATTACCTATATAATATTGGTACCTTATAATTTTTTACATTTCTCATTCTTTGTTTTTTGCCTTGATAAATAAAATATGGCGAAAACTAGTTAAGAGAATTGAGTAATGAATTGAAATATATTTTAATGAAAATACTTTTATAGCATAAAGTTAATGATGAGTTTCAATTTTTTTTCTTTTAATTTTTTTTGTCATGAAACTAATAAGAGTGATTTAGAGTTTTGTGTTTATACGAAGTACGGGTTAACTCATCATCCAATAATATCATCAGTTAAAGATTTAGCAAGTTACAGCTTTATATCAATTTTATTTTATTAAAATTTAAAAATTATAGTTTTGAGTTTAGTTAAAATATAATATAGTTTGAAGAAAAGATTAATTTTAGTGAAAATATAATAGATAAATTAACTGGTAATTATTATTTTCATTATATAATGAATGAGAATTTTCATCATTAGTTTCTTTTTTTGAGAACATGCGTTTTGGCGGAAAAATAATAGGGATCTCCTATTCTTTTATTAGATAGGGAATGTTAAGTGTATATGTACGCCACATAGCCAATTCAACAATGAATTAATACTTAATGTTCATGGACTAGTCTATGTACAAATAGATGTTAAAGGTTAATGAAGGGTTCTTTATTTTGGAGGATGAAGTAAGATCCACCAAGTATAATAGCCATTTGATGAGACTTTGCTTTCCCCTTTCCCTATCTAATCACGGTGGCACACCGACAACTTATTAATTATTCTCCATGGAAATGGAATTGTTATTACCATAAATCCTGAATAGAATAGACATCACCGAACGGTTCTATATACAAGTTCACTATATAATATCAATAATGCCCAATTCAAGTACAAGTAGGACTTGTTTATAATTATTAAGGTTATTCGTTTTTGATGAAATATGATGACAATCGTTGCATCGATTGTAAACCTTCAAGACACTTTGTTTGGGGAGTTTCAACTTTAAACTCACCAGTTTATCGCATTTCAAGTTAAATTCCTCTGTTTCTAAATTTATCTCTACTTTTGATAGCGAAGTTCATATTTTTATGCTTTTCCTAAGTGTTCGCGAGGACACCAACCACCTTGATATTACTTTTAATTATGAGTATGTACTTAGTTTACTTAATACGAGTAATAAATAAAGTGATTCTAAATTTACAAAGATCCCAGGTGGTGGCCTAGGTTTAGTGAAAGTTCAACCAGAGTAAAAAATAATATAGTGCCATACAAAAGAAGTGGGAACATGTGAACTAGAATTACATATTTTAAACAGAGTATAAGAATATATCGGGCTAATTTATATAGCAATTTCATATAGATTAGAAACGAATAATAATAATCATAATAATAATAATAATAATAATATCTAAATAAAAGTTGCGGTTTTTTAAAAAAACAAAATAATTATAATTTCTTGTAAATATTATTGAACTCCATAAAAATTGCGTTTATTAAAAAAAATTAAGACAAACACATGGTACGAGGAATAAAGTTTCAATCTCATGCCGCCCAAGTATGGTTTCTGAGTCCAGTCCCATATCAATGCGTGAAACAAACGCCTCCTTAATAATATCTTTCCAAAACTTGTATGAAACACTATAGAGATAGAGAGGGAGTAGTTTATAACAATGTCAATAATACTTTTTTTTGTCCTTTTTCTATTTCAAGTTGTAGCGGAAACTATCTCCTTAATATTTGTTGATATTGTGTCATCACATAGACCGACAGATTGGCAACTTCGATACATTATCAAAATTAACCCTCTATCTTCAATCATAGCAAGTATCATTGAAGACGGGTATATCCGTCACATGGAGACGGGTCAAGTAATACCCAAGGGATAGATAAGACAAAAACATAATACCCAGGGAGTAGCATTCTGCTTTTGTCTTATCTACCCACTTGGATATTACTTAACCCGTCATCAGCTTGTGACGAATATGTCCGTCTTCAATGAGAAACCGTGCTTCATTATATGAACTATTCCGACTATAAGTGGGACTTCATATAATTGAAGGGTTCTGCATTTAGAATTTAGATGGAATATGATGGCAATAATGCCATCGTCATCCTTCAAGATGTTTTTTGTCATAGGCGTTTTGCAAACATGGTGGATATAATAAATGAATCAAGATCTTATGTATCAACGTTATATTTATTTGGTTTGGTTCGTTTTTACTATTATTAGACATCTTGAAGTAAAACAAACACAACTCTCAACTTGAATGGTTTTTGGCTTGAAATCTATTGAACTAAGACTCAAAATGGACACTTAATTGGACTGTTGAATTCAATTAAAACTTGTAGAAATCGACCTTGTTTAGAACAAGCACAAATGACTCAATAATTGGCACAAAAAGGACAGGTAAAACCGTTACTTGGACACAAGAAGAGAACAAGGATATGACTTGAGAAGATCACAAAGCAATCTCAAGACTCGGGATGTTGTTCAATATCACAAAGCAAGAACTAATCCCCTTATGCACTTGGCCAGATCACAAAGCAAGCTAAGATACACGACCCCAAACACTAAGTAATGGAGTTGTTCTAGCACTAAGCAAAGAACTAATCAAGGGTTTTGAGAAACCTCATAAAACTCATAATTTTCATAATCTCTAATCTGGTTTATTTACAATGAGTTAACTTGGCTTATATAGGCCAAGCAAAAGCATCCTAGCCATCCATCTAACCTAGGATCTAAGGGCTTACATTAGTCTTCTAACAAGGCAATACATAACAGCTACAAAGCCTTACAATTCTGAAAATCAAAGGCTAAAAACAAAGACATAGAAAAGGAGTGGTCACAAATGGTCAAGCTTCCTTGTTTGCTAGCTTTATTTATGGATCTTGTGGACATCTTTTGTGGCTGCCAAGAGGTTCGTCCAAGAGTAGGAAGACACACCAAATAACAGGCAAAAGGTGTCATGAAGCTTGCTTGATCAAAAGGGGAAGGTTGAAAGCGACATTCAACACAATACTCAAAGCTACTTCAAACCGGGGACCCTCTTGTGCTCAGTTTTGATTCTTCAATTAATTTCTGAATGGTAGCCTTGGGAGATAAAAGATCCTACACAAAAACGTCTCAAACTCATCATAGAAGGGTCTAGAGTCATAAAATAGCACATCTTGTTAGACGTATTTGGAGTTGGACCTTGAATTGTGATGATGTCCAAAACCGGGCTAGACAAGCAGTCTCGGAAACCAGTGCATCTTGTAGAGGGCATATCTCCTAGCTCACAATGAATTTAAGGGCTCATGATAGCTAACTGGAAAGCTAAATGAGTTAGCTTTCATCTCCAAAAGTAATCAACCTTAATCATTGAGTAAATCTTGATATATTGAACCTTTAGTGCACATAGATCATGGGCTGTTCCGAAATGCGTAGTCTGTTTGCATCGACCATAACTCAAGATATAAAATAGCTATGATGGTAATTCCAAATCCCTGATTTAGATAAGACCTTAAGCTTTCCAATGGCATAGGAATCATATGACTTGACCGTTAGAACTTGAGATATAGAGATTGGAAGTCAGGCCTGCTGGAATAATACTTCAAAAAGCGATGAAACACTTTCAATTGTTAACCATTCCTTGGACTGTTTCTCTTGGCCTTAAAATGAATCAAAATGAAACAATATTGTTTCAAAAATGAAAATGAAACAATTTTGTTTCACATCTAGACCATCTTTCACACCCACATGACATTTAAAAAATGGAGTGTAATTAAATGACGTAACTTTGTTGTATATGAAGAGCATTTTTGTGAAGAAACAATATAACATATGTCGAAATCAAGAATACCTCATCAAACATAAATAAAATATAGTTTGTCTTTGATTGTTTCATACTAAATCATGTATAAATTAGACATTTCCATAAGTATATATCTCAGTACAACCTAAAATACGAGAATAGTTGCTAAACAATAACAAACATAAAGTAATCAGAGTTAACCAATCTTTAAAACAAAAATGGAAAGCATTAACAAGAAAATGAGCATGATGATCATGGTGTTGGTGGTATCGGTGCTAATATTCATGCCGATAACACCTTCATTAGCACAAGAATGCGCAACAGGTTCAACGCTCCTTGCTGCTTGCAATGGAGATCAATCAGGAGGGAATTGCAAAATGTTCATTGTATTTAGTACCGTAATCACAACAACCGACACAGTATGCATATGTCAAGAACTAACCACTGCAGTAGCTAATGATCCCACCTATGATTTGAAGCATTCTTCACCAATTGTGGAATCGATGGTTCTTTTGATTCCGTGTGCTCTGGTAATTGCTATTTTTAATTTAAAAATACTTCATCATTATGGTCTTTTAATATATAACTAATATTAAAATAATTTGTATAATTTTCAAGATTCTCTGGCGCCTAGCCCACTTGGAGCTTAATTCGAATAAAGTCTCTTGTACTCCACGTACGTAATTCCTTTCATTTAATTTCTCCATACATGTTAATATGTTATAGTCTCTCGTCCCATTTATGTGTTTTTTTAATGAAAGGGGTAAACTGATCACCGGGACACAAGGTGCTTTATCTTTGTATGCTTAAAGTTTAGACTACGATAAGTGTTTCCGTAAATACCGGAATATATTCATGCTCATCGTAAAGTATAACTTCGTAAATTCTTGGCTTTAAGAATTACGAGAATCAATAGCACGTAAATAATTAACATATTCGCCATGAAAAACATTGCAGAAAGATGTGATTGATTTTAAGAAAGAGAATTGTGCCCAATGTCGATTCCATTTTTTTAATATTCTTTCCGCCCTGATCACTTGTTATCTATTCAAGTTGACACAATTAACCATTATTAATTACAATTAGTCTTGCTGAAGACGGGTTGGAGCAAGTGACGGGTAATGTCATTCACAAAATGGATAGGGGGGATAAGGTGGGGGCACCCCCATGTGCTTCTCTCTCTTCTCTATTTGGGTCATTTGTGAGAGGAAATGGTATCCGTCACTCCAAAGTGACGGATACGTGCCGTCTTCAATGAGATTTTGTGTATTAATTATTTCACATATAAAGTAAAACTATTTTTAATAATTGGCATCTCTTCTGATCACCGCAGAAAATTAATATAATTTAGGAAATATATGTATTATAATAATTAAAAGATTCTCCACTTTATTTTTCACATCAAAATTATTTATGATAGTTTACTAAATTGATTTTTTTATGGTATGGACGCTCTAGAATCGCTCGAAAAAAGTCTCTTTTATAAATATATATAGATATAGATATAGATATAGATTGCACATATAAAGAAAAACTATTTCTAATAATTGGCATTTCTTCTGATCACCGCAGAAAATTAAAGTTGTCTTCATTCTTTATGGAGGATCCCTACATACAAGAAGGAGCTGAAGCTAAGTTCGTGTGAAGTTCATGTTTCCAAATGATTGAATTGTATCGTATGTTTCATGTTTCCAAATGATTGAATTGTATCATATGTTTGCTTGTGTGTAATCAGCCCATGTGTTAGATTGTTATATAAGATGTTTGAGCTTTGTTGTGAGCTTTACACTACGAGTGCATCATACGTTTTATTTTGTATTGTTTATAAATAAAGCTTTTTTTATACGACACTCTTTGTTTCGATAAAATAGTTATTGAAAATAGCGTGATTAAATGATAGGAAAATAACAAGTAACTCATTTACTATGTTGTTTTTATTAATATTCGCAATTAGATTCGGGCTCATATGGTGTTCAAAAACCCTACATTAAGCACATATATATCACCTCCTCCTTTATTGACTTGTCCATGGCTGACTATTTTCTTGATTACAATTTTAGAATGGATTTGTTGCAAACTGTAACTATAAACTTAAAACGGACTAAGACAAAGCCGTTATTAATAATATTTGAAGACGGTTTTTTTTTTTTTTTTTTTGAGGAAAACACCCCAAAGGTTATTACTATATTAAAGATAAATCATATGCCGCCGCAGAGTTCGCAACAGGAGGTAACAAAGTCGACCATACCGTTTTACCATCTACCCTAGGAAAAATATGAGCTAATGCATGAGCTACCGAGTTGTTAATACGACCCGTATGCGACCAAATTACAGAATTAAAACTTTTGGAAAGCAATAAAATGTCTTCAATGAGTAATAAAAACAAACTCCTCCCGTTACGTTGTGCTTGCAGCGCTTCAATCACCTGAATGCAGTCACTCTCCACCACAACATCTCGATGGCTACGTAGCTGTGCTTCCAGCAAACCATCATAAACTGCAGCCGCTTCAGCAAATCGAGGGTCCCACTCCGCGTTCCGTGCTACCGTCATGCCCCATAACACCCCCCCTCTGTCATCTCGACAAACTACTCCCGAGCTAACCCCTTCTCCTTCCTTAATTCCCGCATCCACATTAATCTTGACATAGCCATTCATCGCCGGCTTCCACCCGTCATTCCCCCTCTCCTCCGTCCTCCCTGTCCTATTCCTTTGACAGCCTTGTCCCCCCTCACCCGCGGTTTCTAATTCCGACAAAATGTCCCTGACACGGCTCACAATTCTATCCGGTTCTATCATAGCCCCGTCAAAAGCTACCTTGTTCCTACGTTCCCATATTGCCCAACATCCTACCATATACTTCTCCATATCCCGCGCATCTCCATCTCGCCAAATCCCCTCCACCCAGTCACGAACCGCATCCACCTCCTCAACCCTTTCCCCCTCCTCGGCCCCATCCAAATTGAGAGAGCTCCACACCCACTTTGCCACATTGCAATCTCTAAATAAATGTAAGGATGATTCGGAAGAAGAAGTACAGAAAAAACAAGAAGAAGACTCACTCTTACTCGGGCTGCAATGTTGTCCAAGGTTGCCAAAGCTCCGCTACACAGCTGCCAGAAGAAAAGCTTGATGCGAGGCCAAACCCGAGTTTTCCAAAGCCGATTCCATAGCCATCTTTCCCTCTCCCAGTTCGACGGACCCCCCGAGTAATTTAAATCCCCCACCAGGCAAGCATATGCCGATTTGACAGTATACTCCCCATCTCTGTCAAGACTCCAATACAAGTCATCATTCGGTAGGTTCGGGCTAGTGCGAATGTTTAGGATACGGGTCGCTTCAAAAGGCAGGAACATACGCTCCACAAGCTCCTTATCCCATCCCCTCCCTTGCGGCTTTAGAAAATCAGCAACGGTCATAACCTCGTTCCCCGACCACACGGCGAAATCACCATACCCCTCTCATTCCCTTCAACCCACGCATGCCCCCACGCCCTAGTGCCACGACCATCACCTATCCTCCGTCTCAAGCCACGCTCCAACACCGCGCGGGCACCAATGATGCTTCTCCACGTGTAGCTCGGTCTATATCCCACCTCCGCAGACATGAAATCACTCGTTCTGAAATAACGAGCCTTCATGATCCGAGCCCATAAACACTCAGGTGCAGTCACAAGGCGCCAGGCCTGTTTACCGAGAAGTGCATTATTAAACAGCTCGAAATCTCGGAAGCCAATCCCCCCATCGCTCTTGGGTCGACATAAACGCTTCCACGAAACCCAGGATATACCTCTCTTGCCTTCCTCGTGTCCCCAGCAAAACCGCGCCACCATCGACTTAAGAACGTTACAAAAGTTCGCCGGGATTTTGAAAACACTCATCACATAGGTAGGAAGTGAATTGACAACAGCCTTTATAAGAACCTCCCTACCAGCCCTAGACAATAATTTCCCCCGCCAACCTTGTAACCTCTTACTCAGCTTATCCCGAAGAATGTCCGTGAGAACTTTTTTAGAGTGCCCCACAACCGTCGGTAAACCCAAGTATCTCTCCTGGACATCCACCTCCCTCACCCCAAGTCTCGCAGTTACACGTTCCCGCACACCCCTCCGGACCCCCTTGCTAAAAGAAACGGTGGTTTTGTCCAAACTTACTAATTGACCTGAAGCTGCTTCATACCGTCGCAAGATATCATTCACCACATCTGCTTCCTGCTCGTTTGCTTTCACAAAAAAGATGCTATCGTCCGCAAAGAATAAATGAGAGATGGTTGGCGCATTGTTCGAAATTCGTAACCCGTTAAGAGTCCCCCGTTCCACAGCTCTTCGAATAAGGTTGGATAGCGCCTCAGCACAAAGAATAAATAAGTACGGAGATAACGGGTCTCCCTGGCGAAGGCCTCGTTGGGGGCGAAAACAGTCCGTTGGAGCACCATTAATAAGGATTGAGAATGAAATAGACGATACACAAGCCATAACTCGCGAGACCCAACCCCTATCAAAACCCATCACCTCTAGGACTCGTTTCAGAAAACCCCACTCCACCCTATCATATGCTTTAGCCATATCTAACTTAATTGCCATACCACCCTCCGTGTTGCTCGAGCACTTCATATGATGAAACATTTCGAAGGCAATAAGCACATTATAAGTTATCAACCGGCCCGGAGTAAAGGCACTCTGGTTTTCAGACACAATCTCTCCGAGGAAAAACTTCAGCCTATTTGCAAGGACCTTCGAGACCAGTTTATACACCACATTACAAAGACTTATCGGTCGGAAATCTCTTATTTTATCCGGCGCTTTCGTCTTCGGTATCAACACAATATTAGTTTTATTAAACTCATTCGGGTCCAGCTCCCCTCGTAAAATACCCAAGACTGCCGCTATAACCTCCGACCCAATAATATGCCAGTAAGATTGGAAGAAAAGAGCATTCATACCGTCTGGTCCAGGCGCTTTAAGCGGATGCATCTGGTTCAAGGCCTCCACAACTTCCTCTTCTCGGTAATCGAGCCGTAAGTGCTTGTTCATTCTGTTCAAGACTCTTCCCTCCAAGCCCATAAGCACATCATCGAAATCCCGTGGCTGTGACGAAGCGAAAAGGTCCTGAAAATAGGTTGAAGCGACCCCCGCAATCGCCTCCTGGCCCATCCTCTCAATCCCATTATCATCAATTAGCATCCCGATGTAATTCTTCCTTTTTCGCTCACCCGCTCTAGTATGGAAAAACTTGGTATTACGGTCACCATCCCGAAGCCACAAGGCCCTAGAACGTTGCCTCCAATATTGCTCTTCTTGACGTCGGAGATTAGCAATTTCAGAAACCAGTTTCTTCCGTTTTCTAATATTCTCCTCGGTCCTACTCCCATCAGTCAGCCGCTCCAGCTGTTTACATTTTCGCTCCACCATGTACACAATCTTTCGAATACTAGATTTCTTCCATGCCTGTAACTCCTTAGCGCACTCATCAATAGCCATCCCCAGCTCGCCACACCCCTTACTAACCCCTCGTCTAATCGCCTCCTCGCACCCCTCCTCACCAATCCACATTTGTTCAAATTTAAAGCCACGTTTCACTTCCATTTTCGTAACCCGCCTATCCAGGAGCAGCTTGATCGGCGCGTGATCCGACCATTCCCGAGTTAAATGGATGAGTTTAGCGTACGGGAACATGTCCAACCACGATCTATTGCACATGGCTCTATCAATCATACTCTGTCTATTGGCTTCTCCTGCTTGCCCATTATCCCAAGTGAACTGGTACCCCTCCCACCCAATGTCAGTCAGGCCACAGTCATCTACAGCTGCCCGGAAATTGTTCATTTGCCACTGCGGTCTACTTCCCCCTTTTATCTCAGTCGAAAAGAGGACCTCATTAAAGTCACCCATACAAAGCCACGGCAAATCTGATTGCCCACTAAGAAGTCGTAGTAACTCCCAGGATAAATGCCTATCCGAGACCACAGGCCACCCGTAGAAACCCGTAACTCGCCACTCCCTTCCTCCCTCTTTCACCATCAGGTCAATGTGATGAACCGAAGCCGTCAAAAGAGTGCAATCAAGCTCCTTCTTCCACAAAAACGCTAGACCGCCAGCTCTCCCCATACAATCCACCTCAATACCGAAATATCCCTCCAGCTTCTCTCTCACCTTCCGCATTTCACGACCACACAGTTTAGTTTCACATAAAAAGAGCATGGCCGGGGCTTCCTTACGTACCAAAGCACGTAAATTATGTATAGTGTCGGGGTTGCCCAATCCCCGACAATTGAGACTGAGGAGATTCATTGGGCCCAGCGGGGTTGAGCGCCCTCAACCTCCGCCTCAGATATTAAGACGTCCCCGTCTGTCGTATGTTTAAGTTTCTTGCTGCCCTCATTCCCATCGGCATTGCCACGGCTTCTTTTTCCAACCTCACAGCCCGACCCTTCACGACTCCTCTCTATCACCTCCCTTGCCAGCCTCGTCCACGTCCGTGGTCCCTTTGCCACCGTCAACATCCCAGGAGCCAAGCCCGGTGCCATAGCTTGCTCCCCCAGCTCATCCACCACTGCCCCACCCCTCCCCTCACAGCCTATCTCCCCCCTTTCCTCTACCATAACAGTCATCAAACCCCTTTCCTCTTCCCTGCCTCCCTATCCTTTCCTCCCACCCTTCCCCTCACAGCCTATCTCCCCCCTTTCCTTTATCATAACAGTCATCAAACTCCTTTCCTCCTCCCTGTCTCCCTGTCCTTTCCACCCACTAGCACCCTCACAAACATTCCCTTCCTTTTCTCCTTCCCTCCCCACCTGCTCAACTCCTATTCCCCCCATGGCAACCTCTGTTTGCGTATCCATACCCGTGCCCAGAGGTGACACGGTTTTCTTCGTTTTCAATTCAAGAGAAATCGCTTGTAATTTATCAATCATCTTTGCAATATCTACATCCTCAGCTCGACCTTTCTCCGTGTCAAAGATCGAGTTCAGGTCACGTCGAGCACGCCCTAGACCCTCAGTTTGGTGTTTTAATAACTTTCATGGGAGATGCCCTAAGCCATTCTCCAAAGCACAATTCCCCGTCTTCATATGGCCCGTCATCACAGTCCTTCTCACCATGTCCTACCTTTCCGCACCCGTAACAGTACAGAGGTAACCGTTCATACTTAACATCGAACTCGACAACTCGCCCTCCTTTCATTTTAATTGGCACCGTCGTTTTAAGGGACACCCTAACATCGTGCAATACACGAATTCGGATAGCACGATCAAGATCACTGTTTGGCCCTACATCCATCGCAATATATGACCCCAACGATGCCCCGATTCTGCGAACATTCGTCTCACACGAGCGCCCAGTGATAGGTAAATCATAAACTATAGTCCATATTGGGAATAAGAACAAGGGAACGTCAGTGAGTTTACCTTCGCAATTTGGTTCGTTGAAACACCATAAAAATTTGTCGAAATGCCACGGTTGCCCCTCCAAAACCCTAGCTTTATCACGTTCAGACCCGAATTGAAACACAAAAAGTTTCTCCTTCACATCGATAACGTTCCCAATCATTGGTTTCTTAGGGTTCCACAACCGAATCATAGAATCGATCGCAGCCTTCGCATTAACAGATTTAGTCGCCCAGATTTTGCCAACAAGCATCAGTTTATTCTTATCAAACACGTCATCGTCCCCTTCTTCCCATTCGAAAGCCCTATCGTCCCCCTCTCCGTCCTCCTCAATCGGCCTCTTCCCATCTCGGATTAAGCCTCGCATCGAACGTTCTCCCTGGCCCTGCATAGAAAAGCAAACAACAAAACAAAGACAACAAAGAAACCACAATCTCGTGATTAGAATCACGAGATTAGCCTCGAGCAAGAAGGAGAAAAGCTAAGAAGAGATAGACGAAACCCTAGGAGACTCTAGGAGTTGTATTTTTTAGACAAGACTTGTTCATTTTGAAGACGGTTTTTAGTTAAACAGTTATTAATTTCTTTCTCTATATTTGGCAACATAGGTTTCTGGAAAAACTATTACTACGATCGACACTGCTTCAACCGCTGTCTATTAACAATACAATAATGAAAATGTAATATAATGTTGTAGTTTGTCCGTTGTTCTTGCCCTTATGATGTAATATGGCTAGGAGAACCTTGAGTTACTCCCCACTGATTGTGGCATTCATTTATAAAGAATGAACATGTTGAAGCCAATTCTTACATGGGGTTTGATGAGTGACCTAGCGAGCATTGTACTCACAACGATTAACTCTACTCGTTGTAGTTTGCTCTAGTGATTTGTGTAAAATTTGTGCTTAATTAGAGTATCGAGATCCTATTGGACATTATATAGAGGATTTCTAATTTTTTCAGTTCGTTTTATATTTGGTGATTTTGCAGTTTTTATTATTATTAAATTTATAAAATCTCATATTTTCCTCTATAATGTTCGTATTTATTTTGTTGTATAACTAAGGCGGTTTTGCGGAGAAATTTGTTTTCTATTTCCCCTTTTCTAGACAATAGCCCTAAGCGAAATACTTATTATTTGTTGATGAAGTTAAACAAAATATAAGAATTAGTGGAACCCTACATATTGGGCACAATATTCATAAAAGAAATAAAAAAAATTGAAGTGAAAAATACACCACCATAAACCAGGGTCTTTTATATTAAATAAACGACTTAGATTACGACCATTTTAGTCGACTAATGTTGTTGTCTAATCCCGTCCGGGCTATCTCGAATTACGACTTAAACTTATTTTATATGAAATATAATTACATTAACTTGTTTAATCCATACGGTTATCATTTGTAATGCTTTTTATATGACAATTCTACAAATTATAATTAATATAAAATTTATCAACCAAATTATGAGACATGTCCACTCTCCTGTTGATACTACTCTTACTTTCACCATTCTTAATGTTATTATTGTTATTTTAATTATTTTCTCTTTTATTATTGTTATTTTCCTATTTTTACTACCCTTACTTTTACTGCTCGTTATGCTACTATAATTACTTTAGTTATTCACGCTGCTATTATTATCAAATTTTTCAAAATTATGATCAAGAAAAAAACTAACCAAATAATGAGATATTCTCACTACTCTTACTATTACATATCTTACTTTTAGTATTCAAGTTATTACTATTGTTTATTTTACTATTCCCAAAGTTATCATTAATTTCACTACTCCCGCTTTTACTGTTGTTAGTTTCCCTACTCTCGCCATTGCCAATGTTTACTATTTCACAATAATTGTCATTGCTATTATTGTTTTTTTTTTGTGAAAGTTAAGAAAATATAGATAGAAAACATAACCATACACTGGATCTTTGGGCCATCAAATACTACAGCTCAAAAAACAACAAACATAACCAAAACGAGGCACTCGACAACAAAGCTCAAGTACCCACAAAAACAAAACCGACAACAAAAACAAATTTGGGGAAAAACGAAACCCTAGCTCATCTTCATCTTCTCCCAAATTCTTAAGTGCCATTATTGTTACTTTTACTATTTAAAAGTAGCTTCACTATTCAGATAGTACGTTATTATTGCTAAAAAATATAATTAAATCGTATTGACAAGACATTGATATCATTGTTTCTAGTTACGAAACAAAAAAAAAATTATCTTACTCCAACTTTCCATATTTCGACTGCATTATTATATTTTAATTGTTTTTTATATTAGTTAATTTCTTAATGTGATATAAATATTATACTATGAATTATATATGAATTTTTATACATCTCATACTATATGTATGATAAATTTTTATGCGTCTATGTCGTTCGTTGAAGTTGTTGATTTCCACTTTATATATAACTAGTTTAGATCCCATTCAACACATGCACGGTATTTAAATGTTAATATTTTCATAAAATTACCTATATAATATTGGTACCTTATAATTTTTTACATTTCTCATTATTGTTTTTTGCCTTGATAAATAAAATATGAAATTGAAAATTAGTTAAGAGAATTGAGTAATGAATTGAACTATATTTTAATGAAAATACTTTTATTGCATAAAGTTAATGATGAGTTTCAATTTTTTTTCTTTTAATTTTTTTTGTCATGAAACTAATAAGAGTGATTTAGAGTTTTGTGTTTATACGAAGTACGAGTTAACTCATCATCCAATAATATCATCAGTTAAAGATTTAGCAAGTTACAGCTTTATATCAATTTTATTTTATTAAAATTTAAAAATTATAGTTTTGAGTTTAGTTAAAATATAATATAGTGTGAAGAAAAGATTAATTTTAGTGAAAATATAATAGATAAATTAACTGGTAATTATTATTTTCATTATATAATGAATGAGCATTTTCATCATTAGTTTCTTTTTTTGAGAACATGCGTTTTGGCGGAAAAATAATAAGGATCTCCTATTCTTTTATTAGATAGGAGATGTTAAGCGGATATGTACGCCACATAGCCAATTCAACAATGAATTAATACTTAATGTTCATGGACTAGTCTATGTACAAATAGATGTTAAAGGTTAATGAAGGGTTCTTTATTTTGGAGGATGAACTAAGATCCACCAAGTATAATAGCCATTTGATGAGACTTTGCTTTCCCCTTTCCCTATCTAATCACGGTGGCACACCGACAACTTATTAATTATTCTCCATGGAAATGGAATTGTTATTACCATAAATCCTGAATAGAATAGACATCACCGAACGGTTCTATATACAAGTTCACTATATAATATCAATAATGCCCAATTCAAGTACAAGTAGGACTTGTTTATAATTATTAAGGTTATTCGTTTTTGATGAAATATGATGACAATCGTTGCATCGATTGTAAACCTTCAAGACACTTTGTTTGGGGAGTTTCAACTTTAAACTCACCAGTTTATCGCATTTCAAGTTAAATTCCACTGTTTCTAAATTTATCTCTACTTTTGATAGCGAAGTTCATATTTTTATGCTTTTCCTAACTGTTCGCGAGGACACCAACCACCTTGATATTACTTTTAATTATGAGTATGTACTTAGTTTACTTAATACGAGTAATAAATAAAGTGATTCGAAGTTTACAAAGATCCCAGGTGGTGGCCTAGGTTTAGTGAAAGTTCGACCGGAGTAAAAAATAATATAGTGTCATACAAAAGAAGTGGGAACATGTGAACTAGAATTACATATTTTAAACGGAGTATAAGAATATATCGGGCAAATTTATATAGCAATTTCATATAGATTAGAAACGAATAATAATAATAATAATAATAATAATAATAATAATAATAATAATAATAATAATAATAATAATATCTAAATAAAAGTTGCGGTTTTTTAAAAAAACAAAATAATTATAATTTCTTGTAAATATTATTGAACATAAAAATTGCGTTTATTAAAAAAAATTAAGACAAACACATGGTACGAGGAATAAAGTTTCAATCCCATGCCGCCCAAGTATGGTTTCTGAGTCCAATCCCATATCAATGCGTGAAACAAACGCCTCCTTAATAATATCTTTCCAAAACTTGTATGAAACACTATAGATAGAGAGGGAGTAGTTTATAACAATGTCAATAATACTTTTTTTTGTCCTTTTTCTATTTCAAGTTGTAGCGGAAACTATCTCCTTAATATTTGTTGATATTGTGTCATCACATAGACCGACATATTGGCAATTCGATACATTATCAAAATTAACCCTCTATCTTCAATCATAGCAAGTATCATTGAAGACGGGTATATCCGTCACATGGAGACGGGTCAAGTAATACCCAAGGGATAGATAAGACAAAAACATAATACCCAGGGAGTAGCATTCTGCTTTTGTCTTATCTACCCACTTGGATATTACTTAACCCGTCATCAGCTTGTGACGAATATGTCCGTCTTCAATGAGAAATCGTGCTTCATTATATGAACTATTCCGACTATAAGTGGGACTTCACATAATTGAAGGGTTCTGCATTTAGAATTTAGATGGAATATGATGGCAATAATGCCATCGTCATCCTTCAAGATGTTTTTTGTCATAGGCGTTTTGCAAACATGGTGGATATAATAAATGAATCAAGATCTTATGTATCAACGTTATATTTATTTGGTTTGGTTCGTTTTTACTATTATTAGACATCTTGAAGTAAAACAAACACAACTCTCAACTTGAATGGTTTTTGGCTTGAAATCTATTGAACTAAGATTCAAAATGGACACTTAATTGGACTGTTGAATTCAATTAAAACTTGTAGAAATCGACCTTGTTTAGAACAAGCACAAATGACTCAATAATTGGCACAAAAAGGACAGGTAAATCCGTGTTACTTGGACACAAGAAGAGAACAAGGATATGACTTGAGAAGATCACAAAGCAATCTCAAGACTCGGGATGTTGTTCAAGATCACAAAGCAAGAACTAATCCCCTTATGCACTTGGCCAGATCACAAAGCAAGCTAAGATACACGACCCCAAACACTAAGTAATGGAGTTGTTCTAGCACTAAGCAAAGAACTAAACAAGGGTTTTGAGAAACCTCATAAAACTCATAATTTTCATAATCTCTAATCTGGTTTTTTTACAATGAGTTAACTTGGCTTATATAGGCCAAGCAAAAGCATCCTAGCCATCCATCTAACCTAGGATCTAAGGGCTTACATTAGTCTTCTAACAAGACAATACATAACAGCTACAAAGCCTTACAATTCTGAAAATAAAAGGCTAAAAACAAAGACATAGAAAAGGAGTGGTCACAAATGGTCAAGCTTCCTTGTTTGCTAGCTTTATTTTTGGATCTTGTGGACATCTTTTGTGGCTGCCAAGAGGTTCGTCCAAGAGTAGGAAGACACACCAAATAACAGGCAAAAGGTGTCATGAAGCTTGCTTGATCAAAAGGGGAAGGTTGAAAGCGACATTCAACACAATACTCAAAGCTACTCCAAACCGGGGACCCTCTTGTGCTCAGTTTTGATTCTTCAATTAATTTCTGAATGGTAGCCTTGGGAGATAAAAGATCCTACACAAAAACGTCTCAAACTCATCATAGAAGGGTCTAGAGTCATAAAATAGCACATCTTGTTAGACGTATTTGGAGTTGGACCTTGAATTGTGATGATGTCCAAAACCGGGCTAGACAGCAGTCTCAGGAAACCAGGTGCATCTTGTAGAGGGCATATCTCCTAGCTCACAATGAATTTAAGGGCTCATGATAGCTAACTGGAAAGCTAAATGAGTTAGCTTTCATCTCCAAAAGTAATCAACCTTAATCATTGAGTAAATCTTGATATATTGAACCTTTAGTGCACATAGATCATGGGCTGTTCCGAAATGCGTAGTCTGTTTGCATCGACCATAACTCAAGATATAAAATAGCTATGATGGTAATTCCAAATCCCTGATTTAGATAAGACCTTAAGCTTTCCAATGGCATAGGAATCATATGACTTGACCGTTAGAACTTGAGATATAGAGATTGGAAGTCAGGCCTGCTGGAATAATACTTCAAAAAGCGATGAAACACTTTCAATTGTTAACCATTCCTTGGACTGTTTCTCTTGGCCTTAAAATGAATCAAAATGAAACAATATTGTTTCAAAAATGAAAATGAAACAATTTTGTTTCACATCTAGACCATCTTTCACACCCACATGACATTTAAAAAATGGAGTGTAATTAAATGACGTAACTTTGTTGTATATGAAGAGCATTTTTGTGAAGAAACAATATAACATATGTCGAAATCAAGAATCCTTCATCAAACATAAATAAAATATAGTTTGTCTTTGATTGTTTCATACTAAATCATGTATAAATTAGACATTTCCATAAGTATATATCTCAGTACAACCTAAAATACGAGAATAGTTGCTAAACAATAACAAACATAAAGTAATCAGAGTTAACCAATCTTTAAAACAAAAATGGAAAGCATTAACAAGAAAATGAGCATGATGATCATGGTGTTGGTGGTATCGGTGCTAATATTCATGCCGATAATACCTTCATTAGCACAAGAATGCGCGACAGGTTCAACGCTCCTTGCTGCTTGCAATGGAGATCAATCACCAGAGGGAATTGCAAAATGTTGCGCTGTATTTAGTACTGTAATCACAACCGACACAGTATGCATATGTCAAGAACTAACCACTGCAGTAGCTAATGATCCCACCTATGACGCTGAAGCATTCTTCACCAATTGTGGAATCGATGGTTCTTTTGATTCTGTGTGCTCTGGTAATTGCTATTTTTAATTTAAAAATACTTCATCATTAAGGTCTTTTAATATATAACTAATATTAAAATAATTTGTATAATTTTCAAGATTCTCTGGCGCCTAGCCCACTTGGAGCTTAATTCGAATAAAGTCTCTTGTACTCCACGTACGTAATTCCTTTCATTTAATTTCTCCATACATGTTAATATGTTAGTCTCTCGTCCCATTTATGTGTTTTTTTAATGAAAGGGGTAAACTGATCACCGGGACACAAGGTGCTTTATCTTTGTATGCTTAAAGTTTAGACTACGATAAGTGTTTCCGTAAATACCGGAATATATTCATGCTCATCGTAAAGTATAACTTCGTAAATTCTTGGCTTTAAGAATTACGAGAATCAATAGCACGTAAATAATTAACATATTCGCCATGAAAAACATTGCAGAAAGATGTGATTGATTTTAAGAAAGAGAATTGTGCCCAATGTCGATTCCATTTTTTTAATATTCTTTCCGCCCTGATCACTTGTTATCTATTCAAGTTGACACAATTAACCATTATTAATTAGTTCACATATAAAGTAAAACTATTTCTAATAATTGGCATCTCTTCTGATCACCGCAGAAAATTAATATAATTTAGGAAATATATGTATTATAATAATTAAAAGACTCTCCACTTTATTTTTCACATCAAAATTATTTATGATACTTTCCTAAATTGATTTTTTTATGGTATGGACGCTCTAGAATCGCTCGAAAAAAGTCTCTTTTATAAATATATATAGATATAGATATAGATATAGATTGCACATATAAAGAAAAACTATTTCTAATAATTGGCATTTCTTCTGATCACCGCAGAAAATTAAAGTTGTCTTCATTCTTTATGGAGGATCCCTACATACAAGAAGGAGCTGAAGCTAAGTTCGTGTGAAGTTCATGTTTCCAAATGATTGAATTGTATCATATGTTTCATGTTTCCAAATGATTGAATTGTATCATATGTTTGCTTGTGTGTAATCAGCCCATGTGTTAGATTGTTATATAAGATGTTTGAGCTTTGTTGTGAGCTTTACACTACGAGTGCATCATACGTTTTATTTTGTATTGTTTATAAATAAAGCTTTTTTTTATACGACACTCTTTGTTTCGATAAAATAGTTATTGAAAATAGCGTGATTAAATGATAGGAAAATAACAAGTAACTCATTTACTATGTTGTTTTTATTAATATTCGCAATTAGATTCGGGCTCATATGGTGTTCAAAAACCCTACATTAAGCACATATATATCACCTCCTCCTTTATTGACTTGTCCATGGCTGACTATTTTCTTGATTACAATTTTAGAATGGATTTGTTGCAAACTGTAACTATAAACTTAAAACGGACTAAGACAAAGCCGTTATTAATAATATTTGAAGACGGTTTTTAGTTAAACAGTTATTAATTTCTTTCTCTATATTTGGCAACATAGGTTTCTGGCAAAACTATTAATATGATCGACACTGTAAGATTTTATGATTTGAATGTATGTTCTTTCTATTGATTTCATAAGTATATATACAATTACAAGGGTAGTAGTTTTGGTATACAAGATCTATGCTAAGCTTTATGGACAAGAAACGAATATACGAAACAAGGAAAGTTAGCTATAGTAATTATAATTTCCTAATTATATTATTTACGAGATATGGAGGAAGATACGGGAATATCCTTTACACGCTCCCGCAAGACGGTCGGTCGAAGAGTTAGACCGGTCTTGGAGACCAATAAGTTGAAGCGAGAGCGAGGTAACGGTTTCGTTAAAACATCAGCAATCTGATCGGACCCATTAATGTGCTGAACACGGATAGAACCCAGACGGACTTGTTCACGAACAAAATGGAACGATAGAGCAAGATGTTTCATACGGGAGTGAAATATCGGATTTGCAGAATAGTTGGAGGCACCCAAGTTATCACAGTAAATAGTCGGAGTGTGAGTGACAGATACCCCAAGTTCGGAGAAGAGAGCACGCAGCCAGAGTAGTTCAGCCGTAGTGTCGGAAACTGCTTTGTATTCAGATTCAGTGGTCGAAAGGGAAAGAGCACGTTGTTTCTTGGCAGACCAAGATATGGGATTAGAGCCAAGAAAGACAAGATATCCACCTGTAGAGACGTAGTCATTTTTATCTCCCGCCCAGTCCGCATCACAATAAGCATGGAGAACAAAGGGGGAGGAGCAAAGCAAATGAATACCGAGATGAAGTGTTCCTTTAAGATACCTTAGTAGTATCTTGAGAGCAGTCCAGTGATGTTCAGTCGGATGCGTAAGGAATTGAGCAAGACGGTTCATTGTGAAGGAAATGTCGGGACGAGTCAGTGAAAGATACTGTAGACTACCCACGATAGCACGGTAGTGGGTCTCATCTTGCACCGGGAGAGACGGTTGTCGAAGTAGAGGCAAATCAGTGGACATGGGAGTGGTTGTAGGACGACAGTCAGCCATATTATATTTAAGTAACAAGTCGGATATATATTTTGACTGATTTAGATGCAACCCACGTTTTGTCGGAGTGACTTCAACTCCAAGAAAATAAGACAGAGGGCCTAAATCCTTGAGAGAGAACCGATTCGAGATAGCTTCAATAAATGTGTTTATCGCTTGAATTGATGAACCAGTGACGATAATATCATCCACATAAACAAGAACGAATAGACGAATATTATTCTTATTAAAAACGAACAATGAAGAATCGGAGATAGAATTGACAAACCCGTAGGAAATCAGATAAGTACCTAGTTCAGTGAACCACGCGCGAGGTGCCTGTTTCAGGCCGTATATTGGTTTCAAAAGCTTGCAGATATGAGTCGGATTATTCGTGTCAACAAAACCAGGAGGTTGAGTCATGTATACATCATCGGTTAGACGACCTTGGAGAAATGCGTTGTTGACGTCGAGCTGTCTGAGAGACCAACCGTGAGCAAGAGCAAGACTGAGCATGAGTCGAACCGTAGTTGGTTTAATAACAGGACTAAATGTTTTACAATAATCAATACCAGGACGCTGATTGAAACCCTTCGCAACAAGCCGAGCTTTATGTTGCTTTATCGATCCATCCGGATTATATTTAATTCGAAATATCCATTTGCAACCAATAACATTACGAGTTGGGTCAGCGGGAACGAGGGTCCAGGTGTTTTTTCGGGTGAGAGCTGCGTGTTCAGCAAGCATGGCTTCACGCCATCGAGGGTCGACTAGAGCCTGTTTAATGGTGGTGGGGGTGGCATACGGGGTTTGTAGAGAAGCCGTGTGGGCAGATTTTCGAGGTGGGGAGAAGTATCGCGGGTTGGGTTTAATTATGTTGTGAGATAGGCGAGTGGCATGGCGGGGAGGAGGAGGGGGAGGGGGTGGTGGTGGTGAGGAAGGTGACGTGGTGGGACCAGGTGTGATAGGGGAGGTACGGGGGGAAGATGCAGGGGAAGAAACAGGGGAGGAAGTGTGTGGAGCAGGGGTACTAGGCGTGGTTTCAGGGGTGGTGTTGACAGCTGTGTCGGGTGGTGGATTAGTGGACGGGATTGGTGGTTCAGTGGAGATGGCGGGGAGGTGGAAGGTGGTCCACTGAGCGGGTGAGAGAGCGGCAGTCGGGGTGGTGCCAAGGAGTGCGTTATACGGGAACTCAGTTTCGACAAACCGAACATGTCGAGAGGTATAAATACGGGATGTAACTGGTTCAAGACAGTAAAAGGCGGATTGGGTATTGGAGTAACCCAAGAATACACATGGAGTGGAGCGGGGGTCGAGTTTATGATTAGTATAAGGACGGAGCCATGGGAAACATAAGCAACCGAAGGCATGGAGTTTCGAGTAATTGGGATGAGTATTAAAGAGTTTGAAGAATGGAGATTCATTTTGTAATGTCGAGGTTGGTAATCTGTTTATGAGATAAGATGTCGTGGTGAATGCATATGGCAAGAATTTGGTTGGTATTTGTGCGTGTGAGAGTAAGGCTAACCCGGTTTCGACTATGTGACGGTGACGACTCTCCGCAAACCCGTTGTGTTCGGGAGTATGTGGAGGTGAGGTCAAGTGGGAAACACCAGAGTCGAGAAGCAGTGGAGTCAGTTTGCGGAATTCACCTCCGTTATCGGAATAAAACCGTAACAGAGGCCGGTTGAATTATTTTTCAACTAGGGCTCGAAATTGTTTGAAGATGATGATAGTGTCGGATTTCTTTTGAACTGGAAAAGGCCAAATATAGTGCGTGAAGTGATCGACAAATAAAACATAGTATTTATGTAATTTATTGGAATGAATTGGAGCGGTCCATAAATCAGAAAAAATTAAATCTAGGGGAGTTTTTGAAGTAAGAGACGATAATTGGAACGGAAGTTTCTTACTTTTATTAATTAAGCACGGGGTACAATGTAAATATTCGGAAATATTAAAATTATAGCGAGAATTTAAAAGCTTCAAAGTGGCGGATGACGGGTGTCCTAAGCGGTGATGCCATTGTGTTGAGGAGACGGATGCGACATGTGCACTCGGTGAAGATGGTGTCCACTCATATGTGCCGTGATTAAGCGGACCCTGAAGGAGAACCGCTCCCGTTGTGCGAGCCTTTATAAGAAAAGAATTGGGTGAGAATATAGCAAGGGCATCATTATCGGTGCAAAATTGTTTAATGGAAAATAGATTACGAGAAATTTTTGGAACACATAGAACATTATTAAAAATTAAAGGAATAGGAGAGGAATAGATAGTAAATGAACCTATGTGAGTAATCGGAAGTGAGGAGCCGTCACCAATGATTAAGTCGCCGGGTCCTTCATAGGGATTGTGGAGTGCAAGTGTATTGAGGTCGTGAGTGATATGGTGTGAAGCTCCGGTGTCGATGGTCCAAGCATTCGGGTTCGGGTTTGGTACATGAGTTGCAGTGTGAGCATGTGGTGGGTTGGGACGATACTGACGAGTTGGGAAGACAATCATGGGATAGTCCGCTTTTAGTTTTCGACAATCGGAGGCAACATGGCCTTTGATATCACAGTAATGGCACCTACCTTTGTATGGGGCAGGCTTGTATTCGGGGTTAGTTGATGGTGTGGTGTATTGGGGAGGCTTAGGTGGATACGGGGTGCGTGGGGCATAGGGTTGTCGGTTGTAGGTAGGTCGTGGTTGAGCTGGGTTAGCCGAGGGTTGAAAAGTGGGTGGGTTTGCGGTTTTGTTACGATTAACATGAATTTCATGTTGAATGAGTTTTTCGTGGAGGTCTTCGAAGGATATGGGATTATCTCGAGCTTTGATAGATTCAATGACGGGACCATAAAGATCGTAATTGAGGCCATCAAAGACAACCGTGAGTATGTCTTCAATGTCCATGGGTCGATCAAGTTGTGCAATATCATCGGCGCACGACTTGACGGATTGCATGAATTCGGTTATGGTACCGTCACCTAGCTTGAGAGATTGGAGGCGTGCTTTGAGTTGAAGTTTACGACCTCGGGTCTTTTTGGCAAACGTTGTGGCTAGGGTTGTCCATGCTTCGTGGGAGGTGGTGGCATGAACAATGAGGGGTGCAACGGTTGAGGAGAGGGTGCCGGTGAGAGCGCCAAGAATGAATTGATCTTGACGATACCACGTGAGGTAGGCCGGGTTCGGGGTGACAGCGGTTTTGGTGTCATCGGTTGTGGAAGTGGTGGTGAGGGTTTCGGGTGGGGCCGAGACACTACCATCAAGGTAGTGAAACAGACGGTGACCGTTCATCGTAGCACGGATTTGAAAGCTCCATTGTTTGTATGTGAGGGTGTCGGTTAATTGGATGCAATTTTGGAAGGTGATGGCGGCGATTGGTTTGTTTGGTTCGTCGGAGTTGGGAAGGAGGATGTTGTTGGTTGCCATGGTTAGTTCGAAAGAAAGGGAGGCCGGATGGATGAGTTAGGGTTTGAGACTCAATGATACCATGTAAGATTTTATGATTTGAATGTATGTTCTTTCTATTGATTTCATAAGTATATATACAATTACAAGGGTAGTAGTTTTGGTATACAAGATCTATGCTAAGCTTTATGGACAAGAAACGAATATACGAAACAAGGAAAGTTAGCTATAGTAATTACAATTTCC
Organism: Silene latifolia; assembly: GCF_048544455.1. Lineage (NCBI taxonomy): Eukaryota > Viridiplantae > Streptophyta > Magnoliopsida > Caryophyllales > Caryophyllaceae > Silene > Silene latifolia. The sequence continues at coordinate 134,935,135 of NC_133531.1, forward strand.
TAATTATATTATTTACGAGATATGGAGGAAGATACGGGAATATCCTTTACAGACACTGCTTCAACCGTTGTCTATTAACAATACAATAATGAAAATGTAATATAATGTTGTAGTTTGTCCGTTGTTGTTGCCCTTATGATGTAATATGGCTAGGAGAACCTTGAGTTACTCCCCACTGATTGTGGCATTCATTTATAAAGAATGAACATGTTGAAGCCTATTCTTACATGGGGTTTGATGAGTGACCTAGCGAGCATTGTACTCACAACGATTAACTCTACTTGTTGTAGTTTGCTCTAGTGATTTGTGTAAAATTTGTGCTTAATTAGAGTATCGAGATCCTATCTATATATACTATTAAAAGGCTAAACTAAAGTGTCCAATTAAGTCCACGTAGACAATGCCACGTAGGATAAAAAAGCCACGCAGACATTTGAAGCTCACGTCAGCCGCATAACCCAAATGCCACACACACATTCATACCCAATTACCCCGTCTCTTATCATCACTTTTCCTACCGACAAAGACAATCTCCCTTTTTCCGCTCATTTCGTTAACCGGCATTAATTTATTATTACATGGCATTAATTTAATTCATTTATCTATAAATTAATTTAGTTCACTTATCTATAATATTAAACGATATTATCTATATTCTTAAATGATTTTTGTATATTAAATATATTGTTTTCCCAAATTTATGTAAACCTTTGAAATTTACATCAAATTTTCATAATTTATAGTTAATATTGACATTTTAATTGAAGTTTTTGTGATAAAACATGTTAATAAAATTTATAATTTATAATTAAAATTGAATTTTATGTAATAAAATATGTTAATAAATTAATTAAAACTTATTAATTAAAACTCTTCATATTACTTACCACCCACCATTTTTATTAACATTTTTTCCTATTTAATTCATTTTTATAATTAAACATGGAAATAAATTGACTAAAACTCTTCATAATACTTAACACCCACCAAATTAATTAAATTTTTTTTCCTATTTAATTAATTTTTATAATATAATATGTTAATAAATTGATTAAAACTCTTTATATTACTTAACAGTTAACACCCATAATTTCATTAATATTTTTTTCTATTTAATTCATCTCTTGAGTTTCTCGGCAATCAATTATCTAATTAAATAATACCACAAAATAAATTAAAAATAAAATTAAAATATTGGAATTTATGGTTGTATAATGGCTATAAAACCTATAATAGTTTCTATCTATAAAATCTTATTAAAAAGCTAACTTAAAAAATGTGACATTGCAAGTTTAATTGTGACGTGACAACTTTTAATGTGACATGGTAAAAAAAATGATATGGATTACCAATTTAAGAAAATTAAAAAATATAAGGTATAAACACACAAAAAGAAAGAAAAAAAAATGTAACCCATTGATCTCCTCTCATAATTTTTTTTATTTATTTACTTTATTTATTTAACCATTATTTCCTTTATTTAATGAAATGGCCTTTTAACTTTCCTTTTTTTTTTTTAATATGAGTAGTATATATATCATAACGAGGGAAGAATTACAAGATAAGCAGAACTTTCCTTTTATCATTACTATATATACTCCGTATTTATGTACCATATTTTTTTTTATTTTTCTTTCATTCATAAAATTTTGAGAGAATTTGTAATAGAATTTTTCATATATATAACTATTATATTCACCCTAATTTTCAATTTTATTCAAAAAAATAGCACCTAAAGTATACATAGAAAAGTAAATTAATTGTTTCCTTTTTTATTTTTCTTATGTTTTGTATTAATTTGTTATTATTTTTTGTGTTTGTATTAATATTGCAGGAGAATGAATTTCCAACTTTATTCAAAGAATTGGTAGGTAAGGTATAACTAAAGAACTAAATTAATTATTTCGCTTTTTATTTTTATTATATTTTGAATTAATTAGAATCTTATTAGTTATTTTTTTGTGTTTATATTAATATTGCAGGAGAATGAATTTTCAACTTTATTCAAAAAATTGGTAGGCAAACTATACAATGAGAACTAAATTAGTTGTTTTATTTTTTTTTTTATTATGTTTTGAATTAATTAGAATGTTATTAGTTATTTTTTTGTGTGTGTGTGTGTGTTTGTATTAATATTATAGGAGGATGACATACTCACATATCAATAACAATGCACGAGATTCGAAATAATGGTTATGGATCTTCTTTACAGATTTTTTTCTTGGTTTGGATTACTCTTTCATTTTTGTCAGTTTTTCTTTTTTCTAGAATGGTGTATTAGAAATATCGAATGGTAGCAAAAATCTTTAATAAGTTGTTGACATGTTGTTGTATTATTGTCCTTCACTCTTTCCTACACTTTAGTCTCCTTTGTAACACTTATGTTCTATTTTTATTTTGTCAAACAGGTTACAAATCAAATTGCTTAGCCAAATTATTAAAGTACGATGCACACGTCAATTTGATCTTATCATAGTGTTATAATATGCATAAATAGTAATTAGTTAGAAACCGATTATTATTCTCCAATTCATTGTTTCAATTCCAATGCTTTCAAGCCTTTAAATCTTTTTTTTTCCATCAAATATACTATTCTGTAACTCACAATATTTTTTGGATACCAATTTTTTTTTGAATGATTTGTTTATATTTTATTTTTTCCTGAATTAGGAAAGTCTAATATTTCGTATGAATTATAATAGTATTGTTTTGATTATAATTTTTGATGAATGATCGAATATGAAGAAGCTATGTTTAGAATCGTATATGCATAAATCTCTATTTATTGCGTGATTCCGAGAAATGTGTAATTAGTTTTGCTCATCTTATACTACGAATAATAATTACTAGAGTTCACCTATAAAGTTTTGATCCTTACTTTACTTTATTACTTTTTGTCCCAAATCTAATCTTATATATACTACGGAGTATATTATTATAACACAAAATGTGATATTTTAAATATATGTAATATTTCCTTGGAATTATTTGGAATAGTTGTTAAAGTTGCTCACATAAAAGTTCACGACCGTTTCTTTGCAAGATAAACATAGGGCCAAGTATTTTAAAATGCACCAAAACGACAATAAAAACAGTATCTTCATTCAAGCAATAAAGAGGCAAAATGCAATGTTTGTTGGTGAAAAAAACCATTCATATTCTTTAATCTTTAAGTCGGTCAAAGCAATGGTTAAATAATAAAGACACAATTGAAGAATCACTAATTAAAGAGATAATTGAAGAACCATTAATTAAACAGGCAATTAAAGAATCATTAGCAACTCAAATGTGAAAATTGAGAGTCATTGATTTTTTTTTTCTATAAAATCTCATCAAAATACCAATTCATATTGTCTTATTTGCTATACCAGGTTGTCCAAACCAACATTACCCATCCTTACAAAAGTCAGTTTTTTGTTCTCTCTGTAATTTAGAGTATTTTATTGGAATTTTGTGTCTCATTTTCCCTTTTCTTTCTGTTCATGTATTTATATTTAATAGTTTTAATTGGAGGTGTCAATTCAATTAATTAACTTGATAATTTAATTAACGATGTTATTGTAGGAGGTATGTATATGTTAATGCGATCCTAAATGGATGTGCTTTGAACTTCGCGTAATTATTTTGCATACTCAATAAGAAAGATTGTCCATAAGACCAGAAGTACTCGAAAATTTAATTTGACGGATTATGTCCTCGCTTCAAAATAACCAAGCTATTCACATTTTGGTTTGCGTATCATCAGAATCAAAAATTTGGAGTGTATTAAACTTTTGTTTTAAAATACCGCTCCCTTAGTCGTGTTCATTTTATTTACCTTTTTTTTTAAATTATTTGTGAGTGGTTTTTTAATTAAAATTAAACAAATGATTGAGAGAGGGAGACTACTCCGTATAAGTTATTCACAAATTAAACACTTAAACACGGTCAATTATTAATGATTCCGTGATTTTCACGGGCTCCAAAACTAGTTGTACATTATATAGAGGATTTCTAATTTTTTCTGTTTGTTTTATATTTGGTGATTTTGCAGGTTTTATAATAATAATAATAATAATAATAATAATAATAATAATAATAATAATAATAATAATAATAATAATAATAATAATAATAGTATTATTAATTGAGTACTAATATGAACTGAATTGATCTTAATCCATCCAAATTGAACTTAACAGAACTTAACTTATAAGAACTGAAATTAACTTGTTTAAAAGTGCAAGGCCTAAAACCCATTCGCGCCAATAAGAAGCATGCTTAACGTGCAATGTTTTCAAACTTCGATTACATAAAATGAGGCGTTAAAATGTCGCGTCTCAGCTCAAGTTAGAAATGATCCGCTCGTACAAGGCACAAATCAGAATTGGAGTTATGTATATGAAGAATCGGCTATGCACAGTGAAATAATATCCAAAATCAGGAATCCTTCATCAAATCATAAACAAATGCAAGTTGCCTGTGATTGTTTCTTACTTTGCGATGTATAAATTTGATGTAACTATGTCTACAAAACTCACTTCAACCTACAAATACATACATACTTCTTAAACATTATACACACAAAAAGCAAGAATGGAAAGCATTATTATTAGTAAGAAAATGAGCATGATGATTATGGTCTTGGCGGTATCAGTTCTAGTGTTCATGCCGATAACGCCCTCATCCGCACAAGATTGCTCGGCAACCGATACGGCGATCCATGATGGTTGCATGAATACAGAAACAGATGAGCAAATTCTAACTTGTTGTGGCGCAATTAGTGACGCAATCGCGACGGATACACCATGCCTCTGTCAAGTAATAGCCGCTCTACTTATTGATGATCCCACCTTGGACGTTCAATCATACTTCAACCTTTGTGTCATCGATACGTCTTATGAATCTTTGTGCTCTGGTATTATATTCATTCATTTTATTGCTTTTTTTTCTTAAATTAATTGTTATTTTCTTTAATAATATAATTAACGTTCACATAATTGGTTTAATGTTCAAGATTTTTTGGCGCCAAGTCCACTTGGAGCTTAGCTCGGATGAACTCCCTTCTAAGACATGTAATTCCTTCAACCTAATCCTCCATATACGTTTTTATCATTTATTTTAATGTTAGACCTGTAACTGAATTGAAAAATCACGAGATTTTTATCATTTACATTTTGTCAAGAAAGTGACAACCAAACAAATTCGAATTTTACAAATCATGGTATTTTCTAATCTACGCGGCACGTTGGGCTCGCGTCACATAACAAGTATAAACTTTCAACTCATCTTGTATGTTTCCAAATATAAAGTTTTTTTTTTTTGAGAAAAGATCATTATCATTAATAAAAAGTCATACGACATCTACAACATATGCCAAGTTCAATCGGATACAAATCGATTACAACCATAGGAAATAAATTCTTGTTCAAAGAATGAAACACTGCAACAGAGTCTCTATCATCGATTCGCCGCAAAAGGCTTTCATCCATAAGAGGGTCTCCGAATCTTCCTTGACGAGTATCCATTTCTTTATTATTTCTACATTGTGTCAAGAAATTGACAACCAAACAAATTCGAATTTTACAAATCATTGTATTTTCTAATCCACGCGACACCTTAGGCAAGCGTCACATAACAAAAAGTTTTAACTCATCTTGTATGTTTCCAAACACATAAAGTTTATTGGGATGATGTTAACTTATTAAATTTTTAATTTTAGTTATAACTAAAAGGAATTAATATAATAGTTAGACCTTAATCATCACCTTAAGATTTTGGCTGAAATGGTTCATCTATCATAATTGAGGTCCAACTGTTATATTAATTCTTATTATTATCGATTAATTTCAACGATAATGATTTCATACTATGTTTATTATTGACATTTATAATGGATTTGGACAGAAAAACAAAAGGTCTCGTTCTTGCTATACTATATGGACCAGCGATCAGTGGAACGACGAGTTTAATCTAAAATTCGTTTGATATGTTTTCTTTATACGAGTGATTGTAGTGTGATTGTTCCTTTCGAGAGTGGCATGTATTCTTGTATCAAATGTTTTCTTTGTAATATACGATTAATAAAGTAATCTTGTTGATGAAATGTTATTGGAATTTATATATCTATCTAATCGAATCATGGAAAAAATATGATGCTTGCCTTTTATTGATTATTAATATAACACCCGAGAAAATTCACGGGATTGTTTTTATATATCTATCTAATCAAACCAAAACTAATTCATTATTCAAGGGTTCTCAAACATAAAACAAACTCCTAATTTATTATTCGTCTCGCCCCTCAATGCATCCCAAACAACATCATCCAAACATCGACGAGCATTTAACCTGAATAACCTGAAAATGGGGGGGTCGACAATCAGTCGGGAGTTACTAGATGCTCTCCCAGTCATGTTTTCAACAATTGAATATAACCAACAATCAATAATAATTGAATGCAAAACTAGTAAGCATGTGAGACTATCTATACTCATGAAAAACCAACGCCAACTTACCATCGGACAATGCCATATTAAGACAATCATTTAAATGATAACTCCAAGTTAAACTACATGAGACGACACATGACAACAACCCATTTTATGACACCATGTAGAATCTTAGGACAATCAAACTCAATGTGAGTGTGACCAAAACATACAACCCTTAGAGCGTATAACGAACTCCCTCTGACTAACGGAGCGTATAACGAACTGCCTCCAACTACTAGAGCATATAACGAACTGCCTCTAGCTAAAAGCACAGTGTATAGAATAAACGTCGTTAGAGCGTATAATGAACTGCCTCTAGAAATGGAGCGTATAACAAACTGCCTCCATAATCGGTATGGGCCATATAATGAATTGCATCCACTGTGGATCGTATAACGAACTACATCCACGGTATGTATAGCGTATAACCACTGCCTATATGCCTAAGACCTAGCCAGACCTCTCGGTGCAATAACTGTACACCGAACGACACTCGGGGAACACAGCGTTTAACGACCCCCCCCCCAGAACATAAACCTTAACAATCCCTGAAGGGTAGTGTTTGTTCATTCCGATAGTATATAACTGATACTATCATCATCTATACAACCAAACAACAAGTGCACAGTATAACCGACTGTACCAACAATGCATGAACAACATCATGACTCGACTCATAGAACAGTGTAACCGACTTTACTACTTATCATGTGAAAAGAGTAACCAAAGACATAAGCAAACACAATGTTATACTACAACTGGAAACAACAAATACTAATGATCAATGTTATAGTAACCTTAACCATAACATGAACTTTAAACGTGAGGTTATACTAATTTCGACTATAACTTCAACAAATACCTTCGAGCTTATACCAACCTCAACCATAACCTTGACACGAAACTCAAAGTTATACTAGTTCCAACCATAACCTTAAGCTATAATCTCAGGGTTACGTTAGTTCCAATTATAACATTAGCTCGTAGTTCAAAGTTATAGTAGCTTCGGCTATAACCTTATTCATATTTCCAAGGTTATACCCAAAACAGCCATAACTCGAGTCATAACGTAAAGTTGTACTAGGTTCAGCCATAACTTTGAGCCATATTCTAAAGGTTTTACCAACTTCAACTATAACCCTACGTACTACTCTTGGCCGCACGGTCAAGCCGTCTCTAGGGTTTCACTCGTGAACCCTAGCCGCGTACAAGACACCCATATTAACGCATAAACATTATACGACATGCAATTAAAGCATTAAAACACTTACAAACATATGAAACGTAAATAGTCATGATAATAAACAATCTAACAAGTACCAACTATACAAATCAATCATTAAATCATGTAAATAACATCAATTGGCATAAACACAATTAAAAGCGAAACACCTAGTTACCTTTTGGGCAATTAATAATGCAAATTAATGAAAACCTCCATAAAAGATACGATCCCCAAGGCTTGTCTCCAACACGTGTCAACGTCCCCAAAATCGACATTAAGAATACACTTACCCCAATACATGTAAACACCATGAGCGACTCTTCTTCTTTTTTACCCATTAAAATAAGAGACCTTAAAGGTAGGTCTAAAGGTCCATAGAGGTAAGAGAAAGGTTTGTGGAAATATATTTTGTGTATGAGTTAAGAAGAAGGAAAAATATTCAACAATGGAGTCAAAGGGAGAAAAGAATAACAAAAGACATAAATGGAGGAGGACTTGCGGCAGAGAGCAACATGCTTGCTTGCTTAGGGTTGGGTTTTCTTTTATAGGAGAATTAATAAGTGGGCTTTGACTCCATTAGCTTATATCATGGATTATCTTTTTTTTTTTTTTTTTGATGACGAGGGGGTTGAATCCCCCCCGGGCCCATGCATTCCCGCACCACCACATGGACCATGTAAGCCACCCCTTTTGGGGGCTGCAGTGGCCAAGTGATCATCGCCCCAACTGGTAGTCGAACCCGGGACCTCTCAACTCCTGCATTTCTGCAAGCTTCAAGGTTTAACCCGGCTACCACTGGACTAACACCACTTGGTTATCATGGATTATCTTATTACAAGATGAATTGGGTATTATTAAAACGCTTGGAGAGCATATATAAGAGAGATGATTAATAAATTAAAATAACCAAATGGTGCATGGACATTTTAAGAATACTCCTGACGGAATTTCACTCAGAAAAGTCAATATTCTGTTGACTTTCCTGACGGAAATTCCGTCAGGAGTGTTCAAAAACACGGGATCCTGACGGTTTTTCCGTCAGGACTTTCCTTTCAATTATTGGCTTTTGTCCAATAATTGAAAGGAAGGGTCTGACGGTTATTCCGTCACGATTAGTGAATGTCTGAAGGATTTTTCGTCAGGAGTAGTGAATGTCTGACGGATATTCCGTCAGGATGTGTTGGCGCCGTTGCTTTTTTAAGCGCGCCATTAACCTGTGACGAATTCAGACGGGATTTCCGTCAGTATTAGGTTACTGACGGAAGTTCCGTCACTATTCCGTCAGTTTCCCTAATTATCTGACGGGTTTTAAATTCCGTCCGAATTTCCGTCAGTTTCCCGCATTATTTTTGTAGTGAATCTTCAAAATAATTAATTTAATAAAATACTTTTATAATAAAATATTATTATAAAATACGAGGTGTTACAAAGGAAAGTTGTTAGATATTATATCTTATTATATTATAGTGTTATCCTATTAGGAAAATAATATTACTAAGATTAGGAAACTAGATGTTGATTATATTGTATCTTGTAGTTTAGGTAATTGTAAGAGTCTATCCTACATTATAAATACGGGTCTATGTATTCATATTATTATTAACCTATTCATATATGCAAGTATGGCTTCAAAAGAATAAGAGCAGAGTGGATATGGTGGTTGATGGACCTGAAATGGTCGCTAAGCGGATTATTGAGGAGCTGAAAACAAGAATAAGGGATCGAGTCAAACAGCATATGAGGATTACTAACATAGATTGGCTGAAAAGAATGTAATTGATATCAGTTATATGCTAATTAGATATTCTTCCACTGTATATTACTTTTATTCATTAATATATATATTCACATTTCACAAAAAAAAATTTACCATAAACCTAACAATATTGATCGATCTTAGATTCAGATGATAATAACTCTAAAGTTCGCTGAATTGGGGTTGTGCTTGGTAAAAGTAGATGCGAAGTAGGAAAGGAGAGAACTAAAAGATGAAAACTATTATATATACAATTAAAAGAAGCTTCAGAATGTGTATGTATATATGGGCTCGATCAAGCTAGAAAGATCTATAAGAGTCGAAGTATAAGAAGCAAGCACAGATATCCTGAACGCAAAATGACATCAAGTAAATGCCTCTAGGACGTGGAAATCAATCAGTTCCTAAAAAAATCAACATAAGGAATGAGTTCATATCAATCACATGATTCAGATTCAGAAATAGTTGACACAACAACACTGCAAAACTAAAAATTAAACAAATTTGAGTGATCGAAGCTGCTCATTTAACGTCTATTATTATCTACGGCAATTGAAAGTAAATTCTCCCTTCATTAAACTAAATAACCTCCATTGCGCTTATTTAGGCCCTGTTTGGTAAACAGCGGATTAATTTCAGCATAAGCAGATTGCAAAAGCAGATTATAAATGACAGATTTTATCAGAAGGTTTGACTAGCATATTATAATTAGCAGAATTAATTTGAGTGTTTGGTAATTGACCGATTACGATTAGTATATTGTTACTTTTCTTTGTAAAATGGAGAAAATTTTCCTATTTTACAATATGCTAACCAATATGCTAGGGTAAGCAGCATATTGTAAATCAGCATATTGACCCCAGATATGCTGTTTCAATATGCTGTTTACCAAACACTAAAATTAGCATATTGATTGGTCAAACATGCTAAAACCCTTGAATATGCTAAAAATTGGCCAATATGCTGTTTACCAAACAACGCCTTAATCAAGATGATAAGTAAAACAAGTTTCGCTAAGAAATGGGACAAAATTAGAATAGCACCAGAATATAAATTCAACAACTTTTATATGCTTTACTAAGTTCACTAATATACAAAATGCATAACACTAATCAAAGAATGCATAAACTAATATCAAATTACATACTTTTTTTTTTTGGAAGAAAGTAGTACATTAAATTAAAACACAAGAAAAAAGTACAAAGAGTTCGGGGACATCACGGTGGGGGGTCGGGAGGGAGGGGCTCAATAGCCGCTACAAAGTAAATAGTACATAAACGAAGAACGAAAGGTGGGGCGAAGTCCCAATTAATACAACCATTACTAGGACTACTATCAACTAAACCGACTTTGGCGAGAGCATCTGCAACACCATTGGCCGATCTCTTCTCGAAAGCGATCTTCAACCGGGTGGAGCTTTCCAACAGGTCCCTACACTCAAGAATAACATTAGCAAATTGACCACAGGGCTGGGCCTCGCTCAAAATAGAAGTAACCGCAATGAGGCAGTCCGAGGCAATAATAAAACTATCCATGGACGCAAGGCCGGCTCTTAGACCCTCCCTAATGGCTAAAACCTCACTAACAAAGGGGGTAGGGGCAGGAAAACGTCTAGACCAACCCCGCACCCAAGACCCTAAATCATTCCTGACCACACACCCAATACAAGCTAAGGAGGAGGGGAGGGAGAAAGCCGCATCAACGTTGATTTTAAACCAACCAAGCGGGGGAAGGGCCCAGCTACAAGGGTAGCAAGAGGCAGAGGTAACCACGGATGGAGAGGGTGGTAGACTGGGTGACGAAGCAGCGGCCCAAGACAAGGCAAGATTGATCGTGGCATCACGGAAAAGGAGGGACGGTCTGGGAGGGGTGTCATTGAAAGTAGAGTCACATCTTTGAACCCAAAGGCGCCACAAGATAACGGAAAAAAGGGTAGCCCAAGACGAATTACGAGAGGTACAATTCTCGTGGATCCAGGGTTGGAGGTCGAGAGAAAAGAAAGAATGGTCGACATTGAGGAGGGACCAAACGGAGGAAGCAATACTACAGTCACGAAGGAGGTGGAGAGATGATTCCTTAAGGGAGGGGTTGGGGCACAGGAGGCAAGACGGGGAGGGAATGATGTTTCTTTTGAAGAGAGTCAACTTGTGTGGTAACTTGTCCCACCACACAAGCCAAAGGAAAAACTTGATTTTTGGAAGAGTGGGGAGGTCCCAAAGCCACTCAAGGGTAGGAGTGAAGGTGGGGGGGTGGTTACTCAAATTGAGCAGGGAGGAGTAGGCAGAACTAATCGAAAATTTACCCTTAGGGGCAAGGTTAGTGGTAAGGAGATCAGGTTTGCTGGCGGAGGGGAGGGGAATGGCAAGAATAGTGTTTAACATGTCGTCAGGGAGGACAAAGTCAAGGCTGTCAAAAATCCAAGCGCCATTAATAATGAGAGACTGCAGTTTAGCATTGGAAGAAGAGGAGGTGAGGGGACCCTGAATAACCGCACGGAGGGGGCCAAGGGAGGACCAACAGTCTGACCAAAGGCAGACTGAAGCTCCATCACCGATGGACCAAATGGTGTGGTCCTGGAGGAGGGGGAGACCGACACCCACATTTTTCCAGATGTGGGAGCCCAATCGAAAGGAATAGGGAGAAGGGGTCGGGTACTTGCTTCGAATAGCGACGGAAATCAGGGAGTTCTTGTTCAGAAGAATGTTCCAACTGAGTTTCATCGAGTAGGCATCGTTGAGAGATCGGGCAGCCTTGACACCGAGGCCCCCATGGGCCAAAGGGAGGGTCACCAGATCCCAGTTCGAGAGGTGAAGCTTTTTGGAAGAGGCTCCCGACCAGAGAAAGGATCTAGTAATCTTATCAATATCACTGAGGATGGAGGAGGGGAGGCGAATGCATTGCATGGAGTGAGAGGGAATGGTACTAATAGTGGAGTTGATGAGACAAAGCCTCCCAGCTTTAGATAGAAAATTGGTTTTCCAGTTGGAGAGTTTGGATTGGATCGCCTCCACAATGCCACGAAGGTCAGCTTTTTTGGGTTTGGTCCCTTTGAGAGGGAATCCCAGGTAGGTGCCCAAATTAGAAGTAGCTTTAATGCCAAGGGCGGTTTCAAACATGTTAGTGTGAACGGTTGAGGTGTGCTTAGAGAAGAGGAGTTTGCTTTTTGAGAAATTAATTTTTTGTCCTGAGGAGGAGCAGAAAGTGTGGAGAGTGTCTTGAACGGCGCATAGGTTCTTTTCAGATGCCCGTCCAAAGAGAAGAATGTCATCAGCGAAAAGAAGATGGGAGAAGGAGGCTCCACCTTTACCAAGGGGAAAGGGGGACCAATCAGAGTCATCACAAGACTGGTGAATGAGGGTTGAGAGTGCTTCCATGCACAAGATGAAGAGGTAGGGGGAGAGTGGGTCCCCTTGCCTAATGCCTCTGGAGGGGGAGAAGCTCGAGAGAAGGGTCCCGTTAAGAGCCACCTGGGTAGAGGAGGAGGAGATACAACGCATGATAAGGGAGATAGTATCATTATCAATCCTAGCATTGGACAGACAAAGGCGGACGAAGTCCCATTCAAGACGGTCAAAGGCCTTTTCAAGGTCAAGTTTGAGGGCAAACCAACCAAGTTTGCATTTAGAGGTGTGCATAGAATGGAGGATTTCAGAGGCGATGATGAAATTAGTGTCGGTACCTCGGCCAGGAATAGAACTACCTTGGTTGGGGGAGATAATTTTGTGCATGAAGGGTTTGAGACGGTTAACAATGATTTTAGTGATGATTTTGTATGAGGTGTTGCAGAGGCTAATGGGTCGGAAGTTCTTAATAGTTTGGGGAGTGAGGGTCTTAGGGATGAGGGAAATGGCCGTTTTGTTAATGCACTCAGGTACATATTTAGTGAGAAAGACACGTTGGATGAAGGGAATGAGGTCAACTTTGACAATATGCCAGCAATTCTTGTAAAAGCCAGCATGGAAGCCATCCGGCCCAGGGGCCTTTTTGGATCCAAGGCTGAAGAGGGCGAGGCGTATTTCATCCTCAGACGGAACAGTGTGAACAGTGATGGAAGGGGGGGTGATGGGGATGACCCAGTTGGTGAAAGTTTTATCGGTGGTGTAAAGAGTGTTGAAGAAGTCAGTGATGTGGGCCGCAAGGCCATCATGGCCAGAGATGGTATGGCCGACCTCATCAACTAAGGAAATGATACGGTTAAAGCTTCGACGAAGAGTCACCGATTTTTGGAAGAAAGCAGTGTTTCTATCGCCGTCGATGAGCCAGTTAATACGAGCTCTGTCTTGCCAGTACGAGTTTTCAGAGTCGAGGACCCGATTGAGGTCATGGGTAAGTGAATCATGAAGTTGGTTAAGGTAGTCAGAGTTTGGGGCGTGACAAAGATCACGCTGGACCCCACGAATTCGGGCATTGAGGATATTCTTATTTCTTTGAATGCTGCCAAAGGTATTTCTTGCCCAGGTTGAGAGGGTAAGACTAAGAGAATGTAGTTTGTTTGGGACATCACCAGAGGAAGAAGACCAGGAGGACGCGACAATGGGTAGGAAGCTATGGTCGGACACCCAAAAAGACTCAAATTTGAAGGCCCTAATCGGAGCCCGATTAGGGAGGGTAGGGCACAAAAGGATGGGGCAATGATCAGAGGAAAGACGGGTGAGGTGGACATTGTGGGAGTTGGGGAAATGGTCAAGCCAGGTCTGGTTAACCCACACACGATCAAGTCTCTCAAGGATAGGGTTTTGTCTTCTTTTGTTAGTCCAGGTGAACTTAGGGCCGGAAAATCCAAGGTCAAAGAGGTTGCAAGAATCCATGGATGTTTTATATAAATTGACTCGGTTCCACTTAATACCATTACCACCAAATTTTTCACACGGGTCAGTGATCTCATTAAAGTCGCCAATGCAAACCCAGGGGTGGGAGAGGTTCTGGGAAAGGGTATTCAGGGCAGTCCACAGGTTAACACGATGTTTGAATTTAGGGCTAGCGTAAACGGCAGTTAAAAGAAAGATAAAGTTGTCATGGGATACCTGAGCCACCACGTTGATCATCTGAGAACCTTTGTCCACAAGAGAAATGGCGACATCCCTAGCATTCCAAAGAATGATAATCCCACCAGTAAAGCCGACAGGATCCAAAATTTCCCACGAGTCAAAGGGAAGCTTGCGCACAATGGTCACCGAATTGGGGGAATTGGTGCGGGTTTCAGACAGGATAACAATGTGAGGTTTGTGGGCATTAATGAGGTACGAGAGGTGGGTAGTAAATGACGGTCTGGCAATGCCACGACAATTCCAAAATAAGATATTCATATTGTCAGGGAGGGAGCTGGGAAACGAAGACTCATTCAGACGGGTTGGACTTTTTTCGTCCTCCACTACGCCGAGGTTTTTGTTCAGATGGGGGTTGGGTACGGCGGCTTCCGAGCCTATTAAGGAGAGAAGTGATTCTCGTTGGTCCCAGTCCAGGGCGGCCCAGCTGAGCCAGATGGTCAGGTTTTTCAGAGGGACCGAGGTCCTGAATACTTGAACTGTGTTGGAGTGGCTGGTTACCACAAACTGCCTCTCCACTGAGGTCAACAACAAGACCGTCCTCAATCGAGGCAAAATGGGAGTGGGATCCACTAGAAACTCCAGAGATGGTGGGACGACTGGAGCAAGAGGCGGGTGACCCAAGAATTGAACGTACCACAGAAGGAGGCAGCGGAGGATAGGCGGCAGTATTGTGAGGTCCGCGAGATCGGGGAGGTGAGCTGGTGCTATGAATCGGGAGGGGAGCCGGGTGGTTAGCAGGGACAGGTTTAGGCAAAGGAGAGGGGGGGAATAAGGGTTGGCGAGGATGATTCGTATCATTGGGGCGTGTGCTTGGAGGGAGACGAGGTGAGGTTCGAGGATGAAGATTGTTTGGTTGATTGGGACTTCCGGATTGGTGAGTGGTGGGGGTTGGGAGGAGGCCTTTAGGGGAGCCTCTGGGTGGAGGAGGAGAACGGTCAGGGGAGTGGGAAAAGGCTGGTCGTTGTGGTCTGGGTGGAAGAGGAGTTGGGGTGGGCGGTAAGAGGAGGGGAACAGGCACCGGAGGAGAATGAATTTTGTTGAAGTCATGCGTGGTGGTCTGTTTTTGGGGGGAGTTATTTTTCTTTTTGTTTGCTTTTTGAATGAGGGGGATTAGAGTTTTTATGTTGAAAGTGGGTAAAGGGAAAAGTGGTTGATACAGGTTATGGGATAGGGGTTCGAAAAGAATCTGAAGTTTGACTAGAGAGAGATGGCAGGGGAAGGGAGTTATTTTAGTCAGAAGGATGGGGTCAGGAGAAGGGGACAGGGGAGATAGTAAAGGAGGGAATTTAGGTAGTGGAGTAAAAAGGGAGAATAAACAATTCTCCTTAAAGGGAATAATGGACCAATTCAGACCATGTGATGGGGTCTCGTGTGGCACGTTACTTTTTTCAGACTCAAAAGGAGTGTGTGGCAGGTTTCTTTTCCCAGTCTCAAAAGGAGCAGCAGGACTATGCATAGAATTTTGTGCCATCGGAGTAGGGGCATTGACCACACACGACCCACTGCATTTACTTTGACATTTAAAACAGAACACTTGTTTATCAGCTAGCTTGACATTCTGGCGGAAGGAGCCAATCCAAACACTGGACGGTGGTGGTTTTGATTGGTCGAGGTGGACAGAAATCCGTGCAAACCTCGCGTTATTATTGGTTAAGCCGTTGGAATCACTCTTGATAAACCGGCCGAGAGAGTTGCCGATAGCCCGGAGAATGTCCGGTCGGTGATATTCAATCGGTAACTCAGGTAGAATCAACCAAGTCGGGACGAAATTGATGGTAGCAGTAGATGGTTGGAAATTTGGGCACCATGCTTGGATATGCAGGTAGTGGCCCAAAACGAACCACGGTCCGTTGTTCTTGATGCTTTGTAAATCGGAGGCTTGTTTAATTTTACAGGAGTAAAAACCCCTTCCTAACCCGATCAAAAGGATCGGATCGTGGCAGTTCCAGAGGGAGCGAAGGGAGGACGCAAGGTGAGCGGACTCAATAGATTTACCGGTGAGCTTAATGATTAGAGTATTTTCCCAAGTTAATTTAATCGAGTTTTGGACTGCCGGAGGGAGGAGGACTCTCGGTTCAGCCGAGAATGGGGAAAATGGAGGGGGGATGGTGTTAGGAGAGGGGGTGGCATTATTATGTTGGTCGGAATTTTCTGGGTCAAGAATCGAGCTGGTTAGGGCTGATCGGTAGGTGGCGGAGGTGAGATGGGAGGCGGTTTTTGGGGTGAAGGAGGTTGGTGGAGGCGGGGTGGGTGGATGGGTAAGGGAGTTACTGTTGTGCGCAAGCTGACTCATTGTGGTTGTTGTGCTAGGGATGTGGCCGCGGGAGGGAGGTGGCTGATGGGGTGGTGGTTCAGGTGGTCGGTGGGTTGAAGTTTTTTGTGCCATCTGAGAAAGTTTAGTGGATTATTTTGTGGGTTTTACTTTGTGGGACTCTCTCTCTCTCTCACTACATTTTTGGTTTGAAATTACATACTATTATCCATTTAATGTAACCACGGTATAAACGCATTCAGCCCAACCCTAATTCATATTTTAATCCAAATCCCTTTCACAAACCCTGAGCTTTTAACTATTATTCAACACCGGTAAACGAACCCAAAGAAATGTAATCTGTTGATATATAACCACTATTGAATTTTGAACGGCCATCAATATGGTAAATGTTACAAATTCTGAATAGTCATATAACCTCTGTTATGACTGAGATTTTGACTGAAACAATTGAGCAATTGAATATGTTTCAATTCTCATAAATCTCCATAAATCTCCTTGTTGTAACTCACATATTGTGAGAGTATAAATAATGGATTATCTAAGCATAATCCATCCATCCAACAATAACACAAAACAGTAGTACAATCATAACAAAGCCACCATCATTTGAGCTTTTGGGATTTGGGGTGTGAACAACCTCGGGTGACTCTAGTAGCCATCGGTATCGAGTTTTCGTGGACAGAATTCGGCACGTCGATCTTCGTACCATTCCGCTATTAAGGTACGCATATTCTAACAGTGGTATCAGAGCCGATCGTGTTACGGCTTCTGTCCCGAAATAACATGATTAAAATAAAAAAAAAATCATTTTTTATTATCATGTTATACGACAGCCTCTGATCAAATTTTTTTGTAAACTAATGACTCATATGTTGAATTCATAATAATGTTTACATACCAGTTTAATTCATATGTTGAATTTACAATAATAATTACAGCCCCGCTTTGTTGTTGACTCTATTTCGTAAATTGGACTCTTACCCGTATTCCGCCTTCGGTCTCGAGATTATCGCATATATCCTTAAGCGATCAGCCTTCGTGTGTGTCACGAACCACCATTTGATAACGAAAAGAGGGGCGTGTGTGTCACGCACCGGCACTGGTTTTGACGCATTGAGCGCGTAAGTCGCCTCAGATGTCTCCACTCTCGACCGGCGCCGATCTATGTGGTGGCGGCAGCGAATCTGATGAACCCAATTTTTTTTATTTGGTATGAAATCAGAGAAATGGATAAAGATGGGTTCTTTATCTATTCCATTTCAAAGAAAAGGACAGGGAAGGAGTTTGAGTAAAGGGGTATTTTTTTATTTTATAAAAGAAGAGATAATTTTATTTGTTTTCTTTAGATCAACCGACATATGCTGCAATACTAATAAGTACGGAGTATTTTTTTTAATTGAAAGGAAATCAAAAGCTTTAGTGGGCTCCTGTTTCTTCAATTTAGCATGTGTTTTTTCTTTTACTGCGACACATTATGAGTACCATATTGTCACTCAAGTTAATGTACTGCTTTTTTTTTAAACTATATACGAATTTGTTTTGTGTACAAGTTTACTGCATTATATATTGAAATATGTTTTCAAGTCTACTTTATTTTAATAATGTAAATCCGTTTTACATGTTATTAAAATCTAAAGTGATATTAAATATGCTAATTTGTTTAGCTTAAATTTATTAATGATACGAATTTGTTTCGTAGTAATTTTATGAGGAAAAATTAAGTTTATAGAGTTTTATTATTTATGTCATTTTGTGATGATTATGAGCATAGCGAAATTTTCGAACATGTGATATAAACAATAAAAATCTTGGGATAATTTAATTTTTTCCAGCGTGCCTAATGTCCATTATGTTAATATATACTTGTAGATGGCTAAAAATATGGTTGGTGACTTGTCCACGACTGAAAAGCTAGATGGTACTAACTATGATATCTGGCGTAGGAAGATTCAGTATCTTCTTAATGAACGCGAGGTACTTGAAACCTTGACAACTACTGTGGCTAAGCCTCAAGAAACTGAGAAAACTGAGGATTTGGCTAAGTATAATGAAAACTTGAAAGCACATGATGAGTGGTTCAAAAAGGATCGTTCTGCACGCTTTACTATGTTGTTCTGCATGCACAATGATTTAATTGGTGAGTTTGAAATGTGTCCTACTGCTAAGGACATGTGGGACAAGCTTAAGATCTCGTTTGGTCAAACTTCGGCAACGAGGCTCCGTGCCTTGAACCTGAAGTGGATGGATTATTCGATTGATCCTAAACATAATGTGACTGAACACTTACGTGTCATGAGTGCCATGATACGTGATCTGAAAGCTGCTGGGCGAGATGTGCCCGATGAGGAGCAAGTAGTGAATGTGCTTCGCTCTCTTCCCTCCGATACTGAGGAATGGAAGAATTTTAAGCTCCTCATGTCTCATAGTGAAAATATCAAGACTTTCACTGAACTTGCCAAACATGTGGAAATGGAGGTAGAGCGTCAAAAGGCGCTCAAACCACCTACTCCTGCTGCTGCACTTGTTGTTCATAATAAGTTTAAGAACAACAAGGGTAAGAGGGGCAAGAAAGGGAGACGCCCTATAAAGCCTCTTGGACCACAAGATGGAATCCAAAAGCAACAAAAGGCAAAAGAGCCTAAAGAGGTCAATTTAGCGCGTGTGAAGTGCTTCAATTGTGAGAAGAGAGGTCACTTTGCTCGTGAGTGTCCCGAGCCAAAGAAGGTACCTATCTTCTCTAATGATCATGATTTACTTGTATGTTCCCATGCATTAGTTGCTAATTCTCTTCCTAATTGGATTGTAGATACGGAGGCGAGCAAGCACATAGTTCGTGACCGTGATGGTTTTATGGACTATCATCGTTTTCCGGTGGGTTCACAAACCGTCATGCTTGGGAACGGTAGTGAGGAAGATGTCCTTGGAACTGGTACCTATCAAATAAAGCTTCGTGGAGGCAATACGATGCTTCTACACGATGCCCTCTACGCACCTGGGGTGCGATGTTGCTTAGTTTCAGTAATTAGTTTATTGAAATTAGGATTTGTTTTCAATTTTAAAGATGAGTTTGGAAATTCTGTATCATGGCGATGTGTTTGGCCATGGTATTTTGAAAAATGGTTTCTTTGTACTAGACTTGGATGATATTTACGATAATTCATCTTATGCTTTTGTTTCTCATTTTGATGTTGATTCAGAATCTGTTAAGTGGCATGCTAGACTTGGTCATATTGGCCAGGAAAGAATGAACAGACTAGCTAAAGATGGTCTTTTGGATCGGCTTACTAGGGTTAAGTTGCCCATATGTGAGCCTTGTCTAGCTGGTAAAGCAAGCAAGAATCCTTTTGGTAAGGCTTCAAGAGCTCTATGTCCTTTAGAGCTAATCCATTCTGACATTTGTGGGCCTTTAAATATAAGGGCTCGTCATGGTGCTATATATTTCCTCACTTTTATTGATGACTATACACGTTTTGGTTTTGTGTATTTGTTGTCTCGTCGTTATGAAGCACTTGATACGTTCAAGCGTTTTGTAGCGGAAGTTGAAAATCAATTGGATCGAAAAGTAAAGACTCTTCGAACCGATCGTGGTCGTGAATACCTTTCTGATATGTTCAAAGGGTTTTGTGAGGAAAAGGGTATACGTAGACAACTTACGATCCCTCATACTCCACAACAAAATGGTGTTGCGGAGAGAAGGAATCGTACCTTACTTGACATGGTTAGGTCGATGATGGCTCAAGCCAACCTACCAATTAGTTATTGGGGAGATGCGTTGCTTACGGCAGCCTACATTCTCAACCGTGTACCAAGTAAAAGTGTACCCCTCACACCATATGAGTTGTGGTATGAGAGAAAGCCCTCTTTGGATCATTTGCGCCCGTGGGGTTCGGCTGGCTATGTGCATAACCCGACCCATAAACATGGCAAACTTGGTCCAAGAGCCACCAAAATGGTGTTCATTAGATATCCTGAGCATTCCAAGGGATATGTTATGTATGGTGAGCACCCAAATGGTGGCACGACCGAGATTGATTCTCGTAATGTCATTTTTCTTGAGGATGAGTTCCCAAGTATTGGTGAAATTAATAAAGATCTCGAGTTGTATGAGTTACAACAACCATCTCTAGGTGAAGAAGGGGAATTTAGAACTCTCGAAGTCACCAGAGATGGTGAAGTCCCATCTAATGGTGTGAATGATGGGAATAGTCCCGTAATTCAAGAAGATGGAAATTTGCCTATTAGTGAAAATCCACTTGAAATTGAGGTAAGTCCTCAACCCTCAAGTGAAGAACATGAGATTAGTTCCCAAGTTCAAGATCCCATTTCTTTAGAAGATAGTGGGAGAGATACTTCACTTAATGGTATTGAACGTAAGAGTAAAAGAGGGAGAGTTCCTCGACGATATTTTGATATCGAGGAGCGAGCATTCCTTTGCGCTATTACGGAGATCGATGAGCCTACTTCTTTTAGGGAAGCTATGGATTCACCAAATAGTCAAGAGTGGATGAATGCTATGAAGGATGAGTTGGACTCTATGACAAGGAATGGAGTTTGGGAACTTGTTGACCTTCCGCCTAAACGTAAGTCAATTGGAAACAAATGGGTTTTCAAAGTTAAACGTAAAGCGGATGGGTCAATTGATAAGTTCAAGGCCCGATTGGTGGCGAAAGGTTTTACCCAAATTGAGGGTATAGACTATGATGAGACATTTTCTCCTGTGGTGAGACTTGCCTCTATTCGCCTCCTGCTAGCCCTAGTTGCCCATTTGGACTTGGAGTTAATCCAAATGGACGTAAAGACTGCTTTCCTCAATGGGACGCTTGAGGAAGAGATCTATATGGATCAACCTATTGGGTTTGTCTCAAAAGGTGAAGATGACAAAGTGTGTCGTCTTAAAAGATCCATATATGGTCTAAAGCAATCTTCTAGGCGATGGTACTTCAGATTCCATGAGGCCATAACTGAGTTTGGTTTCTATATGGTAGATGAAGACCATTGTGTGTATGTCAATAAAACTGCAAAGGGGATTATGTTTCTCTCGTTGTATGTTGATGATATACTCCTAGCTGGTGACAACTTGGAGATGATTAATGCCGCTAAGCAGTGGCTATCCTCTGTCTTTGAGATGAAGGATATGGGTGAAGCTAGGTATGTCCTAGGCGTGGAAATTATGAGAGATCGTTCTAAGAAACTTCTTGGTTTGTCTCAAGAGTCATATATTAAAAAAGTGTTAGAACGATTTAGAATGCATAATTCCAAACCCATTGACACTCCAGTTGAAAAGGGTAAAACTCTAAGCCTTGATCAATGTCCTAAAACAGATTCAGAAAAGAAGCAAATGAACAATGTTCCATATGCTAGTGCGATTGGTAGTTTGATGTATGCCATGTTGTGTACACGGCCAGACATCTGCTATGCGGTTGGCTTGGTGAGTCGTTTCCAAAGCAACCCAGGACCTGCACACTGGCAAGGAGTCAAGAGAATCATGCGTTATCTTCGTGGTACAAGTGATCTAGTCCTATGTTTTCAAGGTGGAGACTTGAGGCTAAAGGGTTATTCGGATGCCGATTGGGGTGGTGATTTAGATGAATCTAAATCGACCTCGGGATATGCTTTTATCCTTAGTGGAGGCGCAATATCCTGGTGCAAAGAAGAAGCAAGATTGTATTGCTTTGTCGACTATGGAAGCGAGTATGTCGCTACTAGCCTTGCCGTTCGGGAGGCAATGTGGCTAAGGTGTTTTCTTCAGGATCCGAAACTTACTCCTAAAGTTGATGAACTGTTGAAATGTTTTGTGACAATCTCGCTATCCGTTTGCCCAAGATCCGAAATTCCATAGAAAGACCAAACACATTAAGAGGCGTTATCATTTTGTTCGAGACGCCATAAAGAATAAAGAGATAGCCATTAAGTATATATCGACTAACAAGATGATAGCTGATCCGTTAACTAAGCCTATTCCTAGAGATGTGTTCCGAGCTCATGTTAGGAGCTTAGGTTTGCAGAGGTTTTAGTTTTATGCTTATAATCTTGTTTAATGTTTTTGGCATGTATTGGATAATGGACTTCTATTGAGCATTATGGAATAAAATTTGGTTTTTCTTCTATGAAATGTTCATGAGCATATGTTGCAGGTTAAAGGCACGTTAGAGATGTCACCAAGCTATATGATGCCTAGTCACACAGGTAATCGCCTTGATGCTAGTGGAGCATCAAGATGAGACTGAGTCATGTTAGCACTTTGTGTGTATGGATGATGAAATTTATACTTGTGTAGTATAAATGATGCATTGACTCATTACATAGTCGCCTTAGTATGTCTAAGATGAGACTCCAAAAGAGTCGAGTATGGAATACATGTCTTTCATACTAAAGCTTCTGAAACCGAATCTTGAGTGTAGGATTGATCATTGTGTATGTCAATCAGGCGACTCGGGTTAGATACTTATGTAGTATCTAGACTTTGATTCGCACGACATAGAAGAGTGGCATGCCCACCGTAGTGGGAGCTATGTTGTGACACATATATCATACTATGTGTGTTTTGTCGACCGTTAGGAGTGATGAGATGATTCCCTAACTGTTCTTTGTGTGAGCCCTTTTGATTTGTGTGTCCTATTTTGGTACGAAGCCCTTTGACTTAGAGCTGTGAGATGAAATTGAGATTTGATGTTGCTACTTTAGCGTGATTTCGGAGAATCATAAAGTCGTTGGTTCAACGGGTCATGTTAGGAAAGCAGTCGAGTTGAGATGGATTTTCATTAGCGTCTAAGGAATGGTCAATTCAACTACACCATGTTAAGCCCGGCCGGCGGTTATATTGTGTATATAACTACGTAACATGTTATAGCATAAAGGACAAAGTGTATCTTTGCGGTGTTGTTTGAATGATCTGGGGAATCGTTATTGTGAAAGTGTTATGTTAGTTTGATGGTGACTTAATATAACACTACTTGTTACATATTGGTCGCACGCCCCATTTTCCTGTATGAGATGTGATTGATAGTTTTGTTAAGATATATTGTGATAAGCTTGGCTGTGTGACCAAGTGGGAGCATTGACTCGGTTGTGTGGCCGAGTGGGAGTATTGAATTTTGAACGGCCATCAATATGGTAAATGTTACAAATTCTGAATAGTCATATAACCTCTGTTATGACTGAGATTTTGACTGAAACAATTGAGCAATTGAATATGTTTCAATTCTCATAAATCTCCATAAATCTCCTTGTTGTAACTCACATATTGTGAGAGTATAAATAATGGATTATCTAAGCATAATCCATCCATCCAACAATAACACAAAACAGTAGTACAATCATAACAAAGCCACCATCATTTGAGCTTTTGGGATTTGGGGTGTGAACAACCTCGGGTGACTCTAGTAGCCATCGGTATCGAGTTTTCGTGGACAGAATTCGGCACGTCGATCTTCGTACCATCACGCAAACAATTGTGTGATTCGAGATTTATGAATAATTTGATTAAGAACTTTTTGCTTAAATGGGGTTCAAACCCAAACTATTTAATAAAATAGGGCGGGTTTGAAACTATTTACCAAAAATGGGTCCACGTCAGCATTTCCGCCTTTTTCTTTTTTTTTTTTTTAAGAAATTTGACATATCTCGCTGTCCCGGACAGCGAGAATATACAGAGGGCGATTTTGCATATTAGACTACTTGACATGCTACTTTCGTTGTCTCCGTTCTCCTTGCTCCGACAACCAAATAATGAAATACCACCACCATCCCCTTCTTCTCACTTCCCTTATCATATACATATCATTGTTTGAGTTATTAGCTTCATGGTTAGTGCAAAAAACGACTCGCAATATAGCCATTTACTAATAGTTCTATTCATCTCACTTCCCTTCTCTTCTTCAATGACGGTGCCGTTAGTCACGCTTTATTAGAAAAGGAGTATGATCTTTCAAAGCTGACCATGATTCCTACCGTATAGTGTATATCACTATTACCATAATTCCTACTGTATATCACTCACTATCAATATAAATGGATTTTTGCGAAACCGAAATTCTTAGCGAACGGCGATATTGCGGGTCATGTTTTGCACAAACCACGGAGCTAATAACTCGAACAAAGATGTGTATATGATAAGGGAAGTGAGTAGAAGAGAATGTGGGTTGTATTTCGTCATTTGGTGGTCGGAGCAAGGAGAACGGAGACAACGAAAGTAGCTTGTCAAGTATGTTAATATACAAGCTTTTCGTCCCGGATAAGCCAGTAGTATGTCTGAGTCCAGCTTTTGTGCATTATGCTTGTTTTTGCCTTTTGCCCTCTATAGATTCTCGCTGTCCGGGACAGCGAGATATGTCGAATTTCTTAAAAAAAAAAAAATGCGGAAATGCTGACGTGGACCCATTTTTGGTAAATAGTTTGAAACCCGCCCTATTTTGTTAAATAGTTTGGGTTTGAACCCCATTTAAGCAAAAAGTTCTTTGATTAATTTAGGTTATACCTTGCAAACACGAAGAGAAGATGGAGGTCGTCGATAGGAGAGGAAGGTCAACGGTTGAGAAAATGCAGATGCCATGAGGGATGGTGGTGGCAGCGTCATCGTCATAGTTGCTCTCTCGTGCATGAATGGCAACGAGAGTGGTTGTCGTTGGCCAGAGACGAGGGTAGTGCGTGATGGACGTATTGGGCGTTGACGACGACGGCGGTGTCAAATCGATCGTCAATGGCAGGTGGTGGAGGGCAAGGGAGCCGTGGGTGGGGACCGGTGAGCATATTAAGGGAGTGTGGCTATGTGAGTGTGTTAGGGTTGAGGGAGGTTTGATCGTCCATTAGTGCGCTTTTCAGTTTCCCCAACCGCCTCTTACGTACTGCCGATTCCCATCCACCTGTCTTCTTTTTCAACAAACAGACCTCTCTCCGAAACACCGCAACACGACCTCATCAATAACGTAGAAAGTAAAAGGAGAGATGTAAAAAGAATCACCCAAAATACCAAGAGAAAAAAAGGTAATGTACAAGATTACAAAAAGATTACAAAGGAAGATGAGAATAGTTTCAACCAACCATTCAATTTAGCATTGTATACATCACTGTGAGTCTGTGATGACAAAACATGTTCTAATACATCGACAATGCAGGGAGAACCGGAGAAATTACAATGCATCCCAATCCTTATTGCTAACAATGCAAGACATATACAAGTAGAGATAATAGTACATCTCATAATCATCTGAGCACATTACAATACAGATCTAAAATAAATAAATTAAAATGCAAAATTAAATTAAGTTCTAGTGCACACCACTCGAATTAAACAAGTGGTTGAAGCCCTTGGAGAATCCTTCAATGTAGTCTCAAACAACATATGATCATTTTTCGGAACATGACATCTGCTGGGTGGAGATAAGCATATAACAACCAACTCCTGCAAAAGTGATGCCTTACTCAGAAAAAATTTGAGTAAGTTAAACTCCCGTGTTATCCCAAAGTATTCTTTTATAACAATTTGTTTGAGACTAGACTTCAAACATTGGGGGATCGCTTCAGTTGCTTTTGTTTTCCAACCCTGATCTTCCAGATCAGCTACCACAGGATTTGAAGCGTCACTGAAGCTATTAACAAATAACCCCTGAAACAGACACAAAAATCACTTGATTATACTATAGCACGTATAGTGTTGGTTAGAATATTATGGAATGAAGTTAGCAAGATCGTCAACCAACATGCAACCAACATTCATTAGGTCATATATCTCAAACACTAAAATAAATCTAATTTTGAATCAACAATAATTAACTACTTTGTCTGTTCCAATCATTTGCTTACCTTTTTATTAAAATATTTCTCATAGAATATAAAAGGTAAACAAATGATTACGACACGGTGTCGTATTAAAATATTTCTCATAGAATATAAAAGGTAAACAAATGATTACGACACGGTGTCGTGTCCGACACGTGTTGGAGTGTCGGACACGGCTATTTTGGGTGAATTTTCCTATTTTGTGGTCTTAATTGAAGTGTCGTGTCGGACACGCGACACAGTAGTTAAGTGAAGTGTCAGAGTAACCTAGAATAAAACCAAACTTTACACTCCAATTTTGGAATCAAAGTGTGAGATGCATATGTCCTCTATATGCAACATTTGAATGGCACCAATTACTAATTTTACAAGTAACTTGTAAATTTACAAGGTACTAAAAAATACTCCCTCCTATTCTAGATAAACCTCCCTATTCATTGGGGGCACTAGAATCAAGGAGGGGGATTAAAATAAGGTAAAATATCGTAGTGGGGTTTGGTAATTGGAGAGAGGGAAGCTATTGTGGGGTATTATTGTGGCTGAGGTGATTAAAATAAGTATTGTTATGGGGTGAGGTGGGGTATTGTTGTGGGTTAAGGTGATTAAAATAAGTATAAAACTTTTCTAAATAAGGAAATAGGGAAGGTATTGTGAATAGATGAAAAAAGAAAGAGGGAAGTTTATGTAGAATAGGAGGGAGTAAAAGAATAGGAATATTTCCACTCTAAAATGTCTTTCTTCTTATAAAAGACTAAAATCAATAAAGCTATCATGATAGAAGCAAACCAAGGAACATTTTCCCCGCCTGCTCCGCACCTCTAAGGCTCTAATACCCTTGACAAATCACAAAGCAACACCTAACACCATCCACCGGTTTTTTTTTTTTACAACAAACAAACCGCTCGCTGAAAGACCGCAACACGACCTCATCAATAATGTAGAAATGGAGGAGGGCAGGTGTAAGAAAGAAAAGTAACGCGAAGGATATTAAAGGAAAAGTACAAGATTACAGAAGAAGGAAAGGAAGGAAGCTAAGAGCAATTTCAAGCAACCACAATTAGTCACCAAGACTTATGTTTTCCCCCATAAACCACGCTAATAGGAACGCTTATCAAGCACAAATCAACCAACGGTTTATGAACATCTCTATCTTTTTTTCAAGACTTAAGGCCAATGAGTTAGAATGATACCCCGACCACACCTTTCAAGATGAGGTGTAAATAATTGAGAGAAAGGAAATTAATAATCAGCAGTGAAAATCTTGGGGGCAATTTGGAGAGGATAATATGCGCCAATGTGAAGACAAAACAGCAGTCGTATCCAGACAAGCATGTTCTAATACATTGACAATGCAGGGAGAAGTTACAATGCATCCCAATCCTTGTTGCTCACGATGCATGATATACACAAGTAGAGATAATAGTACATCTCATGATCATATAAGCACATCACAGTACTGATCTAGAAAACGCAAAACTAAATTGAATAGAGCAACATGTACTAACCTCTGGGAAAACAAGTGTTTCTAAGCTCGGTGAACAAGTGAGAATGTCCAGCAGCAGTTTATCCCACCTCGCCTCGATTATATTCGGACCCAACTCTAAGGTTTTTAAATGATGAAACACGGGCATTTGATCTTTAAACTCACCTCCATAATACATGTTCTGCAATTAAAGGGTAACGAGTGATCACTTACTCTTACAAATTTATAAAGGGAAACGACTATTGGCCCCGCTTTAAGTTACTACTCATACAAAAAATTGCCCACAGTATAAAAAATAAAATGTCTCTAACAAAATGCAAGAGGCCAAGAGACAAACCTCAACACAATTATAGAGCAGAGATAAACGCTGAACGTTCGACAGCACTCTGAAAAGGTTAAGCTGAATCTGAAGAGAGATTTCGTTGGACTCATGTGGCAAAGGAGACCAAATGGTGATGGTAGCTTGAATGAGAGCATTCATAGTTGTGATAGAGTAGCGAGATGCTAAATTGTCGTCATAGTCAAAATACTGCAAATTAGGGGTATCAATAAGCACAAGGTCACTGTATTTGTCTTGATCCCTATTCCGAATAATTAATTCCAATCTCCTAAGAGAATGGGAAGAAATGATCAGACGATTTGATAGGTCCCACCAACAATTACAAACAGCAAGGTCTTCAAGGGAAGGACAGCTGGAAACTAATCTAGTAATGAAATCCTCAACTATGGAAAAGCAACGGAGGTGAAGTAGTTTTAAGTTGGGGAGGAAGACGGGGAAAATTTCAGCGCCATTGAGTTTGAGATTGGAATCAAGCTTCAACACCTCCAGGGATTGACACGCAAATATTCCTGGAGGAACCTCACAATGAGAAGGCGAGCTTACATGAAAGAAGAGGTCAAGCTCCCTAAGGCCACGGAGGACGAACGGGTAAGAGAGCCAGGTACTAAGTCGGGAAGGTTCAATAACAGGGTAACAGTCTCCATAACAATCATGCGTGCAAGATTTTCCAAGACTACAAATGTGGCTGGTTTTATCCCCACCGATACCAAATCTAAAACGGGTAAGAGGCTGGCCAGACTGAGATAATTTATGTAATACATCATCAACAAATAAGTTGAAAAGAGGGAAGCGGTCAACCAAATGGGGATATTCCAAATCTACACATGCTATCAAAGTGAAAGCACGTCTCCTCATACTCTTGGACAATACTTGCATAGCAGCCACATCCTTAGTTGGGAGCATAGACAATATTTGGCTCAGCAATTCGTCTGGCAAACTACTTAATCTATCCACACCACATGGCTGCAACGATGTTTTCCATCGTTTCAAATTCGGATGCATATAGTTTTCACGCCGCTTCCTGAACAACAACAACAACAACAACAACAAATCAAACAAAGCAACAGATATGTAGTGGTGATTTAGCTAATTACTACTGCAATATTAACTATTATAATCAAATCAAATCATAGTCGAAAGTTGCAAACTTTAAATCAAACAAAGCAAACAGATAGGAGGTGTAATTAATTAAGATGGTGATTTAGCTAATTATTCTAATCAAATCGAAAGTTGCAAACTTTTGCACATAAACAAAACATTTATCCATTAAAAACATCAAATTAAACAAAGCAACAGAAAGGAAGTTGGTGATTTAGCTAATTACTACTAACGATTCTAATCGAATCAAATCAAATCGAAAGTTGCAAACTTTTGTACATAAACAAAACATTTGTCCATTAATTATTAATTCGATGAATCCAGCGATTAAGTTAAAATCAATAACTTACATATAAACAGTAATAGTTGAAATCAATAACTTACATGTTTGATTAATTTTTGGTAGAAAAGCACCAGGCCACCAATGGAAGAGGAGGATGAGGAGATGAAGAGATATGAATAAGATTAACCGAAAGACAAACGAAAAAATTAAATTAAATTTTAGAATGAGCGGGAATTCGGGATGGAGGGAATACTCCTCACGCAAAATAATTGCCAATATAAATATTATATATAATATATATGGGGTTCAAATTTAATTTACATCTAGACCACTGGGTTTAGAATAGGACTAGAAAAATTGGTAATGAGAATTAGGAAATTTACTAGGTTTCGTGTAAAAAAATTGTACCAGCGACATGCCGACATCTATTTATATTAAAAGAGACTAGTTGGAAAGCACAGAGCTTTGGTTGGGATTATCTATAAAAATATATTTTTAAGTTAATAAAAAAAGTTCAACTATGTTGAATCATGAATCATGATTGGAAAAAAAATCTTGGTAGATGTAGTTGATGATCGATAAGTATTAGTGTTTTAGCATAAGAGATTTGTCATTCAATAGTATTATATCAAGTGACATAATTATAGTATGTAGTTAACTTTTTCATTATTACAGGTACAACATGTTTTTAATTAAATACAAAACGCTATCTCTATAAACATGGTGCATTTCACCAAAATGAACCCTTAATAATGGAGACATGTCTTTATTCATTTTGTAAATTATTTTAACATACAACAACTACGTAAAACTAAATGATGTTACGTAAAGCAATAGGTATCATAATGATATATATTCAATGTGTTCAGAGTATTGCACCAAAAAAATTGTGTTCTGAGTAAATATTAGATCTCTTACAACATAATTTTACCTTGACTATCTATAATTAAGAGTATTTAATCTATAAATATTATTAAAAGGCTAGACATTAAACTCCACGTAGATAAATATGACATGGCAACAATTAATTGTGACGTGGCAATATAGTCCACGTGGAAATATGTAGTTAACTTTTTCATTAATACAGGTACAATATGTTTTTAATTATATAATAAACGTTATCTCTATAAACATGGTGCATTTCACCAAAATGAACCATTAATAATGGAGACATGTATTTATACATTTTGCAAATTATTTTAACCTACAACAACTACGTAAAACTGAATGATTTTACGTAAAGCAATAGGTATCATAATGATATATATTCAATGTGTTCAAAGTATTGCACCAAAAAAAATGTGTTCTGAGTAAATACTAGTTTTAAACCCGTGCAAAATTGCACGGGTATGTATTTGGGCCGGTATTAATATTTTTAGATGAATTTTTTTTTTTTTTTGCATTTCTATTGTAGTTATCTAGTTGGTCTAAATCAGCGATCTACATAGTTAATGTTTACACTTGTTTTAAGTACTTGTTCACATTCAATGGTTTAAGAGGGAATAATGTAATATACTATTGTAAATAAAATTTGCATACATAAAAAACTTTACATAATCATTGTCACCTACCATTTTCGGTGTGCGCGGCTGATAGAAAAGTTGCCGAGTTTTTTTACTGTAAGTAATTACTCCGTCATGATTTTTTTTTTAAACTATATCGTACTATCTAGTTTTTAAAAATTATGCAAATTATGTAATTTATTTGCATTATATGTGATTCATTCCCGTAATTAAATGTAATTTCTTTTCGTAATTATGTAATTTTATTATTATGTAATTTTTTTTTTAATTATGTAATTCATTCCGATTATTTGTAATTAATTTCATTTATTCCGATTTGTAATTCATCCCGCTTATATGCAATTAATTTCATTTATTCCGAATGTAAAATTATTTCATAGTATTTTTTCTAAGACGGAAATTGTCGCATGTTTGTATTGGCGGACGATTTGAAGAAATTAATTCTTTACACACCAACGGGTCCCACCATAACCTGAATTTCCCAAAAAAAAAAAAAGAAAGTTGTACAAATGACGTGCGCATCCTACATTCAGCATTGTCTTCTGAATTAATAAAGATAAGATTAGATCTCTTACAACATAATTTTACCTTGACTATATATAATTAAGAGTATTTAATCTATAAACTAGTTTTGGAGCCCGTGAAAATCACGGGATCGTTAATAATTGACTATGTTTAAGTGTTTAATTTGTGAATAACTTATATGAGTAACCCCCCTCTCTCAATCATTTATTTAATTTTAATTAAAAAACCACTCACAAATAATTAAAAAAAAGGTAAATAAATGAACACGACTGAGGGAGCGGTATTTTAAAATAAAAGTTTAATACACTCCAAATTTTTGATTCTGGATGATACGCAAACCAAAATGTGAATAGCTTGGTTGTTTTGAAGCGAGGACACAATCCGTCAAATTGAATTTTCGGATACTTCTGGTCTTATGGACAATCTTGACGCCATAGAAGTATTGGAACATGAATTTGCGCTCCATTGTCGTCCCATGTTTTCAAAGAATTTTAAAAAATGAGTACAAGTTCCTACCAATAAAACAAAACATTAAAAGAAGTCACCGTTCCATATATGAACAAATTGCATTGAAATTTATTTTCTACTACATATGCAGTTAAAAACTCATAACTTCGAAATATATGGCATGATTACTTTTCATTCATTATCATTTCTTTCTCTACAAAAATATAACCTTCTTATTACTTCACTTATAGTAAGTACACATATAGATATAGAATTTAAATAAATACTCCCGTAAAATCCTAAAACTCGTACAATATGGATAATTATGCTAGTCTCGTAAAAATATTTCTTATTGGGTATGCAAAATAATTACGCGAAGTTCAAAGCACATCCATTTTAGGATCGCATTAACATGTACATACCTCCTACAATAACATCATTAATTAAATTATCAAGTTAATTAATTGAATTGACACCTCCAGTTAAGACACAAAATTCCAATAAAATACACTAAATTACAAAGATAACAAAAAAACTGACTTTTGTAAGGACAGGTAATGTTGGTTTGGACAACCTGATATCAAATAAGACAATATGAATTGGTATTTTGATGAGATTTTGTAGAAAGAAAATCAATGACTCAATTTTCTTGTTTGAGTTGCTAATGATTCTTTAATTGCATGTTTAATTAGTGGTTCTTCAATTGCCTCTTTAATTAGTGATTCTTCAATTGTCTCTTTATTATTTAACCATTGCTTTGACCGGCTTAAAGATTATAGAATAGGAATAGCTTTTTTCACCAACAAACATTGCATTTTGCCTCTTTATTGCTTGAATGAAGATATTATTTTTATTGTCATTTTGATGCATTTTAAAGTACTTGGCCATATGTTTATCTTGCAAAGAAACGGTCGTGAACTTTTATGTGAGCAACTTTAACAGCTATTCCAAATAATTCTAAGGAAAAATTACATATATTTAAAATATCACATTTTGTGTTATAATAATATACTCCGTAGTATATATAAGATTAGATTTGGGACAAAAAGTAAGAGAGTAAAGTAAGGATCAAAACTTTATAGATGAACTTTAATAATTATTATTAGTAGTATAAGATGAGCAAACCTAATTACACATTTTTCGGAATCACACAATAAATAGAGATTTATGCATATACGATTCTAAGCATAGCTTCTTCATATTCGATCATTCATCAAAAATTATAATCAAAACAATACTATTATACTTCACACGAAATATTAGCCTTTCCTAATTAAGGAGAAAATAAAATATAAACAAATCATTCAAAAAAAATATTTATCCAAAAAATATTGTGAGTTACAGAATAGTATATTTGATGGAAAACAAAAAAATGATTTAAAGGCTTGACAGCATTGGAATTGGAACAATGAATTGGAGAATAAGAATCGGTTTCTAACTAATTACTATTTATGCATATTATAACACTATGATAAGATCAAATTGACATGTGCATCGTACTTTAACAAATTGGCTAAGCAATTTGATTTGTAACTTGTTTGAAAAAATAAAAATAGAACATAAGTGTTACAAAGGAGACTAAAATGTAGGAAAGAGTGAAGGAGAATAATGTAACAACATGTCAACAACTTATTAAAGATTTTTGCTACCATTCGATATTTCTAATACACCATTGTAGAAAAAAGAAAAACCGACAAAAATGAAAGAGTCATCCAAACCAAGAAAAAAAATTGTAAAGAAGATCCATAGCCATTATTTCGAATCTCGTGCATTGTTATTGATATGTGAGTATGTCATCCTCCTATAATATTAATACAAACACACACAAAAAAATAACTAATAAAATTCTAATTAATTCAAAACTTAATAAAAATAAAAATTAAAACAATTAATTTAGTTCTCATTGTATAGTTTACCTACCAATTATTTGAATAAAGTTGAAAATTAATTCTCCTGCAATATTAATATAAACACAAAAAAAGTAACTAATAAGATTCTAATTAATTCAAAAAATAATAAAAATAAAAAACAAAATAATTAATCTAGGTTTTTAGCTATACTTTACCTACCAATTTTTTGAATAAAGTTGGAAATTCATTCTCCTGCAATATTAATACAAACACAAAAAATAATAACAAATTAATACAAAACATAAGAGAAATAAAAAAACGAAACAATTCATTTACGTTTCTATGTATACTTTAGGTGCTAGTTTTTTGAATAGAATTGAAAATTAGGGTGAATATAATATATATATATATGTGTGTGTGTGTGTGTGTGTGTGTGTGTGTGTGTGTGTGTGTGTGTGTGTGTGTGT
This sequence comes from Silene latifolia, assembly GCF_048544455.1. NCBI lineage: Eukaryota > Viridiplantae > Streptophyta > Magnoliopsida > Caryophyllales > Caryophyllaceae > Silene > Silene latifolia. The sequence goes on from NC_133531.1 coordinate 134,969,705, forward strand.
GTGTGTGTGTGTGTGAAAAATTCTATTACAAATTCTCTCAAAATGTTATGAATGAAAGAAAAAAAAAATATGGTACATAAATACGGAGAATATATAGTAATGATGAAAGGAAATTTAAAAGGTCATTTCATTAAATAAAGTAAATAATAATGGTTAAATAAATAAGGGTAAATAAATAAATAAAAAATATGAGAGGAGATCAATGGTTTACAATTTTTTTTTCTTTCGTTTTGTGTTTATACATTATATTTTCTAAATTTTTTTACTTTATATTTTTTAATTTTCTTAAATTGATAATCCATATCACTTTTTTTTTTTACCATGTCACATTAAAAGTTGTCACGTCACAATTAAACTTGCAATGTCACGTTTTTTTAGGTTAACCTTTTAATAAGATTTTATAGATAGAAACTATTATAGGTTTTATAGCCATTATACAACCATAAATTCCAATATTTTAATTTTAATTTTAATTTATTTTATGGTATTATTTAATTAGATAATTGATTGCCGAAAAACTCAAGAGGTGAATTAAATAGGAAAAAAAGTTAATGAAAATTATGGGTGTTAAATGTTATGTAATATAAAGAGTTTTAATCAATTTATTAACATATTATATTATAAAAAATAATTAAATAGGCAAAAAATTTAATTAATTTGGTGGCTGTTAAGTATTATGAAGAATTTTAATCAATTTATTACCATGTTTAATTGAAAAAATGAATTAAATAGGAAAAAATGTTAATAAAAATGCTGGGTGGTAAGTAATATGAAGAGTTTTAATTAATAAGTTTTAATTAATTTATTAACATGTTTTATTACAAAATTTCAATTTTAGTTATAAATTATAAATTTTATTAACATGTTTTATCACAAAAATTTCAATTAAAATGTCAATATTAACTATAGATTATGAAATTTTGATGTAAATTTCTAAGGTTTACATAAATTTGGGAAAACAATATATTTAATATACAAAAATCATTTAAAAATATAGATAATATCTTTTAATATTATAGATAAGTGAACTAAATTAATTTATAGATAAATGAATTAAATTAATGTCATGTAATAATAAATTAATGCCGGTTAACGAAATGAGCGGAAAAAGGGAGATTGTCATTGTCGGTAGGAACAATGATGATAAGAGACGGGGTGATTGGGTATAAATGTGTGTGTGGCATTTGGGTTATGCGGCTGACGTGAGCTTCAAAGGTCTACGTGGCTTTTTTTTATCCTACGTGGCATTGTCTACGTGGACTTAATTGGTCATTTTAGGGTAGCCTTTTAATAGTATTTATAGATATTATTAAAAGACTAGACATTAAATACCACGTAGACAAATATGACATGGCAACAATTAATTGTGACGTGGCAAAATATAATCCACGTGGAAATACTAGCATAGTATTACACATGAAAAAAAAATTATCAATTCCACATTTAAAAGTTACTCTCATAATTAATGGTAACAAACTAAATTTAGATAATTTTAATTTCATAGGATAATTTTTAAATCACTCTCATGCAAAGTGGATTTAATAATAATAATAATCTATAAATATAATTAAAAAGTAAGCCAAACTATCAACCATCAACTATATGTCTTATTTTAATTTCATAAAATAATTTATAAACCACTCTCATGCAAAACTTTTACATTACATTTCTCCTTGCTCCATATTTATGTATGTAAAATCATCAACTCTATAATCTAAATACAAAATCTATATATCTAAATTAAAGGCATGCTAAATTACCTATCATAATCTACATGTTATATCTATACAATAATATAAAAGGCTACCTTGAGCATATGTGATATGTATAAGACATGCGACAGCGTAGAATCACTAAGAAACTTTCATTTGATAATATGTGACTATTAATAATATTTATTCATAGAATTAAGATAAAATACTTATTATCATATTTATGACCCCTTATTCATCTCTAACTCTTCATTTTCTCTTTAGCTCTTCCTTTTCCTTTTTGATGATTTCTTTCTCCCCCTAAAATTTAACTCCTTATATGATGCTAAGTTAATATAAGTAAAGTCTTTAAAATAAGCACTTTTATTTTTTACCCTCTTTTTCTAACCTTTTGGCATATTCATATGTTATTGAAACTTTCCATTGCGTATAATTTTTATTAATCATTTGCATTTGTGAAAAAAATAAAGTTATGTCATACTTAAGATTTGTGTTTTATTTGGTACGAGTGTTGTTTAAATAACTTTTATTGATGTCAATTTGTATTTCTCACCTTGATTTATTTTTTCAGATGGAATGGTACAATTTTCTTATTATTGCAAAGTTGGATTTTGCAATTAATTACGTTATATAGAAGGTTTTTTCTACGAGTTTTGTTTGTGTAATTTATATAAACTTATTGTAAAATGCACAATTTGTTGTAATTTATTCACTAATATCGCTTTGTGGTAGATTTATTTTATACTATCTTTATGTAAACCCTCTTACAAGATTAATTGAATTATTGTTAAATGTATGTTTGTTTCTTATTCTATTTTTATAGGTGATGCTTCATTTGTCTTCTCATAATATTAACATAGTGTGTTAAAAAAACTACATGGGAAATGTGTAGGCAACAGAAAGATTTAGTTGAACAAAAACTTGATATCCGTCCTTGAACCATGTTCTAATGATATTAAAACTTTTTTGGTACGTAATTGTCTCACTTGATATAAAAACAAATCATTTTTAGTTTTTAATTCAATTTAGAGGATCTTAGTAAATTGTTTTTTTTATAACTCTATTTTTGTAAAATATATATATATATATATATATATATATATATATATATATATATATATATATATATATATATATATATATATATATATATATATATATATATATATATATATATATATATATATATATATATATATAATATAGTTAAAAGGCTATTTAAAACATCTAATTTTAATTCACATGTCATTTTTATATTGGTTAATATTAAGGCTACATCAGACTTATTTATTAAAATTCTTCATAAGATTTACTAATATTTTTTGATGGAAATCATAATACCGATCATGATTTAATTATAAAAATTAATTAACAATTTACTCTCATCATTTAAATCGTACAATTTGTCCATCTAACTCTTCATTAACCATAGAGATAGTAGTTAAAAGGTCTTATATGTAGTAAATAAAAAGTCTAATAATTTGGATTATAAAGCTACTATTAATATTTTTTTAGTGGAAATCATAAGATCATGTACTAAATTACAAAAATAAATTAAGAATTTACTCTCATTATTTAAATTAGAGCTGGCAAACGATGACATGACACGAAAACCCGACACGGACCCGACACGAAATTAACGGGTTTGAGTTGAGACTTAAGACCCATTTATGTAAGTAGGTCGACAAGAACACGACACGATATTTAATTGGTTGGATTTGGGTTGAGCTCTCTAAATACGAATCCGACACGAATGACATGTTTACTAAATTAATTCTAACTTTTCTTGATCCTCCATCACATAAATATACTTAAACTTTTCAAATATGGACATGATATGAAAACACGACATGAACCCGACACGAAATTAACGGGTTAGGGTTGAGGCTTGATGACCCATTTATGTAAGTGGATCGACACGAACACGACACGATATTTAATTGGGCCGGGTTTGAGTTGGAGGGTTTATGACCCATTTACATGTGACAAGAACACGAACCCAACACGACCCAACCTGTTTGCCAGGTCTAATTTAAATCGTAAAGTTTATCCATATAATTCCTCATTAGTAATAAAGATAGTAGCTAAAAGGTCTTATATGTGGTAAATAAAAAATCCAATAACTTGGATTATAAAGCTTCACAATTTCTCATATTGTTACTTTTGATTTATTTCAAAACCATCTTAAATATTGTAATTAGCACACTTGCGAAAAAGTGAAAAATAAGGTGTATATGTGCATGTGATTCAAACGCTCATAGTCTTCTTAAAAGTACTCCATATTTCTATCTTTTAAGATTTTAAAATTTTAAACGTTTAATAAGTTGTATAATTAGTTTTGTAATTAAGATGATGCTTATTTAATTTTAATTTTAATTTTATCAATCTCAATTTGCAGATTATTTCTTTGTGAGGAGACTATTAAAAAGTGGAGATTACATGTTGGATCTAAATGTGAAAAACGAAAACATATTTTTTAATCTTTTAGTTGTTTTACAAAGCATCACCATTTATCATCGGCGAGATTCTCTATTTTACATGTATATTTTTGATAAAAAGTATAGATTTTGAGGAAAAGTTAAATTAATAGTATCTATTTAACTTTCTTAAAAAAACCTATCAGATATGTAACCGCGATCTTGGAGTGCTTTGTTTATCGACCTAACGACGCAGCCATTTTTAGCTTAATTATTTATGACGTACATCATAAATACATAAAAATAACAAATTTGTAAAAAATTTAAACAAACATTTATAGTTATAAAATTAGCTACATTAAATTGTTGACTACAAAATATTCATGAATAATATTAACATGTAATAAAATATATAGAAATAAAGTTCAAATTAAACCTTCTATCTATATTACTATGATCATGAAAAATAATGTAAAAGAAGTAAATATTTACAAATGTTTTGGTTTATAGCTTATTCGCGATAAAAAAAAATTATATTTTAGTTACAGATGGATGTCAACAAAAGCAAAGCAAATAAATGAGACAAATAGAACAAGTCCGCGATTTTCGCAGGTACAAAACTAGTTTGTTTTTTATAAACTTCTCATAAAATCAAATCCAAATTGAATTTTAAAAGAATTAGTAGTCTCTAAAGAACAATAAAAAATATACCTGATTCTATTAAATAAAATGCGGGGGGCGCCTAGTAGTAGTAGTAGTAGCAGCAGTAGTAGTAGTAGTAGTAGTAGTATCATTTGTGACAGCATCAGTTAGTAGTTTATGACAACATTAAAATCTTTGGGTTACCAAATTAGTATTTTACGGCAACGCTGAAAACATTGGTTTACGTTATCATGGTCTGGTAATAGAAAATTACTAAATTTAACAAAAAGTCAAACCATGCTGAAAATGGGAGCAGACAAAATTTCGAAGGTTGATTTAGATGAGGATTGATTAATCATTAGTTCCTACAACGAACACCTAACATCTGGTATTAACTATATCGTTTGTATAACATTTAAAGATATATATATATATAGTTGAAATATAGAGTTACAGTTCTTATTATCTCACGCACCATAGGTGTTTAACCGAAATAGTATTTGACTATTTATAATTAAGACTACTTGTCCTTAAAAGCTTTATGCAAAATATATAATACGACACCTAATTTGATAAATTTGTGAAAACTTCTTTGTAAACAATGTCTTTTGTGTGGCCTTGATACATTTGGTCTCTATCATCAATGAGAACCTTAATCCATCGAATAATGTTGTTCTTGACGCTTCAACGTAAAGTTATCCATTACTAAAACAGGTTCGACACATAAATTCCAACATGATTAAGTGATTGTCTTTAACTCTTGTTTATTGTCATGGTGTAGCATGGCCTCAATGTATATTGTTTCCGCTTAAGAACGAAAGAAATCTTTGTATATGAGGAAGTCATTACTATCCTCTGGTCCAATACCTTTTGTCGACTTTGAACCCTGTAATTATCTTACGTACCTTTTACTATGAATTTTCCAAGGCGATTGATAACAAGACAGATTTCGTTAGATAATACTCTTTCGAAGTTAATGTTCCTCAACAAAATAACTGGCATATATACCACACTCGGTAGAACAAACCATTATGAGTTATATTAAAAAAATTCATCATGTATACTTCCTTCCTTTCTTAGACATCTTCCACCTTGTTTCATAAGGGTCAAACTTTTGTAGCTTTGACCATTAATATGTCAAAAATCATGGTCAAGCTACCGCATTGACGACTGTGCAAAAGCAATGGTCCCTCTTTTTTATAAAAATATGACTTTCTCATATTTCGAGACACTCACTTCTCTCTTTAATATATTAAAATATAAGACTAAATATTATGATTAATGGTAACATTTTTATAATTTTTGAACAAATATATTCTGTAAAAGTTAAAGTCAAAGGGGCGCTTTGCCCAATTAAAGGATAGACGTTTCGATGTTTTTTTGGGTTCGCTTGGTTTAAAATAGGAAAGTACAATACTTGGAAAGTTCTAATTACTATGCTATTCTATTTCACGGAAATTTTAAAAAGTTATTTGTTTCCATGTGGAAACTGTAATTCTACCGGAACAGGAACTTCCACTTATCGAAGCGGACACTAGACAAACAACTTTCCCGATTATGGAGGAATTAGGGTTCTAGGAAGTTTCATTTCATGTTAATTGGGGCAACCAAATAACTAAAGTTGAACAAGTTTAGGTTTGGACCGGAAAAATTGCCTGGACCTGACTGAACCACACCATTTGGTCTTGACGAAACCTGGACCGGGTTCATTTAAGTCCGGTCATTGATCCACACTTTTACAAGTTTTGGTTTTCGGTCTGGTGTGGTTTATGTCCGGTTAATTTCGGTCCGGATAGAATGGGCTGAAATTTAGGTGTTATGTGACTAATTTTCGCAAGATTATAAGTAATCAAGTTTTTTCATCTTAAAAAAATTTTAGAGACTTAATTTTTTTTAAAAGAAAAGACAACATTAATAAAAATTCAATCTTTTACAGTATCTAAATGATGATCATTCACTGATTATAATTTATAAGTAGCATCCACTTCGGTGCGTACTTAACAAAATCTCAAATACTCAATCAACTCGACAATTTATTATTGATAAATAAAAGATTAATTTGAGTTGGTGGTTGGGTAACAGTGCACAAATAGGATTATACATCCAGTTGTACAATTGTACTATAAGTATTGTGCAACCAAGGTATAAGAATCTGAGCTTATATGTATTCTTTCTGAGTTAATTCAAAGTTAATGTTTTTGATGTGTAAATGAATGAACTCAATACTTTCTAATAAAACTCATATTCTTTAACATAATGCTCGGATACTTTATCATAAAGCTTAGATTCTACACCGTACAACATATACAACTGGTTATATAGTCCGATCCATGAATTGGTAACCGTGTATAAATTTCTTATATATATTCTCTCCGTTCCAATCAATTGTTGTCCCTTGATTTTCGCGCAAAACCAAGAAAAGAAGAGGGAGTCAATTACTAAATGACTGCTAATTGAGTGTGAATGATCAAATTGTTCATCAAGTTCATTCTTAAAATAAAAAGCACAACAATTATTTGAGACACACCAAAATAGAAAATGACAACAAATAAGCGGGGACAGAGGGAGTAATTAATTTAGTCTTCTTGAGTCGGCTTTAAGGTAACACAGTGTAAAATAGATTCACAGACAATATTTATGTTACAAAAATCATAAAATAAAAACAGTTATTTAAAATTAGTTTACGCAAAATCTTGCAATATAATTATGTGATGAGACATTTTTTTTATGCAATAGTGTAAAATGTTTCTAATGGTTACTGATATTGGTCTTGTATATTAGTAAATGTGATTAACACAATTATCGTCTAAATAACATATTCTAGTGGCTAGTTTGTTAGTTGTTGAAATTGGAAAATTAGAGTGAAAAAAACAGTATAAATGGTGATATGGCATCACCATAAGGCTTTAAATGTTGTTGCTTTAATATGTAGCGGATTTTCGAAATTAATATTTATATTTTATTGATTGATTACTATCCTACTTAAATCGAAACATTTATGCAAAAAGAAGTTATTTTAATAATAATTTAACATTTTTTTTTTTGGTAAAATGTAAGTTATATTACACCAAAAATGATCACCAACAAATACATCAACTGTTACTTCTTACATCAATCTAGCAAGAATTTAAAAACATTGGAAAAATTAAAGCCATTCTTTATACAATCCACTAATCTTTCCATGACTATGTAACCCTTGGAGCCTTGTTCTGATATCCTGCTGCACCAACATAATCAGATTCCTCGGTCTGAGAAGCACTCCTTTTACCCTGCATTTGTTACGCATCTCCCAAATTCTGTAGACTAAAGCCTGAATACCTGCATCAATCATCTGCTTTCTTAACAAGCTTCTCATTCAAGTTTCAACCACTATCAGTAACACATTCCCAGTAGGGGAGAAATCTTCATGTAACCATTAAACAGTGCCAAACATTCCCTACTATAATCACACTCAAAGAAAAGATGAGCATGACTTTCATCCTGACTTCCACAGATACAACACACAGTATCCTCACATATTCTCATCTTATGCAGCCTGTCGTCCCTGGTAAGCAATCTGCCATGAGCCACAAGCCACCCAATAAAGCAATGCTTAGGAGGACTCAGCTTATTCCAAACAAAAGGAGTCCAATTAACATTACTAGTAGCGGTCCCTAACCAGTTATAGCCTGCCTTTATACTATAAATGCCCCCCTGTGTCAACCACCAGTCACCACAGTAACCTGATTTCAATCTTTCTTTCACAGCACACAATTTCTTCCAAGACCAGCTTGATCTAGCAGTAGGAAGGTAATCAAACCACCCCCCATTTTTCATATACACAGCATGTACCCATTTGACCCACAGATGGTCTTCTTTCTGAGCAATCCACCATATATACTTACCCATAGCAGCACAATTCCACCTTCTTAACTCAATGATACCTAAACCTCCTGCCTTCTTTGCATTACAACAAGTGTCCCAGGATATAAGAGCAGGTCCATGAGCTATCTCTTTGCCTTGCCATAAGAAACTTCGACAAATAGCCTCAACCTTATTCAGAATGCTCACAGGCAGTACAAAAATACGAGCCCAATAACAATGTAAATTGCTGAAAACAGATTTGATTAAAGTCAATCTACCTGCATATGACAGCTTACGAGCTCCAAGGGCCCTTATCCTGTCAACAACTCTTTCAACCAGTTTAGAACAATCCAAGGAAGAAATTCTTTTAGCTATGATTGGGACCCCCAGATATCTAAATGGAAGCTTACCAGCAGGATCCCAGCCAAACTAATAATCTCATTAAAAGCATCCCTGGCAATACTATTACCATACAAGCAAGACTTGCCTCTATTCATTTTAAGCCCTGAAGCACAAGAGAAGGTTTCAAACGCCCTAAGTAAAATAGTCACAGAGGTCCTATCCTCTTTACAAAACAGAAGCAAGTCATCTGCAAAGCACAGATGAGACAGCTTAGCTTCATAAACTTACATAAAGGGTGGAACTTGAAACCATCATAGTCTTGAACCACCTGAAGGATTCTACTTAAATATTCCATATAAATAGTGAAAAGCAGAGGTGAAAGAGGGTCACCTTGTCTAATCCCTCTCTTAGCTTTGAAAAATCCAAATAGCTCACCATTTAAGGCCAAAGAGAAGGATGGGGTGGTAACACATTCCATGATTAAGTTAATGAACTGCTCAGGAAACAGCAAAGCCTCAAGCATCTCCCTCACAAAACTCCACTCAATACTATCATATGCCTTTTGAAAGTCAATCTTCATCAACAATCTAGGTGAGCAAGCTTCCTTCCATACAATTTAACCAAATCTTGGCAGACTATAATATTTTCTACTATATCTCTACCTTTCACAAAAGCACTTTGATTAGGGCTTATAATATGAGGCAGCACATCACTCAATCTATTACAAAGCAACTTTGCAATGCATTTATATATTGTGTTACAGCATGCTATAGGCCTGAATTGAGTGACAGAAAGAGGCATATCAACTTTTGGCACCAAGGTTAACACAATATTATTCACTTGTTTTAACAACTTGCCATTCTCAAAAAAATCCATTATGGCATCACAGACTGCAGTCCCAGTAATACTCCAAATGTCTTTGAAAAATTGGCTGCTGTAACCATCAGGGCCAGGAGCTTTAGTCCCAGGAATAACGAACATAGCCAGCCTGATTTCCTCAGCAGTAACCTTCCTCAGAAGCTTCTCATGATGCTCATTGGTAATCACTCTGCCTTTCTGGACAGTGGTCTTGTGCACTCTATTAACATCCTGACTTGTAACACCCCGTAATTTCGGACCGTTAATATATTTCGGAAGTAATTTATTAATCAAGTAAAATTTGATATTAATGTATTTAAAGTAAAAATAATTCAAAGAAATATAATTTTATTATATTTTGAAGAAAAGTATTTATTTTGATAGTTTCTAAATGTTTAAAAATAGTTTAAACCGTGTAAAAACTTTTTATTTCGAAATAAGGGCATATCGGGGGGAAAATGACAATTCTATTGAAAATTGGGCAAACGATTTTGGAAATGGGTCGTATGAGTATTCAATTCTCTTGTAATCTCGTGTTTAAGAACTTTGGTCTTGTCGAAATTTGCGTTTGACAAGCGGTTCTAATTATTATCGAAACGAGCCAAAACCGACTCGTAAAATCCCGACTAAAACCCGCACCTTCTTCCTTTCCTCCTTTCCTTTCCCGCGGACACCCCCCTTCCCCTTCCTTTTTTCTGATTTTTCTTATCCTTCTTCATTCTCTTGAACCTTCTACCCAAAAACCACCATTTTCATACAAATCCAAGCTATTTTCATCATAATTTCTTCGTTTCTTGTCGGATTTTCACAAAATTTATATTTCCGGAATCCTCTCTTCGAGATCTACAACCTAGTATGTTTTAATTTCAGTTTTCTTGATTTTGTTTTAAGACGATTTTGGGCACAATTTCGGGTTTTATGCTTATTTTTGTGTTTTTATTGTTTATTTAGGTGAAGAATTGGAGGACGGATTTGGGGACTCGTATATTGTTGAAGATAGTGGCTAGTGTATATTAGGGTTTGGTATTCAAGGTGCTAATTGCTCATTTTCTAGCTTAAGGTAACATATTTCGAGTTACTCGACGAATAATCGTCACATTCTTTGGTTTTTGTATGTTTTTGTGATTTTTATTTAAGTAGTTAATTTCACATGATAATATGGTTGCATGCATGCCTAATTCATGTTCTTTGTTAATTTAAGTTAACATATTAGATTAGGAATGATTAATTGATGTTTCAGACGGTGTTAAACTGAACAAAAATGGAGAAATGGAGGTGTGGGGGTGGCGGCCCAGCAGGCCCGGCAGGTCCGTGCAGGCCCACGGCAGGCCCACGGCTGGCCCGGGTCAGCCCGTTGCTTGTTTTGCGGTTTTTCATGCAATATTTGTCATTTTGGGTTCATTAATGTTATAGTTAGTATAAGTTACATATGAGTACACTTTTGAATTGAATCATATTAGTAGTAAAAATTATGTTAATGGTAAAAATTATGTTTATATTGGTAGTTGCACATGTTAGGGTAGATTATAAAATGAAATTGTAATGATTAGGCTCAAAATGAATTTTATAGCGATAATTGTAATGTTTTGATGATTGTGCTGGCGAGCCTTAGTCCCTTTGACCGATTCGATGTCGGTTAATTGAGTGATTGGTCAGCCGCAATTTAACCCGTACCTGTCGCAGGGCTGGGGTTGCGGGTAAAAATTCGGTTGGATGAAATTTTATATGAATTAGATAATCGGCCTTTTTCTTGTTTTAGGCCATTTATTATATTTTTATTTCACATGTGTAGTTAATTGATTTGAGTAGCTTCTTATATTGTAGAAACGGCCCTAGATTCCCTGAAACCTTTAATATTGTTAAAATTGCTAGAATTGGAATGGGTATTGAATATTTCTTGCAGGTTGTTGTGTTTGTCATAGATAGGTCTTTATAGTCTTTGACGAGTGTATGTTCACTGCTTAATAGCCTCTGTGTTCCTGACTTGGTGGGTTTATATCCAAGTTGGGGCATGACCTCGTTACTTATTTTGAGAGTAAGTGGTCAGCTTAAGTACTAGCCAACCCTTTGGTGGACTCCTTAGGGTACTCACTTTGTTTTAGAAAAATTGTGGGTCTTGGGTGCGGTGGTGTGTATACGCATGTCTAGGTCTGCGCAGATTTTAGGCTAGGGTTGTGTTGTGTCTTGGCCTTGTTTTATTCATATTAACCGCTGAGCCAAGATACCGGTTCGATTACCTTCCCTACCTCGTGGTATAGTCTCGAGTTACAGAGTGACTATTGACCGTACTAAGAACTTATGCCTGTCTTTGATATATTGCCCTTTCTTGTATGGTGATTTTATGAATTGTAATAGGTGAGATGTAAGCCGGTTACAATTGATAAAGTTTGAATTACTATTTGTTATATGTTTCACATGATAGTTTAAATTGGTCGGTTTAGAGTTCACATGTTAGAATACTTGATAAGTAAATGGTTTATCAAATTGTTTACATGTTACATTACATGTTACATTAATTATGACGTTTCGTGGTCGGGAGGACTGAAGTTACTCCCCACCGAATTGTGGCTTTCGTGTTTGTATAAAATGCGATTGACGGAGTTGAAGATGTTTAGATGGGGTACACAGACGAGCTAGTGAGCAAAAGAACCTTGGACCTAGTTTTGGCTATTTTTATAGTAAACCTTTAGACTTTTGGTTTTGTATATATTTTGAAGGGACATATGTCTCCCTCTTTGATTTTGGTTTGTATCATTATATCATCTTATCGTTAGCTATGGCATGTAAATTAGTTTGTTAGCTTTTGCAGGTTTTTGGCACTCTTAAGTTGGAGATGTTTGTGAATGGTTTAGGAAAATTTTAAAAATTACAGGTTTTGTCTAGTTGAACCAATTACAAACATATCCTGTCAGTTTTTCGGTAGAATTTAAGTGTTTATTTATCGCTAAATTTAAGGGTGTCACAGTTGGTATCAGAGCTTGTTGCTCCCGACGCACGTTTGTGCACCCCACTTAAAAATCACTTGACCTTTAAATAATAAACTTGAGAGATGGGTAGGATGGGTAGATTTAGGATTTTATGTGGTAGTCTGTTTGTGATTGCTAATTGTTAGGTACTAATTAATTTTCTCTTTTGCAAGATGGCTCTCCAAGAAATGTAGCTAATGCAATCTTACAAGCTAAGTTTGTTGATTGTTAGTTATTAATTTTGGTGCCGTTAAAGATTGGTTATGCCAAATGAAGAATGCTTCCACTTTCTCGATATTTCTTTCCGTATTCAGCGTATCTTACCTTAACCTTCCAATCTCGTTGTTCGTCTTTCAAATTCCTCTACTCTCGCCCTGGGTAACTACTCTTCAATTCTTTCCCCCGATTCATCCTTAGTTCGTTTTCTTTTTATAATAAGAGTCCATGTGGACACCTTCCTTTTATTCCGCAGGATAGTTCCCTTGTTCATGAGAACCCGATTTTGAGAGAATGTATCATTGGAGGGCGTGAACGAGTTGAGAAATTGATTGTTTAAGGGTTGAGTTGTATAGGAGAATATAACTTGGGATCCTTTGGTTAGTCTTGTTAGTTGTGCTTGATATGAGAGCCTAGTGAGTTGAGAAACACCTTGGGATTTATGTTTATTGAGAGCTTGGTTGTTATAGATGATTGAGCATGGGTACTACCTTAGCACATAAGATGGAATGAACCTAGGCTACTTCATTTGAGAGTCTCGATGTTTCTTGTGGAGAATTAAAGGAATGATAGTTAGCCCTAATCCTTGTAGGCCTTGAAAGGAATACAATAGGACAATGACGTTGCTTAATGGTTTGGTATCGTACTTTGGAATTAGCTAGTTTGTTAAACCTTTTGAGTTGACCAAATCTAGTATAGAATAGCCCTTGTTGACCTTTCGAAATTTGAGAACACGTGGCTGACCTTATTAATCATATCTGAATTTGGGAATTTTGGTGGAATGTTGTTCGATGTAGTTCGTGAGTTCAAAGAGGTGATTTTAATTTATGGTATCGGAGACTAGAAGTATTAAGTGGTGAGATGATGGAGTGAACAAGCTATGGTACTTGGGGATGACATAGTAAGTGAAGTTCAATGACGAGAATTGTAAAGGAGATACTTTGGGACATGGGTGGTAACAAATGAATTTGTGTGGTGAATTGATTTTGGCTCTTAGAACCAATTGAGTTGAGGAATACCTACCCTCGTGGAGTCCTTGTTAGTCCTATGATTTGATGGACTTTTGAGGCTTTGTTGAGTACCTTAGTGATGTAACCTTACCATATCGATCATAAGCTTTGATGAGTGTTTGGTAAGCAGTAACCCTTTCATTATGCCGCTTCTGTTCTCCTTTCCTTTTCTTTAACGATCACTGAACCCTGTTTTTATGCCAAAGTTTACGTGTCTTCTTCTTGCCGAGATATCTTCTTAACTCGAATACCTCTTATTTTTGTCAACCGTTATCTTTACGGTCTGACTCCTTAGGTTCCTAACTTGTCAAGTTCATGCACCCTACGAAAATATTTTACCGTTTCACTATCCCGTTATCACTCCTTATCTCCTTAGTATAGTTGGTACCTTGTTGACCATATTTACAGAGTTAGTGAGATGTGACTTAAGGATATAGGATTGACTAAGTAGTCGAGTTTGTGATTGGCTTCCATAATCACTTTCGTATGAGGGTTTGATAATGTATATGTTACCGTGTGAGAAATGTTAAATGTGGGATTATTAGTTGGTTTAGTAAGTGATATTGATTACTACTTGAAGTATGGTATGAGAGTTAGAGTAGGCTACGTTGTTGGGAAGTCTTAGCACTTGTTTTGGTAACTAGAAAGGGTAATGGTATGGTTGACACCAATTGTTAGGTTAAAGAACATAGTTTCAGCTTATGGTTTTAGGAACTCGGAAGTGATAAAGTGTTGTTACAATTATGACCTTGTTCCTTGAGAATTTGATGGTAAGTAAGTTTAGGATATCAAATTTGAAAGAATACTCCTTGGGGATGTTGATGATCAGAATGGATTGGTGATGTGATTTGGTATTAATTGGCTCTTGAGAGTTCTTGAGTTGAGAGAGACTTAGTATTGAGAAGAATTTGTTAATCCTATAGTTTTATAGACCTTGAGGTCGCATTGAGTACTTGAGATGATGTGACGATGTTGTAGCTGAGTGTAGCTGAGTGTGGTTCCGCTTTTGGCAATTCTTAGTAAGCAAAAGGATAGAAAACTTGTGATCCTATTGATTTTTCAGATTTTGGGGTTGGTATGTTACTACCTTGTTTTGAAATGAGAATCTTGTGGAATATTTGAGGAACCTTTTCTTGTAGTTTAGAGCTTGGTATGGGGATTATTGATTAAAGGTTTATTTGTTTTGAGGAACCCATAGTTGACACTAGTTGGATACAAATATAGCTTTGTTGGAAGCCTTGACCTTAGGCTTGTGAAAGTTGTTTCTGGATGTTTGAGGTTTTGGAGCGATGAGATCACACTTATAGTGAAATATCTTGTTCCAGGGAATATATTAGGAAGAGGTAACATAAGCGATTGAGGAAACCCTTGGGAGTGATGTGGTTATGAGTTTTGTTGTTAGGAAGTTTTCGGAACCGTTTTGAGTGATGTTGTTGTTTGAGATAAGAGTGTCTGACGTTTCCTTGTTGTCTAATCTCCCTTCTTCCTTGATCATGAGCGTTACCGCTCATACCGCTCATACCTCTCTTCCTTACTTCATCATACTCCTCTCATAAGTTTGATATTGGTAACCTATGAAACTCCATCTTTGACACCCTTTTAGGTTCGACTTCAATTCTTACCCCATGAAATTCATACAGCTCTTTTGATTAGTTAAGCTTAAATCCTTTTAGCATTTTTGCTCCTATGATGTCTAAGTTACTTTTTCCTTCGAGGAATTTCTAAATATTTCAAGCTACCAGTTTCGATTCATTCTTGAAAGTTTATGTCACTTCTGCAAACCTAACCTATTTTTGAAGACTTGAAAATGAAAATTTGATTTAGTTCCCTATTCCTTTCTTGAATATAAACTCATTTATCGTAATTTTAATTTCTAGACCCGAGTTTTCGTTAAGATTTGTCCGATTTCTGTTAATTTTGATCCATTTATGACTTCTTTGTCAAGGTTTAATGTTACATTTTTAGGGATTTGACCCCAAAAGTGAAACCTTTACTTCTATTTTGGCTTTTTGCAAAAGAAAATTTGAGTAGATTACCTTTCTCTTACTTTGATTTTAACATTAATGAGTGTTAAATCTCGTTATTGGAGACGTTCCAATAATAGGTTTTCTCATTTATTGGTGCAGAAATATTTTTATATCTTGATATGAATGTGGATGTTCTTGTCTGATCAACAAGAGTATCACCGTTTCATTGAAAAGATACCTATATTTTCTTATGATTATATTATTAAGATGTTGTATATTATAATTTCTCCTTCTAAGTTTCGAGGACGAAACTTTTTAAAAGGAGGGGTGATTGTAACACCCCGTAATTTCGGACCGTTAATATATTTCGGAAGTAATTTATTAATCAAGTAAAATTTGATATTAATGTATTTAAAGTAAAAATAATTCAAAGAAATATAATTTTATTATATTTTGAAGAAAAGTATTTATTTTGATAGTTTCGAAATGTTTAAAAATAGTTTAAACCGTGTAAAAACTTTTTATTTCGAAATAAGGGCATATCGGGGGGAAAATGACAATTCTATTGAAAATTGGGCAAACGATTTTGGAAATGGGTCGTATGAGTATTCAATTTTCTTGTAATCTCGTGTTTAAGAACTTTGGTCTTGTCGGAATTTGCGTTTGACAAGCGGTTCTAATTATTATCGAAACGAGCCAAAACCGACTCGTAAAATCCCGACTAAAACCCGCACCTTCTTCCTTTCCTCCTTTCCTTTCCCGCGGACACCCCCCTTCCCCTTCCTTTTTTCTGATTTTTCTTATCCTTCTTCATTCTCTTGAACCTTCTACCCAAAAACCACCATTTTCATACAAATCCAAGCTATTTTCATCATAATTTCTTCGTTTCTTGTCGGATTTTCACAAAATTTATATTTTCGGAATCCTCTATTCGAGATCTACAACCTAGTATGTTTTAATTTCAGTTTTCTTGATTTTGTTTTAAGACGATTTTGGGCACAATTTCGGTTTTTATGCTTATTTTTGTGTTTTTATTGTTTATTTAGGTGAAGAATTGGAGGACGGATTTGGGGACTCGTATATTGTTGAAGATAGTGGCTAGTGTATATTAGGGTTTGGTATTCAAGGTGCTAATTGCTCATTTTCTAGCTTAAGGTAACATATTTCGAGTTACTCGACGAATAATCGTCACATTCTTTGGTTTTTGTATGTTTTTGTGATTTTTATTTAAGTAGTTAATTTCACATGATAATATGGTTGCATGCATGCCTAATTCATGTTCTTTGTTAATTTAAGTTAACATATTAGATTAGGAATGATTAATTGATGTTTTAGACGGTGTTAAACTGAACAAAAATGGAGAAATGGAGGTGTGGGGGTGGCGGCCCAGCAGGCCTGGCAGGCCCGTGCAGGCCCACGGCAGGCCCGGGTCAGCCCGTTACTTGTTTCGCGGTTTTTCATGCAATATTTGTCATTTTGGGTTCATTAATGTTATAGTTAGTATAAGTTACATATGAGTACACTTTTGAATTGAATCATATTAGTAGTAAAAATTATGTTAATGGTAAAAATTATGTTTATATTGGTAGTTGCACATGTTAGGGTAGATTATAAAATGAAATTGTAATGATTAGGCTCAAAATGAATTTTATAGCGATAATTGTAATGTTTTGATGATTTGTAAAACCGAGCCTTAGTCCCTTTGGTCGATTCGATGTCGATTAATTGAGTGATTGGTCACCGCAATTTAACCCGCACTGTCATAGGTGGGGTTGCGGGTAAAAATCGGTTGGATGAAATTTTATATGAATTAGATAATCGGCCTTTTTCTTGTTTTAGGCCATTTATTATATTTTTATTTCACATGTGTAGTTAATTGATTTGAGTAGCTTCTTATATTGTAGAAACGGCCCTAGATTCCCTGAAACCTTTAATATTGTTAAAATTGCTAGAATTGGAATGGGTATTGAATATTTCTTGCAGGTTGTTGTGTTTGTCATAGATAGGTCTTTATAGTCTTTGACGAGTGTATGTTCACTGCTTAATAGCCTCTGTGTTCCTGACTTGGTGGGTTTATATCCAAGTTGGGGCATGACCTCGTTACTTATTTTGAGAGTAAGTGGTGGAACTTAAGTACTAGCCAACCCTTTGGTGGACTCCTTAGGGTACTCACTTTGTTTTAGAAAAATTGTGGGTCTTGGGTGCGGTGGTGTGTATACGCATGTCTAGGTCTGCGCAGATTTTAGGCTAGGGTTGTGTTGTGTCTTGGCCTTGTTTTATTCATATTAACCGCTGAGCCAAGATACCGGTTCGATTACCTTCCCTACCTCGTGGTATAGTCTCGAGTTACAGAGTGACTATTGACCGTACTAAGAACTTATGCCTGTCTTTAATATATTGCCCTTTCTTGTATGGTGATTTTATGAATTGTAATAGGTGAGATGTAAGCCGGTTACAATTGATAAAGTTTGGATTACTATTTGTTATATGTTTCACATGATAGTTTAAATTGGTCGGTTTAGAGTTCACATGTTAGAATACTTGATAAGTAAATGGTTTATCAAATTGTTTACATGTTACATTACATGTTACATTAATTATGACGTTTCGTGGCTGGGAGGACTCGAAGTTACTCCCCACTGAATTGTGGCTTTCGTGTTTGTATAAAATGCGATTGACAGGTTGAAGATGTTTAGATGGGGTACACAGACGAGCTAGTGAGCAAAAGAACCTTGGACCTAGTTTTGGCTATTTTTATAGTAAACCTTTAGACTTTTGGTTTTGTATATATTTTGAAGGGACATATGTCTCCCTCTTTGATTTTGTTTTGTATCATTATATCATCTTATCGTTAGCTATGGCATGTAAATTAGTTTGTTAGCTTTTGCAGGTTTTTGGCACTCTTAAGTTGGAGATGTTTGTGAATGGTTTAGGAAAATTTTAAAAATTACAGGTTTTGTCTAGTTGAACCAATTACAAACATATCCTGTCAGTTTTTCGGTAGAATTTACGTGTTTATTTATCGCTAAATTTAAGGGTGTCACATGACTGGTACCCAAAATCTGAATAAAAAAGTTCTTAAAAGCTGTGTTGATATCCTCGGGAGTAGTTTTACAACTCCCATGAACATCCTCAATCTGAACCACCTTGTTCCTACTTCTTTTAGCCCTCAGACTAGCATGAAAGTAAGCAGTATTGTCATCATCTTCAATAGCCCATGTAGCTTTTTTTTTTTACGCAACGAACTGGTGCTTAGCATTGAGCAATACAGCATATTCTTTAGACAACTCTCTCAGCCATAATCAGAGCAGGGTCCAAAGGAGTGACTCTTAATCTCTCCTGAAGTTGGGTAAGAGCCATCAGTGTAAGGGAAGTAGTATGCTCTATATCATGGAAATTCTCCTTGTTGATATCTTTCAATGGCCTTTTCACTTTCTTCAGATTAGTAATCAACTTAAATATAGGGGTACCATCAATCTGATCATCCCAATGACTCCCAACAATCTGAGTGAAACCAGAGAATAAAGACCACATGTTATAATACTTGAAGGAGGCATGTTTTCTCTGTGTAGCCGCCCCAAACTGCACCACACAAGGGCAATGATCAAAAATTCCCTCAGGCATGAAGTTAGCAAAAGCCTCAGGAAACCTTTGTAACCAATCCCCATTCTCCAATATTCTGTCAAGTCTACTGTACTTCCTTGTATCAACACCCTGTTTGTTGGTCCAAGTAAAGTAAGAGTCAACGGCCTTTATATCCTGAAGCTGACAAAAATTAATGCAATCCTGGAAAGGTTGAATCTCAGCTGGGATAACTTCACCTCCAATCCTTTCCTGGTAGGTAAGCACATTATTAAAATCCCCACCAATTGCCCATGGTACATAACATTTACCACTATAATTCTTCAGAATATCCCACATGTCTTTTCTCATATTCTGATCATTAAAACCATAGACACAAGTAAACCAAAACGACCTCCCATTAACCTTGTCCTTCACAAAAGTATGAATTGTTTGACTAGTGATATCCTGAATGTGCACTTCATAACACTAAGGATTCCATATCAGCCACACTCTTCCCCATTTGTGCTTACTGTTATTAGTACAGAGAGCCCAATCTGAGCAAATATTATTCCTAATACTCAACCAATTCTTACTCTTCACCTTAGTCTCAACAAGTCCAAATAGCCCTAATTTATTAGAATGTAAAAACCACTTTATTTCTTTTTGTTTAGTTAAGCTATTTAGACCCCTTACGTTCCAGAAACCAAATTATCCATTATCTCTTCTGGTTGCAGATCCTTCCTCAACAATACTTTGCTCTCTATTTTTCAAACCACTGAGTCCACCCTTAGCCATTTGAACAGATTTATGGATAGCACTATTAAACACCTCCATGAAAGTAGTTTTTCCAGATGAAATGTCCCTAACATACTCTTGTGAATTCATCCTTGTTAGAATTCTAACAGGAGTCTGCAAGGGTCTATTCTCATTAGAAGTCTTACCAGTCTCAGATTTAGATTTGGTAACAGGAGGACTAGGATGCATCCTAGACCGCTTTGGGGTCACCACAGAAGCAACAGGTTGCACCACAGTCTGCTGAGGTTTCATCACAGGCCTCCAGACTTGCTTAGTCACAACCTTAGGTTTATCCTTGGCTTTGTTATCAGGCTTTCTACAGTTTGCAGCTAGGTGTCCCATTCCTTTACACTGAGTACAGAGAATAGGGAGCCAGTCATACTCCACCCTAACTCTCTGCACGCCACCTTTCTTATCAATAAACTCAACATAATCAGGGAATTTTTGATTCATCTGAACCTTAACCAACACTTTAGCATAACTAAGAAGAGTTTTGTGAGTTGTAGCCTCATCACATCTCAGATAATCACCTATTATCCCACTGATTTTCTTTAGAGCATTTTCCCCCCAGATTTTTAACTCCAGCCCAACCAGTTTAATCCAGATAGGAAGTGTGGTTATCTCATGTTTAACAAGCTCTGTATCAGCTTTCCACTCATGAATAATCACAGGCTTATTGTCAAACATGATTTGGTCAGAGAGTAAGGCCTTCTGTTGCATCTCTAGGGTTTTAAATCTTACCAAGAAGATACCATTTGGTAGAAAAGAAACTTTATCAACATCATATTTGCCCCAAACACGCCTAATAAAACCATCCACAACATTCCAAGGAGGACTCGCCCCTAATATATAGCAATACACAGAAGATTTCCAGTAGCTAATTTCAGGAGCAACATCCTATTCAGAAATTTGAATGAGATTCTTTGATTTTACCTGAGGAGTAGTTTTCGGCGTCTGCTTCTTGGATTTCTTATTCAACACCTCCGTCCAAGTCCCATCCTCTTGCTGGAAAATCTCCGCATTAGGTTCCTCCTCCAATTCCTCCGGTTCCTCAGGAATATCATCCAAATCCAGTTCCAGATCATACGGAAGGAGACACCGCGCAGTACTCTTCTCATTCAGTTGAATCGTCTCCTCAACATCACGTAATTCTTCCTCAAGAAGACTATATCGACCAGACAATTTATTCCCAGATTTTTTTGAATTATTTTGAGATTTTTTTGAATTATTTTGTGATTTTTTAATCTAGCCATTGCAAAATCTAAATCAAATTAGGGTTTCAAAAAGGAATTTTTTCGCTGGTTTTCTTTCTCTCTCTAAGATTCATTTTTTCGGTAATAATAATAATAATAATAATAATAATAATTTAACATTACAAAAATATACTTAGCAAGTATAGCCATTAAGACTTTGCAGGGGCGTCTCAAATAATTTGGAGGCCCCGTGCAAAATGAAAATTGAGGCCCTCAAAATTTGAGAAAATTAATAATATACATAAAAATGGTTATGGCAAGGCTCGAACTCGGGCAGCTTGGGCAATTGAAACATATTTTCACCAATGTGCTATCACACTTCTGTTACTATACACAGAGATTATTATGTATATATGACTAATATTTTCATAATTTATACGAACACGAGGCCCAAAAATTTGGAGGTCCAGTTCGCGCGCTCATCCCGCACTTGGTCATAGCCGCCCCTGAGTCTTTGCTTTCCGCTTTCCCAATTTAATCACGGTGGCTCACCAGCAACTTAATCTCCATTGAAATGGTCATTGTTACCTTGAAATTTCGAATCGAATATATATTATAGAATGATAGAATGAGTCTTTTCGAGTACACGGTATAGTATCAACAATACTCATCATCTTTATATGAACTATTCTAATAGCTAGTACACAACTAGGACTTGTTAATATTGAAGGGTTCTACATCTTCGTCCTTTAACATACTCTTTGTTTTGGACGTCTTAGGAACGGGATGGATATAATAAATGAACTCTTTTGTATATTTATTTGATTAAAACTTAATGCATCAAGAGCATGAGAAAGATGAATAAGCTGATAATATATATAGGGGATATTACCGTTATATTTATTAGTTGCCGTTCCTTTTTACTCTTATTAGAAATTTAGACCGTCTTTCACACCCACCTGACATATAAAAAACAAGTGTAAATGACGTAGTATTGTTGTATATGAAGAACAATTTGGTGAAGAAACGGTTATAACATAAGTCGAAATCAAGAATCCTTCATTGAACATAAACAAAATGTAGTTGGTCTTTGATTGTTTCATACTCAACCGTTGATAAATTAGACATTTACCTTGAAATGAATTGAACCGAACTTATTGTAAAGAATAAAGGAAGGTTGTGAATGTATGATTATAATTGATAATTAGCAATGATACAAAGGTACATATTTATAGTTACAAATTAGGTTAAGAGAGAAGCAACAACATAAGAATTAGTTTACTCTAAACTAGGAACTAAATGCTAAAGTCTAGGAAGCTAAACAATAATACACATGTGGAAAATAACAACTAGCTAAAAGGAAGGAGAAAGACTAGGTTTCGGTTGGGCCGATTTTATTTGTTCAACACTCCCGTGCAAGATGGACGGTCGTAGACGAAGACCAATCTTGGATGACAGAAACAGGAAACGAGACTTGTGGAGCGGCTTTGTTAACGTATCCGCTAACTGATTAGTACCATTAATGTGTTGGATACGAATTAAACCTTTCCGTACTTGCTCCTTAACGAAATGAAAAGAGAGTGCCAGATGCTTCATGCATGAATGAAACACGGGATTTGCGGAATAGTGTGTCGCAGAGAGATTGTCACAGTAAATCGCAGGCGACGAGGGGTGAGAGAAACCAAGCTCAGTAAGTAGTGAGACTAGCCATAGCACTTCAGAGGAGGTGTCGGCAATGGCACGAAACTCGGCCTCGGTGGTGGAACGAGACAGAGCTCGCTGCTTGCGGGAAGACCAAGAAATCGGGTTACGTCCAAGATATACAATATAACCGGTTGTGGAGGCATAGTCCCCGGGGTTACCACCATGATCCGCGTCACAATATGCATGGAGATTAAGAGGGGTGTTGTGGTTAGGGGTGGGCATAATCCGGTCCGGACCGGAAAAATGGACCGGTCGGGACCGGAATCTAGTGGACCGGAACCGGAATTAAAAATTTCGGTCCGGTCTCCGGTCCACCATTTTCCAAGATTCCGGTTTTCGGTCCGGTCCGGTCCGGGACCGGTATTTTCCGGTCCGGACCGGTTTGGACCCGAATGCCCGGAATTATTGTTATTTGCATTTTTTTCTTAAAATTGTATTTTTATTCAGGTTCAAACCGGTCCAACCGGTCCGAAACGGTCCAATGGACCGGAATTTTTGGACCGGAATTTGAAAACGTGGGTAATTCCGGTCCAACCGGTCCGGTCCGGTCTTGGACCGAATTTTTATTTCCTGTCCGGTCGTTCGAATTTTGTAATCCAGTCCGGTCCCGGTCCATGAGTTTTGTCGATACCGGTTCCGGTCCGGTCCGGTCCGGTTTTGGACCGGTGCCCACCCCTAGTTGTGGTGGAGGTGAATGCCGAGGTGAATTGTGTCATGGAGATAACGTAAAACACGTTTAAGGGCAAGCCAATGGGAGGAGGTCGGGTGGGTAAGGATGTGACACCCCCATACTCCAAGTGCCTTACCAGGACCACTCAGGTATAAAGATGTCACCATCTCGGTTTCCCGATGCAATGATAATCATAAGACAATAACGAAACAATATTTAAATAGTATAAGTTTAGTGAATAAATAAAATCCAAAACCAAATACCCAAAATACGGGTTACAAGTTCCCAAAACAACTGTCTAAACAACTAAATGAAATGTCTGACAAACTACTCAAGCTACAGCGGAAGACTCTATCATCTGAAGGTGACACATCCCAGCTATCCCATGTATCTCGACTCATACCTGATCAACAACTGCTCACCATCCCCGAATGGATCACCACAGTTTTTAAAACAATAAACGGGGTCAGTACTAATCACACAATTTATATAACTCAACAATACAACAAACAACACAGCTCAATCGTCACAGATATACTCCGAACTCCATCATCAACTCCACAATATTGACTACACACTAAAGTGTGTAGCCCTGCCAGAGTACCCATCGCAACAGGTTACTCCTCGCCGCCAGTGGGGGACCGCAGCCGTTCCCACCTAAGCCCCGCTCATCTCCGTCGAGCGATAAACCCAAATCCATTAATGTGCACATCCCTTCTGTGGCGGGTTCCACAGAAGACGAATAATGGGCGTGAAGCCACTCCCGCAAGTGACTCCACTCAGCCAGGGACGCACCCCGAAGAACACAGACAGATACAATCAACCACAACTACTATCAACAATCAAAACCAACAACCGTCATAATACTCGTATGATAATATTCAACAATCACAAAGCACACCCAACACATCATGTGACTAATACTGAGTAGGGAAACCCTACCTGGAATGCAATCTGATCAGACGGTTTCAACAAATTTGTTATCAAAAGGCCTCCTCTACGAATCCTCCTTCTAACATATGATCATACAATTACTAACAATCATAAAAGACAACAAAACCCCCAAACCCCTAAATTAGGGTTTACAAAAACTTAACGAAATACCATAAAAACAGTATGTAGATCTTACCCTCGGCGCAAGGAACACAAGAGTGTAAAGAACGATGAATTCCGACCTCCCAAGCTCCGGGATTTGTCAATAATGCGACGGATGCGAAGTACGTAGGTTGCAATCTCTTTTCAAAGTAATTAAGTTTGTAAAAGCGTTTTATGAAAGTGACGGAAAGGTTTAAATACTAAATCGCATTATTAACAAAACCCGACAAAACACTACCCGTAAACTGGGCTACTCGATCGAGTAACTAACGTACTCGATCGAGTGCCGCCTACTCGATCGAGTACCAAGGCTACTCGATCGAGTACCCTACAGGTCAGAAACTATTTTAAAATGCAAAACACCCTTACTCGACAGAGTAAGGCCCACTCGATAGAGTACCCAGAGACTCATAAAACCGTAGTATTACAAAGGAATTGGGCGAGTTTATTAACTGGAAAAGCAATATCGGGTCGGGTGAGTGACAGGTATTTAAGACTACCAACAATTGCCCGATAATCCGTGATATTTTCAACTGGTTCATTGGGTTCTTTAACGAGAGGTGGGTGAGCTATCGTGGGCGTGGTGGCGGGCTTACATTCATGCATATTAAATTTATGAAGTAAGTCGGAAACATACTTGGTTTGGTTAAGATGGAGACCCTTTGCGGTTGGGGTCACTTCAATACCAAGGAAGAAAGACAGGGGACCGAGATCCTTTAAAGAGAATTTGCGGGATAGTTCGGCAATGAAAGCTCGTATGTGGGTCAGGTTTGGTCCGGTGATGACAATGTCATCGACGTAGACAAAGCCAAATAAGATAGTGGTTTTGGTAACGGTTGGAGTTGGTGTTTGGGTGATAGGCACGGTTGTTGTTCGAGGAATATGTGTTGTGTTGGTTGTTGTAGCGAGAAGTATGGTTTTGATAGCCACGAGAGGCGACATTGGCAGTGGGTGAGAAGGTGGTATTACTCGGTTCTCGTTTGACAACGAGTTCGTGTTGGATGAGTCTCTCATGAAAGGCTTCAAACGATATGGGCGTATCGCGATCACGGACCGCATCGATAACAGTTTTGTATTGCTCAAGAGGAAGGCCGTGGATTATTTGAGCAATGATGTCCTCTGCATCCATGGGTTTACCAAGATGCGCGAGTTGGTTGATGCAGGATTTGATGGAAAGCATATACTCGAAAATCGTGCCATCGCTAAGAGTGATATGACGAAGACGATCCTTGATTTGAAGTATATGGCCACGGGAAGGATTAGCATGGGTGATGGCTAGGGTTTGCCATGGTTCATGAGAAGTATTGGCATCGAGAAGAATAGGTGAGACGGATTCATGTAGTGTTCCGGCTAGGGCTCCTAGGATTAGGTTGTCTTGTTTGAACCATGTGGTATAGGCTGGGTTGGGAACCGGGTCAGGATTGGGTTTGGCATCGGTTGCGGGTGGGGTGATAGTGGTGGGTGGTGGCGGGTTGGTTCCATCGAGGTATGAGAACAAGCCATAGCCTCGAAGGAGTTTGGTAATTTGATATTGCCAAGATCGATAAGTCGATGGGGTAAGCTTGATGCAGTTGGGAAAGGAGATGGAGATGAGTGGTTTTGTGGGTTCATCGAGGTTGGGAATAAGGGAGTTGCTTTCAGGGACGAAGCTAGGATAGAATCGCAAAAAGAAAATCTGTCATGAGGGTCGAACATGCTACCTGTTGCTCAAATGCAAGCTTTACCAATTCTACCACATTCAATTCATGCTATGTATAAACTGAAAGTTTTATATATTTCTGCCCGGCCATGGCCCATTGGGCCAAACCTTAGCTTCGTCATTGGTTGCTTTGGTTCGACATAATGGTTGCGTGAAGAACACGGAGAGGGTGGTTAGGATCGATGAAGGCGAGATACCATGTAAAGAATAAAGGAAGGTTGTGAATGTATGATTATAATTGATAATTAGCAATGATACAAAGGTACATATTTATAGTTACAAATTAGGTTAAGAGAGAAGCAACAACATAAGAATTAGTTTACTCTAAACTAGGAACTAAATGCTAAAGTCTAGGAAGCTAAACAATAATACACATGTGGGACAATAACAACTAGCTAAAAGGAAGGAGAAAGACTAGGTTTCGGTTGGGTCGATTCTATTTGTTCAACACTTATAAGAATTGAAATTAACTTTAAAACAACAAGGGCTAAAACGCATTCGCTCACGATAAGAATGTTTAATGTGCAATGTTTTCAAGCTTCGATTACATAAAATGAAGCGTTAAAATGTCGCGTGTCAGATCAAGTTAGATAGAAATGATCGATGCAGTTTTACAAGGCACAAATCAGAATTGGAGTTTTTACGTAACATGGTTATGTATATGAAGAATCGGCTATACATAATGAAATAATATCCAAAATCAGGAATCCTTCATCAAATCTTAAACAAATGCAAGTTACCTTTGATTGTTTCTCACTTTGCCGTGTATAAATTTGATGTTCCTATGTCTACAAAACTCACTTCAACTTACAAATACATACATACTATTATAACGGATGTAAGAAAGATAAATAAAGAACGTGAAAAAGACAACAGATTTACGTGGTTCACTAACAATTTGTTAGCTACGTCCACCGGCGGAAGGGAAGAATATTATTGATCTTGAGGATTACAGATTTCAGAGTATACTCGTTAGAGTATTCAGATTTCAGACGACTCAGATTTTTGACAGATTTCTGAATGAATAAAACAGATAGCTTATGAGAGTTTATATAGTACTCTCATAACAGATATTTTCCTTAACAGAATTAGGAAACCCTAATAGATATATGATACCCTATAGCAATTTCCTAAACAGACAAGGAAACTAAATAATAGTTTCCTAAACAGATAAGGAAACTAAATCAGACGCGGAATACAGAACAGATTCAAGGCATATTCTAACAAATCTCCACCTTGACTTGAATCCTCTCACAACCACACATATGTACCAGATGCACCATAACGGTGCCAGATGTACCAGACGCACTAAACTAGTGCCAGATAATTCTCTCCCTTCTGCCTCAGATATTGCCCACCATGGGGCAATCAGATACTCCTAACATTTAGCAAGTCCAAAAAGCGCTGGAACTTGCTATGCGGAACAGAAACAGAACCTGACAGCATTGAACCTTGAAAACAATACAAGGTATCACGCTTAACACCTTTCAGAATCACATTCGCACCTTGTAGACTTTCAAAACTCCACCTTCACCATGAAAACTGAAACCTTTACTGTCCAACACACTTAAGGAAATCAGATTCTTCGTCATCAGCGGAACATGTCTAACCTCGTTCAATGTGCAGAATTTACCATCTTGTGTCCGTAGTTTAATCGAGCCAATTCCAACTGTCTTACAAATAGAACCATTAGCCATAGAAATATCGCCACCATCTATTTGCTTGTAGGTTGTAAACCACTTCCGGCGCGGACATATGTGATAGGTTGCTCCCGAATCCAGGATCCACGCATCATTAGGATGCGTGTATTTTTTAGCAACTAGAGCATAATCACCTTCAGAATTGGTATCTGCTATTGCAGCTGTATCTGGTGCTTTGTCATGTTTATTTTTCTTGGGACAATCAAATTTCCAATGCCCCATTACTTTACAGTAGTTACAAACATCAGTAGGTTTAGGACCCTTAAAATCAGATGTACCAGAGGTACCAGCAGAATTAGAAGAACCAGAATAAGACGGCTTCTTATAATTTTTCTTCCCATAATTTCCCTGTCCATAACCCCCGCTAGCTATTAAACCTGCGGCCTGATTATCTGTAACTGTACCAGCCGCCTTATGGCGCAATTCTCTAATATGAAGAGACGATCTACCATCTTCTAGAGACGTAGTATCTTTACCAACAATGAAAGATTGCACAAAATTCTCATACGACAAAGGCAAAGATACTAACAGAATTAATGCGGCATCCTCATCCTCAACTTTAACATCAATATTACGCAATTCTAATAAAATTGTGTTCAACCGATCTAAGTGATCTCGGAGAGAAGTACCTTCCTGCATTTTTAGACTAAACAGACGTTGCTTCAGAAGCAACTTATTGGTTAAAGACTTCGTCATATAAAGACTCTCAAGCTTTGACCACAGACACTGCGCAGATTGCTCCTCCGCGACTTCAATGATAACATCATCAGCAAGACACAACATAATTGTTGAATGTTCCTTCTCCTCCAAAACAGCCATCTCAGCGGTGACGGGTTCTGCCGCCTTCTTCACAAGCGGCGCCCACAACCCTTGTTGTTTCAACAAAGCCCGCATCTTGATTTGCCATAGACTAAAACTATTCCTCCCCGTGAATTTATCAATCTTCACGCTCATCCCAGACATCTTTCTTACTAGTTCAGGAGCCCAGATAAATCTGGCTCTGATACTAGTTTGTTATAGCGGATGTAAGAAAGATAAATAAAGAACGTGAAAAAAGACAACAGATTTACGTAGTTCACTAACAATTTGTTAGCTACGTCCACCGGCAGAAGGGAAGAATATTATTGATCTTGAGGATTACAGATTTCAGAGTATACTCGTTAGAGTATTCAGATTTCAGACGACTCGGGTTTTTGACAGATTTCTGAATGAATAAAACAGACAGCTTATGAGAGTTTATATAGTATTCTCAGATATTTTCCTTAACAGAATTAGGAAACCCTAATAGATATATGATACCCTATAGCAATTTCCTAAACAGACAAGGAAACTAAATAATAGTTTCCAAAACAAATAAGGAAACTAAATCAGACGCGGAATTCAGAACAGATTCAAGGCATATTCTAACACATACTTCTTAAACATATACACACGAAAAGCAAGAATGGAAAGCATTATTAGTAAGAAAATGAGCATGATGATTATGGTGTTGGTGGTATCGGTGCTAATATTCAATCCGATAACGCCCTCATCCGCACAAGATTGCTCAGCAACCGATACGGCGATCCATGATGGTTGTATGAATATAGACACTGATGAGCAAATTCAAACTTGTTGTGGCGCAATTAGTGACGCAATCGCGACGGATACACCATGCCTCTGTCAAGTAATAGCCGCTCTACTTATTGATGATCCCACTTTGGACGTTCAATCATACTTCAACCTTTGTGTCATCGATACGTCTTATGAATCTTTGTGCTCTGGTATTGTATTCATTCATTTTATTGCTTCTTTTCTTAAATTAATTGTTATTTTCTTTAATAATATAATTAACGTTTGCCTAATTGGTTTAATGTACAAGATTTTTTGGCGCCAAGTCCACTTGGAGCTTAGCTCGGATGAACTCCCTTCTACGACATGTAATTCCTTCCACTTAATCCTCCTTATATGTTTTTATCATTTATTTTAACGTTATACCTGTAACTATGGAGAAATTGAAAAATCGCGAGATTTTTAGATTTCTATATTTTTTTCGAGAAACTGATAACTGTTGGGTTAAAACATCCAACACAAGTAATAAATTACTAAGTGTTACAATGTGCATAAAATTGATGATATGCATGTAACTTTAGGAGGTGTTAATGAATGAAACATTCATTTGTTAACTTTACGTGAAAATGGGAGAAAACATATGAATTGTGTTTTAATTCATATGTGTTTAACGTAGGGTGATTTATGATGGGTAGTTGTAACGTCACTTTTACGTGGCTATATAAAGGATGTCAAATCCTTTGGAAAATATATCTCACAACAAAATATCAAACAAGGTGACTTAGCTTGGTAAATAGCAAGTCGGATTTGAGGGTGAGAGGCAGTATAACGGGTGTTTTTATACAATAATTTAGGAGGTTACTCTAGGAGTAATATTAGTGGCATTGACTAATATAACTGGAGGGCTAGAGGTTGTTATCTTATATTATTGTGGGTTTCGAATTGGTATTAATTCGGGACGGTTACGTTGTACTGGTACTATATTATTATAGTGGATTCTAGTCGTTTTGGCTAGTGGGTTTTACTTCCGGTTTGGAAGGTTTTGCTCTGGGTTTGACCCTAAAATACCGTCTCATCTTATTATTGCTTACATTTATTTACTTTTACGGTTTACTTGTCGATTGGTTGCTTCCGTTGCGCGTGGGAGATTTGCGCTAATTTCCCAACAGTGGTATCAGAGCCACTAGGCTCGGTCCGGTGGCTGGTTTATAATTGGCAAGGATGTCAAATTTGGGGTCTCAATTTGCAGTACCAAAATTAAATTTGATGGTAAAAGTAGTTTCACCCTTTGGCAGAGAAGGATGAAGGATCTCCTGGTACATCTTGGCTTGGCTAGAGCCTTGAAAGGAGATGATGGTAAGCCGGAGAAGATGAGTGATGACAACTGGGAAGAGGTTTGCACCAAGTGTGCAAGTACTATTAGGTTGTGCATCTCGGATTCAGTCATCAATTGCGTTCTTGATGACGACTCTCCATCAGTGATATGGGAAAAGTTGGAGAAGCTCTATATGGCGAAGAGTTTGACCAACAAGTTGCTTTTGAAGCGGCGGTTGTATCGGTTAAGGATGGAGGATGATGAAAATTTAATTGGGCACGTAAATGTGTTCAATGGACTGTTAGACGAGTTAAAGAAGATTGAGGTGAAGCTTGAGGAGGAAGATAAGGCGTTACTACTTCTCAATTCTCTCCCGGACACATATGAGACTTATGTGGATACTATTATGTGCGGGAAAGAGACCATCATGATGGAGCAAGCACAGACAGCTTTATTGTCCTTTGATGCGAGGAAGAAGGATAAGGCTGGAATACGGAGTGATAGTACGGGTACAATTGCAGTTGCTCGGGATGGGAGAGGTCGATCGTTTAACAGGGAAGATGGATCGAAGCATGGCAGGTCTCGGTCCAGGAACGCTTCTAGGAATAATGATGTGAAGTGTTTCAAGTGTGGTGACTTTGGGCATATTAGGCGGTTCTGTCCTAAGAAATGCGGGAATGAAGAAAACAAGGGCGACACCAACTTGGTTGCCGGTGAATCAAGGAAGTAGTGGTTGTTTCCTTACCGATGATAGTGACATATTTGCGGTCACGAATGTGAACGACGTGTCTTCCAAGGAAGAATGGATATTAGATTCTGGTTGTGTCAACCATGTTTGCACCCGGAAAGATAACTTTGATAAGCTCCAAGAAGGCATGGCTAGGAAGTTGAGTTTGGCCGATAACTCAACAGTTAATGTCATGGGTGTTGGGGTGTTAAAAATCAAATTGTTAAATGGGGTGGTGCACACTTTGGACAAGGTTGCCTATGTTCCAAAGTTGCGGCAGAATTTAATTTCACTTAGTCAACTAGACTCCGAGAGTTATGGGTGTAAAGCTCATGGAGGAGTAATAAAAGTTACTAAGGGTTCTATGGTCCTCATGAAGGGGGAGCTATGTCGTGGTTTATACCGTCTGGATGCATATGCAGTAAAAACCTCACAGAATGGCTGGAAACGGAAAAATCGTGCACGTGTTTCGTTCATGGAAGAGGCGGCGAAGGTAGATTGTTTTCAGGTTACAGACGGGCGCAAAGGTAAAATTCCTGCCGGTAGGAAGGTGGAGAGCAAGAGGTTTCTCTCCGGAGTCAAGTAACGTCATTGACTAGGTTTAGGCTGTATACGGTGCATTAGCCGTGATAGTGAGTTAGGGTGAGGACCGGATACTAACTCGGGTGTGCAGCTGGTGATTTTATAAGGCCAATGGTAGATTCCTCGGTTATGGTCTCTTGTGTTGGAGGGGGAGATTTGTTGGGTTAAAACATCCAACACAAGTAATAAATTACTAAGTGTTACAATGTGCATAAAATTGATGATATGCATGTAACTTTAGGAGGTGTTAATGAATGAAACATTCATTTGTTAACTTTACGTGAAAATCGGAGAAAACATATGAATTGTGTTTTAATTCATATGTGTTTAACGTAGGGTGATTTATGATGGGTAGTTGTAACGTCACTTTTACGTGGCTATATAAAGGATGTCAAATCCTTTGGAAAATATATCTCACAACAAAATATCAAACAAGGTGACTTAGCTTGGTAAATAGCAAGTCGGGTTTGAGGGTGAGAGGCAGTATAACGGGTGTTTTTATACAATAATTTAGGAGGTTACTCTAGGAGTAATATTAGTGGCATTGACTAATATAACTGGAGGGCTAGAGGTTGTTATCTTATATTATTGTGGGTTTCGAATTGGTATTAATTCGGGACGGTTACGTTGTACTGGTACTATATTATTATAGTGGATTCTAGTCGTTTTGGCTAGTGGGTTTTACTTCCGGTTTGGAAGGTTTTGCCCTGGGTTTGACCCTAAAATACCATCTCATCTTATTATTGCTTACATTTATTTACTTTTACGGTTTACTTGTCGATTGGTTGCTTCCGTTGCGCGTGGGAGATTTGCGCTAATTTTCAAATTTTACAAATCATGGCATTTTCTAATCCACGCGGCACATCGTGTATGTTTCCAAATAGAAAGTTTATTGGGATGATCTCAACTTATTTAATTCTTAATTTTAGTTATTAACAAATAGGAATTAAATAATAGTTGGACCTCAATCATCTCCTTAAAGTTTTGGTTGAGAAAGTTCATTTATTCTGATTAAGGTCAAACTATTATATTAATTCCTATTATTAACGATTAATTTCAAGTTTTCAAGGATAATGATTTCATACTATGTTTATTATTGACACCTATAATGGATTTGGACAGAAAAACAAAAGGTCTCGTTCTTGCTATACTATATGGAGCATCGGTGCAACGAGGAGTTTTATCTAAACTCGTGTGAAATTTGTATTTGGTGGTTTTCCTTATGCGAGTGATTGTCGTGAGATTGTTGTTTTCGAGAGTGGCATGTATCCTTGTATTAAATGTTTTCTTTGTAATATATAGATCAATAAAGAAATACCCTTCATGAAATGTTATTGGAATTTATATATCTACCAACCAACCCCTAAATCCTAATCCTATGCTAATTACATTACGTTGAGATCTATTACATTCCTCCCTCATCACCTCTTTCCACCCCACACAATCACCACAAACCACCAATTTCCTTCTATTTTTTCTTATTTTAATCTTTATTACTCCCTATTAGGATACTAGGCCCACTAGGGCCGACTATCATTAGGGTTAAGTGACGGCTACCGTCTAGGGTTTAGACTAATGTGGTTTCTTATAAATATCGTGTCCATGTATTCGATGAGGCAGACAACTATCAATAATACAAATCATTTATGAAATTCTCTCCCCTTCTATAAACTTATCATGGTATCAGAGCCTCGTTCTTGAGGTCTCTAAATACGCTTCCGCTCTCTTGCCGGTGGGCAATTATCTACCGTGCCCACCGGTGGGAGGTAATCAGAGAACAAAAAAAATACCCTAAAAAAAATCACTGCCTATCAATTTTTAGCACAAATAAAATATCTTTAAACCCAAAAGAAAGATTAATCCGTATTTTCGAAGACTTCTTCATTTAATCAAGGTGGTATCCAAAAAAAAAAACTGGCGAGTTACGCATTGAAAAAAACTGGCGAGTTACGCACTGAAAAAAAAACTGGCGAGTTACGCAACCAAAAATTACTGGCGAGTTACGCAAAAGAATTTGTCTGGCGAGTCCTATACGCACCCAGAAAAAGTGTCTGGCGAGTCCTATACGCAATATTTTACTGCCTTGCGACGATGAGAAGTTTTTCGTAAAGAAGGTTTATGAAGATTTATGACGATTT
Organism: Silene latifolia; assembly: GCF_048544455.1. Taxonomy (NCBI): domain Eukaryota; kingdom Viridiplantae; phylum Streptophyta; class Magnoliopsida; order Caryophyllales; family Caryophyllaceae; genus Silene; species Silene latifolia. The sequence goes on from NC_133531.1 coordinate 135,004,411, forward strand.
GAAAATCAATGTTTTTATTTTAACTATTATCTTGCTTGTATTTCTCCAATCGTAAAGTTCGTACTATGTACTGCCTTTACGATTGCGGGAGGGTATTAGGATACTAGGCCCACTAGGGCCGACTATCATTAGGGTTAAGTGACGGCTACCGTCTAGGGTTTAGACTAATGTGGTTTCTTATAAATATCGTGTCCATGTATTCGATGAGGCAGACAACTATCAATAATACAAATCATTTATGAAATTCTCTCCCCTTCTATAAACTTATCACTCCCTTAATAATTATTTTCATTCCAACCAAACCCTAAAACCTAAACGACCTCCCCTCCGTGAGAAAGCAAAACGAACCCTTTAATCACGTCTACGATAATCACAGGGCCCACTTGCCAATGTTTTAGATGAAGCTCATCAAACCTTGTTCGGCTTTACTCATCATAGGGTAATTGTCTTGTATGGGATGTCTCTGTTCAGCAAATATATAAGTTAACCATACAATAAGGACCTGAACTTTTAACATAATTTTACGATAAGGGCCTGAATTTTGTTTTAGACTCTAAGGATCTCAATTTGTTTGTTTAACTAAAATACCCTTGCATGTCAATATTTTGTTTTATTTATGTTACAAAAAAAAATATTAATAGTTTTGTACTTTTCTTTGTTTTGAGGATAAAGTGCCAGAAAAAGGATTGTACAGATATAATACCTCACATTTAATGAGTTTTTGAGTTTTTCTACATAATTTTTTTTTAGTTCTATAGAGTTTATAAATTATATTCTAGTTTTATGACGTTAAAAATCAAATTTTCTTAATCTTATATGTACTTTTTTTGAGTTATAAATGAACTCAAAAACTTTATAATAAAACTCAATTTTTTTAAATCAAAACTCAAAATTTTTATCTTAATGCTCAAAAACTATACCATATGATGTACTATATCAGATGTATAATCAACTTACTGATAAAATGCCTTTATACTTCTTAGTTGTTAATACAAGTGAAATTATTTTTTTTGTATAAACTTTGCATAAAAAAGAGGTAAAATAACAAGTACGACTGTATGTAGATTTGTCAAACTCTAACCCGACTCGATTTTCCAGGGTCTAGACCCAAAAATCTCAACTCACGAGCCGTTCATCCCCAAAATGACAATAATAGAGGACATCAAACACATGATTGAGGTAGAGAGGAGAAGTCCAAAAAGAAGGGATTTTAGAGGCTTAAGGATATAGTGCATCTATATTAGGGTAAGATTATTGGTGAGTCTTGAGAGAAGACACACTCAAAGCCCTTTATAATCTACCCAAGTCTTGACAAAGTACTCCCTTTGTCCCGGTCATTTGTTGTCCTTTTTCATTTTTAGGTGTCTCGGTCATTTGTTGTCCTTTCTATTTTAAGAATGAATTTGATGAGTAATTTGATCATTCACACTCAATTCATTCCACTTGTCATTTAGTAATTGGCCCCCTCCCCTTTCCTTGGTCTTTGTGCTAAAACCAAAGGACAACAAATGACCGGGACGGAGGGAGTATTAAGTTATCCAAGACTCAACTTAAGACTTTATAAGAGTCTTGACCCACCTTTTTGCAATGAGAACCAATAAATGACTGACATGTATTAAAGTTTTATTGTTTTTTTTTATCTAAAAACCCATAAGAAAAGTGTAGTGGAAAAATAGAGTTTGAGGTAAATCTGATGGATAATGTATAAAGTCTGAGACGAGTTTGAGGTTTGTCTGAACAATAAAATAATAATAAAGTTAATAAAAAGCTGATGTGGCAGAATATTAAGATTTTTGGGAGTCTGACTAATAATCGTACCCTTAGTCATTAGATTATCATACTTAAGATACAAATATCAAAAGAGAGAAGACGTGTAGATATTGTATATCACACATACAATGTTAAGTAAATTAAAATACGAGTGCATTGTCGTTTTTGTTTTATTTTACCAAAACTTACTATCGAAAATTTTTAAAAAAAAGTGTCAATTAGTTTAGCTAATATCACATATTAAAGCAATAATGATAGTTAATCAAATTATGTTATTAAAATTGTCCTATAATTCCCTTTGCACAATAATGGCTAAAACGTCCTTACATATTATACTCTTAACCCATTTTTTAGAATCCGTGCTACGCACGGGCACCGCACTAGTTGCTTTATATTTTGGACCTAATAGAGTATTCTGATCCTTTCTTGGAGCAGCTAGACAATATCTAGAGGTTGGAATGTTTTATTGATTTTATTTTTCTTTCTGAATTTCTGTAACCTTGTGTGTGTGGATATCTACTTTTTTGAATTTATATTCAAGATTGAAACTTTTGATAAATTGATAGATCTACTACTGCATTTAGATGGTTTAATACTGTATATTGTAAAAGCTCTATTTGGTACGTTATTAAATTATGCTTGTTTATCATATTGGGTAGTTTTAACTTTTGAGTATTGGCGAGAATATTGACGATGATATGTTGGTATAAGCGTTTGGTTGTTATTCTGATGTATGTAGAGTCATTAAATAAAATCATCAAGATTTTTATTTTTGATTTCATGATATGACCTCTAATATTATCTTCACATGGATTCTTAGCAGTGTTAAAAACTCAAGCTTCAAGTTGCATTACAAGGTTGCATTACAAGGGGTTGGAAGGTTATTATGCTGATGACAATACTTCTATGATTCTTCAAGAACTCAAAGAAGACTAGTTTGATTAATCTGAATAGTGGTGATGAACGAGTAGTACAATTAAGTATCATAGCTAATATTTGTAGTCATTGTTTCAACATTTTCACTTTTAGTTAGAACAAACATATGAATTGGAATTGGAATGTGTACACAATGCTTATGTATTAATTGACTCAACAATGAATAATTTAAAAACTATGGCTTTCTTTATGGGATTTTAGATTTGTAAATTAGCTGCATAAATTGTTTGCCAATGACAATACACTAAGGCGTGACAAGCTTAAATAGAGCGTGACAAGCTTAAATAGAGCATGACTACCGATAATGAGAAGGCAGCCCAACAAAATCATTGAAGTGCTATAACAAGCACGGTTTCTATTTAGCAACTTTTGAAAAGTGCACCTACTACAAGAATATAGCGCTCCTAGTTTTGCGACGCTATTATATGACTTATACCGACGCAAAAGAAAAGCGCCGTGAAAAGGGTTAGTGGCACGAGCAAATGCGGCGCTTTTTAAAGCGTCGGTATATGTCTTAGAGGCGATATTTAGCGTTGTTAAAAATCATATAAGAGCGCCGCAAAAAACCTTTTTTCTAGTAGTATAAGAAGGGCAAGGCCTCCAACCAAGGCTGCAGGTTGGGGCGCGAGGTCAAGGGCATGACATGTTGTAGTCTGATTATTATCGGCGTCTTTCGGGAGTCACCAAATACCGGATATCTACAATCATACATTTTTTTTTTCTAAAATATCTACATAAATTCACAAATGACAAATTAAAAATAATGCAAAATATAAGAGTATTTTTCATAACGTAAACGATCATGCATTTTTACATAATATAAATGAGTTTATTTTTTAACCTTAGCTACTAGAAACACAAGTGAAAGGGTACAATCTTTGGTAACAAACAATACACTGCTTTAGTGCTTTGGCTAAAGCAAACTAATTTAGTCCTCATGACACTGCTCCGGTGAAATGGAGATTTTCATGGTGCAGTTGGGTAATTCAGGAACATTGTGAAGAAGTAGCTTGATGACATGTCATCATAGGCTCATATACATACATGCAACACGAATTAAATACAGATATATACATACTAATACATTAATACACATAATAAAGAAAAAGACAATTGATATACCCCGTGCTTTTTATTAGCATTAAATCTTGCCAAAGGAAACTTCGACACCGTCGGCTGGTACTGGATGTGAAAGATATATTATTAACATGTCAGGATTATCTAATTCCCACCTGTTTATTGAGACAATAATATATCAAAATCCTATTTGGGAAAAAACCTCAAAGTTATTCTAGGTGTAACCAATATATTTGCAAAAGGTTATAAAAGAAGAACATATCCATATAATTATAACTACTCCGTAACTATTAAGAATATCGTACTTCACATAATCACGATCTAAACTATACAAAATGTTTCTAGTAAATATATATTTTCAATTTTTTATTATTTTGATGATAACTAACATTTCTTTTATGAGCTAATGAGTGTTGGTTGTTCCTTTAATGGTTACCGTTTGTTGATATAATATGTCGCTCATTAGATGATGGTCAAGTAAAGGTCTGATTTTCGTGATATTGTATGTAATCTGTGATATTTTATCGAACATTTTGTGATATTGTATTTCGGTTTTTTATTATTTCGATAATAACTAACTCTTTTACTCTTATTTTATTCCTCTCTTTAATAGTTGATTTTGTATTCCTTTTTTTTTTTTCTTTTATGATAATATGTTTATTAACAAACTCTTTTATCTTGTCTAACATTTGATAAATTTGATTTAGCAAAAAATTCTCAAAGAAATATTCTACCAACCAGTTCACTCATAAATTGATTGATTGATATAAATTAGAGGTGGCAATTATTGACACGACCCGAAAACACGACACGAACCCGACACGAAGTTAGCGGGTTAGGGTCAAGACGTTGTGACCCATTTAAGTAATTGGGTTGACACGGACACGACACGAAACTTAAATGGGTTGGGTTAGGGTTAAGCTCTTTTGACACGAACCCGACACGATTAACCCGCTTATTTAAAAGTGTCATTATATATTTGGGTTAAATCAATAATTCACCCAAATAACTTAAAAATAAATATTTGCATTCTTCATTTTTGGGATAATAGGCTTATAAAGCTTAATTTATTCTATTAGTTTATCGGGTTAAGTGGGTTAAAAATGGCCCGCTAAAAGATAAATGGGTTAAACATGACCTGCTAAAAGATAAATGGGTTAAACAAGTCGGGTTGGGTTATAGAAAAATTAAATGGGTTGGGTTAGGGTTGAGACAAATGACCCATTTATGTAATTGGGTCGGGTTAGGGTTGAGGTTGTGGTGACCCGTTTAAAGTTGACACGAACACGAACACGACACGACCCGGCCTGTTTGCCAGGTCTAATATAAATGGTGTATGTATGTGTGGTATTTTATTCTTCATTACATGTTTGTTAGAGAAGCAGATTAGGCGGTTATTCTTAATCAACTTGAAGATAATAAAGCACATCTTCTCTGCATTGTTAACATAACTTTTGTGTGTGTCTATTGTCCATTGGATTATTCAAGTCGGATAGGATCATAAGGTGATAAAACTTTCCTTATTATTTTAACACTACTTATTAATAAACACTTTTCATGAGCATCATACTAATATCATTTTTTTGAATAAAAATTCTGACAAGTCGATTTTCACTCCTTTCATTTAGTATAATTGTTACTCATTCATTGAGTTCATCATTTTATCTAGTTGGCTTTTGTTACAGACCATATTGATTAAAGTGTTATTGCAAGTATCAGTTAGCACGACTGTAGAGTTGTCGCGGTCATTTTACTAATTACATTGGGGATTTTATTTAATTAGAAAAACAAGATACATAAAATAATTTGAATTTAGGGATAGAAATATAGAATCAGTCATTGAATTTGAAGTGGAACATCATAAATTCAGTAAATAGGATTGCACACCAGTTGTACAATAGTATTATTGTTGCAAATCTGTCGAGTTTATATGTATTTTTTTATTGTTTATAAAAGTTTTTGGGTTATATATTAATTTTTTAGCTAAAACTAAAATTTAATTGAGCTTATATGTATCATTTTTGTGTTTCATTATCATTTTTTAGCTCAACAAAATGTCAAAAAGTTTAAAACAAAGCTCTTAAACTTTATATTTATGTTTAAAAACTCTATTAGGTAAAACTCAAATAAAACACCCTACCACCAATTATAATAAAACTGATAGTATAACCTGCCTACTGATTCAACCGTTTGGTTTTTATATTTATGTTCCTTTGTTTTTTCGGCTTTATAAGTATTTATTTACCATTACCTCTTTTTTTTTTTTTTGAATTTATCTTGAAATTAGAGTTTATGCAACATATATATAGATGACATTTATAAAAATATAAGAAAGAACCATCATAACTTTATAAAATAGATAAAACTAAACTAAAATCTATTTTTTATATCATGATCAAAAGGGCGGAAAATTTACCTATATCCAATAGTCAAGTGATGGAGAAAAAGAACAGTAATGAGACGAGTCATCGTACTTCCGGGACAAGTTCTTACTCCTCCTCCGAAAGGGAGATATGTTCCATGCTTTGGAAGAGTCTGTCAAGTACAATTGGTAGTATTTTTAATACTAGATAATACTCTTTATTTCTTTTTGTTTTTATATAGCCACGCACTACAGATTGTGGAGAAAACTAATTTTTAAATCATTAAAAGTCATAGCTTACAAATAAATATTATCACATTAAGGTAACAATATGGATATGGTAATTTCCTTTTATTTTTTTTATAAAATTGAAATTACAAAACTTACTCTTAAAAATAATAACCTACTCTATTTGTCCCGGCAGTCATTTATTTATCATTACTTTGCCACAAATTAAGAAAGAAGGAGAAAACCATTATAATTTTTGTTATATAATGACTGGTGGAACAAAACATAACTACATAAGTGGTTGTTAATTAGTCTTTAAACAAATATTTATAATAGAACTGAATAATTGTACCAAAGAGTATGACAAAGCATTAATCAAAACATTGAAAAAATGAGTACACGCTGTTATTATTATTATTATTATTATTATTATTATTATTATTATTATTATTATTATTATTATTATTATTATTATTTTTTATTTATTTTTTTTTTATTTTTTTTTTATTTTTTATTTTTTTTATTTTTTTAGAAGGATGCGCGCAGCTTTCATTAAAATAAAAATAAAAGTTTACATGAAATTGGTGGGGAGCCGAGAAACAATCTGGGCTCCCACACCCTTAGCAATAGCAAAGCTAAATCTAGTAAAAATGTAAGCGACCACCCGAGCCCCTGCATCCTGAGATACCGAGAATTTCTGGATCCGCTTGAGTAAGGAAACAGCATCCGAACCCAGCTCCCCAAGTGAAGAGAAAGAGAAAGGAAGGAAACCATAAACCGCTACCGCGTTATAGCCTCATTAGAATACGTCCAGTTGTTTATCATTAGGTTTATTATCGAATTCATCATTATGTAACGGAAAATAATAAAGATCTATAATCCTTATCGCGAGACTAAAATTGTTAAAAAAGGAAAAAAAACTGTTATATGTATAAATATTTGATGAGTAAGAGTGACGTACATTCCATCTGTCTGGATTGAAAGTCAACGGATCTTCAAAATTTGATGGATCGATATGAAGGTGCCTTAACCACACTAATACATTCCACCCTTTTGGTATCAAATAACCTACACATAGTTGATCAGTCTTTTCAGCTCGTTCTCTAGTTTTACTAATTTTATTCTATGAAATTATCTTATATATTACTTGCTCTATCCTCGTCAGTTATTTAACTTTATTTCTTTTTAAAGAATTTCTTTTTAAGTAAAGACAAACAAATGATTACAACATAAACGAAATAACAAAGACATAAACTATGTACGATGATTTAACCACATCTCGTGCACACAAGACTTTCTTCATCACGTCACTACGTCCAGACCCACCTTAATGTGTACTCATTTTATTCGCAATTGCTAAATCCCGAACGAGGTTTTACTTAATCCCGCTCACTTTACCATATAATATTTCAATTCTACCCTTTCTCTAAAAAACAAATTTAAAATGTTCTCTTCCTTGGAAAGCTAAACCAATTCTTCAATAATTCGTTTACTATAGTCTTAATTCGCACATATCATAAGTAATTTTGCAGTTTTATCATCAATTTTATTAATACACGCCTTAATATTGATTTAGTGAATATTTATTTAAAGAAATACGAAGTAAGAAATTTGCAATTAGGGTTTCTTTCAATTTATCATCTTCCTTCAACTGCACATTGTTCACTGAGATTGCACCTAAGATGTTGAATACTCCCTACAAACTAAGCCATCAATAAATCGTCTAAACACTGAAGCATTTGCCATGCCATTCCCTAATTTCAATTACATCATTGTGATTGAGCAAAACAATGTTAATTATACATTTAATCAAATTCATCGTCGGAGTTAGGTGTTCGTCTGATGGCACGGTGGGTAGGCGTTGGCCGTCGTCGGAGTGCGGTATTCGTCTGTTCGGTCGGCGTTGGTGTTGGCGCGGTGAGACAAAGGGGAAATATTGTGGGCGTGTTCTCTTATATTTTTTTTGGATTTTTTCAATTCTCTCTCAATGGGTGTGAAATATGAGAGGGGTATACTCGGTACAAGAGAGAAAAATGTGTGGGATTTAGTAAAATGGCGTGCTGAATTTAGCATCTCCCATTTTATTTTGTATTCTTTTTTTCCCCCTTTTTTTTTCAATTGCCTCTAATAAAAATTAAATTTCACTTCATTTTTGGAGCGAAAAAATCCTCTAGAAGAAGATTCAGAGAACATTGATCAAATGCTTTGGGTGAGTTAGATCCTTTCCATTTCTTTTATCTCCATTATCATCAGTTTTTTTCACAATACTATTTGTCCACACCAAAATTTTATATTTCGGCTGATATTTATTAGAGAGTAAATTTATTATTTAGAGATAATTATCATAAAAGACTGTGATAATATCTTAGGATAATAGAAAATATTTATTTATTGTCTTGCCATGTTGAAGTATGAGACTTTTAGTAAGTTCTAGAAGTTTCCAGAATGTTCTAAATTTATCCAGAATGTGCTCGAATAATTTAGAAACAACTAGTATAGTCTAAAAGAGTCTAAAAGGATTTAGAAGAGTCATGTATGTTCTAGGTTTATGTAGAACAACCTAGAACCTTCTAAACATGTGTATAAGTGATAAGGAACTCTAGAGAGTTCCATATCTAGGCGAATCTAGAATGTCTTATTCTAGAGAATTCTAATAATGTAGGAGAAGGAGGATGAGCACTATAAATATAGGTCTTCCCCTCTCATTTCATGTACCCAAGTGTATCCCAACAAATTCACAACAAATCAAAACAAATTTCCTCAACTAAACTCCAACTAATCAACTAAACAAACTAACAACTAATCTCCATTCTACTTCCTATACTCTCTCATACACCAACATGCCCTTTAAGCTACTCTATTATAAATACTGATCTCCTAAAGGTTAAAGGAGAGCATAGATGGATTAGGTCAAACGACCCCGTCTTCCTACTACCAAATTGTAGGTAGGATGGAATAAGTCACAAAATGACCCCATTATCTCCCTACGAGAATAAGTCGATAAGTCGCTAGTAGTACTATTAAAACCCTACCCTTAGGATGGAAATAAGATAGTCCCGAAAGTTGTAACCCTCAATCTTTCAATTATAAATAAATTCTTATTTTCCATTATTTTGTTCCCCTTTATTATTTATTTTATTATTTATTGCAGGTATTCAAAATTTATGGGGTTTACACTATATTAACACAATACTATTTTAAATTGCTCCGTATTATTCATTTTTCAACACATTGATACTCCAAATAATTAATACTGTAACATAAGATTTTTATCCTGTGATGTTAGGGACTTAGGGTTGCCACAACTCGCATGTAATATGAGTTCACTCTAAAGACCCTTCTTCTGAAGTTAGAATTACTTATTTATTTGTACAGGTTTTTAATTTAGTTAAATTTTGAGTTTAAGATGGTTAAGTTATTTCTTGGGAATTTGACCAATTCATAACGCAATATAGCTTGATGGTGTTGGTTAGCTACGCGAGTAGATAAAATTTTATGGAAAAAAAAAAACTAAATGAACGAAGATTAACAAGTAACACTAGTTTGTAAACTACAAATTTACAAGTGTTATATCTAGTAGAAGTATCGTTCGGAAAATTAAAACTCACATAATACAATTGAAAGATACTTAATATTTTTAGGTTTGACGTAACTGTACATATAAACTGAGCTTCAATATAAGCTTTAGCAGTAATCTACTGATTATATTTTAATATATGTGGTTGAAGTGCGATACGCTGCAATATTTTAGCAAAGGATTTTGGACGTACCTTCAAATTTTATGTCTTCAGTAGCTTTCTTAAATATAAAGCCGGAAATGCTAGCCATTCTAATAGTTTCTTCCACAACCTGCAAATTGTTAAATTATTTTTTATATAAATTTCAATTTTCCGATAATAAAGGAATGAACCAATTACTCACATCTAATTAAGTGAGAGTAATATATGTAGATTCCTATTCTCTAACTCTTAAGTTGACATAAAATATTTGTTGATCGTTTAGTAAATCTATGAACTACTCCCTTAATGCGAACATCTGTTTAACTTTGTCTAACATATTTTTGTCACGGAAATCAAGAAAGAAAAATGAGTTAAATTGTAGCTATTGTCGATGGATTATAATTTAATCTAAAAGTGAGTGATAATCAACTTACTCATATATGCAAAACAATATAAAAATGAAAAGGTAAACAAATAACTAAACTACTGGTAAAAAAACCAAATGATAGGAGCATGGGATACATATGAAACTAATTCATATTGATGAACATGAACCAGAAGATTATGAATAACTAAGTAAGAATTAGAGAGAATAGAATTGTAGAATTGTATTTCATTAAATTGTGAATGATTTATTACACAATGATGTCCTTATATAGGAAGAATAAGTCGGTGGTTGAGCATAACAACCAATAACAGTTTATAACTAACTTCCTTAATCTATGGTAAGTTAGTTAACTAATCTAACTAACTGTACCAGCTCATATCCCCCCCTCAAGCTGGATCAGCAGAAGGAGGAAACTGCAATCCTAGCTTGGAAGAAAGAAATCTATGCTCATTAGCTCCTAGTGCTTTAGTCATAATGTCGGCCAACTGAAGAGTGCTCTTGACATGTTTTGTCTGTAGAAATCCCTCTTGTTGCTTATCACGTACAAAATGACAGTCGACATCCAAGTGTTTAGTCCTCTCATGAAATACAGGATGCTGTGCAATATGTTCAGCAGCTGTATTATCACAATGCAAGGCAATAGGCAGAGGAATGTTGACATGTAGATCTGCTAGAACATTAACCAACCAGACTAATTCAGAAGCAGTGTAGGACATACTTCTGTATTCAGCTTCAGCTGAGCTCTTGCTGACGGTTTTTTGTTTCTTAGTTTTCCAAGTAATTAAGGACTTCCCAAGGAAAACGCAGAACCCACTTAATGATCTGGAGCTGAAATTGCAGGTAGCCCAATCAGCATCAGAATAGGAGCTTAAGTTTAGAGCAGATGATGCAGGGTAAAATAAACCTGTATTTACTGTTCCCTTCAGATATCTAATGACATGCTGTGCAGCCAAGTAGTGAGGTTCCCTTGGTTGGCTCAGAAACTGGCTCAAGTGTTGCACACTGTAGGAAATGTCAGGCCTTGTCATGTTAAGATACAACAGCCTTCCTATTAGTCTCCTGAATTTCTCAGGTTCCTGCATTAAGTCACCAGCATCAGTGGACAATTTTAATCCCTTTTGCATTGGAAACTTTGCTATTTTACAATTCTCAAAACCAGCATCCTTTATAATATCCAGAGTATATTTCCTCTGGTTTACAACAATACCATTGGCATTCCTAGCAACCTCTAGCCCTAAGAAGTACCTCATGGGTCCTAAATCCTTAATGGTGAACTTACTGTGCAGGGATTCCTTTAATGCATGTATCCCTGACTCATCATCACCACTGAGGAGGACATCATCTACATAAATGAGGGCAACTAATAATTTCTTAGTGTCAGCATCTACCCTTGTAAACAAGGAGTAATCATTCCTGGATTGTAAAAAGCCCAGACTAAGCAAATGTTTGGTTATTTCCAAATTCCATTGCCTTGAAGCCTGTTTTAATCCATACAATGATCTCTTCAACTTACAAACTTGTCCCTTCTTTGCTGAAATGTATCCCAAAGGAGGTTTCATATAGACTTCTTCATCTAAAAACCCATGTAGAAATGCATTGTTTATGTCCAATTGATATAAAGACCAATGCTTGACTGATGCAACAGCCAAAAGAGTCCTAACAGTGGCAAACTTGGCAACAGGAGAGAAAGTGAACTTGTAATCTTTATCCTTCACTTGGTTATACCCCTTAGCAACTAACCTTGCCTTGAACCTCTCAACTGTCCCATCAGCTTTATGCTTAATTTTGAAAACCCACTTGCTTCCAATAGCCTTCTTATTTGGTGGTAGAGTAGTTAATTCCCAAGTGTGATTGTCTTCAAGAGCTTTTAGCTCTTGGTTCATAGCAATAACCCATCTCTCATCTGTGCAGGCTTGAGCATAAGTATGTGGCTCATGCTCTTCAACCACATTACAGAGGGAAAGAACAAACTCCTTATCATAAGTAGTTAGATCATTCATAGTCTGAACATGCAAAGCACTATGACTCCTTTTGGATTTTGTCAAGACATAATCAGATAATAAAACAGATGGTCTCCTTGACCTATCTGATTTCCTGAGACACTGATCAGTTGGATTATTGGTAACTGACTGATCAGGAAGACTTGCAGTAGGTGAAGCTGTTACACTCTCAGAAGATGTATTAACAGCCTGATCAGCAGCAACTGAAGTTGCAGAATCACCAGCTGGTGTATTTGAAGGTGTAGCTGGATGAAAATTAGAAGTGATTTGATCATCTTGCAGCACCAAAAAATCGTCCATGCTACACTGTGGGTCTTGAGAAGTAGCAGAAACACCATGATAGGGGTAAATATCCTCCTTAAAAACCACATCTCTATTAGTAAAGATAATGTGTTTATCTAGGTCATACAACTTATACCCCTTTTGATTACATGGATACCCAACAAAAAGACATCTTCTTGCCCTCCTTGTAAATTTATCAGTAGATGTTGGTGGCATTGTTGCATAACACAGTGTCCCAAACACCCTGAGTTCATCATATTTAGGCAACTCCTTATACAACAATTCATAGGGAGTTTTCCAACCCAAAAGCTTTGTAGGCATTTTATTGATCAGGTAAGTTGCTGTAAGAAGACACTCACCCCAGAACTTGATAGGAACATGGGACTGAAACTTAAGTGCTCTAGCAACCTCCAACAAGTGTCTATGCTTCCTCTCAACTCGACCATTCTGTTGAGGCCTGCCCACTATACTCCTCTGATGTACAATACCTTTTTCTCTAAAAAACTCTTTACATTGTACTTGAAAAAATTCTGAACCATTATCAGATCTTATAGTTTTAATTTTAGCATCAAAATGAGTTGCAACATAAGCAACAAACCCCCTTATTAAACCAGGAACCTGGGTCTTATTCTGAATCAAAAAGGTCCAGGTGTTTCTGGAATGGTCATCTAAAATAGTAAGGAAAGACTTGGCTCCAGAAACAGATGGAACCTTATATGGCCCCCAAACATCAACATGTACCAAATCAAAACATTTAGCAGCATGAGAAATACTTCTAGGAAATGGCAAAACATGATGCTTGGCATAAACACAAACTTCACAATGAAACTGTTTTATTCCTATCAAATTCAATCCATGTACATGATGTAATTTTTCTAAAGAACTATGACCAAAACGAGAATGAAGGATAGCTATATCAGACACACTAGCTGCATTGATATTACAGTGACTTAGTGAACTAACTTTATTAAAACCAGACACTTGTGAGTGTACAACATGTCTAAGCAGTACTCTAAATCTATAGAGATTCCCAATCCTTTGTGCCTCAGCAACAATCTTATTTGTATGGTCCTGAAAAACACATTTATGTTTCAAGAAACACACAGTTAAACCAGTAGAAGTAATCAAGCGTGCTACAGACAACAGATTTTGTTGAAAATCTGGTATAAGAAGGACATCATGCAAGGTTATGTGATCAGTCAAATGAACCTGGCCAGTTTTGTGCACAACTTTAACAGTGCCATCTGGTAAACCCACATAAATTGGTTTAGCAAGAATTTTAACATGATGCAACAAAAGAATATTAGAAGTAATATGGTCAGAAGCCCCCGTATCCACTATCCAGTCCTGGCCATTAAAACCATTTAAACTAGCAGTAAACACATGAGAAGGAGGAACCATACCAGCAAAATTAACTGAGGATTTCAGGTCAGAAGATTCATTAGAAGGAAGCTCAGAAATGCCCTTAAAAACCTGCTGCAAGACAGACTTTGTGACAGACTGAATGATCCCTTGAACAAAGTCTGGATTGACATGAGGAGAAATATATGACTGATACTAAGAGAACTGTGCTGCTTGTGAAATAGCAGGTTGATGCTCAAGTGGAGAGGCTTCTTGATACCCAAAATCTTGATCAGATGGGAACGTATCAACATTAGCAGCAGAACTAGCACCAAACTTCCCTTTGCCTTTCAAGAATGCCTTATACTTGTAACACCTCTCCTGAATGTGGCCCTTAATTTTGCAGAAAGTACATGTCTTCAGACGATGGCAGTCTTCAATTAAATGACCCTCCTTCTTGCAATGAGAACATAGTTTATAATCAGGATCTGAATCATCTCTTGGACGCTTGCTTGAAGCACCAGATTCATGAGAAACATGCTGAAAACCCCTCTTCTTGGAGGCAAAGGCAGCTGTTTCAACAGAAACCTCAGCAGCATTATCATTGATATGCTTTTGCCTCTCAACCTTCTGTAACATTCCCAATGCTTTGTTTATGGGAGGCAGTGGCTCCATAGACAGCAAATGAGTTTGAGCATGCTCATATCCAGAATTTAACCCCATCAATAGCTGTAACAATTTGGCTTGAGTTTCCCTTTCAACCAAACGCTTGAACATCTGACAAGAACATTGACTCATAGCACCACAAGTACAATAAGGAAGAGGATCCATATGATCCAAATTTTCCCATATGTTCTTGAGTTTACCATAATATTCAATGAGAGAGGAATTATCTTGAGTGATTTTACCAAGATCCTTCTTTAATTCATAAACCTCCAGAATATTAGGTTGCCCATACCTCTCAACAATGTCTGTCCATAAAGCCTTGGAAGAAACTGCAAACTGTAAATTCTCACGAAGACCAGGAATAATGGAGTTAAGAATCCACCGCTTGACCAATAAATCGCATCTGATCCACTGATTATGCTTCCTATCAGATGAAGCAGGAAGTGAACATTCCCCAGTAAGAAATCCACTCTTGTTCTTGGACAGCAGAGCAGCAACAACTTCACGTTGCCATTGAAGGAAGCTGGTACCATCGAACAAAAATGATGATAAAATCAGACTGGGTTGATCAGTAGGAGACAAGAACAGCGGATCATCAAAGGGAGAATAAAGACTGTTGTTTTCTGAAGTGTCTGACATTGTTAATGAAAGAAAGAGAAAAGTTGTAAAAGAGAAATGAGAGTTTTAAGTTTTGTTAATGGCGGAAGTGTAGAATCGTAACCAAAACGACTGATACCATATGAAACTAATTCATATTGATGAACATGAACCAGAAGATTATGAATAACTAAGTAAGAATTAGAGAGAATAGAATTGTAGAATTGTATTTCATTAAATTGTGAATGATTTATTACACAATGATGTCCTTATATAGGAAGAATAAGTCGGTGGTTGAGCATAACAACCAATAACAGTTTATAACTAACTTCCTTAATCTATGGTAAGTTAGTTAACTAATCTAACTAACTGTACCAGCTCATAATACATGAAGTATAATTCCCTTTTTTACGAATATATTTAATTTGATTTATTCCTTAACAGTCAAAAATGTCAATGAAACCTATTCCCTTTTATTCACTATATTCTTCTCATTTCCTTTTTGCAAAAAAAATGAGAAAGTGAATTTAGACCACACAAAACACACTACTCCACATGCTATTGAATTTGGACCACACAAATCAATCCAAAAAGAAAATTGGCAAAAAATCTTGAATTACCGGATAAGAAAATAGAGAAGAAAACCTGAATAGGAGGGAGTATTTGCCAAATGTAGGGAATATGATTTCTTTTTAGACATTACAAATTATCAAACTAAAGTACGAATGAATTGATTTGAGAAGTTAAAATATATCCTCAATTAATTTATATGTATCAAATTCAAACTTTTTTTGTTAGTAATTTGAATGATTCAAACTTTTTTTGTTAGTAATTTGAATGAGATTATAATATCATGATGTCAAGGCAAACACATTGTAATTTGGATCCACCGTTAAGAATAACCGATACCTAAAATAGAAAAAACCACAGATATAACAATTTAAATATTACAGTGGTAGGGATAGCTCGTATATTCCGCACCTTATTTGTGTATTTCAGCTTCAGGAGATCTTCGTATGTCACCTCAGCACCATTTTTCTCCCTAGCCATTTCCATATTCTCTTCCTAGATTTTTGTATTTGATATTATCAATATCACAATATGAATATGTTAAATTAACAAATGTCGATGGTCTAGGATTTGAAAAATTGAATAAACATAGAAATACAAAAAAAATTGTGGTAAATTCTGTAACCCGGTTTTTTTCTTGTTCTTTTAAATAAGTAGTAATCTTTATATATGAAAGGTCGGACAATGAAAGATTAACTTAAAAGAATGACTTTATATGCATTTCGTTTTAACTCTATGACATCATTAAATCATATAAAGTTATTACTCAAGATTATTTGTAATTTTAACCACATTTATCTTCATTTTATTGTCCATACATATAATGGTACTTAAATTGTGATCGGTTTTTTATCTTCGAAAACTCTATTTTTTAATTAAGTTCCCTCTTTCCACCAAAAAGAAAGTGTGATCGATGGACATTCGAATAAAAAATACATAATTCAGCATTGAAACTCATAGTTTTCGATTTTTTTGAAATCGAAGAAAATTAATACTTGCCAAGTCTGCATTGTAACTTTCAAATTTTGACATGTAATTGTAAAATTTTTGCATGACATACTCTCTCATCTTATTTACATTATCCACATTTAAATTAATTGACCGAACGAGGTTCACATAACTAACATTTGTTTTTTTTTTACAATGTTCAATACAATTTATAGTGTATTTAATAATAACTATATTTGTTTTAATTTGAATCAAACATAATAAATTTATACATAGTCCTGTAAAATATAATCGTAAACGTTGACATCAATTCACCACCACATTAACTGTTGTCTAAATTTCGTACATCATGACATAATAATTCTGAGACACTTGTATGCAATCATCCATATTATAACTTATGAAAGTTATTAAAACATGGAAGGCCATAGGTTTTTGGGTTAATTAAAAAGTGTTTTATCATAATACTCGTATAAACTAGCTAACACGAGTATTTGTGTTGTTTATAATGTAAATAATAAGAAATGTTAAACTTTCTACCAATGCAAATAATAAGCAATTATTAAGTAATAAAGGTATAAATTAGTATATTACCCGGATTTTTTGAAGAACATGGGGATTCTTAGCTAGAAAGTACATGGCCCAAGTAACGAGATATGCAATACCAATATAACTTATGGCAATGTTGCTCAAAACATTATCTACCACTTCCTCATTGCTTAAATGTTTCCCTTCTTTATCCTTGCTTTGCATTAACCTATCCATCATATCACTTTCTTCCCCAATTTCCTTACCCTCCTTTTTCTTCTTCGCCAATTGCAACGTCAGTTTTTCGGTAAGCTTCTTTCGACACTATATTTAACAAAGTAAAGACCATTGGTTTTAATGTAATAATAAAGGATAAATCATAAACAGTATGGCCGAAGTATTTACTATTCCGGTATTTTTCGTAATAAGTATTCCATCAATACTAATTACTCACAATATTTTAATAATCTTTGCGAAAAAGAAACCTGGAGGGCATGACGAAAAGGCGTTCCTGGAAAGTTCCATGGCTGAGCTCTAACTCCTTCATTCACCGCCGAGAATAACTTGTCAAGAGCATCAATGTCGGGACCTAATTCTAGACCACTCATATACCTTCCCATAAACTCCAGTGCTACCTATTTAATTTCATTTCATGTACAAGGTTAAATTCAAACGTCTTTTCATCTTTTATACTAGGTTTTATTATTGTATACAGAGTATAAATTAATAGAGGGATCACGTTCGATCACATGGTAAATAGGCAAGTGCTTTCTAAAAATACACGCAATTCAAAAGATGAATCTTGAGTGCACATAATAACAATAATAATAATATTAATAAATCAGACATTACTTGGCTTACCTTTTTTACTTGATAGAAGGCATTTATTTTACCCATTTGAAACCATGACTGTAGAGCAGCAACGATACAAGGCTGGAATTGTAGCGCAACCCGAGTAAGCGCGTTACGGTGGTTGAACTCACTTGCGAGGAGGCTCTTGATGTGTTGATGACGTAATCCATGAATAGTTATTACTGAATGAGGTCCTAATACTTCACTTGAGGGCCAACCTTGTTTAAATCCTGTTGTTGCTGTTAATATTTTTTTGCAAAGTGATGGTGAGCATGCTATTATGGCTGGAGATCCGTACAGAAACGTTGTGTATGCCCCTTCATTATTCTTCCCGTACCTATACTTGTCAAGGTTATACGGAGTATGTCAAATATTGGGTAAATTTGAATATTTTCCCTCCCGTAATGGAAGACTTTATGACCTTGTCTGTCAGATTGAGTAATTTTTGTGATAAAATTTCTTGTTAGAAGTCAAGATGTGTTGTGTTAAAACTCTTGTTGGAGAGTACAAATTTGTCTAAAGCAAAAAAATATTCGGTCCGATTTTTTTCCGAAATCCGGAAAAAAAATCTGAATATATGAATACCATTTAAATTGGATATTTAATCCGGATTTTTCCGAATAATCTGAATATATGAATACCATATATATATAAAGGAAAACTTTATGTTTAGTTTATGCGGGTTTTAGACTAGTTTTGAAATTTGTAATAAACACTTCTAATTTCTGCGACCAAAGACATTACCCTTTTTAGTGGTTGCAAAATGCGTTATGGACCGAAATTGCCTTTGTTTTAGTCTGTCAATAGCCCAATAACACCAGCCTCGGCGAAATTTTTACTGTACATTTAAATCGGGATCGAATCCGGTTTACGAAATCTGGATCTCCGAAATCTCGGATTCCAGATTTTCGGATATCCGAATTATTCGGATCAGATGTGGATCAGGAAAAATGATATATTAAATTCGGATATCTTATCCAATTTTAACATCCAAATCGAATATCCGATTTTGCTCGGCCCTACTAACGGGAGAGTTAAAAAACCGGAGGAGCCTTTGTCTACAAATTTCGTTAAATTTTTTCAAAAGTTTTAAGAAAGTGTATATTCTCTCTTTCACTCGAATCCCCCTACTACTTCGTTCCCCCTACTACTAAGAGAATAAAAATTTTCTTAGTTTTCCGTCCAAAAGGCATCTAGCTAAATAAGGTAACAAATAATTTTTTTCATTACTTTATTATCTTTTCAATTAGTATATTCTTATGATTAAACTCTAATCTTTTAATTAAAATTCATATTTATGACTTTTTCATTAAAATCCATAATTTATTATGCAATCATTTCCATTTCCATAAATATATTTTTCATCAGTTACACTCTAAAATTACGCAAACTTCTTCTTATGCAGTCTTTATCATAATTATTGTGATCATCACTTGCACACTAAAATTACGTAAATCTGTTTCTTATATTAGCCTTCATCAATATGGTGTATATTTTAAAGGACGTAACAATTTTTGTGTATTTTTTTAATTAAAAAAAATATTAGTCTAATTATTCGTAAATCGTCTTTAAGTTCGTGGTATACTGCTTTTATCTGTTTTTGTTATAAGTTTTATATGCGTTTTAATTAAATTTGACATTTTTACATCACTTAATTGTAATTTAATATCATAAATTAGTTTCATGCAATGATATATCATTAGAGTTAATTTTTATAGTAAAGTAAAAATGGTTTAAGACAAAAATAACTCAACTTAAAGTTTCTTTTGATTGTAATAAACTTTCATTTTCTATACCTCTTACTATGATTATATTAGTACATTATAACATTATACGTACAGTTAATTTATGCAATTAATTTAATGAGAATGTCTCTTTATAAAACAAAACTAAAAAATATCGTGTTGTAGCACTGGGATCTACACTAATTATACCATTAATTGAATATATATTAATAACATTTTATTTAAATGGTATGATTAAGTGAATAAAAGGGAGTATATTTTAGATGAGTAGTATATAGCAACTTACTTTTGCATCTTCGACGTGATAAAACGGTCGGGACGATGGAGGAAATGAAAATACCATAAAAATGTGAAGTATTCCCCAAATATAGGAATCCCCAAGTGACCTGGTGGTAATTTAACATTTAACAACTTGCACCTAGCCCTAACCAAGGTTCCATACCATATCTCATTCCACCACCAAAAGAGACATGCTATTACTAGCCATACCAATGAATGAATCACGTACGCCATATTAATCTCCATTATTATTATTATTATTATTATTTATTCGTTGCTAATTGCTCTTAATATATCTTCTCATGAAAGTTTTATAGAGACGTATATATAGCCTCATTGATACACATGTAGTGACGTAGGCAAGCTAAGAATATGACGTATAAGATGACAGTGGGCAAGTGGAGTATATTTATTACCCGTATAAAAACTCCAACACAAATTCTTGTTTGTGACGGCACATATTCGTCACTTTTGAGTGACGGATACCATTTTACCTCACAAAGTACTCACTTTTTCTCTCTCTGCAACACTATTCATGTAGTCCCCTTTCTCCACTAACCCATTTTATTACCATTTTATCTCACAAAATATCCGCCACAAATGGTAACCCGTCACAAGGGAGACCAATTGAAACTCCAAACTATGCCATCTAAACGTTATTTAATAGGAATACTCTGAATTAGGGCGGTTTTTCTCAAAATACTCTGACCAATGAATTAACTATGAATATCACCAACTTTTGGTTATACTCTCTGAAAATAGAATTAGATGACCTATTACCTGCTTAACAGGTTATTGCCACTTTAGTTAATAATATAATCAATATAAAGATATTTAACAGTTAACACCCTCTTCTCCCAGTCAAACTCACTCACTTATTCATCCTGCCTCTCACCACACCTTGTCAACCACCTCCTTCCAGCCACCATGTGTTAGACTCCTTTGTCCAAAATTAATCAACCACCCAAGCTTCCACCTCTGTTCACACCGCTGTCTGGATAACCGTTAACCTCCATGGGCATCATCACCAGGGAATACAAGTTTCGACTCCGTTACGGCATCGATGCACAAACTAACCCATAATTGACCAATTGAATCTTCGTCAATCCATCCTCACCCTCCAACCACCATTACTACAAGCATCATTAGTTTTGTGATATAAAAAAAATACATTTCAACATGTTACTCAATTCTATTAATTAATTTTCAGTTTTAACTTTTTATTTCTTCAAGCAAAATGCAGTGACGAGAAAAATGAACAACTAATGAGATACCACTACTATATAAGTAATTTATTGGAAAAAAAAGTCTATATACATTCATTACATAGGGTCTAAACTAGTATTAGACTAATACTTTTTTGACTACTCCATCGGGAAGAAAAGTTGATAATAATAATAATAATAATAATAATAATAATAATAATAATAATAATAACCTAAATAACCTAAATGTGGTAAGATTTGTAAGAGATTCTCATCAAATATTCAAGTTTAAACTCATTTTTATCATAATTAGTGAGAATCTCTTGTAAATCTTATCATAATTAGGTTATTAATGTGTACCATAAGGGCACACGTTAGAAAAACCCTAATAATAATAATAATATAATAATGTAAGTACAACTTGTTGAACATAGTTACTATATTTAGCCAATAAATCGCCCGTAGACAAAATAACTCACACAAAATAACTTGACCCTCTAAGTCTACATACACAAACACACAAAATAACAAATATGCATTCACACAACTCAGTCAATTGATCAAACATATAAAATGACATTACATCAACCTGACAACCTCCCAGTTACATATTAGACTAATATTTCTTTGATGACTCGATCGGAGAGAACAGTTAATAATAATAATAATAATAATAATAATAATAATAATAGTAATAATAATAATAATAATAATAATAATAATAATAGTAATAATCTCTTAAATTCTCTATGTCATTCAAATCTTAATCATTTATAAGCGATTTATAAACATATTTTGACAATAGCTTAACTGTAAAACAAAAATATATGTTTAAATAAACTCAATTCTTGAATAATGAAATAAATAAATTTGATGAATACCTCATTTGACTTTCAATCTGAAACAATATTATCAAAACACTGGTAAACACAGATTAGTTTAATAATCATAACATTTAAATAAAAAAAAGTTCATATGATAAGAATGAGGATAAAATGTGTTTTGGGCTGATTCTTGTTTATACTTGAAATCAATACTATATATTAAATCCAGAAACCAAGGGACTTCAATGTAATTAAAGAAAGTTATACAAATTAATTATACTATATAGTCTTAAATCACTAGCACCGTGTGATGGACCCGATTAAGGGATCTCCATGCAAATATTATATAGTTTGGGTTAAAATTAAATTATATAGAAGCTTGATAATTTTCCTAAACATTTGTAAGAGACTAAAACATGATCAATTTCCTTAAAATAAAATAATTAACTAAGATGACAATTTTCTTATAATAAAATAAATAATTAATTAATTAAGATGCTCAATTTTCCTAAATATTTATAGAATACTAGAAGATGGTCAATTTCCTTAAAATAAAATAATAAATTAATATAAATATGCATACTTATGGTATTAATTATTATCATCATGAAATTATATATTAAATTTAGAATCTATACAATTTTATTAAACTTTATAGTTTAATAGATGTATTGAGATGTTAATTATTTAACATACCAAAATATAATATAAGTAGGTTATAAATAATTCAAATTAGATTCTGATGGGGCATATTCTGCACCGCTGACCAAGTCAACATATTGAGCAAGGTCAAAGATATCCACAGCAAGTCAACGGCTTAGACGACCCTAGCCGATCGACCCATCGGCTACTGTCACTGGTCTCGGCATGGCAACTTGCCGGTGGGGCACATACCCGCGTACTCATATCCAAGATCCCTCGGCGGTGGGTCAACAGGGCCCGCCGGCCTGCCATAGGTCCCTCAGCCGAGGGGTAGATCAGTCTTTCCACCTGCTAGCCACTTGGCCACTTGGCCACTACGTGACAAAAGGTGAAAGTCTATAAATACTCCTCAACCTTCATTGAGGAAAGGATCCAGAACTTAACCTAAAAGACACTATTCATCTGGTATAATCTTCCTTATCTCTCTACAATATACATTCAGCCAAGTAACAACTTATCCCTTAAGTTTACTGACTTGAGCGTCGGAGTGAGTACGCTTGGCACAAGGCCAAGCCCTCAGTTCGTTCATTGTTGCAGGAGAGGCCGAGAGGAACAATTAAGGAAAGAAGGATTCAACCAAAGACGACATTCTACAAGCTACGAGTGGTAACGAATATCTGCTCTGGAATTACACCCGGAACAATTGGCGCCGTCTGTGGGGAAATCGCTACTAGAAGCTAGTTCCAAACAAAAAAAAAAAAAAACAACAACAAAAACCCACCCAAAAAGCTAAGAAGATGTCGAAACAACAAGACGCAGTCGTGACCGACGAAACCGCATTCTACCAAGATGATACCTTCAACAATTCTGGAGTCGTGCAGCCCTCCACCGGGGGAGTAATCCAACCGGAGTTCGGGATGCCAATAATACGACACACGCCGCCATACCAACCAGGTCACCATCATGGGACATGTGGTTGACGTAGCAAAACCGAAAATGCTCCCGGACCTAATTAGTAATACGCCGCTCACACCGTCACGCCGACAAGAGCGGCGGAAACCGTCCAGGAGACCAGGGCCCGAAATGTGACTCCGAGAAATTTGAACGGAGCACTAGGAGAAGCCGACCAAGTCAAGTCGCGGGGAGCCCAAAGTGGGCGTGGTAGACCTAAGTCCTTCCGTACTCATGGGAGGACAGCGTGGCCCCCGCAAAGACGAACGAGGCTTACCCCAAAGGAGCCGAGGAGCCCGACTCACAGAGTTGGAGAAGAAGTCCAAGTCGAAGAAGGAGTCCTTCCCGCTACGAGGAGAGGAGCCGGATTAGGAATACGAGGAGCCGATCGCCGCGTGTCGTTCGACACGTGGTCGACACCCCTCGGCCGCCTACGTCCTAGAAGTCCAGGTGCCAACTAAGCTCAAGTTGCCACCCATATCATACAAAGGAGATAGTGATCCAGCCGACCACGCCGAGGCTTTCGAGTCTTACATGTCGGTATGGGAGCAGCCCGATGAGGTCTGGTGCCGAGTTTTCCCAACAACTTTGCATGGGATGGCTCAAAGTTGGTACAAGGGGCTTCCCGACGGCTCGGTATACTATTACGCCGACCTAAGGGACGCCTTCCTAGCCCAAGACTCTTGCAACAAGAGGAGGGCCGTGGAGACGTCGGACCTCCTAACTATCAAACAGAAGGGGGGCGAGTCTCTACGAAGCTATGTGAAGAGGTTCGACGGCAAGGTCCAGCAGATTCGAGAAATTAATCCCGGCGGCGGCCTTCGCGGCGATGAAGGGCCTCCCAAGGGGAGACTTAAAAAATGAGCTCATCAAGTGCGGAGGCCTGGGCTTGATGCCGCCGGGAAGATGGTCGACCAAGCCATCAAGGTAGAGGACTATCACAAGACCGGGTAGGCCCGGCGAGGCCGAGCACTCGAAAAGAAGAGCGCCGGGAGGACAACCCGGATGAAAGACGCCGTGACAACAACGGGTCACGGTCCGATGGAAGACGCCGTGACAATAATGGGTCACGATCGGACAAACCTGCCAGGAAACAAGACTCGACAGCGCCGGGTGGAGTTCGGGAACGTACCACCGAGGCGGTATAATGATAAAACCCTCTCGTCGTATCGCCCGCCGAGGTCTTCGCCCGAGCAAAAACGAGGGCCGAAGTGGGAGAGACCCCAAGCCAAAAAGTGACGGTGACACGAGCCGATCGTGAGTACCACGGCCACACCGGCCATTTAACCAACGATCGCCGACATATCCGAAGAATGCCATTGAAGAACCGATCCGGAAGGGGAGCTTGGCAAGTACGTTGCCAAAGGCCAAAAGACCGACGCTATAGCGGTTCAGATAAGAAATCCGTCTTGAACGGATAGGAGTGATCCATGTTGTCATCGGGGCAACGAGAACGGAGGGTCCGCCCATGGGCACAAACGGCACCTGAACGAGCTATATCAGGCCATCAACTTTGTGCCCAACACAACGATCCCCGCTTCCAACATCCCCGATATGACTATTGGAAGGAAGGACTACGAAGGAGTCATCGCTCCTCACAGCGACCCACTTGTAGTCAATTTGGACATATCCAACCACCTGGTCAAGAGGTGCCTGATTGACACAGGCGCCTATACGAACATCATGTTCAGGGAGTGCTACCTCAGCCTCGGTCTAAGAGTCAAGGACTTAAGCCCCTGCACCAATCCACTGTACAACTTCTCTGGGGCCGGCCTAGTACCACTGGGGTCAATCAGACTGCCTATGATGTTCGGCGAAGGGAAGGCGGCTAAGAATGTCCTAGCCGAGTTCGTGGTCATTGACGGCTCGTCCGCCTACAACGTTCTCATAGGCCGAGTCACTCTGAGCGAGGCCGACGCAGTGATGTCCATCCGGGCCCTAACACTGATGTACGTCTCGGACCGGGGGGAAGCGCATAAGCTCGTCTCCAAGGACGAGAACGGCGAGGTGGTCAACGTCCAGATAGCTGCCAGAGGATGCAACATGCAATCCCTCAAAGTGGCAAAGAAGTCAGAAAAAGGAAAAAGTCCATCCTTACAACAGGAGGGCGACCTCATGGATGTAACTAGCGGCTGACTGGGAAGGTATGCCTTTGATGAGCCATTAGGACGCTGGTAATCTCGGGAAAACACTATGTAGCGGCGGAGGTGTCCAAAACAGCTGTGGGCACCCCGACGCATGTTTTTATCTAATGAAAAATCGTCCAAGTCTTCCATCAAAATGTTCATTTTCCCCATAGTCACTAGGAAGCAGCAGACGCCGGCTCGCACTGTCATACCGACAAGAGCGGCAGTCTCTATCAGTAAGCAGACGTCGGCTCACACTGTCATACCGACAAGAACGACAGTCTCCATCAAGAAGTAGGCGCCGTCGCAGTCACCTCAAGTAGTAGACGCCACGGCAGTCACCCCAAGAGGTTTGACGCCGTCGCAGTCACTCCAAGTGGTAGACGCCACGGCAGTCTCCATCAAGAAGTAGGCGCCGTCGCAATCACCCCAAGTAGTAGACGCCACGGCAGTCACCCCAAGAGGTTTGACGCCGTCGCAGTCACTTCAAGTGGTAGACGCCACGGCAGATCTCCATCAAGAGCAGCGCCGTCGCGATCACCCCAAGTAGTAGACGCCACGGCAATCACCCCAAGAGGTTTGACGCCGTCGCAGTCACTCCAAGTGGTAGACGCCACGGCAGTCTCCATCAAGAAGTAGGCGCCGTCGCAGTCACCCCAAGTAGTAGACGCCACGGCAGTCACCCCAAGAGGTTTGACGCCGTCGCAGTCACTCCAAGTGGTAGACGCCACGGCAGTCACCCAAAGAGGTTTGACGCCGTCGCAGTCACTCCAAGTGGTAGACGCCACGGCAGTCTCCATCAAGAAGTAGGCGCCGTCGCAGTCACCCCAAGTAGAAGACGCCACGGCAGTCACCCCAAGAGGTTTTACGCCGTCGCAGTCACTCCAAGTGGTAGACGCCACGGCAGTCAATAACAAGGAGCACTCGCCGGCTGACACCGTCACACCGGCAAGAATGGCAATCACCCTCAGGAAACAAACACCACGACGGTCACGACCAGCGCAGTTGATACTCGCAAAGCGATCAAAATGCCTTAGAAGCGTTACACAGTTGAGGAACGCACTCTAGACTGCCTCGGCCAAGCCAAGGCGGAAACAAAGGAGACGCCCAATTAATAACATGAGAAAAACTCAGACAAGGACGAGAAAAGACCTCGGCCGAGCCAGAGACAAAGTGAAAACGTTAAGTACAGATTGAGACGCTCAACTATTAGCACAAGAAAAAGGAATGAGGTAAAGACCTCGGCCAAGCCGAAGGCAGAAGAAACGAGCTCTTATTAAATATGTTCAACAAATTACAAGAAATGCAAACGACGGCCGTCCCCATAAGGATTAAGCCAAAAGACCACCTACCAAAGTTGTACAAAATACAAAGAAAGGAAAGGCAAAAGGCTACAGATATCATCTCCCTATGTCTGTTGCTGCTCGCCATCAGCAGCGGTAGCAGCATCTTCTTCGATGGGCAACCCAGCAGTTTCCCTAGCAGCCTCAGCTTTAGCAGCCTCAGCCTTAGCCTCGGCCTCCTCAGCTGCCCTCATTCTCTCGGCTTCCTCCTTGGCCGCCTTAGCCTTCTCAGCAAGAACTGTCGCCTCCTCGGCCGCCTCTTTCTCTATCTTCACCCTCACCGCCTCCTTGGCCTTCTCCTCCACGGCCTTCTCCTTAGCTTCGAGCTTGTCGTCAAACAGCTCGTTGAATTTGCCCCACGGAAAGGAACCATCAAGAGGAAAGAGCTCCTCAATTACTTCCCTGGCACGCTTGCTATCCCGGATCCGGGTCGAGCACGGGTTAGGGAGCATGTCAGTTTGGAGCATCTCAATGTCGTCCTCCTTTTGCCTGATGATGGCCTCCTTGCTCCGAATCACCTTCCCCTGGATCTGAAACCGTTCCCTGAATTCGTTCCTCTGCTGGAGATAAAGGTCGGCGTGCCTCTGAACAAGGTCACACTTCGCCAGCAGCTTTTCAACTTCGGCCGCAGCAGCCTCGGCCTTGGCTCTCTCAACAAGGACCTCCTTTTCAGCGTCCTCCCTGAGCTTTCTCTCAGCCAAGAGCGCTTTCTCAGCCTCCCCCCTAAGCCTCTTCTCATTGAGAAGATCCAGCTTCGCCTTCGCGGCCACCTTCTTAGTGGCATTAAGCTCAAAAGCGGATTGAGCCACGGCCTTCTCTCGCTCCATGATACGAGCACCGGTCAGCTCGTTCCACCTCGCCAGTCTCTTGATCAACCTCGCGCTTTCCGCTACAAGCTGGGAGGGGGAAGCCTTCTGGGATGAAGAGCCAGTGGCGACGTTTCGATCACCAGCCTGCGCGGGGTTCTCCTCCACTTGCTGCTCAACAAGAGCGGCGGCCGACAGCGGCTGATCTACAAAATCTAAAAAAAAAAAAAAAGAAAGAGCATCAGTATCAACATACATAGGCATGCCGAAGAGCCTGTCATCAGCAGCGCCTGATGAACCGGCTAAATCTGAGCCACCGGATAGATCAATACCGTGCTTGGCCTTCTTGGCCGAAGGGCGCATTTCCTCGTCCGCAGCAGAAGCAACGACAACGGTAAAGTCTGTCTGCTTTCTTTTACGGACAAGGGGAGACCCCTCTTCCTCATCGGAGTCATCCCCATTGGAGATATAAACGATCTCCACCGTCTCCTTCTGAACAGGGGGGATGGAAGGCGGAGCCGATGTCGACGCCATCACCGCCGAAGGCTTTGTTTTTCGGGTATGGCGCGGCATGTTACTAACAACCTTCGCCTGGGCCTCTCCACCACATTCAAGTTTTTCAGCTGCTGATCCATGAGATCATTCGGCGACGTCCTGCGGTCATGGGTCAGAGCCTTGGGATGCAAGTTAGCAACGGTTTTGTCTCTGTGCAGCCCCATCCTCCGGAGGATATCCTCAGACAAGTCCGGTCCAAAGTGGTCTGCGAAGGAAACAAAGCAAGAATTAAGTAGAAGAAATAAATCGAAGTTCGAAAAACAGGAACATTGAGAGCGGTGATGGGCCTCACACCTGTGGGGTAATATCCGTATAAGACCCTCTAAATTTAAGGATTATAACGTAAATTTAGCATGTGAAATATTGTCATAAACGAAAAACAACAAAGAAACAATAAGGATTAAGAATCAACCTCGGGTCCTTTGTAGTGCGGCGTAAAAAGAATGTAAATCAACAGAGATTTCCTCCTAATTGTTGCACCCAAGACCGTCTGAGACTATGCCCTTGTGCTAGAAATACTTTCTAATTGACTTGCAATATTGAGAAAGCTGTTGTGAGGTTTTTCCGATGTGAGATCTAGGTTTCAGAGAGATATGATCTCCAAAACCCTAGTTTTCTGTAAAATGAAATTGTCTAGGTCAAAAGGAGAGGGAGTCTCTCCTTTTGTTTGGTTCGGCCAAACCGAGAGCCTAGGGGAGGGAGTGGGCTTTCACTTCCTCCTTCTTTTAACTCGTAGTCCGACCAATTCCGCTAAAATGTATATGACGCGATTTTCATTATAAATCGTCATCGGTTATCGGCTATTAAAATATCAACTAATAACACGGGTTAGTTGAATTATTAATACATGTCCGACAAAGACGATATTGTATAATTTATTCAATATACATTAATTAAATATAATCGTTTATATTTAATTTACGAATTAACTGTTTAATTCGCCTTAGCCCATAATATTTAATCCGTATTAAATGTAATATCTCAACATCACATTTTGACTAATTACTAGTCAAATAACGGACTAATCGGTTAGTCAAAATTGGCATCTACATGACTGTATTTTCATACTGTCACATCTCTCAAACGTATCCTATAGGTGTGACTTTTAGGGACCAGTTGATCACCGCCATCTGTATGACAATAACGTCAAACTTATCTAGCAAGCCAACCGTTATTGATAAACGTGGATCAACTGATAATAATACCAAAAGTATGCCCTTTGATCCTTTTAGAGGTTTATAAGTCCTTGCACTAATTGTTAAGGACACCAACCCTAACAAGCTCCCACTTGTCCGTACAAGTGTATGTGCAATGACGTTATCCGCACTAACTGGAGGACACAAGCTCCAACAAACTCCCACTTGTCCGTACAAGTGTATGTGCGATAACCGATTCTCATATTCATTTAAAATTTCTCCCACTCAATGTAAAACAATTTGCAGATCCGGGTCCGCAAAGGTCGTATTTTACAATCGATCTGGATCAAGAGTGGTTTCCCCGACTAGAGAGTAACTTAACTGATAAAACGAATCCGTATCCGAGCATGGCCATGCATTTCGATTCTGACTCCTCGAGTGGCCCCGAGAAATATCGAGTACACGATAAAGGCGGAATATTTCCTTCAACTCGACTCCATCCGATCTAAGCACAAAGCATGAAATGACCAGAGAAAAAATCTACTTGGCCCCCTGTTACGGATGACCGTGAGAAAGAAACCAAAGTCACCCAAAATCTGCCTTAGTCTCAAGAGACAGTCGATAGTCAAAAGAATCGACTCTTAGGATCACCATGGAGGTCCTATCCACGACCGGGCACCGAATGTTATAAAACATTTAGGACTCCACGTCGATGTCACAATTGTGTCCTACGAAATATCCGTATAAATCGCCTCGTGATTGGTGGGTCAACCGGTTGACTTATGGCTCGTTGAACCCACCATCAACCAACGTCACAAAATAATTGCCAGAGTTATCAGCTCATGTGGGCAATTAAGGACTGAAAAATATAATGTTCGTTCAGTTCACTTTGTGGTGTTCAAAAATTGTCGTACAATTCCACATGAAAAACAAAATATATATAAATATCAAAACGATGATGTCGTATAGAGTACAAAAGGGAATGAATCTAATCCATAAAAGAGTACTACAACTTAGGAACACGTTTAATTCCCATGGAATTAACGTGCCCTTCATGCTTATCTTGTCGTAATGCTTTAGTGAGAGGATCTGCTATGTTATCATCTGTAGCAATCTTTTCTATCACTACTTCCTTTTGCTCCACGTAATCTCGGATTAGATGAGCTTTCCGTTGTACATGTCTAGACTTGTTGCTAGACTTAGGCTCCTTAGCTTGGAAGATGGCACCACTATTGTCGCAATAGATGGTAATCGGGTCATTCGAACTAGGCACTACAGATAGCCCATGTAAGAATTGACGCATCCATATCGCTTCCTTTGTAGCTTCAGACGCGGCATAGTACTCGGACTCGGTCGTAGAATCTCTTTAACAGTTTGTTTCGAACTCTCTTCCGGTGATGCAGCGCCATTAAGAGTAAAAACGAATCCAGATCGAGATTTCGAGTCATCACGATCCGTTTGGAAGCTAGCATCTGCACAGAATCGGTTGCGCATAGCTTTTGTTCGCCTCCATAAGTCAATGCCCAATCTTTAGTCCTCCGGAGGTACTTAAGAATGTTCTTGACAGCTAACCAATGTGATTCACCGGATTTGTTGGAATCGACTTGTCATACTCAATGCATATGCCACGTCGGACGTGTGCATATCATGGCATACATGATTGATCCTATAGCCGAAGCATAAGGAATCCGTGTCATGCGCTCTTTCTCTTCCGGTGTCTCGGGTGCCTGAGACTTGCTCAAATGCACCCCTGGAGCCATAGGAAGAAACCCTTCTTGGAGTTAGTCATGCTGAATCTCTCTAGGACTTTGTATATGTAAGACTCTGATCGAGAGATAACATCCGTCGTGATCTATCTCGATAGATACGGATGCCCATAATTCTTTGTGTTCACCCCAGATCTTTCATCCGGAAATGGTTTTTCAACCATACTTTCACCGAAGTTAAGAGAGGTATGTCATTCCCAATCGGGAGTATGTCGTCAACATACAATATTAGGAAGACAATCTTGCTCCCACTCGACTTGATATATAGACATGGTTCCTCGACCGATCGAGTAAATCCATTTTCTTTTATCACTTGGTCGAAGCGATGATTCCAACTCCTTGATGCTTGCTTAAGTCCATAAATGGAACGCTTAAGCTTGCACACTTTCTTAGGATGTTCTGGATCGATGAAACCTTCGGGTTGTACCATGTACAACTCTTCCTCCAAAAAGCCGTTTAAGAAGGCGGTTTTCACATCCATTTGCCAAATTTCATAGTCATGAAAAGCGGCGATCGCTAAGATAATCCGAATGGAACGCAAGATGACTACGGGTGCACAAATCTCATCGTAGTGCAAACCTGGCACTTGGGTGAAACCTTTAGCAACTAGTCGTGCTTTGTAGATATCTTGTTGACCTTCCACAGAATGCTTTATCTTGTAAAGCCATTTGCATTGAAGGGGACGAACCTTAGCAGGTAAGTCAACAAGATCCCACACGTTGTTCTCATACATAGAGTCCATCTCGGATTGCATGGCCTCAAGCCATAGCTTTGAGTCAGAACTAGTCATGGCACCTTTATAGGTTGCGGGTTCACTACTCGTTAAGAGTAGAACGTCATCTATGTCATGTTCCTCGACCATACCAATGTTTCTGTCCGGAGGAATAGAGACTCTTCCCGACCTCCTAGGTTCCTCAGGAATGTTAACCGCAGCCGGGATTGAAGGAATAGGTTCCTCCAATAGTTGCTCGGTACTTGGTTCTTGAATCTCCGACAATTCGAAGGTTCTATCACTCTTTGCATTCTCGATAAATTCCTTCTCTAAGAATGTCGCACTAGCCGCAACAAAAACACGTTGTTCGGTTGGCGAATAAAAGTAATGACCAAGCGTTCCTTTAGGATAACCTATAAAGTACGTCTTGACCGATCGCGGGCCGAGCTTATCCTCGTGTCTCCACTTGACATAAGCCTCGCAGCCCCAAACCCGTATAAAGGACAAGTTAGGGACCGTTCCCTTCCATAGTTCATATGGAGTCTTGTCAACAGCTTTAGACGGACTTCGGTTAAGTATTAGAGCGGCTGACATAAGAGCATAACCCCATAATGAATCAGGTAACACCGTGTGACTCATCATGGATCGAACCATATCAAGCAGTGTTCGATTTCTCCGTTCGGACACACCATTCAATTGAGGTGTTCGGTGGAGTTAATCGTAAGGCAATCCACAAGTCCTTTAGGTGTTGATCAAACTCGTGAGAAAGATACTCGCCACCACGATCCGAACGTAGTGTTTTAATCTTTCTACCCAATAGGTTCTGCACCTATTTCGGTATTCTTTGAATTTCTCAAAGGATTCACTTTTATGTTTCATTAAGTAGACATAGCCATATCTACTTAAATCATCCGTGAAAGTGATGAAATACCTATAGCCTTCTCATGCGGTGATTGACATAGGTCCACATACATCCGTGTGTATGAGTCCTAATAGGTCAGCAGCGCGCATTCCAACACCTTTGAAGGAAATACGAGTCATCTTACCGATGAGACATGATTCACACGTGCCAAATGATTGAAAATCAAAGGCCGAGATAGCTCCATTCTTGATGAGCTGTTTAACGCGTTTCTCATTAATGTGTCCCATACGGCAGTGCCATAGATACGTTTGATCTTTGTCACCAACCTTTAAATTTTTATTCATTACGTGTAATATTTCGGTCGTCTGATCTAAAACATAAATTCCGTTCATGGAGACTGCCTTGCCATAAATCATCTCGTGTAATGAGAAAATGCAAGTATTATTCTCTATTACAAATGAAAATCCAAGTTTGTCAAGTGCAGAAACTGAAATAATGTTTTTCAAAGATTGGGTACATAATAGCAGATTATATAAAAATAACTCAAATCCGCTTAGGAAGTCGGATCACATATGTTCCCCTTGAGACGGCAGCCACTCGTGCTCCATTCCCAACACGCAGATCCACCTCACCCTTTACGAGGGGTTCGATGTTTTGAGCCCCCGCACATGATTACACAGATGAGAACCACAAAAAGTATCAAGTACCCAAGTTCCGTAACTTGCGTGGTTAATCTCAATCATATGAATAAAAGTAGAAGAAGAAGACATACCAACAGGTTTAACACGGCCTGCCTTTAAGTCTTCATGATAAACAGGACATGTACGCCTCCAATCCCCAGTCTTGTGGAAATGATGGCACTCCATGTTTTCATTCTTGCTCTTTGTCGCGCCTGATGAGGTGCTAGACTCACCAGGCCCACTCTTACCTGAACCCGACTTCTTGAACGGTTTCGGTTTACCTCGCTAGGTTTGCCTCGAGCTTTGCCCTTACCTTTCCCTTTGTTTGTCACAACGAGAACATCCTGTTTCAAGCTCCCACTGAACTTCATGTCCTTCTCGGTCTGTACGAGAAGGGAGTGCAGTTCATGGGGACTTTTCTTCAAATCATTCATATAGTAATTCGCTCTAAATTGCGAAAAACCATCGTGGAGTGAGTGAAGCATGCGGTCGATCACAATGTTCTCGCTGATCTTACAATCAAAGGTCTCCAGCTTCTCGACATTCTCAATCATGCGGAGAATGTGTGGGCTAATCGGTTGGCCTTTCGGAGTCTCGCATCAAAGAAGCGAGTGGTATGCTCATAGGTCACGATTCTCGGTGCTTTTGAGAATTCCTTGGTGAGCGTGGTGAAAATCTTGTTCGCACCATGGGCTATGAAGCGTTTCTGCAAATTGGGTTCCATTGCAAAAATGAGTACGTTTTTAATCGCACCCGCTTCCATACAGAAATCATTAAACTTGGTGATTTCAAGACTCTCTAGCCGTGGGACCTGGGTTTTGCGGGATGGGCTCTATTAGATATTTGAGCTTCCCGTCAAAGCAGCGGCAAAGATTCCGTAATGCCGACTCCCCGGTCCGCGAAGTTTGATCCATCATTCTTGCCGAGTGGACTGATTCATCCGATTCATGAAGATCCGGCCGTGGACTCACGGTCCAATGTGGCACTTGGCATTGGGTTGTCTGTAGAACCAGCCATTTGTTTTTAGCAGTTTAAAAGTTCGTGATCTACACTGAAAAGAAAGAAAAACAAAAACGAAATAAGCAACTCATCGAGGTGATTTAAGTCTATTTAATTTATATTAACGTGTAGACTCAAGCACTTGCATAATTGATCTCCCTCAAGAACAATACAAGTGATCCCAAGACTCAATTTCTGTAAATTGATAAGCCAACTGTTTAGCTAATTCTTCCGTAAGAACTCTTGGTCGATAGATTTCCGTAAATCCTATCTATAGTCCACCATGATCACAGGATCGTACGAGTGACCATAGTGTTGAGATAAAATAAGTCAATCGGTTCCAACTTACCCGACGTAGAAGGGGTCATATTATGCCTACCGACGAAGAAGGGACTCATTGGAGTTTGACCTATAAAGACCGTTCTCAATTTTGGTTTATACGAGGAAGATCCCATCAACAAAATTATAATTCATTTTAAGTGAACGAATAACTAGCGCCTGCGTGAATGAATTAATTTAGGTGATGGCTTAGCATCGTGTGACATAAGAATGTCAAAGAAAACTAACTCGTGACCTCTATATGTGTCAGTTTTCATGCAATAATTAGGTGGTTTGGTTTTTAGGCGGAATATGATGCATATTATCGTTGCGAAAAATAAACAAACGAATGCAATACGTAAATAAAAATTCCTAGTGTGGCCTATCCTAATAAAAAGAACATAAAACAACTTTGGAATCCACCGTTGGACCCGAGAAGCTTGTCTTGATGTTCCATCTTGATCCATGTAGCGGGAGTGAGCATCCGGTCTCCATCTTTGGTCTTCTCAAAAATTACAATTAAAATTACAAAATATAAACCTATTTACATTCTAATTAAAACTTGTAATTACAAGTGAAAAATCCAAAACGGAGATACGAGATCTCAAAATACAACCAAGACCGTGTTCCATCATTACGGTAACACGTTCTACTAAGGCCACACTAAGTTACAACCGTTTGTAAAATAAATAAATACGTAATTAAAAGCATTCAAAACAATTAACAATAACGATAAATAAAATGCATCAACTAAAACAAATTTATTCGTGACATAATTCCGTAATTATGTTAAATTATCCAAACCACCTTTTAATGATTAAAATTCATGTGATAAAACCGCTTCTATCAATTTAATTTTAATCTAATACAATCCGTTACTTTAAATACGCTTTAAAATAACTTAATGGTACGTGTGTGAACCGTTTCACAATCATAGCGAGTGTACAATATCCGTATAAAGTACATATTAAGGCCAAAAGAAAATTTAAAACAATAGAATAAATTTTCAAAGCTGCCAGAAACAAAAATCCCTCGATCCAGGGACAAAAGTGCTCGATCGAGGAACAAAAGGGCTCGATCGACTGAACTGCGAGTCGATCGAGAGGTATGCCAATCGAAAGTACTCGATCGACAAGATCGAGGTCGATCGAGAGCTTTTATCAAGAAATCGCTTTCGATCGAGTACGAGGACATCTCGATCGAGCAAAGGGGTTTTGAAAGTGGTCGATCGAGCACAACAAGGACTCGATCGAGTGAAAACAAAACAGAAAAACCTCTCGATCGATAAAAAACATGCTCGATCGAGAACCAAAATTTCTGAAAAATCAAAACCCTCGTGAAAACAGTTTAGACGAAACAAAAACTAATGCAATTTTGATCAAAAACGCATAAGAACAATTTTACAATCTGACAAAACTTGACATATTGTTATAATCTCCGTATAAAACAACAATATGCACAAAAACAAATCGAAAATAAGAAGAAACAACCGTGTAAAACATGTCACGGTTTCAAAAAATTTCAGCCGTGTAAACAAGGCACGGTTTTCGAGACAAAAACAACTGTTTCAAAACGTTTTATGAAAAATCACAATGAAAATTTACGTGGCCTCGCTCTGATACCACTTGTGGGGTAATATCCGTATAAGACCCTCTAAATTTAAGGATTATAACGTAAATTTAGCATGTGAAATATTGTCATAAACGAAAAACAACAAAGAAACAATAAGGATTAAGAATCAACCTCGGGTCCTTTGTAGTGCGGCGAAAGAAATGTAAATCAACAGAGATTTCCTCCTAATTGTTGCACCCAAGACCGTCCGAGACTATGCCCTTGTGCTAGAAATGCTTTCTAATTGACTTGCAATATTGAGAAAGTTTGTTGTGAGGTTTTTCCGATGTGAGATCTAGGTTTCAGAGAGATATGATCTCCAAAACCCTAGTTTTTCAGAAATGAAATTGTCTAGGTCAAAAGGAGAGGGAGTCTCTCCTTTTGTTTGGTTCGGCCAAACCGAGAGCCTAGGGGAGGGAGTGGGCTTTCACTTCCTCCTTCTTTTAACTCGTAGTCCGACCAATTCCGCTAAAATGTATATGACGCGATTTTCATTATAAATCGTCATCGGTTATCGGCTATTAAAATATCAACTAATAACACGGGTTAGTTAAATTATTAATACATGTCCGACAAAGACGATATTGTATAATTTATTCAATATACATTAATTAAATATAATCGTTTATATTTAATTTACGAATTAACTGTTTAATTCGCCTTAGCCCATAATATTTAATCCGTATTAAATGTAATATCTCAACATCACATTTTGACTAATTACTAGTCAAATAACTCGGACTAACTGGTTAGTCAAAATTGGCATCTACATGATTGTATTTTCACATCTTTGTCACATCTCTCAAACGTATCCTATAGGTGTGACTTTTAGGGACCAGTTGATCACCGCCATCTGTATGACAATAACGTCAAACTTATCTAGCAAGCCAACCGTTATTGATAAACGTGGATCAACTGATAATAATACCAAAAGTATGCCCTTTGATCCTTTTAGAGATTTATAAGTCCTTGCACTAACTGTTAAGGACATTAGCCCCAACAACACCGACCCCACTCACCCTGTGCTAGGGCCGGTATAAGGCCGACATGGCAGAGCGGCTCATCCTGTAGAATGATCTGCGTTGGGGGAATCCATCTTTTCGGCACCCCACTCTTGTCCGCCTCAAAAAGCCTCATCGCCAGCTTCTCATCCTCTTTAAGAAGGACCTTGCTGGCATCCATCTTGAGTTTTTTCCGGGTGACCCATCTGTCATGTTCCGCCTTAGTCTCACACCGCAAATTCACTCGGTGCTGAAAAGAGCGGGGCAGCGGATAGTCATCCAAGACCTTAACGTACACCCACCGATCTCTCGGTCTTTGCAAGAAGTAAGTTTGTCAACAGAGACATAACCCTTCTCCATGTGCACACTGTACCAACCGACGCGGCCAGAGATTGACGGCTGGAGATAATGAAGCCGGCGGAATAAATTCACCGTTGGGGCCTCTCCTTTGAAGAGACAAAGCCAGACAAAGCCGACTATAGTCCTCACAGCCAACGGGTGCAGTTGGGCAACGGCAACGTTCATGGCCTTAATAATGGCTATAACATACTCATTCAGCGGAAACCGGAGCCCGTACTCCAAGTGTCGCATGTATACGCCGGTGTGGCCCGGTGGAGGGCAACAGACGGCCTGACCCTCCTCAGGGATAACAATTTTGTATCCCCTGCCAAAGAAGAAATGGCCCTCGAACAATGTCTCGCCGGAACAACTGGCTAATTTATGGGTCCAAGCACGGTCAACGCGTACCTTACAGACGTCACCATGATCCATAACGTACTGCCTCCCCTCTTTGGGACGAGCCTTTTCAGCATCATCACCAAAATCGTCTGCGTCATCATCGACATCATCGTCATCCTCCCATTCCTCCAAAATTCGAGGATCAACTTCAGGAGAAGGAGACCTTGGGCCCTGTGCCTTATCGGGAGGGCGTACAACTTCTCCTCCTCATCAAGACGCGACGGGAACCCCCGCGCCGGTTTGCTAGGCTCGGCATCGCATAAGACATGTTTGCAATAAAAACTTACAAAGTTAAGAAATTGGGAAGTTTGTTCGTTTACCTTGAAGAGAAACACTCACGGAGTAACAACTCGAGAAATAGAAGACAAAGAAGCCCTTGAAAGTTTAGAGAGAAGAAAAATTTTGGAGAATGAAATTGGTGGCCAATTTCACGGAATAATTGCCCTATTTATAGGAAAAGCCCATGAAGAAGGACCAATCGAACAAGCCCATGAAGCGTCAACCAATCAGCGTGCGGACACGTGTCGGACATGCAACCCCGGATGTCAATCGTTGCAACGCTTGAACGTCAATCAATGCAAATGACCAAGCGTCTTCAACACGACCATTCATATCTCTCCGCCTATTCACCTTCCTCAACAAATTCCCAAGCATCCGTTCTCCGCCGGCCACATGATCAACCAAGCTAAGTAGCGCCGGCCGGGGACAATCAAAAACAACCGCAGCTCTCAACCCCGGGTCTCGGCCGGCGTCACTTTCTTTTCCACATCGGATGCCCTTTACGCATCCATGTGGAGGGGGGATATGGTACGGCCTAAGAAAGATCAGGCCGAGGTAAAAGAAGCCGCCGCAGTAGAAGAAGCCGATGCAGAAAATTTTTTACAAATTACTTGCGCAGAATATACGCTCAAACGTACATCGGAGCCCATACCACGGCATAGACTACGCTAGGGGCAAATTGATGGGGCATATTCTGCACCGCTGACCAAGTCAACATATTGAGCAAGGTCAAAGATATCCACAGCAAGTCAACGGCTTAGACAGCCTAGCCGATGCAGCCCATCGGCCTGTCAGCCTTGGTCTCGGCATGGAAACTTGCCAGCCGGGGCACATACCCGCGTACTCATATCCAAGATCCCTCGGCGGTGGGTCAACAGGGCCCGCCGGCCTGCCATAGGTCCCTCAGCCGAGGGGTAGATCAGTCTTTCCACCTGCTAGCCACTTGGCCACTTGGCCACTACGTGACAAAAGGTGAAAGTCTATAAATACTCCTCAACCTTCATTGAGGAAAGGATCCAGAACTTAACCTAAAAGACACTATTCATCTGGTATAATCTTCCTTATCTCTCTACAATATACATTCAGCCAAGTAACAACTTATCCCTTAAGTTTACTGACTTGAGCGTCGGAGTGAGTACGCTTGGCACAAGGCCAAGCCCTCAGTTCGTTCATTGTTGCAGGAGAGGCCGAGAGGAACAATTAAGGAAAGAAGGATTCAACCAAAGACAACATTCTACAAGCTACGAGTGGTAACGAATATCTGCTCTGGAATTACACCCGGAACAGATTCCATAATATATAATATTGCATAATTCCTTCGATTTGATTTAATGCATCTATGTAATATATTTATATAAATATATAATCCTCTTAAAATTGCATGCCTACGTAGTAAAAGTAATTTCATCAGTAAAGAAAAAAATTGTAGTAACATTGAATATAGTTATATGATAGTAATCACTCATTTGAATAGTAAAATTAACAATATTATCAACGAGATTAGTGAAAGTGGTAGAAACAACAACGAGAGTAGTGAAATAATCAATATTAATGCGGCAATAAAGAAAGTAACAATAATTACGGCGGTAATAGTGAAATTATCAATATTAATGTGGCAGTAGTGACAGTAACAATAATTACGGCGGAAGTAGTGAAAGTAATAATGATTACGGGCAAGTAGTGAAATGATATTACTATTGTTATTCATTAATAAGAGTAAAATATTAATAGCGGGAGTAGTGAATTTGTTTCAAATTTTATTTCATCGTAATTTTAGGATATGTCATAGAAAAATATTTTAATGATAAATTTATAAGTTATGCAACTTTAAGTAATTTTATTTAATGAAAAAAAAATTAATGGTGAGTAGAGGTAGCATGGGCGAAGCCGGGCCCCAATACTAGTTTATTATTATGTTTTGGAAACAAAGAAGATAAAAATAAAAATATGACACAATATAGGAGGGATTGTAGTTATGGAGGTCATTAAAATTGTAAAAGAGTGTTTTATGACTCTTTAATCTTTTTCTTGGGAAGATTGAAGGGTAGGTAACTAGCTAATGATTTCCTTCGATTTATTTGTATTTATTCCGTATTATTAAATAAAAATTTATTACCATTCATTTTTTTTAAAAAATACTACTCCCTCCACTTTTTTATATATGACGTTTTGCATTTACGAGGTAAGCCTTTGACTTTAATATTTACAAAAATATATTTGTTCAAAAAATATATAAATAGTACCATTAAATTCCTTACGAAAAACTCTTTCATATGAGTATACATATCATAGTCTTATATTTTAAGAGATATTGAAGAGAGAAGGGAGTGTCTCGAAATGTGAGAAAGTCATATATAAAAAAATAGAGGGAGTATTACTATTATTATTATTTATTGAGTTATTTGGAGTGTTTTATGATTCTTTAATATTTTTCTTGGAAGATTGAAGGGTAGGTAAATAGCTATTGGTTTATGTGCATTTATTCCGTATTATTAAGTGAAAATTTATTATTATTCATTTCTTTGTAAAAATTATTATTATTATTATTATTATTATTATTATTATTATTATTATTATTATTATTATTATTATTATTATTATTATTATTATTATTATTATTATTATTATTATTATTATTATTATTATTATTATTATTATTATTATTATTATTAGAGTTATTTAGAGTGTTTTATGACTTTTATATATTTTTCTTGGAAAGATTGAAGGGTAGGAAAATAGCTATTGATTGGTTTAGATTTATGTGCATTTATTCCGTATTATTAAGTGAAAATCTATTATTATTCAATTTTTTTACAAAAGAAAATTATTATTATTTATTGATTTATTATTGTATAAATAGGATGCTAGGTGGCAATAACATATGATGTGACACGTGACATTTCAAAAGAGACTCCACATGCCCTTTTATGTTATTATATAGATTTAGATATTTTTCAAATGACACTTTAGAAACCGTATTAATTGGTAAATTATATCCTACTCCCAGGAATAGGGAGGAGTATACACCCATATCTAAAAAAATAAATAAAAATAAAAGACAAAAAAATAAAATTAACTACCCACTACATCACTGTATGTTTATTCTTTTTTTTTCTTTTTTCCAAATTGCCCAATTTATCAAATTTAAAATTTTATCAAATTCAACAATTTTTCTTCTATTTGTACTCGAATTTATCAAGTTTATAGTTCGCAATCATTAGATTACACTATCATATTCACTAAATTCAAAGTGAATGTAATAGTATCATATTGCGAATATCACACTACATGATACATATTCATCAAATTACATTATCATATTCACTGAATTAAAAGTGAATATAATAGTATCATTTGATGAATATCATATCACATAACACATATTCATTAGATTACACTATCATATTCACAAAACGTAATATGAATATCATAGTGACATATGATGAATATCACAATAGATAATACATATTCATCAAATTGACACCGAATATGATAGCTTCATATGATGAATATCACACCCAAAATAACAATTTAACAATGAATATTGAAATAAAACATAAATTTTATTCAATTAACTTTAGGGTATTGATGTATTATTAGAACATACCCGATCAAACATTAAAAACGACTAAAAATACATAGATTTCTTGGATTTGTTAATATAGGAGGGAAGGTTTAAGTGAGCAAGAAAATAGGGGTTTTTGTTTTGTGGTAACTGCTTTTGAGTTAGGTGGGTAGTTTTTATATTTTATAGGATATATTTGCTATTTTTTTTAAAAAAAGGATAAGGTGTATGGAGGAGTATACTCCTGGGAGTATAATCTAAGAATTGGTATTAATTGGCTAATTTATGCACTTGTAGAAATATGACTATTCTACGTTAAACTAATGTTACCATATAAAATGACATTACACCAACATCCCAGTTACATCCCCTAACTATTAAATGAATAAGTTTTTTCACAATTTATATTTCTAAAAAGCATCTTTTTAAATAAGGCGACTAAATAAAAAAATTAATAATTATAATAATTTATTTCATTACATTAATGCCTTTTCATTAAAAATTTTCTTTTCATCAAATTATATTTTCTACACTAAACTCTAAACTATAATTTTTTTAATTAAAATATAAATTTTCTTTTATAAAACTATGAATTACTAAATATTTTATTGGTATTACTTTTGTGATTCGAGAATGGCTTGACTCATTTTTGTTTTAATTACTTTCGAGCCAAAAAAATTGAGAGAATTTATAAATTAGAATCATTAGTTTTGTGATATAAAAAAATACATTTCAACATGTTACTCAATTCTAGTAATTAATTTTTAGTTTTAACTTTTTATTTCTCCAAGCAAAATGCAGTGACGAGAAAAATAAACAACTAATGAGATACTACTACTATATAAGTAATTTACTGGAAAAAAAAACTCTATGTACATTCATTACATAGGGTCTAAACTAGTATTAGACTAATACTTTTTTGACTACTCCGCCGGGAAGAATAGTTGATAATAATAATAATAATAATAATAATAATAATAATAATAATAATAATAATAATGTAAGTACAACTTGTTGAACATAGTTACTATATTTAGCCAATAAATCGCCCGTAGACAAAATAACTCACACAAAATAACTTGACCCTCTAAGTCTACATAAACAAACAAACAAAATAACCAATATGCATTCACACAACTCAGTCAATTGATCAAACATATAAAATGACATTACATAAACCTGACAACCTCCCAGTTACATATTAGACTAAAACTTCTTTGACGACTCGATCGGAGAGA
This sequence comes from Silene latifolia, assembly GCF_048544455.1. NCBI lineage: Eukaryota > Viridiplantae > Streptophyta > Magnoliopsida > Caryophyllales > Caryophyllaceae > Silene > Silene latifolia. Next base: position 135,048,056 of record NC_133531.1, read on the forward strand.
CCAGTTAATAATAATAATAGTAATAATAATAATAACAACGATGCAATGCAAGTACCCTCTGTAAGCAGATGGCTGAATCTCATGGTCAAAAGCCGTTTCTTTTAAAGTATTAGCCAAAATAACTATAACCATTTTATAAAAAATATTGTCCAAACTAGCCATAAGATCATTTTAATTGCTAGAATAACCATTGAATTATTAGGTTGTGTCTTATAAATAATAACTATTTTTATTGCCCGTGAAAATCACAAATTTGGTTGTTTCAGTTTTTTTTTTTAAATGTTGTGGTGTTTGTGAAAGTGTAATTCTGTTATTGATTGTTGTGTAATTAGGAGGACCGTAATCGTACCGATAATCATTCTTGTTGCAAAGAATTCTAATAATGTTGCGATCAAACCGTGTTTGAGCTTCTACATCAATGGCGCAAGACAACAATCTCGGTTATCAATGGCTGACGGGGTTCTATGAGAATCGGGTACTCAGTTTGAGGCATCGTCTTTGTAACAAATAAAATTTACTTGCTAACAGGGAAAGTGACTAAGGGTTAATGGTGGAAGTAGATAAAGTGAGTCATTTTTTTTGGTAGGATTGAATTAAATCAACCCAAAAAAAATAACAGTACTCTTCTTTCAGTAAGACGATGGGCTCTTGACCAAAAAATTAAAAATGAAATAAGACAGTGGGGTAGGGTGAGGTGGTAAAAGGTGGAACATTAGTTAACTCTTTTTTTTGTAAGATAAGGATTATGTCAAATAATCAAATAATAATTAATAATTTATAATCCAAATTAATAGAAGTTAATTGTGATAATCCTACGTGGAAAAAAATTAAATGTGTTAGGATGTCTTTTAACTATATAGTATAGATAGATATAGATACTACCGGTTCGGTGTGGTTCGATTCAGTTTAATTTGATTATAATTTATATTTACCAATCATTAAACTTGTTAATGATGGTTAAGATTTAACAAAGACTTATTTATTTATTTTTTTGATAAAATGTGAGTTGCAAGAATCAAGCCAAAATAAGCTATTACACCATTTTTGTATAGTATTGTAAAGGATGATATAATATAATGGTTTGGGATAAGCTTTCGATTGTGATTTATTCAATATCAAAGTCATAATATATAGTACAACTTAAATCTCATATTTTCGGAAATACGATTATAATAATATTCTATCCATAACTATTACTTTATTACCGTAATATTCCGAATACTACTTCCTATTAACACACACACACCCCTATGTTTGAGCGGGAGTTAACGAACACCCAACTTGATAGAAAAATCGGTGCATCATCGTTGTCGTCGTTGTTTCAAGTCGGGTTCACCAATCGGAGCATGGCTCATTGGCAGCGATAAGGTCCAAGAACAGTCGGTGTAAAGAGCAGCAACCATAGTTGCCATTGTCATCGAGATGGTCACTATTAGGCCAAACGACTAGCTCACACCTCCAACGGCTAGTCAATCTTCTATCAAGGCAATTATATTATTCATTGCCATATTTATTGTAAATATATTTGCTTCCATGTATATGTATGTGTAGCATATATATATAAACCGCATGATATGTAAATCAAGGCAACTAAGTTCAATACAATACAATTCATTCTCGTTTATCGCATTCCGAAATCTAACATGGTATCATTTGCTTAGTTTTTTTTTTCTCACACACAATACTCCGCCTCCCTTCGACTCTCATCTCGACAATTCGATTTCTATTCCACATGACGAACTCCATCGAAACTTCCGCTTCCGACAATTCTCAAATCATCGACTCCTCCAAAACAGCGGTTTATCCGTATGTTCATGTCGAAAATCCCGGAATTAAAATTACCAATACCCAGTTTAATGGACATAACTATGATAAATGGGCCAACGATTTCCTCCTCGCTCTCTTAGCCAAAGGCAAGAGCGGCTACCTCGACGGTACGGTCCAGAAGCCGCCTCCTACTGCCGCCACATATGCCTCGTGGCAGTCACAAAATGCTCTTGTGACTGCGTGGCTGTTTAACACCATCGATACGACCATCAAACGATCAATCTCAAAACGACCCGAAGCGAAACAGGTATGGCTCGACATTCGATCTCGATTTTGTCAAAACAACGATGCCCGTATATATCGCTTGCAGGCAGATTTGGTTGCTTGTCATCAGGGGCCTACAGAAACGATTATGGCCTATTACAGCCGACTTATCACCCTTTGGGATGAGTCGTTTGAAGCTGACCGGGTTCCCTCCTGCCCCTGCAATCCCTGCTTGTGCCCTTGGGTCTCCATTGTTGATGCTTGGCGCGAACGCAAGAAAGCTCATTGAAGAGTTAAGAACGATAAACACCTAAGAGGGGGAGGGGGTGAATTAGGTGTACCTTTTAAAAATTTTCTCCTTTACTTGGTTAATGACTAACACAAGTAGGATCTATTAATACAAGTTTGAGAAACTTAATGAGTTGTAAGTTTACAAACGGTACAGCAGGTCTATGCAACAGTATGAGAGACTGTTGCACGGCACTGAGAGTGAGATCAACGTGTAAAAGAGAAGTGATACTAGAGCACGAAAGTAAATAGACGAACAAGACAGTGTTTAAAAAATTGGTTCAGCTCCTACTCCGGAGCCTACGTCCAACCGTTATTTTATTGCTTGTTTAGAAATTTACTCAAACTTAACTAAACCATTACAATGAAATAACTCGCCAACCTACTCCGGTTGCAATGCTTAAAGCTACTCCGCTTCAAGACTTTCTATTTGCTCGAGGCTACTCCGCTTCAAGACTTAAGGTTCTATCTCAACGGTTTACAGAGTCAGAATCTCAGTGGTTCACTTAAGAACATGGAGATTACAATTAAGACCTAAACACGAGAATCATTGAACATATTCGTTTATGCAACATTTTGCTTAACTGGTACCTTGAGATTATTACGGCTTTGAAAAACGGTTGAAGACTTTTGAAAAAAAAACAGAAAACAGTTTTGCAAATGATTGAAGAACAAAGCCTTTAATGCTGAAAAGTTTTGCAAAGTGTTTACAGTTAAAAGCTCTTTCCAAGTCTTACCATAAATGAAAACATGAGTTGGCTATTTATAGAAGAAGGTAGTATGTAGGAGTTACTACTTTAATCTAACACCCATAAGCTTGCAGCGTGTGTTTTCATCTTAGGAATATGCAGAGCAAACATTCTTTGAGAGACTCAAGGTGGTTGCATTTCTTTTAAGGTAAAAGGGGTGTTCCCCATAAAGTAAAGAAAACATTAGTCTTGTTTTTAGCATGAAGAAATCAACTTGCACACATGGGATTGGCTATTGTGCAAACATATTCCTTTTGTTCTTCAGTTTAAAATAGTGTTTGTTTTAACCATAGAAAAGCTTTTTAAAGAGTTTCAAACACTTGTTAATTTTCCCGAAAATTCTCCATACGTTGGTACCAGAAACCATGGTGCAACAAAGCCTCATGAACTGTTGCATGGTTTTGCCATAACTTATGCATAAAAGAAATATGTTGAACTACCTCGTTTACAACATTTCTTCTAGACTATGGGCATGCTTGACTTGTCCTTTATCTTGATCATCTTGAACTTCTTTAAGCAATCACGGGATGCTTCAATTTGCTAAAACTTACTAAGAGATAAACAATTAAATCATAATGAAACTTGGCATCATCAACCAAGTGTTCTAACAAATTCCCCCTTTGATGATGGCAAGTTTTAAATATGTGAAGTTCCCCCTAAGCCCATGGTGGGTCGGTCTTTGAGCCAAATAGAAAGAGCATCATTTAAACATGATCAAGGTGAGTGGGGGTCAACATGCTTGGCCTAAGTAGAACGTTCAATCATTATAGCTAAGATAAATTTACGGTGAACGTTAGCCGAAGAGTTGTTAGTTAACACATAAACACATAATTTAACTACTTCCCCCTCTTGACATCATCAAGAGAGAGACGATAACATGTTCAAGTAGTACAAAATTAAACCAACAACAAGTGTGCGAAATAAGAGAAAAGAAACAGTCCAGTTTGCATAAGAATTAAGAACAGAGAGTCAAAAGGATAGGAAGGCAATGGTAGGTAAGGCTGCCTCATTCATCATCGGACACATGACTACCAAGAGCTTGCACACGCTCAATAAGATCTTCATTCAGGGTTTTGAGCTCAGCAACATCTTCCTTAAGACTCTCATTGTCCACCACCAATTTGGACACCATGTTCATAAGTTTATCTAACTTACCGAGAACAACACCCATTTCACCAGTTGAGCTAACTGTTGCACCAATTTTACCTCTGCCCGAGAACTTGCGGGTTAACTTACCATTGTTGATTGCCAAAGTCATTTGAGAAAGCAAACCCATGGTCATGTCATCACTGAGTTTTTCAATACCGGGGCTACCTTTCATGACTATCTTCATTTTCATGAAGACAATGGACAACCACATACCGTATGGTATCACGGTTTTCTTGTCAAATTTCCCTTTTTGGAGGTCGGGGGCAATCTCATTGATACGGTGAAAGATTAGTTGGGGTAGGTTGATGGGACGATGTTTGATAATGTGGTGAATAAGGAGCATTTCAAGGAGAGAGCATCGTCCCCTACTGTTATTACTTGGTAAGATGGCTCGGTGAACAAGGTTAAAGGTGAAACGGTGAGGGGCTTGAAGTTCATAGGCGTATATGTTGGTGGTGCCACTGCCATTGTCGGGTCGAAGGGTTCTCATAACCTCACTAGCCATGGTTTCATCAATATCACCCCAGGTGGTCTTAGGAAAAGTGATAAGACCCTCGGCTTTAACCTCAAGGTAGGAGGCAAGTTGGTCAATGGTCAAGACAAAAGGTGTTTGGTTGATAAATGCCGAGAGATTACCAGAAGCAATATCAACCTTGATCGTTGCATAGAATCGAATCAACTCCGGCGGATAAACCGGAGAGTGTTTGTCGAGGAGATTAAACCACCCTTGACCAATAATAGCAGATTTGAAGAATGCAAAAGCCGGGGAAGAATCATACCATGTTTTCTTGTAGCGTCTCCCACGTGGAAGCAAAGCATGCAAGTATGCCGTGTGAGCCGAGGGTGTCATCGGGAAGGTCAAGAGAATTGAGATGAGTGAGGACCTCGTTCTTGAACGCCTCATCATGAGTGATGGCTATCAACTCTGTGCATGAATTGAGAGGAACTTTATCCTCAATGATATCATCATCTTCCTTTGGAAGCACCACCTCCTTCTTCCGTTGGTACCTCGGCTTTTTAGCCGTTCGTGACTTAGGTTCCTTCTTTCTTTTGGAGCCGGTTGTAGATTTTGTCTTTGATGGAGTTGGGGTTTCATTAGTATCGTCACCAAACAGTTCAGTGATTTTGATTTGAGATTTGGTTTTGGAGTTTTTGGGAAAAAGGGGTTCGAAATCATCATCAACAGTGTCTTCATTTGGGGGTGTATTGATGTTTTCAATGTTGGGAGTGGCCTCTTTCTCATGAAGGACTTCCGTTTCAGAATCTTGATTTGGGGGATCAATTTTTTCAGCATTGTTTTCGCTCGGCGTTTCCTTTTCTTTTTCAATTTCTTTCTCTCTTTCCTCATCTTTTTCTTCCTTATCATCATTTTTCTCTTCAACAGCATCAACAACCTCTTTTTCTTTCTCTTCTTCAACAACAAAGAGTAACCATTACCTCCTCTTCTTCTTCCTCGGAATCAACATCAACATTGGAGTCCAACATTAAGGAGATTGGTGGACTTCTTTTTAATCCACCACGACCTCCTCTACCACGGCCTCTTCCTCCGATGTACCACGGATTTTTTTCGTGCAACACTTGGTTTGATTGTTGGCGGCTTGGTAGGAGACGGGGTGGGTTTGTCGGATTTTTCAATACTTGCAGCGGATTGCGTGGCCATTTTTTGCTGGGCTATGTATTTGGGGTTGAAAGTATTTCGAAGGTTTTGAAGTTCTCTTCTTTTTGAATTTTTGGGAGCCATTATGTGGGTGATGGTTTTGACGGTTTTTGGGAGATGAAAGAGGTTGAGGGAATCTTTGGATATTGATGTGGGTTATGGGTAAATGGGAAAGTGGGATTGTTTGATGGACGGTTGGGGTATTAAAGAGGGAGTGGGTAAGAGTTGAGGTGGAGTAAAAGTGTGGGTAAGTATGGCATAGGTGGAGGTATGGGGTAGGATATGCCTTTTAGATTAGACATAAAGTAAGCACAAGACTCGATGCACAATAATCCTAATGCAAAATATAGATTTCCAATGCAATTGTTTTACGGCACACTTGTTTTTGTGGCAATTTAGACATTTTTAAACTTGAGAACACATATGCATCATTTCACCTCTAGTCAATCATATAGGGGAGATAATTTTAATTTATGTCACATGTCGCCTAACAAACCAATTTCCAACCGAAGTTTTACGAATTGTTCCCTTTCTAACGGTTTTGTAAAAATGTCCGCAATTTGATTTTCCGTTCTACAAAAGTTTAGACATATATTTCCTTTTTCCACTTGATCACGTAGAAAGTGATGCCTTATATCAATGTGCTTTGTCCTAGAATGTTGTATTGGATTTTTCGAGATGTTAATGGCACTTGTATTATCACAAAATATAGGGGTAGTTTCGAAAATAAGACCGTAATCACGCAATTGTTGTCGTACCCAAAGAATTTGAGCACAACAAAGGGCGGCACTTACGTACTCACTTTCGGCCGTGGATAGAGCAACGGTATTTTGCTTTTTGGATGCCCATGAGATAAGGCACGGTCCTAAGAAGGTGGCAATACCCGATGTGCTTTTTCTATCCAATGAACTCCGGCATAATCGCATCCGAGAATCCTACAAGATCAATGTCATAATGAGTTGGGTACCAAAGGTATAAACCTTGTGTTCCAATCAAATACCTAAAAATCCGTTTGACGGCTTTGAAGTGTGATTCTTTAGGATTTGATTGGAAACGAGCACACACACATACACTAAATTGTATGTCGGGTCGACTGGCGGTTAAATAAAGCAATGAACCGATCATACCTCGATATACCCTTTCACTAACACTCTTACCATTTTCGTCTTTGTCCAGATTAAGCTTGGCAATCATAGGTGTAGGCATAGGATTCGAGCTAGTTAACCCAAACTTACTTATCATTTCTTTTAAGTACTTTTGTTGGTGAATCATAGTCCCTTTTTCATTTTGCTTAATTTGAAGACCAAGGAAAAATCCAAGTTCTCCCATCATGCTCATTTCAAATTCAGAAGTCATAAGATCCGAAAAGTACTTGTAAAGAATGTTGTTAGTTGCACCGAAAATAATGTCATCGACATATACTTGCACAAGCAACAGTTCTCGATCGTGACTTGATAAACAATGTTTTATCAACCGAACCACGTACAAAGCCATTTTCTAATAGAAATTTGGAAAGCCTATCATACCAGGCTCGGGGAGCCTGTTTTAAACCATAAAGTGCTTTGTCAAGTTTAAATACGTGATTAGGGAACTCATTGTTTAAAAAGCCCGGGGGTTGTTCGACAAAAACTTCTTCTTCAAGATAGCCATTTAAGAAAGCAGTTTTAACATCCATTTGAAAAAGTTTTATGCCAATATGAGATGCAAAAGCTACGAGCATTCGTATGGCTTCAAGCCTAGCTACTGGTGCAAAGGTTTCATCGTAATCAATCCCTTCTTGTTGATTAAACCCTTGTACCACTAGTCTAGCTTTATTTCTTAAGATTTCTCCAACATCATCAAGCTTGTTGCGATAGACCCATCTCGTACCAATTACAGTACGTTGAGATGGTCTAGGGACTAGATGCCATACCTTGTTTCTCTCAAATTGCTCCAATTCCTCTTGCATAGCCGTGACCCAATATTCATCGGTTAGTGCCATTGTGATATTTGTGGGTTCAATTTGTGAAATGAATGCTTCAAAAGCACAGTGATTTTGGAGTGATGATCTGGTTTTTATTCCTGAGGTAAGGTCACTGGTTAAGTTTGATAGAGGATGGGAGCCTTGATGCTTCCATTTCTTTGGAGCAAGGATGTTAGAAGTCTCATCTGTTTCGGTTGGTTCTGATGCAACAGTGTCAGTAACTGTTGCATGGGGAATATTGTGTGAGTGTGTTTGTGGATTGGTTTCAATTTGGTTAGTGATTGGTTCACTACACTCCTCATTCCCCCTGGATGAGCTAGCTTCACTTTGAGATGAGGGAGGGTTAATTCCCCCTGAATTCTGGTCAGCCTCCTCATGTGACAGTGGCTCCAACTGTTGTTCAGTTTCTTCCACTACTTGATCCATGTCATGACGTATCATTCCAATTTCAAAGTCATCGTCTTCTTCATCATCTTCTTCTCTATTAACCTGAGTGTTTGAGACAAAGAGACTAGATTCGTCAAATATTACATGAACGCTTTCTTCCATTTTCATGGTTCTCTTGTTATAAACTTTGTAAGCTTTACTATGATCAGAATAACCAACAAAAACACTTTCATCGCTACGAGCATCAAATTTGCCTAGGTTATCTTTTCCATTATTGTGCACAAAGCATTTACTACCAAAGCATTTTAAATGTGAGATGTTAGGTTTTCTTCCTCGTAGTAATTCATAAGGAGTTTTCTCGATGATTTTTCTAATCATGACTCGATTATAGATGTAACAAGATGTGTTCACAGCCTCTGCCCAAAAATTTCTTGGTACTTTAGAGCTAATGAGCATTGTCCTAGCCATATTTTCAAGAGTTCGATTCATTCGTTCCACAACCCCATTTTGTTGAGGAGTTCTTGCGGCCGAGAAATTGTGGCTAATACCGTACTCATTGCAATAGGACTCAAATGATAAATTCTCAAATTCGGTTCCATGGTCGGATCTCAAGGAGACAAGTTTATAACCAAATTTGTTTTGGACCTTTTTAACCCAAATTAAGAATTCATCGAAAGTTTGATCTTTAGAGCTTAAGAAAAGAAGCCAAACAAATCTTGTAAAATCATCAACAATGACACAAATATAGCGACTTCCACCTTTACTAACAATACGCATTGGTCCACATAAGTCTATGTGAATAAGTTCAAGAGGTAAGGAAGTGCTAACAATCTTTTTGGATTTAAAGGAGCATTTTACTTGTTTGCCTTTAACACAATCGTCACAAAGTGATTTGAATTCAAATTTGATGTTAGGAATGCCATCAACTAAATCAAGCCTCTTAAGGGTGTTAAGTGTTTTAGCATTTACATGACCAAGTCGTTTATGCCAAAGCCAAGGGTCATTCTTTTGGACACTCATGCATGATAGTGTTTGACTTGACAAAGAGTATAAGTTAGTCATGTAAACATCTTTGACACGTTTACCTTGAAGAATGAGTTCTTTTGTTTTTCCATCAATTATTCTGCATTCACTAGCAAGAAATTCAACGATGTTACCTCGATCACACAATTGTGATATGCTTAGAAGATTGTGTTTCAAACCTTTGACAAGCAACACTTTGTCGACACATAGTGACCTTGACTTACCAACTTTTCCAATACCAATGATTTCACCTCGTTTGTTGTCACCGAAGGTCACCATGCCACCATCGTAGGCTTCTAGCGAAAGGAATTGGTTTTCATCTCCCGTCATGTGACGAGAACATCCACTATCTAAGTACCAATTGCTGCTGCCTTTCGCTAATGCCTACAAGAGATTAAACAGTTAGTTTAGGAACCCAAACAAGTTTGGGTTCCTTCTTGACGACACCTTTCTTGACTTCTTTCCTCTAGTATGAACATTTTTAACCACTTTAGTACTCCTTTCTAGGTCGAGGACTCTCTTTTCATAACCATTGAACTCATGACCAGTTTTACCACAAGAATTGCAGATAATGTACTCGGGAAGGCCAAAGATACTTTCTTCTTCGAAAATCGTTATGCTTGGGTCTTGATTTCGAGTGCAACAAGTGCGTATAACTGTTGCACTTGAAACCAAGTCCACCATTTTTTGCACGGTTTTCATATTCTTGAGATTGTTTTAGAAGAAACTCCAAGACATTCTGACTTCCTTCCCATTTCAAGTAGAACATTTTAGCTTCATCTAGCTCTTTAGTTAGTTTGTCAATTTTAGCAAGATGATCAAGATTTAATTTACCTACTTTGTCAAACGCATGTTTAGCATGCTTTACTTCGTCACTAAGCAGTAATCCAATTTGCTCAAGTTGCTTGTTATCTCTTTTGCACAGGGTGAGGTCAGCTAACGTGGAGTCACGTTCTTTAGTTAGTGAAGACACATTTTTTGTGAGAGTCTCAATTTCCTTCATAGACTCAGATGCAACAGTTTCATCATTTGTTGCATGGATTTGTTCAATCCTTTTCAAAGTTTCAATTTGAACTAGAAGATCATCATTTGAGTTTTGCACTCGATCTAAGGCACTTTTAGCATGACTTGACTCATCATTTAGCATTTCAGATATTTTGATAAGATCTTCTTTTTCATTTTGACATGTTGTAAGATCAATCAAGAGTTGGTCACGTTCTTTGGTTAGTGAGAACACAGTTTTGTCAAGAGAGTCTTCTCCCTTGTTAGACCCAGATGCAGCTTTGTATTGATTTGTTATATGTGTTTCATCAACCTTTTTAGCAAGAAACAGTTCTCGTTTTTCGGAGTTTTTTAATCTCCTTTTCAAGACTCAAAGATGAACTAGGTTGATCTACCTCATTTAGACATTCTTTTAGACCAACATTTTCTTGACTATATCCTCAATTTCAGTTTGCATAGCCTCTAATTTATTGCTTTGGATACGACACTTATCTATGAATTGATCTAAGAGATGACAGATCTTGTCTTTAGAGAAAGATCGAACCTTTTTCTTGAGTTTATTTACCTCAAGGTCGAATCAATCGAGTCCACCGAATGAGCCATAAGACATTTGACATTTTCTTTCTTTGTTGACTTTGGAACATCATTGCTTGATTGAGACGAGATGCTAAGTTTGGCATCCAATTCTTCCTCAAGGACATCGTCCTCATCAGAATCAGACATTCCCCAAATGGCAGTCATTACTTTGCTTTTGTATTCTCTTTTAGCAAACTCACGCTTTTCTTTAGACTTAATGTCATTCCACTTTGGGCATTCTTTGATTTGGTGACCTTTGTCACCACATTTGAAGCAACCAACAGTGGAGGTAGACTTTCTCTTGGGAAAGCGTCGCTTGTTAGTATAGTTATTAGGCCTTTGAGAGTTTCGACCATTTATCATGCCAACAATGTTTTTGGTGAACATTGCAAACTCATCATCTTCATCCTCCTCATCACTTGAGAGAGCATAAAGAGCAAGTCCTTTCCCTTTAGAGCTTTCACCGGATCGCTTCATGAGAGTTAACTCATGAGCCATGAGTGAGCCCATAAGTTCATCAAGGGATAACAAAGAGAGGTCTTTTGCTTCCTCAATAGCCGTAACCTTTGGTTGCCATTTTTCAGATAGGCTACGAAGGATTTTACGTACTACATCCTCGGATTCAAAGTTTCTACCTAGACTCTTGAGGTCATTAACAATACTAGAGAAACGAGAAGACAGACTATTAATTGACTCATCTTTACCCATGTTGAACATCTCATATTGTTGCATGAGAAGATCAACACGATATTTTTTGACTTGTGACGTTCCTTCATAAGCAAGGTTTAGGGTGTCCCAAATTTCTTTTGCCGAGTCACAACCGGATATCCGGTTGATCTCTTGTTCACCGATGCCATATTGAAGGATGGACATGGCTTTAGAGTTTTTCTCGACCTTTCTATAATCAGCCTCAACATATTTGTCCTCGCTTTTGATAGACTTAGTGCCATCGGCATTAGTCACCTCAATTTTGAAGGGACCATTTTGAATGATCAACCAGCACTCGTAGTCCGTACTTTTAACATAGTGCTCCATGCGATGTTTCCACCAGGCATAGTTTTCACCCTTAAAGATGGGATACTTAGTATGTTTTGAATCATCCATAACTAGGGGATCAACTCTTTGGTTTTAACCAATATCAAGAGCCGAGGCTCTGATACCAATTGAAGAGTTAAGAACGATAAACACCTAAGAGGGGGAGGGGGTGAATTAGGTGTACCTTTTAAAAATTTTCTCCTTTACTTGGTTAATGACTAACACAAGTAGGATCTATTAATACAAGTTTGAGAAACTTAATGAGTTGTAAGTTTACAAACGGTACAGCAGGTCTATGCAACAGTATGAGAGACTGTTGCACGGCACTGAGAGTGAGATCAACGTGTAAAAGAGAAGTGATACTAGAGCACGAAAGTAAATAGACGAACAAGACAGTGTTTAAAAAATTGGTTCAGCTCCTACTCCGGAGCCTACGTCCAACCGTTATTTTATTGCTTGTTTAGAAATTTACTCAAACTTAACTAAACCATTACAATGAAATAACTCGCCAACCTACTCCGGTTGCAATGCTTAAAGCTACTCCGCTTCAAGACTTTCTATTTGCTCGAGGCTACTCCGCTTCAAGACTTAAGGTTCTATCTCAACGGTTTACAGAGTCAGAATCTCAGTGGTTCACTTAAGAACATGGAGATTACAATTAAGACCTAAACACGAGAATCATTGAACATATTCGTTTATGCAACAGTTTAAGCGAACTGGTACCTTGGAGATTATTACGGCTTTGAAAAACGGTTGAAGACTTTTGAAAAACAGAAAACAGTTTTGCAAATGATTGAAGAACAAAGCCTTTAATGCTGAAAAGTTTTGCAAAGTGTTTACAGTTAAAAGCTCTTTCCAAGTCTTACCATAAATGAAAACATGAGTTGGCTATTTATAGAAGAAGGTAGTATGTAGGAGTTACTACTTTAATCTAACACCCATAAGCTTGCAGCGTGTGTTTTCATCTTAGGAATATGCAGAGCAAACATTCTTTGAGAGACTCAAGGTGGTTGCATTTCTTTTAAGGTAAAAGGGGTGTTCCCCATAAAGTAAAGAAAACATTAGTCTTGTTTTTAGCATGAAGAAATCAACTTGCACACATGGGATTGGCTATTGTGCAAACATATTCCTTTTGTTCTTCAGTTTAAAATAGTGTTTGTTTTAACCATAGAAAAGCTTTTTAAAGAGTTTCAAACACTTGTTAATTTTCCCGAAAATTCTCCATACGTTGGTACCAGAAACCATGGTGCAACAGTCTCATGAACTGTTGCATGGTTTTGCCATAACTTATGCATAAAAGAAATATGTTGAACTACCTCGTTTACAACATTTCTTCTAGACTATGGGCATGCTTGACTTGTCCTTTATCTTGATCATCTTGAACTTCTTTAAGCAATCACGGGATGCTTCAATTTGCTAAAACTTACTAAGAGATAAACAATTAAATCATAATGAAACTTGGCATCATCAACCAAGTGTTCTAACACTCATGATTTCCTCATGGGTTTAGACAAAAGGTTCGATAATGCTCGATCACAGTTGCTAGGTATAAATCCGTCCTTTACCTACTCTTAATGTTATTTATAATAGATTACTTCAAGAGGAAAGTGTTCTTTCCTTATCTACCCATATACCCGAATCCCGCCCTTACACGATGGCGTTTGCCACCCGACTTTCCCACCCTCCTCGACATTCTGGACAGAACCAGAGCCGCGACCATCGACCCCCAAAACCTGATAACGATGACCAAAACAGACCGTATTGCATTGCTTGTCGTCGTTATGTTCATCTCTACCCGGGTTGCTGTAACACCCCGTATTTTATAATAATATTTTATTATAAAAGTATTTTATTAAATTAATTATTTCGAAGAGTATGAATGTATTTTGGAAATATTTATATTTATCGTCTTCGTTCTCTATTTTATTATTTCCCGTTTTGATATACTTTTGATGGGTTAAAATGTCCGTGCACGATTTTACTATTTTAATTTAATGACTATCTTTCTATTATAAGCTCTCCTTACGTTTTAATAATATCCAATCTGATTTATAATTGGATAATCCATTGTATTAGCTAATGGACCCAAAGCCCACTTGTTAACCCTCTTATAATCTTATATAAATACAAAACCTAAACCTAGCAAGCAACTAGGTCATTCTCTTCTTTTGTTTCTCGCGTGAGGTTGCCGCACGCCTCTCCTCTATTTCTCTCTTTTGTTCTTCTTTTCTCCCTTTGACTCCATTGTTGAATATCTTTTCTTCCTCCAAACGTATTGATAAATTATATTCTCATAATCTTCGCTCTTACCTCTACAATAATTTATTCTCCAAATAATTTTATGGGAATTATTTGTATGGACCTTTAGACCTACCTTTATGGTCTCTTATTTTAATGGGTGAAGAACAAGAATAGCTTTTCATGGCGTTTTCAAGGGTTTCGGTCTATGCTTTATTTTGTGTCGCTTTTCGGGATGTTGACACGTGTTGGATCGAGGCAAGGATTTGACGGTCGTGTCTTTCACGGAGGTTTTCATTATTAATTTGCATCATTAATTGCTAAAAAGGTAACTAGGTGTTTTCCTTTAATTGTGTTTATGCCAATTGATGTAATTTACATGATTTAATAATTGATTTGTGTAATTGGTATGTGTTTGATTATTTGTTATCATGATTAAATATGTTTCGCATGTTTGTATATGTTTTTACGCACTAATTATATGTCGTATATTGTTTACATGTTTATTATGGGTGTCATGAGCGCAATTAGGGTTTTCGAATCAAACCCTAGTGGCGGCATGATAGACAGTCAAGGGTTCTTTCCAAAGTTATAGCTAAAGCTAGTATAACATTGATGATGATTCAAGTGTTATAGCTGAAGTTAGTACAACTTTGGGTAGTTACTCTAGTTATGGCTGTAGTAACTATAACGTTGAAGTACGAGTTAAGGTTATAGCTAGAACTAACGTATCCTGAGATTTATGGCTCAAGGTTATGGTTGGAACTAGTATGACTTTGAGTTTCGTGTCAAGGTTATAGTTGAGGTAAGTATGACTTCAAGTTATTTATGTTGAAGTTATAGTCGAGGTTACTATAACCTCGCATTCAGAGTTCATGTTATGGTTAGGATTACTATAACATTCGATGGTTAAATATTAAGGTTATGGTTGAAGTTACTATAACATTGGTTATTTATGCTTGCTTCATATGTTGTGTTGTGTTCAGTTATTATATGACAATGTGTGCATATGTCCTTGGTTACTCTTGTTCATATGTTGGTAGGACAGTCAGTTAAACTGTTCTACTATGTTGAGTCGTGATGTTATTCACGCATGAGTTGTACAGTTAGTTAAACTGTGCATTTGCATGAGTAGGACAGTCAGTTAAACTGTTCTTCTGAGTTGAGTCGTGGTGTGGTCCACGCATGTCGTGTGCAGTCAGTTAAACTGTGCATATTTATTTGTTGGCTAAGTCGAATAGATGACGGTAGTATCAGTTAAATACTATCGGAATGAATCAAGAGCTGCTCTTCGGAGGTTTATTGGTCTATGTTCGGGGGTGGCCAGATTCGTCAGTTAAACGTTCTGGGTCCCGAGTGTCGTTCGGTGTACAATTAATGCATCGAGAGGTCGGCAGGTCTTAGGCATATAGGCAGTGGTGATACGCTATACATAGTACCGTGGAGTATCAGTTAAATACTTCACAACCGATGGTTCGTCAGTTAAACGTTCCATCTGCTAGTTCATCAGTTAAATGTTCTAGCGGCGTTCGCTCTATTCGCTATGCTTTGTTGCTAGCTTTGTGCCTTATGTGCTGTGGATCGTGTCTACTTTGGTTGGTAAGTGTCCATGGTCTAGTTCTTGCATATGGTCTAAGTTCATATAGTCTCATTTGTCTAGTGTTATGGGTACCATGAGTAGTAAGTCAAAGTTTGATTTTCATGAGTATAGATGATCTCACATGTTTACCGTTTATGCATTTCAATTGTTATTGATTGTTGGTTATATTCAATTGTTGTAAACATGACTGGGAGAGCATCTAGTTACTCCCGACTGATTGTCGACCCCCTTTTCAGGTTGTTCAGTTTGATGCTGTTTGGTTGATGCTTGCTTGGGGAATGTGCGAAGCGAGCTTAATAATAAATTAGGAGTTGCTTTATGTTTTAAGAACCTTTGAATAATGTATTAGTTTGTTTTGGAGTTAGTAGCGAACCGGATTTGGGCTTGGTGTTTCCGCCACCTTGACCCCTTTTATCAGTATCGTACTCTGATATTCATTTTATATAAGTTTTTCCTTTGTTTTATAATCCGGGTTGTTACAGTTGGTATCAGAGCGAACACGCTCCCAACTCTCGCTTAGTTGATGACTAAAATAAATGACTTAGTAAATGAGTGAGAGTAAATGGGGTAGAAACAATTAAGGACTTGTTTGTTTATGCCTTAATGTTTCGCATCGTTATTAATTGCCTTACTTGTGTTGTTCATGTACTTACTTGTTTATGTCATAACATTCCACATCGTTATTAATTGCATCACATGTTTTGTTCACGTATTTGTTTGTTTTTGTCTTAATGTATATCGTCATTAATTGTATTCAATGTATAGTTTATATATATTGTGTTGTTTATGACTTAATGCTTTGTTTCGTTATTAATTGTATAGAATGTGTTGTTCTTGTATGACTTTTTCGAGCATGCTTTGTTGATTTTAAAGACGGTCAATTTTGAAAATGTTTCTTACATGTTTGTCAAAACTTTTAATCTTTGGTAACCCGATCTTTACTCTTATCGTACTTTCATCCTTTTTGGATTATTTGGTGGAGTTGTCCATGTTTGAGGTGTTTTCGAGGTTGATCCCTTTGTGGTTTCTTGAGGTATAAAGTTAGGATTGATTGGAAGATTTGGATGTTCATGTATGAAAGAGAAGAGCGTGTTTATTATGAGTTTGGTAACGAAGGAGTTTAGTTTGGGATTATAGGTTGTTGAGGTGAAGTGACTTTGGGAATAGAGGATGTTTTGATAATGAATCATTTGGGATTATAGGTGTTATGTTATTTTATATTTTTGAGGAGATCCTTATTGATGATAGAGGATGGTGATATTTGGAATAAGATGTATGATTGTGGTTTCGTAGTTTCATAAGAAGTGAGAGACATAATGAGTAGATTCATCTTATGGACTTATTTGGGAATATCGTGGCTTATGCTTTTAATGGTTAGAATTATTGGATCTTTGTGTTGTGTTACGGGAAAAGTTATGCGAGTTATTTAAGGATCGAGAGTAGAATAATGGAAATGAATTGAGAGTTTTCGTGGAGTTATGATTGAGCACGTTGGGAATTTTGAGACTATGCTCGTCTTTATTTGGAATACCATATTGAGGAGTAAGGATCGTTATGTTAATGGCAATGAGTGAGTTATAAAGGAATTTATGATTTATCCGTTGAGGAGTTATTTATTGATCATCATACGTTTTAAAGGATTTTTGAGAGAGACAAACTGTAACTTGTGGACTTGTGAGATGTTAATGAGTTCTAGAGTTGAGTTGGAAGAACGGCCATGTTAACGATGTTTATAATGTATCGTGTGTTCATCTTTGGAGGGTATAGAGATTGTTATGGATCGATTCATTAAGCGTGATTAGATCGAGTTTTTGAGAGTGGAAGGACTTGAGAGTTGATGGCCGAGAGAGTTTATGATGTTGAGAGTTGATAATTGAGGAATATAGTGTTTGTAAAAGGAGCAATTATATGGAGATTTGCTGATGAGTATATAGATATTTGTTGGTTCTGAGGTTTATGGAGATATGATGAAAGGACGTTTCGAGACGTTGTTACCTTGAGTGATGATTGTACGAGAATTGTAAGACTCTGGTTATCCGCTTTATTTATTTTATCTTAAGTTGTTGTCTTCGAGTAGATACAATTGTTTTTGAGTCGTCTATTCTTGTAATCCTTACACGTGTTAACCATACCTCTTCTATTTGAGCCTTCAGACCAAAAGTTTCTTTTATCTTTGTCCTCTCTTTGTTTCATCTATTGTTACTCTCTATTTGTTCTTTATTTCAACTCCAGTTCCTTCTTCCTTGAACTTTTGTAATTACCTTTTTCACATTGATTTCTCTCTAAGCTTTTACTTCCAAAAGGAATGTGTTCTTTTGCCTTGTGGTATTGCACAGAAATGTTTTGTTTTGGTTTGCAAATTATTTATTCTTTCATGGTAACTTGAAAATGTCTGAAATATCTTTAGAGATACTTGTGATCATCTCGTAGTGGAAGCTTGGATCCTTTAGCGAGCAATGGTAGACGCTTCGAGTTTGATGTTTGGTTATTTGAGGTTGAGAACTTAGTAACATAGTTGTCTGCGAGTGTGAATTGGGATAAAATATAGAGTTTTGGAGAAAGAGTATTAAAAGTGTTATATTGAGCTATGAAAGTTTGAGGATGTTATTACATGGATGATACATACAGGTTTGTCTGCTCTATCTGGGGTTAAAGATGTTTCATATAAAGAGTATGAGAGATTAATTGAAGGACATAGATTCATACAGTCTTGTTGTGGTTTCGTGATGTAACGATATAACCATGGATAGTAAACTGTGATTGGAAATTGAGGTTATAAGTTTGGTGATTATATGAGCACAGGTGAAGAGAGTTGTATGGTGATATTATTATGCTTTGGTGGAAATGTTTTATCAATGGCAAGTGTGTTGTGGTACAATAGGTACTAGCTTAACAAAAAGTGTATGGTTCCTTTGGTGCTTAGGAAAGTCGTGATCATGAGTGTTTAAAGGAAATAATTAAGTCGTGCGAGTGCGACTGATGATGTGCCATGGGTTTGAGGTTGAATAGGATTTTGACAGTTTAGTCAGAGTTCGAGGTTTGAGATTGATGACTTTGGATACTAGATATATATCGAGAATTATCGAGAATTATTTAAAGGCTTTTGAGCTTAAGAGTTATGATTGGTAGTAAGCACTACTCGCCTTGAGGATATTAGAGTAGGAGTGATTTTAATGGGACTCTTGAATGGAAGAGTTTTCTCATTTGAAAGATGTTCTTGGTTTAGAGATTATCTGTTTGGGGTTTTAGTTAATGTCGCATCTTATGGTGAATAGTGAAGCTAGAATTGGAGTATTTGTTAAAGGTTATGTGGATTTGGAGTAATTGTAAAGAGTTCACAATTTTGAGAGGGCATATATGTTGTTTAATGATGGTTTATGGTGGTTAGATGAGTGTTGAAATATGAGGACTAGATGTTGGCTTAATGGTCTTTATGGACTTACATGGTTTGAGTTTGATATAACTTTTGGGATTGTAGAGTGTGTGATGATGATAATAACATTGAGGATTTTGGATATGTTTCTTTGGTTTAAGCTTGTTGATAAGGATCAGAGTGCGCAGCGGTTAGGATTCTGAGATGACTTTTGTTGATGATCACTTGTAATTCTTACCTTACTTTGATCTTGTCTTTGAATTTCAAGTTTCGAGGACGAAACTTCTTTTTAGGGGGTTGGATTGTAACACCCCGTATTTTATAATAATATTTTATTATAAAAGTATTTTATTAAATTAATTATTTCGAAGAGTATGAATGTATTTTGGAAATATTTATATTTATCGTCTTCGTTCTCTATTTTATTATTTCCCGTTTTGATATACTTTTGATGGGTTAAAATGTCCGTGCACGATTTTACTATTTTAATTTAATGACTATCTTTCTATTATAAGCTCTCCTTACGTTTTAATAATATCCAATCTGATTTATAATTGGATAATCCATTGTATTAGCTAATGGACCCAAAGCCCACTTGTTAACCCTCTTATAATCTTATATAAATACAAAACCTAAACCTAGCAAGCAACTAGGTCATTCTCTTCTTTTGTTTCTCGCGTGAGGTTGCCGCACGCCTCTCCTCTATTTCTCTCTTTTGTTCTTCTTTTCTCCCTTTGACTCCATTGTTGAATATCTTTTCTTCCTCCAAACGTATTGATAAATTATATTCTCATAATCTTCGCTCTTACCTCTACAATAATTTATTCTCCAAATAATTTTATGGGAATTATTTGTATGGACCTTTAGACCTACCTTTATGGTCTCTTATTTTAATGGGTGAAGAACAAGAATAGCTTTTCATGGCGTTTTCAAGGGTTTCGGTCTATGCTTTATTTTGTGTCGCTTTTCGGGATGTTGACACGTGTTGGATCGAGGCAAGGATTTGACGGTCGTGTCTTTCACGGAGGTTTTCATTATTAATTTGCATCATTAATTGCTAAAAAGGTAACTAGGTGTTTTCCTTTAATTGTGTTTATGCCAATTGATGTAATTTACATGATTTAATAATTGATTTGTGTAATTGGTATGTGTTTGATTATTTGTTATCATGATTAAATATGTTTCGCATGTTTGTATATGTTTTTACGCACTAATTATATGTCGTATATTGTTTACATGTTTATTATGGGTGTCATGAGCGCAATTAGGGTTTTCGAATCAAACCCTAGTGGCGGCATGATAGACAGTCAAGGGTTCTTTCCAAAGTTATAGCTAAAGCTAGTATAACATTGATGATGATTCAAGTGTTATAGCTGAAGTTAGTACAACTTTGGGTAGTTACTCTAGTTATGGTCGTAGTAACTATAACGTTGAAGTACGAGTTAAGGTTATAGCTAGAACTAACGTATCCTGAGATTTATGGCTCAAGGTTATGGTTGGAACTAGTATGACTTTGAGTTTCGTGTCAAGGTTATAGTTGAGGTAAGTATGACTTCAAGTTATTTATGTTGAAGTTATAGTCGAGGTTACTATAACCTCGCATTCAGAGTTCATGTTATGGTTAGGATTACTATAACATTCGATGGTTAAATATTAAGGTTATGGTTGAAGTTACTATAACATTGGTTATTTATGCTTGCTTCATATGTTGTGTTGTGTTCAGTTATTATATGACAATGTGTGCATATGTCCTTGGTTACTCTTATTCATATGTTGGTAGGACAGTCAGTTAAACTGTTCTACTATGTTGAGTCGTGATGTTATTCACGCATGAGTTGTACAGTTAGTTAAACTGTGCATTTGCATGAGTAGATGATCGATTAAACTGTTTTCCGAGTTGAGTCGTGGTGTGGTCCACGCATGTCGTGTGCGATCAGTTAAAGCGTGCATATTTATTTGTTGGCTAAGTCGAATAGATGACGGTAGTATCGATTAAATACTATCGGAATGAATCAAGAGCTGCTCTTCGGAGGTTTATTGGTCTATGTTCGGGGGTGGCCAGATTCGTCAGTTAAACGTTCTGGGTCCCGAGTGTCGTTCGGTGTACAGTTAATGCATCGAGAGGTCTGGCCAGGTCTTAGGCATATAGGCAGTGGTGATACGCTATACATAGTACCGTGGAGTATCAGTTAAATACTTCACAACCGATGGTTCGTCAGTTAAACGTTCCATCTGCTAGTTCATCAGTTAAATGTTCTAGCGGCGTTCGCTCTATTCGCTATGCTTTGTTGCTAGCTTTGTGCCTTATGTGCTGTGGATCGTGTCTACTTTGGTTGGTAAGTGTCCATGGTCTAGTTCTTGCATATGGTCTAAGTTCATATAGTCTCATTTGTCTAGTGTTATGGGTACCATGAGTAGTAAGTCAAAGTTTGATTTTCATGAGTATAGATGATCTCACATGTTTACCGTTTATGCATTTCAATTGTTATTAATTGTTGGTTATATTCAATTGTTGTAAACATGACTGGGAGAGCATCTAGTTACTCCCGACTGATTGTCGACCCCCTTTTCAGGTTGTTCAGTTTGATGCTGTTTGGTTGATGCTTGCTTGGGGAATGTGCGAAGCGAGCTTAATAATAAATTAGGAGTTGCTTTATGTTTTAAGAACCTTTGAATAATGTATTAGTTTGTTTTGGAGTTAGTAGCGAACCGGATTTGGGCTTGGTGTTTCCGCCACCTTGACCCCTTTTATCAGTATCGTACTCTGATATTCATTTTATATAAGTTTTTCCTTTGTTTTATAATCCGGGTTGTTACAGTTGCTTTCGTGTCACGGGCAAATTTCCCAACTGGTTGGGGGATCGTCCCCGCGATCGAATTGTTATCCATGAAAAAGACATGAGCCTCACTGTTATTCCCGACGTACAAGGTCGAGCTAAATATGCAGAGATTAAGAACACTATGGCAGCATCCACGCCCCGTGCTCACATGGTGTCGGGTAAGTCACTCGATAATGCTTCTTCTTCCTCGGCCCCACTCGACAAAATTGATCTTAACAACCTCAATACTACCGAACTCGACGAAATCGCGAAACTATGGCAGGCTCACAAGAACTCATCGATGGATCGTCTGAATGGTAATGTGCCTCCTTCCTCTTCTTTTTCTTCTTGGATTATTGATACCGGTGCCTCTCATCACATGTCGGGCTGCCGGTCTTTGTTTAGTAATTTGCGTCCTATTAATAATTTATCAGTTGGGTTGCCTAATGGTACGTTAACATTAGCCACTCACATGGGTGATATTCAATTTTCTAATCGTTTAATCCTACGTGATGTGTATTTTGCAGCACAATTAACTTGCAATTTAATATCAGTCTCCAGTTTGCTACTCGATAAATCGCTCACCATTTAATTTTCCCATAAACTCTGTCTTATACAGGACCGTTCCTCGAAGATGGTGATTGGTGCGGGTGAGCAAGTCGATGGGCTCTATTTTTTGACTGGGGTTCGACAAAGCACACTACAGGCAAATTCCGTATCCGTTCTGAATAATAACGAAATTTGGCATCGGAGGTTGGGGCACCCCTTTTCCTCTATTTTACGTTTCCTTCCTGGTTTTAATTCTAGTTCTAAAACGTTTTTTTTTTCAAGTTCTCATTGTGACATTTGTCTTCGAGCTAAACAAACTCGTGAACATTTTTCTTTAAGTTCAAGTATTGCGGACGGTATTTTTGATTTGATACATTGTGATTTATGGGGCCCATACTCGGCTAATGCCTCATGTGGGTCACAATATTTTCTAACCATTGTTGACGATTTTTCCCGGTCCACATGGGTTTATTTGCTTCGACGGAAAAGTGACACTCGAAAATTTCTATTAAATTTTTTCGCCATGGTTGAACGACAATTCCACAAGAAAATTAAAATTTTACGCAGTGACAATGGCACCGAATTCACAACTCTCACTGATTTTTTCTTTGAAAACGGGATTATTTTTCAAACCTCCCAAGTTGACACCCCTCAACAAAATGGGAGAGTAGAACGCAAACATCGACATATTTTAAACGTAGCTCGTGCCCTCTTATTTCAAGCTAGTTTACCTATATCATTTTGGGGGGAGTGCATCCTAACCGCCGTATACCTTATTAATCGAACCCCATCTGCCATACATAAAGGTAAGACCCCTTATGAACTCCTCTTTCAAAAACCGCCTCCCATAGGCCATTTTCGAACCTTTGGTTGCCTTTGCTATGCACGAAACATCAACCGATCTAATAACAAGTTTGCCCCGAGAAGTAAGAAATGTATCTTCATCGGGTACCCCTTTGGAAAGAAGGGATGGCGAGTTTACGACTTGGACACCGGCACTTACTTTTCCTCCCGTGATGTTGTCTTTGTCGAGAATGAGTTCCCTTACCAAGCGTTACACATTAACGACCCTTCTCCCGACTCCACCTCTTTCCTTGATGACACAACACAACATATCGATCCTCTCCTTCTTTTACCACCCACCTCCACCACCTCCAACGTGCACCCTCACGACCACACCACCACCGCTTCCACATCATCCACACACACCACGGCCTCCTCGACAACTTCTACCGCCTCTCCCGTCCCTAACCCAAACACCATAGTCACGCCCTCTACCACAACCACGACGCAACAACCCGACACCCTCACCCACAAAGACCAACCCGACACCCCCACTCACGAAGACCAACCCGACACCCTCACCCACGAAGTCCAACCACCCGACCCTACCACTATGGGCAAAGGCAAACGCACCAAGTTCCCGAACTCTCGCTTATCCGGCTTTGTACAACCCACACGAAATCCCTCGACTCATGCTCTCCTCGCACCGGCACCATCTTCAGGTACGAAGTACCCAATTTCCCATTTTATTAACTATGATAAATTTTCACCTACTCAAAAATGTTTTCTAGAGGCCGTGACTAACAATCACGAGCCTAGCACTTTTCGTGAAGCCATGCAGGTCAAGGAATGGCGAGATGCTATGCAAAACGAAATTGACGCGCTCGAACGAAATAAAACCTGGACTCTCGAAGATCTTCCACCAAATAAGAAGGCTATCGGATCCAAATGGGTTTACAAAATCAAGTACAACGCCGATAGGTCCATTGAATGCTATAAAGCTCGCCTTGTGGTACTGGGTAATCGGCAGGTTGAAGGCATCGACTACAACGAAACTTTTGCTCCAACAGTAAAAATGGTGACGGTCCGAACTCTCCTTGCGGTAGCTGCCACAAAGAATTGGGATCTCCATCAAATGGATGTACACAACGCATTCCTCCACGGTGATCTTAATGAAGAAGTATACATGAAACCTCCTCCCGAATTCTCTTCCAATTCCGATGGTAAAGTATGCCGCTTACAAAAATCCCTATATGGTCTCCGACAAGCGCCGAGTTATTGGTATGCAAAACTAGCTCTGGTCTTAAGTCTTACGGGTTCACTCAGTGTCCTTATGATCATTCGTTATTCTCCATTACGAAACCCGATACCGAAATTCATGTGCTGGTCTATGTCGACGATCTCGTCATTTGTGGCAACAACTCCTCCACGATCTCGCACTTCAAAAAATATTTGAGTGAGTGTTTTCACATGAAGGACTTGGGGTAACTTAAATACTTCTTGGGCCTTGAAATTGCACGAAATAAATCCGGTCTCTTTATATCTCAAAGAAAGTATGCCCTCGACATACTCGACGAAACATGATTGCTTGGCTAAAAACCCACTACAATACCAATGGACCCCAACCATCAACTTACTCTCTCGACCTCTCCGTTGGTGAAGGATCCTCAACCTTATCGCCGGTTGGTAGGCCGGTTGGTTTATCTCACAATTACCCGACCCGAACTCCTTTACTCCGTTCACATTCTCGCTCAATTCATGCACGCACCACGACTCGATCATTGGCAAGCAGCTTTACAAGTGGTGCGGTATATCAAAAATCAGCCGGGTCAAGGTTTGTTATTCCCACGAGACACTAAATTATCATTGCATGCTTATTGCGACGGCGATTATGCAAGTTGTCCAACAAGTCGTCATTCCTTGTCCGCCTACATTGTGTTTCTCGGTGGGTCCCCAATCTCATGGAAAACCAAGAAGCAATCCACGGTTTCAAAATCATCCGCCGAAGCCGAATACCGTGCCATTGCATACTCGGTTTGTGAACTTAAGTGGCTCAAAGGTCTTCTCTCTTTTCTCGCTATCAAACACGACAAGCCCATCGATCTCTTTTGCGATAATCAATCTGCCCTACACATTGCCCGCAATCCCGTGTTTCACGAAATAACTAAACACATCGAGATCGACTGTCATTTCGTCCGCGATGAAATACTCAAAGGCACTATTCGTCCAGGTTACGTTCACACAAAGGCCCAATTGGCAGACATATTTACCAAAGCACTTGGACGCATACCGTTTGATACATTACTCTCCAAGTTGGGCGTTACATCTCTCCACGCGCCAACTTGAGGGGGGGTATTAGGCCAAACGGCTAGATCACACCTCCAACGGCTAGTCAATCTTCTATCAAGGCAATTATATTATTCATTGCCATATATATTGTAATTATATTTGCTTCCATGTATATGTATGTGTAGCATGTATATATAAACCGCATGATATGTAAATCAAGGCAACTAAGTTCAATACAATACAATTCATTCTCGCTTATCGCATTCCGAAATCTAGCAGTCACCATAGTTGCTGTTGTTCGAGGTTTCGGAAGAAATCAGTGATTTCATTGAAAATGAGGAAGGCCTGCTCAATTGGTTGTTCACGGAGCAAGAGTGATGAATATCATCTACTCCCGTAAATTCGATTAATTCGCTGTAGCCCCCCTGAATTATATCAGTGAGTAGGGGGTTGTGGTGGATAGTATTGCAAGCGATTCATAGTTTCGGAATCGCTAGTATAAGTATCCACTTAGAATCCCCGTTATGAGGAGCCTTTGTATGATTCTTTCCTTGTGATATATCTAGTATATATAGCCTCTATGTCTATATTGTATATCACGATTGGCAATAATAATACATATTACTATTGCTTATATACTTCTCTATTTCTATTATGGTATCAGGCTAGGTATTCTATACCTTCCTCTCATTTTTTTCGAAACCTCGACTTATAATCACAATACAATGATAAAGTCTGATGCAAATCAAATCATTGATCTGATAAAAACTCAATCTTACTCATTCGTTCATGTGGAAAATCGGGGTACTAGCATTACCCCAGTCGCCTTTAATGGCAGTAACTACAACGAATGGTCACGTTCGTTTCAACTTGCTCTTATGGTAAAAGGAAAACTCGGGCATATTGACGGTACCGTCTCCAAACCATCCAACTCGGCTGCAAATTTCGAAACTTGGAGGTCAGCCAATGCTTTGGTCACCTCTTGGATCTTTAATACAATCAAACAAGCATTGCAGAAAACGCTCTCATACTGTCATGAGGCGAAACACGTATGGACCGATATCAAAAATCTCTTTCCTTAAAGTAATGATGCCAGAACTTATCGTTTGGAGGCAGATCTTATTACTTGCCGACAAGGTCCTACTAAATCTCTCATTGCCTACTACGGCCGAATCACCACACTTTGGGACGAACTACTGGAACACGATCCTCTCCATGCTTGGTCGTGCAACCCATGTCCCTGTGATTGGGTGAGGATTCTTGACTCCTGAAGAGACAAGAAGCGAGTTAGGGATTTTCTAATGGGCCTCGATGATCGCTTCGATAACGCTTGATTCCATATTCTCGGTACTACTCCTCTTCCCCACTTAAATCTTGTTTACAAAAGTCTTTTACAGGAGGAAGGGGTCCGTAATATGTCCCATAATAAGACCGAACCTAAACCAAATGTTATGGCATTTGCAACTCGCACTCATAATGGCTTCCGCCAGTCAGGAGGAGGGCGCGTTTCTAAATCTGATCGTGGTCCTAATTCAGCTCATCCTAATGACAATCCTTGATTTTTCATTGCTTGTAAAAAGTCGGGTCACTTGTTTAAATCTTGCTTTCGTGTCACGGGAAATTTCCCCGAATGGTGGGGCGACAAACCCCGCGACCGTATTTATATAAACCCGACTTATACAAACTTGAGTAAGGCCATATTTGTTCCGGATGTGCAAGGCAGAGCACAATTTGAACGCATTAAAACGCAAGGTACTCCCCATCCTCCTCGAGTACACATGGCGAAAGGTCATACTCAATTAGCTTGCCAAGGTGCAAGTTCTTCTCGCTCCAATTTTACTAACCTTGACAGGATCAATCTTAACTCACTCAATCCTCGAGAGTTGGATGAACTAACTCAACTATGGCAAGCCCGCAAGGCTGACCCTGCCACTGATCGTTTAAATGGTAAATTTTCACCTTTTTCTTGGATTATTGACACCGGTGCATCCCATCATATGTCAGGATATTTGTCTCAATTTATGAATATTCATCGGCGACCTTACAATCGCCACTAATGGCGATATTTATTTATCCTCTCGCCTTGTTTTACGAAACTTCTTATACGTTTATAATTTACAATGTAATTTGATTTTAGTTTCGTGCTTATTGACGGACACATCTTTAACTATACAATTCTCGCATCACCTGTGTTTAATTCAGGACTGTTCCTCGAACATGGTGATTGGTGCAAGTGAACAATGTGTGGGGCTATACTATCTCAAAGGGGTTCACAAAGACGAGGTACACATTAATGTCATTGGTACCGTTGACGCGGCCAAGCTTTGGCATAGGAAGTTGGGGCATCCTTCCTCTAGTTTATCATGTTTTCTTCCTTTTTTACATAATAAAAATCTAAGTACTTCCTTAAGCAAACACTGTGATTTCTGCATTCGTGCCAAACAAATGCGGGGACAGTTTTATTTAAGTTCGAGTAGTGCAGACGATAATTTTGATCTTATACACTGTGATCTTTGGGGACCATACATCGAAAATGCATTGTGTGGTTCCAGGCTTTACAACTATTTTTTTTTTAACTATAGTCGATGATTTTTCTCCATCCACTTGGGTTTATCTTCTACGGTACAAAAGCGAGGCTCGCCAAACTTTGTTGAATTTGTTTCGTACTAGTCGACTGTCAATTTCATAAGAAAATAAAGATTTTAAGAACTGACAATGGTACTGAAGTTAAACCTCTTCAATCCTTTTTAATGAAAATGACATTATTTTTCAAACATCCAATATCGACACTCTCCAACAGAATCTGGTCGAGTTGAAAGAAAACACCGACATATTTTAAACATTGCTCGAGCCCTGTTATTTCAAGCTAGTCTTCCAATTTTATTTTGGGGAGAATGTGTTCTCGCCTCCGTTTATTTAATTAATCGACCCCTTTCCGCTATTCACCATGGAAAAACCCCTGACGAAATTTTATTTCAAAAACCGCCATCAATGGACCATATAAGGATCTTTGAATGCTTATATTATGCCAAAAACATCAACCGATCACAGGACAAATTTGCATCTCGTAGTCGGAAATGTATCTTCTTAGGCTATCCATTTGGCAAAAAGGGATGAGAACTCTACGATTTGGATACCGACACATATTTTTCATCACACTATGTAATTTTTATTGAACACGAATTCCCATATCGCTCTCTCGACATTCACGACACACACACTGATACACCATCTTTTCTGAACGACACTCTCACACCCATAGAATTTGTCCCCATCCAATTGACACGAGAACCCACGAACGACCACACTAACCAGCCCTCTTCTCTCACTCGAACAGAGCCGTCTACAAGTCACACAAACTCCGGCCTACCAAGACCAACGGCCCTCAACCTGGCACCAACGAACCTATTGCACCCACGGATAACACGAATTCCACTTCTATACCAAATATTGATCCTCTCACAATGGGCAAAGGTCATCGCACAAAATTCCCGAATTCTCGTCTTACTGGTTTCTTGCAGCCTCCCATACCCCCCCGACACACGTTCTCACGGCATCAAAACCGTCTCAAGGTACCAAATATCCTATTTCTCATTCTCTTAATTATGATAAGTTTTTTCCTAATCATCGAGGTTTTCTCGCGGCGGTGACTAAACATCACGAGCCTAGTACTTTTAACGAGAAAATGCAGGTTCCACTATGGTGTGAAGTAATGAAAAAGGAAATTAAAGCTCTCGAAAGGAATAATACTTGGACTCTCGAATCATTACCGCCTAATAATAAGGCAATTGGATCGAAATGGGTATACAAGATCAAGTACAACGCCGATGACACTATTGAGCGATACAAAGCTCGACTCATAGTAATGGGCAATCGACAAATTGAAGGCGTGGATTATTATAGGACGTTCGCGCCAACTGTTAAACTAGTAACGGTCCGAACTCTTCTCACCATCGCCGCTTCCAAGCAATGGGAACTTCACCAAATGGATGTTCACAATGCATTTCTTCACGAGGATCTTCATGAAGAAGTCTATATGAAGCAGCCTCCGGGTTTCAATTCATCGACCAACGGGAAAGTGTGTCGACTCCAAAATTCTTTATATGGGTTCTGTCAAGCACTACGATACTGGTACGCAAAGCTAGCTTTCACTCTTGTTTCCTACGGGTTCAAGCATTGCCCGTATGATTATTCCCTTTTTTCCATGTCAACAACTGACACTGAAGTTCATGTGCTCGTCTATGTTGACGATCACGTCATATGTGGCAAAAATTCGCCCATGATAAACCATTTCAAGACTTATCTTAGCCAATGCTTCCACAAGAAAGACTTTGGGAATCTCAAATATTTTTTGGGTTTGGAAATCGCCCGGAATAACACAGGCTTCTTCGTGTCCCAACGGAAATAAGCTCTCGACATCTTTAGTGAGTCCTGTCTCCTCGGCTCCAAACCAGCCTCGGTCCCAATGGAACCTAACCACCACTTGGCCACTTCGACTACCACACTACCCCACTACTCGATGACCCGCAGCCATATCGCCGCTTAATTGACTGTCTTATTTACCTTACCATTACACGGCGATAACTCCTCTACTTCGTTCATATTCTCGTCCAATTCATGCACGCCCCTCGAATAGATCATTAGCAAGCTGCCCTTCAAGTCGTTTTCTATCTCAAAATCAATCCAGGTCAAGGACTCCTATTTCGCTCCAAAAATGACCTTGCGTTACATGCTTATTGTGATGCCGACTATGCCAATTTTCCAACAAGCTTCCGTTCTTTATTCTCTTATTTAGTCTTCCTCAGCAATGCTCCTCTCTCTTGGAAAACAAAGAAACAAACAACCGTCTCACATTCATCCGCCGAAGCTGAATATCGAGCAATGGCTTACACACTTTGCGAACTTAAATGGTTAAAAGGTCTATTACTATTTATCGACATTTCTCAAACCAAGCCCATCGAATTATTCTGTGATATTCAATCGACACTCCACATTTCTCAAAATCCCGTTTTACAAACGCACTAAGCACATTGAGGTCGATTGTCACTTCCCTCGGGACAAAATCCTTAAAGGCACTATCAAACCAAGCTATGTCCACACTAAGAGCCAATTGGCCGATATTTTCACCAAAGCCTTAGGGCGGACATCATTCGACGATCTATTATCCAAGTTGGGCGTTTCAAGTCTCCACGCTCCAACTTGAGGGGTGGTATTACTTCCCATATTGCAAGATCAAAGACTTCTTATTACGTATATTCTAGCTACTTTGCAATATCATAGCAGTAGGCATTTGTGTTATGCTCATCACTCAAATGCTATTGATTACTTTCATTCAACCATTGTCTCTAACATTCAAAGGAGTGAATCGTTTTTTATTTTTATTTTTATTTTATTTTTATTTTTATTTTGTATTTTGGGTCTTTATTTGTTTATGGTTTAATTTGAGAAGTCAAGTTAAATTAAATATTAGTTTATCTAAGATATGGTTAGTTTGTACAATATTTTTGTAGAATGACAATTTTGGCGAATATTTTGAAAGAAACGGCTATTTTCGCAAAAGACCATGTTTTTCAAGTGCTGGTATTCTCAGCAAATCTGGCAGGGCTAATGCAGTGGCTAGATGTGCTCAATCGCAGCAATGAGCTATGGATTGAACTTAAATGGATTTCACAGCCTAAAGAAAGACACAAATACTATCCTACAACTAGTTGTATAAGAGCTATGTACAACCGCATTAAAGTTATCGAGCTCTCACACAAAGTTGTTGAGTTATTTTACAAGTTATTGAGCTATTTTATGAAGTTATTGAGCTTAATAATTATTCTGTTAAGCTCAACAACTTTGTATCATAACTCGATAATTTTGTTAATAGAGCTCGACAACTTTGTAACAAAGCTCCACAATACTGAATAAGTTGTATATACAACCGGTTGTATAATATACAAGTTGAAAGAAAGACATCACTGGAAGCATGATTGGAGGAAGAGCTGTCTATCTGCTGCCATTTACCACTAAGTCTGAGCAGCTTTTTACTCACATTAAGTTTGATGTTAAAATCTGATTGTTAGAAATCAATTGCTTGTCACAAAATCTCACATTAGATGGATAAAGTCCGCCTAAAGTGAGATTTTATGACAAGAAATAGTTTGGAACTTGAAGCTAGGTTGCATACTTAGTCTTCTCTAGGTACTCTTAGTCTTCTCAGGGTACTTTGAAAACTAATGGATAGTACTTTATTAGTTTTTATACTCTTTTTAATGAGATGAGGTATATCTTCTTGCAAAATAATAATAATAATAATAATAATAATAATAATAATAATAATAATAATAATAATAATAATAATAATAATAATAAGAGAGAGAGAGGAGGGAGAGCGACGTGCGATTCCTGTGCGATTTCATCACTGCCATCCACTGCCGTCCATCTTCACGTCAGTCTCTGCCACCCTTATCACCGTCGCCGTTTCACGTCGTCGGCGTTGAGATCACCGGTGTTGGCTGCTGTGTTGCCTGCCGTCAGTTGTGTGAGAAATCGTTTCGGGTTTTTTTTAGGGCATCGCGTTTTTCATTCGCTCTGCCGTCGTTGGCTGCCAACCACCGCCTCACGTCGACCATTAGACCTCACGTCGCCGGGTAAGGGTGTGTTTGTTGGTGGTTTTTGAACGGCGGTTGCTGTTGTTGAGGGGTTTTCTTTTAGGGCAGCGGTTGTCGCATTTGGGATCATTGCCGCCTGCTAGCGGTTACTGCACCCCATCGCCACCACCCTTTGACCACCAGACCTCACGTCGCCGGTCCTGGCTGTGGTGGTCGCCGCCTCTGCCCTGCCTTGTTCATCCGGTAAGTTTTCCAGTTTTTCGCTTTTGGTTTCGCTGCTGGTGTTTTTTTTTTTTCCTTTGATGTTGCTGCTGGTGGTGGTGGTCAGCTACCCGTGGGGTGGTTTTTCCTGCTGCTGGTGTCCGGACGCTGCTCTTTGCCACCTGTTGTTAGTGTAGGTTGAGGGTGTGGTGGGTGTTACGGTCTTTTGTGGTTGTGGTGCTTAGGTGGCCCGTGTTTGTCGATCACCATCAATGTAGGTCGTGTGGTGGTGGTCAGCTAGGCTACCTTGTTGGCTGCTGGTTAGCTTCCTTTTTCGGTTCCCTTTTCTTCTATCAAGCCCTTAGCTGCTTGTGCGGTTGCCTGTGTGGTGGTCTCGTTCGGGTGGTTGTTTTGTTGGCTATATCGGTTTTGTGCAGGTAGGGTGTGGGGTTTTTCTTCCTTCATGCGTGTGCGGTACCATTGTCCTTTTTTGGGTCTTCACGCTTGTCGAGATGGTTTTGGTAAGGGCCTCACTAAGGCCGCTTGGCAGAAACATTTTCAGGACGGGCATTGTCATCATGGTGCGTTGGGACTTACGCATCAGACTCTTTCAGATAGTTTGACTGTTTTCTCTAATGCCGAGAGCACTTTGAGACGGATGGGGCTATGGTTGTGTGGGGTGTGTTTTAAAACTCGTACCACTCGCTTTAGATGTCGGCATAGTCGGGGTGATATTGTGGTGCCTCCGGAGTATGTTGATGGCCTCTACAGTTTTCATATTTACGGTATTCCGAGACCTTTGGCTCCTTCTCCTTCGGTTCCTTCATCTGATGGTGGTGAGCTTTTTCAGCGGTCTATAACTTCGCTTGATCGTTTATTATCTTTGGGCCTTCGCACCGTGAAATCTATACCGCCTAAGTGTCGGCTTGGGTTTGCTCGGGCTTTGAGGGGGGTTTTGGATGACGTGGCTAGTTCTCCTGGTGATCTCTCCCGCTGGGTTCGTTTGGTTGTTCTACCACTTTGTTTGCTTAAGACTTTCACTCCTCGGAGTAATCATGAGTGTCGGACTGCTATTCGGCGTCAACATCAGGAGAAGAGTATTGCGAGGGCTATCCTTGCTTGGGGGGGTATCTAGGGGGAGTTTACAGTTGTTGCAGGAGTGTTTCGATGAGGGTCCTTCTTCGTTTACTGTGGATGAGGATCTGGATTTGAGTGAGCTTAACCTCCGCCAATGTCGGCGGAAGATTTGCGATGGCCACTATACTGCTGCTGTCCAGGTGCTTTCTTCCTCTGGGGTCGCCCCCTACTCCGATGCCACTCTTGTGGCGTTGCGTGAGAAGCATCCTGTCGCCCCGGCTCCTTCATTGCCTCCTTTGTCTGAGGATCATCATCCTCTAGTTACCTCTTCGACTGTGGTTTTGGATATTATTCGGAGCTTCCCACGCGGTACTTCTTGTGGGCGGGATGGTTTTCATGCCCAACACCTTATTGACTGTTTGAGTGGCGCTGCCGTGGCTATCTTTGATGATTTGATCACTTCTATTACTAGGGTGGTTAATCTTTTTCTTGAGGGCCGGTGTTCTCTTCCTCTGGGTGAGTACATTGCCAGCGCCTCTCTCACGCCACTTGTTAAACCGGGTGGTGGGGTTCGTCCTATTGCTGTTAGTACGGTCTGGAGACGGCTTGTCTCTAAGGTTGGTGCTTTTATGGTTAGTCCTTCTTTATCTTCTTATTTTGATGGACTTCAGTTTGGGGTAGGTGTGTCCGGTGGAGGAGAGGCTATCTTGCATGCCTTGAACCGGCTCATTGAGGCTCGGGGTGCTCAGGTGGGGCTTTCTATATTGCTGGTTGATTTCCAGAATGCGTTCAACCTTGTTGATCGTGCGACCATGCTTCAGGAGGTCCGCCGTCGTTGCCCGGTTCTTTCCTGTTGGGTGGAGTTTTGTTATTCCAGCCCGACCCGTCTTTTTTATGGGGAGCACTGATTGTAGTCTTGTCAGGGTGTCCAGCAGGGTGATCCGTTGGGCCCTTTGCTTTTCGCTTTGGTTTTGCATCCCTTAGTATGCAAGATCCGGGACACTTTTGACCTCACTATGCAGGCGTGGTACTTAGATGATGGCACCATCGTGGGTGATACTTTGGAGGTGGGGAAGGTCTTGGATTTGATTATGGTGGTTGGCCCTCGTTTTGGACTGCATCTTAATGTTTCCAAGACGGAGGTCTTTTGGCCTGTTGAGGATCCTCGGAGTCGGCTTCCTGGGGTCTTCCCTTCTTCTATTTCTCGGCCATTGCGTGGTGTTACAGTTTTGGGTGGATCTGTCAGTACTTGTCCTGGTTTTGGCAGTGAGATTGTGGCGAAGAGGGTAACTAAGACCATTGAGCTAATGGACTTGGTTGTGAGGATTGAGGACCCTCAATGTGAGTTGCTTCCATTTCGAGCTTGTACTGGTATTTCTAAGCTCTATTTCTCACTTCGTACTTGCTCCCCTAGTGTTTTTGGGTTGGTTGATCTCCCTTTTGATGTCGCTCTTCGTTCCAGCTTGGAACGTATTGTCACCGCGTCTGGGCCGGGTTTTGGGGATTGGCAGTGGCAGTGGCGCCTTGCTACATTCCCTTTTCATCTTGGTGGTCTTGGTGTCTATGCGGCGGGAGATGTTTTATTTTATGCATTTATTACGTCCCGTTTGCGTCTCTTTGGTTTCTGTGCTAAGCTCCTCGACCCTTCCGGTATTGTAGTTCTTTGGCCCCGCTTTTGATGATGCTGCGCGGGTGTTTACTGCGAATACAGGCTCTAGTATCTTAGGTAACCCTAGTGAAATTGCTGCCCCCAAACTTATGAAGAAATTGGCAGACATTTATTTCGCGATGGTTGCTGCTACCTCAGAGTCTGTTTTCTCTTTGACACCGCGTCACCTTGCTTTATGGCAGTCTCAGCAGGGTTCTCACTCCTCTGATTGGTTACGTGCGGTTCCTATCTCGGGGTTGGGTCAGACTATGAACGGGAGGACTTACCGTAGTGTGCTTGGGTATCGTCTGGGTGTTCCGTTAATTCACGGTATCTAGGCCATGTCCTCCTTGCTCTCGGGTTTTTGCTGAGGATGATTTTGGGGACCACGCTGTTTCTTGTGCTGGTACTGTGGGCGTTAAACATCGACATAACCTAGTCCGGGACACTCTTTTAGACATCTGTTATAGATTTGGTATTATTGCGGGAAAGGAGGTTGATATCGGTTTGGTTGTTGGGCATGGTGACTCTCTTCGTCCTGCGGATTTGTTGCTTTATTTTTGGGACAGAGGTCGTGATGTGTGCGTTGACTTGATAGGGTATTCTCCTTTGACTTAGACTGGGATGACGGATTTCGTGCCTGGCCGGGTTGTCGCTGATGCTGCTCAGCGTAAGTGTGCTAAGTACGGGGATTTGTGCGCGACAGCGGGTTATGGTTTCCTTCCTTTCTCTTTCTCTTCACTTGGGGAGTTGGGTTCGGATGCTGTTGCCTTGCTCAAGCGGATCCAGAAATTCTCGGTATCTCAGGATGCGGGGGCTCGGGTGGCCGCTTACATTTTTACTAGACTTAGCTTTGTTATTGCTAAGGGTGTGGGAGCCCAGATTATCTCTCAGTTCCCCACCAATTTCATGTAAACTTTTATTTTTCTTTTAATGAAAGCTGCGCGGATCCTTCAATAATAATAATAATAATAACGGAAAATTCACGTGGTACCCTCGAATTTTGTCATTTTGTACGTGGTACCCAACTTTTTAAGATTGTACACATAATATCCATGATATTTGATTTTCAAGCACAACACGCCCTTTTTATCGTTCTTAAAATTTTCAATTGAGCATAAATCATAAATAAAAAATCGGAATTGACTAATTTTTTTTTTCAAATTGATCATCTCTTCGAGATCTATAAATTGATAAAACGAAAATGGACATTCGGAAGTTTAACATCGAAAATATGGTTGATTTGAGATTTCCGTTTAAAAAACTCCCATAAAATATCAGCCGATAAAATTTTTTTTTCTCAAATCGTAGATTATGACGAGATAATCATTTTAGGAAAAAAATTGACCGATTCTGAATTCCGGACTCGGAGTTATGCGCAATTGATTTTTTTTCTAGCGACAAAAAGGGCATGTTGTGGATGAAAATCAAACATAGAGGGTATCATGTACACAAACTTAAAAAGTTGGGTACCACGTGCAAAACAACAAAGTTCGAGGGTACCATGTGAATTTTCCGTAATAATAATAATAATAATAATAATAATAATAATAATAATAATAATAATAATAATAATAATAATAATAATAATAATAATAATAATAATAATAGAGGAGAGAGAGGGGATGGCGATTAAGGCGATTTGCGAGAGAAACTTGGCTGCCCCTTACTGTCATTCGTCGTTGTCTACCACCACTGCCACCATCACACTACGACATTTAGACCTCCCGTCGCCGGCCTATGGTGTCCCCTGGTGGTCATTTGGGTTCAGTTTTGTTGATCTTTTCGGTTTCGATTTCGGGATCGTTTAGGTTTTCAGTCCGTTTGCTTCCTTGGTTGCTGGTCGTCGGCGCAACGCATCTTCGCTGCCAACACCACGTCGGTCACCTTGTGTCGCCGGTGTTCAGGCTGTTGTCGTGTGTTTTCTTTCTAGGGCTCTTGCTGCGTGGTTTTCTTTTTCGGTTTTGGAGTGTGTGTGATCGTCGGTGTTCTGTCACCGTCGTCCTTCTGTCACCGTCGTCGTTCTAACACCATCATTTTGATCTCCCGTCGTGCGCAGTGATTGTCTGTGCGTTAAGTTTTCTTATTTTCCGGCATTTCCATTTCCTTTTTTGGCTTTTCTGTTTTCCTTTTCCTCTTTGTGCCTCCTCGGCTGTCTTCTCCGGTGGTGTGGTGTCGCCTTCTGCTTGCTGCTTTTCCTCGGTCTGTTTGGGCTATGGTGTTTAGGGTTCAGTCTGTGGCGGCCGCTGCTTGGATAAGGATTGCTTAGAGTTCGGTAATTTTGTGATTTTTGGGTTTATAGTTGCGTGGTTTTTTCTTCACCATGCACGTGGCTCTTATGCTTTGACTCCGGTTTTTGGTCTTTTTTTAACATGCCCAACTTGGTAAGGTGTCACTGCCTTTTTTTTTTGTCTTCATGGGTGTCTGGATGGCGGTGGTAGGGGTCTTGTTAAAACCGACATGCTATGGCACTTTCAAGATCGGTTTTGTCGTGGTGAAGCTATGGTACTTACACGTCAAACTCTTTCTAATAGTTTGACTGTTTTTTCTAATGCTGATATTACTTTAATGCAGATGGGGGTTTGGATTTGTGGGGTGTGCCTTAAAACTCATACCTTTCATATTAGATGTCGGCATATCGGGACAATGTTGTGGCGCCTCCGGATTGTGGTGATAAACTTGTTCGCTTTATTATTTCTGATATTCCCAGGCTTTCTGCTCCGTCTCTATCGGTTTTCTTGTCTGATGTGGGGTTGAGCCTGTTGGTTGGTCTATCTCTTTGCTTGATCGTTTGTTATCCTTGGGGTTGCGCAACGTGAAATATATCCCTTCTAAGTGTCGCCTTGGATTTGCTCGAGTTTTAAAAGGGACTTTATATGATGTGGCTGACTCTCCTTGCGACCTCTCCCATTGGATTTCTTTGCTTGTGTTGCCTCTTTGTATACTTACGACCTTCTCCCCGAGGAGTAATCTTGAGTGTAGGACCGATATCAGGCATCTGCGTCAGGAGGCGAGTATTGTCAGGAGGCGAGTATCAATTAAATGTAAGAGAGAAAGAAAAATAGTCGCTCGCCTAAACTACGTCCCACATAATAATGCATGCAACTAAAATGATAGACAATTCTAATCACCATACATACATTCCAACCAAATAAGGTCCGTCACAGCCGAGGGCTTACAAAAATATGGTGAAGTGAGGCAATGGGTAAGAAAAGGCAAAATATTTTTGGAAATGTGAGGGTATAGGCGGCCAAGCTAGTACTTGAACAGAACCAAACTGACAACATCCATTTCTCATCCATCAAAATTAAGCACGATGCCCTTAATTGGCATCAACTCTCACCAAACCGAATAAAATCAACTCCTCAAAAGTTCTCGAAATAAAACATAGGAGTAAAACCAACTTATTCAATCAAACATCTTTTTTTTTTTTTCTTTTTTCTTCTTTTATCGGTTTCTTTTTTTTTTTCTTTTGATTCACGTTTTTTTTTCATATTTTAATTCTTTTTTTTTCATCATCCTCCTTTTTCTCCTTTCTACCAACTCCAATACGATATAATATGAACCAAACTTTGATCGATAAAAATATATACCGCAAAACATACTTTAACTAGCTTGACAAGACAGGCCAAATTTGGATGTAGTTAAGGGTTAACAGGCAAATTTGGCTAATGTGGAGTTAAATGGGTGAAAATGATTAAAAGGGAAAAATTGTAAGCGCCTCCCTGCATGTGACACCAACCACTAACCCGAATGTATGTAGGCAAAAAGCAATTGAATTTCATAAACGTGCAAAATAATGAACATGTTATGGAAGGAGTATACTACTCACAATCCTACATAAAACCGGTCACAAATGACACCAGTTTATACGGCTCTAAATCTTAGAAATTATAAGTAGCTTGCCAAAATTTTCAGGTCAAGTCTATTTGTTCATCTCAATTTAAGCATTAACTCGTAGATATGCAAAATGACAAAGCTAAAAAGATAATTAGTTTTGCAAGGCTTAAGTAAAAGGGACTAAAAGTATTGCAATTTCATCATCGAAATACACCGTTCCGACTCAACCTATATGCAAAAGTAAACGTGAAATTTTTGAATTTTTAGAAATTTCTAACTTTTTCTATTTTTTATGGGATTTTTGAATTTTATAAAAAATAAACAACAATGCATACAGAAATTAAACGTGACAAGAGAAATGCAATAAAAACAACATGCAGACACAGATATGGATGCATAACCTCCCCAAACCAAACCGTACAATGCCCTCATTGTACCCAAAAATAAGGAAAGAAAATGCAAACTAAAAAGGAGAGAGTGAAGCTGCGGAAAGCTCACAAAAATACGCGAAGTAGGGACCTCCCCAAACCAGCCAGTAACATGGGAGGTCGCAAACAGCTGCAGAACAACGTCACAGGAAGTGAATCAAAGCAAGCCAACTCGATCGAGAGAGTGGATTACTCGATCGAGTGAAACGGGTTGTGGAAGTGCTCGATCGAGAAAAGGGAAATGCTCGATCGAATTTGTCGTGTCTGTGGATGCTCGATCGAAGATGGAAAGCATTCGATCAAGGGAGTAAGTCACTCGATCGGGTAGAAGATTGCTCGATTGAGAACTCCTTAATGCGCAACTCTTTGGCGTCAAGGAAACACCTGCAAAGACGCTAATAGCGACTACAAATACGACCAAAAACCAAGCCTATATCGTTCAGAGTCTATGGTTGCAAAAACCATTTATTACCCACACAAAACTGAAATGTAAAACAACTAAAAATTTAAACTCCGGGTTGCCTCCCGGGTAGCGCTAGTTTCAGACAGGTCCCATCTCGACCTTCTTTTCTTCATCCAGCTGCTCCAGTTGGTCACAATCAAAGCAACTCAAAGCTGTTAGCATAAGATCATAAATCTACGCATGTGCTACACAAAACTATAAGTAGCACCATAATATAATAATAATATAGGAAATTGAAATGTGCATCCGTTTAATAGACATGTGACTTAATAAAAACCCATGTCTATATAATAGTCAATTACATCATATATACATCTAAACCGATGTGCATGCACAATGAAAATTAACGTGCAAAAAAAAAAAAGCTCTACACATTCCATTCCACTACTAATCATAAGTATATTATAATAACCCTAATTCATCTCCCTCGTCACTTTTCCGTCTAAAAAAAAACTCTCCCTCACTTATCATCTTCTCATTTCGATCAACATCATCGGTTACCACTCACCTCACCGGTCATATCAGCATAATTCAACCCCCGCCCCACCCCGCCGCGCCAATTTCACGTATCTAATTTTCCCTCTTCTTTAATCGAAACAACAATAATGGCGGCAGCTGCATCGTCTCCGTTTTTAAGCAGCAGCGATTCCGAAACCACCTATGTTGGCGCCTCCGCTCACTCTCCGTCGCCGGCGCCAATGTCAGATTCGTCGATATTACTGCAACGCTCCGAAGCAACGACTAAGAATCTACGCAGACTGAACAAGCCTAAGTGTAGCACTTGCGGCAACGTTGCTCGCTCTACGAAACTTCTATAATCTTCCTCGACTTGAAAGAATTAATGATTTTATATGTTGTACGCCTTTGGTTTTTTGAATTCTATGGAACACAATTCAATTAGTATCATTATTGATGAATTTGGGGGAAAGCAACTGAATTTTGGAGGAGAGTGAAACCC
Source organism: Silene latifolia (assembly GCF_048544455.1). Lineage (NCBI taxonomy): Eukaryota > Viridiplantae > Streptophyta > Magnoliopsida > Caryophyllales > Caryophyllaceae > Silene > Silene latifolia. The sequence goes on from NC_133531.1 coordinate 135,088,778, forward strand.
TAATTTTGATGAATTTGGGTTTGGATTTTCGGTGAACCTTCTACTTACCCTTTTCGATTCTTTCCCTGCTTGATTTCATTTTGGACTTTGAAAATATGAGAACTCACCTGAATTTGATTTGTATTGTTCCAGAACGATTATGATTGATAATGGCCAGAAAATGTTAGTAGAAAGTTTGATCGACGTGTTCAAAACCCTTGCTATGAGTTTTCATTTGAAGAATTGAAGCTTTTTGACTTATTTTTGTTAAATTATGTAATCTAGAAAAATCTAGAAAAATGTAAAGAAATATCTCAAATAGAATGGTTGGAGAATTGTGTAGACTATGAACATAAATCAATATGCTAGAAAAATCTAGAGGAAGGAAGGTGTTGGGGTTTTTGGTACAAATAATATAAAATGCAAAGACTCACAATATTTTGTTATGGACTTAACCACAACCCAACCTTGTATTATTATTCTTAAACCTTAACAATAATACAATCTCAATCTTCCAACACTTAGCTACTCGCTAAGATTTCAATCTATGCTTAACTCGGGATATTAAGCACACACTCTTTTTCCAATAATGACTAAGACCCTTATTTATATAAGTTCCTAAGTCCTAACTTATCTAGCTACATAAAGAGTCTTTATTCCATTCAAAAGCTAACTCCTAATATTTACTACTAATGACTTCTAACATCTAAAGTGTAAATACTAGTTACATATAACATATATAACTCTAAACAAATAAAGACTCATATGTTACTAGCTCATCAATAATGTTGGGGTTACAATTCCCAACAAACCTCCCCTTAAGCCCAACATTACTTTGGACTTGTCAATCATCGAGCGGAGCGACCGAACCTTTACTTGGAAGCACCTCCCCTTCACTTGAGAGTACCTCCCCTTGAACTAACCCATCTTCAACACATCTTCCATCAAATGTGAATAAGTTAGTTTTACCTTTTCTACCTTTGAGAATCACCTTACCCTTTTTAGTGACCTCCAAAACACCACTCTTAACATGAATGGTACAACCCTTAGAATCTAATCTACCTAATGAGATTAAATTTCTACTAATGTTTGGTATATATCTAACATCACCAAACCTTCTAACTTGGCCATCATGAAGTCTCACCTTAACTTCACCAATCCCTTCAATCTTTGCCTTATCACCATTTGGCGAACTAACCACCTTTCCTTCACATTCTTCATAAGAAGAGAAGCACTCTCTTCTTCCACATATGTGATAGGAAGTTCCTGAATCTAACACCCAACTCTCACTAGGTTCCTTTTCACCATGAACCATTAAGAGCTCACCATCATCAACTTCTGCCATAGCTGCAACCCCACTAGCACGAGTCTTTTTCAACTCTTTCAAATCTTCTTTTGCTTTAGGACATACAATTTGTATATGGCCTAACTCATCGCAGTAGAAGCACTTGATACTAGGATTGTGCTTTTTCCAACCGCCCTTCTTCTTGCCACGATATTCACCCACAAAAGCTCCTCCATCACTTGAAGAGCCACCACCTCCTTGCTTCATCAACTTTTCGGACTCAAGCAAAACTACAACGGTCTCATCTAAGGCCAATGTTGTCTTCCCCACAAGTAAACTAGTGATAACCGTGTTGTACTTTTTGGGAAGAGACGCCAACAACATTATTGCCTTATCTTCTTCTTTGAATGTCTCATCCAAACTTGCCAATTGGGTGATCAAGCCATTGAACTTATTTAGATGGTCCCTCAAATCGCCGTCATCTACCATCTCGAGCTCGAAAAGATCTTTCTTCAAAAATAGTTTGTTAGCCAAGGACTTCGCATTATCAATGCTACATAACTTGGTCCACAACTCCTTAGGATTTGTCTCCTCTAACACACTATACTTGATTTCTGGTGCAAGGGCTAACCGGATAGTACTAACCGCGCGCAACTTCATGTCCTCCCATTTGAGAACTTGAACATCATCAGGCTTCTTCTCTTCAAGAGTCGCATACAACCCCTGTTGTATGAGAACATCCTTTATCATGCTTTGCCATAACGAGAAATTGTTTTTGCCATTAAACAACTCCATCTCAAACTTTGTACCAAAACTTTTCTCCATCGAGCCGTAGCTCTGATACCACTTGTTGGGGTTTTTGGTACAAATAATATAAAATGCAAAGACTCACAATATTTTGTTATGGACTTAACCACAACCCAACCTTGTATTATTATTCTTAAACCTTAACAATAATACAATCTCAATCTTCCAACACTTAGCTACTCGCTAAGATTTCAATCTATGCTTAACTCGGGATATTAAGCACACACTCTTTTTCCAATAATGACTAAGACCCTTATTTATATAAGTTCCTAAGTCCTAACTTATCTAGCTACATAAAGAGTCTTTATTCCATTCAAAAGCTAACTCCTAATATTTACTACTAATGACTTGAAAAATGTAAAGAAATATCTCAAATAGAATGGTTGGAGAATTGTGTAGACTATGAACATAAATCAATATGCTAGAAAAATCTAGAGGAAGGAAGGTAAAAATATGGCCATTGTAACCGACATAGATGGTCTATAAATAGGCTTGATGTACTCCAATTTGTAACAAGATCAAATAAACAAATCAATAAATAACAAATCATCACATACAAAAACAATCAACTCTCCTCGTTCAAATACCTTGCTCACGCTAACATACAACATAAAACTAACAGTGGTATCAGAGCCACTGGAAAACTCCGACGATCCAAGTACTCTAAATAAAAAGTAAAAAAATACATTCACAAATAAAAACTAGTCCCAAATAAAATCACACATTCAAAATAATGTCAAACACATTCCAAGTAAATTGGGTACCAACCTTCAAAGGCGAGAAATACGACCTTTGGAGTATCCAAATGAAATCAATATTTATCTCACAAGGACTATGGGACTTAGTCCAAACAGGGTACGAAAAACCCAAAAATACCGTCGAGGAAGCATCATGGGATGCCACAAAGAAAAATTTATATATCGAAAATCAAAAGAGGAATCACTATGCCCTGTCTTTGATTTATCGAGGACTCGACGAGACAATACTCCACGAGTCATTTCCGCAGCATCATCAAAGGAGGCTTGGACGATCTTGGAAAATACATACAAGGGCTCTGGCAAGGTAATTACTATTAAACTTCAAACTTTATGGAGAGATTTTGAAAATTTATTAATGTCGGAAGACGAGAATATAGAAGCATTCTTTAATCGTACCACTAACATTGTTAATCAAATTCGTTCATACGGTGATACGATTGAAGACATAAAAATTAATCCAAAAATATTAAGAAGTCTTCCGAAAAAATTTGAACACATAGTGGCCGCCATAGAAGAGTCAAAAGATTTAAAAGAACTTACAATAACTGAATTAATGAGCTCACTACAAGCTCACGAAGAAAGAATGAAAAGATTTTCCGACGAGCCACTAGAACAAGCATTTCAGGCCAAATTAAAATTTAATGGCCAAAACAATAATAAAAATTATCAAAGGAACAAAAATTCAAATTATCAAGTTAGGGGGAGAGGTAATTATAACAATCAAGGGAACCAACCATATAATCATAAAGAGTTATATTGTCACCTATGTAAGAAAAATAATCATAATACCGAAAATTGTTGGTATAAATGTAAGAGGTGTACAAGACACACCCACTTTGATAAATATTGTTGGTTCCAGAAAGAAGATGAGGCAAATTTCATTGAAGAAAATGAATATGGTGGACAAATGTTTTACTCTTGCTTAAATGCGGAGGAAAAATCCATCGATATTTGGTATATTGACAGTGGTTGCTCCAAGCATATGACTGGCAACAAGAATGCATTTGCCAGTTTAAATGAAAGTATAAAATCTCAAATTACTCTTGGCGACGGAAGAATCCAAGAAGTTGCGGGTAAGGGAATTGTAGTCGTTAAAACTAAAAACGGCTTCACTAAATTCATTCATGAAGTCTTATATGTCCCGGGCCTAGCACAAAATTTACTGAGCGTTGGACAACTGATAAGAAGAGGATATATGGTAAAATTTGACAGCAATAAATGCCTCATTTACGATAAGAAAAATGGCCAACTAATAGCTTCCGTATACATGGCCGCAAATAAGACTTTTCCATTAAAAATGCCCTTAAACACTCAAAAATCAATTACACAAAAACAAACACCTCAAATATCAAACATTTCAAAGTCCTCAAAAACAAAAACTTTAACCCCATTTTCAAAAAATCAAAAATTGCCAATCAAACAATGTTATCAAGAAAAACAACCTCCGAGTTCGCAAAAAGACTTGGATTGTGGCCAAGCCATCATGGTACTTACCGCTCAAGAGGCAACGAGTTTGCAAGAAGCAAATAAAAAAAGAGTTGAAGTCAAGGAAGAAGAAATAAAGAACAAGGCCAAAACAAAGAAGTTCAAAGACAAGGAAGATATAAGGCAAAAACAGGTACACAAGAGCAAGAAGAATGTCAAAAACTCCATTGAAAAATGCAACGCTCGACTCGTCGCGAGACAAAATCATCGAGACTACAATAAATCTCGCCTTTCACAACTGGTCAAAGCATCTCAAGATACATCATCATTTTACAACTGGTGGAAGACCAAGCGATCGAGTTACAAGTCACCAAGACGGGGGAGCAGCCAACCAACATATTCACAAAAGTACTCCCGAGAAGAAATTCTCCGAATTCAGTCAACAAATCGGAGGTCAAGATTTTTCAGATTAGAGGGAGTGTTAAATTATGTAATCTAGAAAAATCTAGAAAAATGTAAAGAAATATCTCAAATAGAATGGTTGGAGAATTGTGTAGACTATGAACATAAATCAATATGCTAGAAAAATCTAGAGAAAGGAAGGTAAAAATATGGCCATTGTAACCGACATAGATGGTCTATAAATAGGCTTGATGTACTCCAATTTGTAACAAGATCAAATAAACAAATCAATAAATAACAAATCATCACATACAAAAACAATCAACTCTCCTCGTTCAAATACCTTGCTCACGCTAACATACAACATAAAACTAACAATTTTAATATCATTATTTATCAAACAGTAATGGCTTTGTTCATTTCCTCCTGGCTCATACTTGCTGCTATATTTCTCTTTGGGAAATTGATTGTATCTAGATTCAAATCCTCCAACATCAAAACAAAACTTCCTCGAGGTAATACAGGATGGCCAATAATCGGAGAAAGCATAGCTTTTGCATCTAACCCCGGAAAGTTCATACGTGATAGAATGACCAAACACTCCTCAGAAATTTTCAAGACATCAATAGCAGGAGAAAACATGGCAGTTCTATGTGGCCCTGTTGGTAACAAGTTCCTTTTCTCGAGTAACGAAAAATTGATGAAACCCTGTGGCGTTCTAGCGCAATCTTCCTCGTTATTGTCAATGTTTAGTGTTACCTGTGATAAATATTCAAAAACGTTGTCTGAAATGTTACAGGAAAGGGGACTCATGAGAGGAATCAATGTTTATTTTGGTTTCATAGTGAATAAGTTTTTGTTTCACCCCAATACTTTCTATTTTTTGTCTTTAATATATATTTTATGTGACATCATAGAAACAAGTGTAGCCTGGACCTTGTGTTGGAGAGTCTTAAAAGTGTGGCAGAACGGATTGGATACTGATGTAGGCTCGTTGCCCGACACTCTTCAGGCAGAGACAAAAAACGGATGAGCAGATTTGAAGGGATGTGAGCTGAGAATGTGCAGATTAGGGTGAGTATGTAGCAGGCATTGCATTGTATTGATTAAGTCTGATAGCTGATGATTGTAGGCCTGTTGCAACGTCTTTCCATTTAGATTTTCTTTAGCTAATTTGTATAGCTTTTGATTATTGATTTATAATATATCTTACATTTTAGTATTTTTCCAAAAAAAATGAAATTCCATTTGCTATTGTAGCTATTTAGTGGTTTGTTTTGCGTAAGATTTTAGATTAAGATCTTGCATCTTTCAGATTTTTTGTCGTTGATGCAGGTTCCTAAAGGTTTTGTGTTGGTGTGTGTTGTGCTCGCTGACTGTTAGTTGTTGTTTTTGTGCGGTTACGGCTGGTGTTATGCTGATAGTCGTTGCTAGTTTTTATTGCCTGATGCTGCTAGCTGCTGATGCCTGTTGTTGTTAGCTGTCGTCGCACCCTCCTTGCTTTTTACTGGTGGTGCCTATAGCCTAGGTAATTAATTCTTCTCGTTTATTCCTTTGTCTATATAATTATTTCTTGTAAATTGACATTATTGAGCATAATCAAGTATATTGGTTCGATTCAATCGGGAATTCAGTGCCTTCAACGTTGAGAACATTAATTAATACGTAAGTTTGACTTAATAGTTATTCTTGATATGCAAGATGTTCATTGAAAGAACATTTTTCAACTTGGCTGACAATTTTTTGTTGGAAACCTTATATTAGATCTATAAGAGCATACGGCTACACTGGTGGGTCAAGGAAGAGTTCTCAAGCACCGCAATGAGTGAAAGTTGATGTAAGTTGTTGATATGCAACAGTAGACTCATTTATTACGTTTAATTTACAAAGTGTGTTGGTTTAATTCGTCATCATGTTGTTTTATTAGTGTGCTCGTCAGCCAGGTGCTATAAAATGTAGTTACTACATCATGAGGTATATGTTGGAAATCGTCACTCGTCCTAATCCGACCACAACCATCGATGAGATCATATTATCCCACTCGCATGTTGTCCTAAAAATGTTGGTGTTGCGTTGCAAATATTTTTCCTATACAATCCCATTATTATAGGTAGAATTGAACTCTCCAGCTAGCTCAGACCTATTATATCTTTTATTATGTGTGTTATTATCTAATTAGAAACCTTTATGTGCATGATTTACAGCTTTTTCAAGACAAAATAACTTATTCAGAAGAAGAAATCAATAAGGTTCGGGACTTATGGGCGAACTATTTTCTTAATGACAGTCATAGTAATGTGTTAGCTAGATTTTGCAAACTATGTTTTGGACCTTTGTAGATTGTTGAATTTGGACGGCATTTATATAAACTATTTTTTGGTAAGGTCGTTTTAAGAAACTATGACGAACGACCTTTTTTGGTTGTTGAATTTGGATGGCGTTGTATGAATCTATGTTTTGGTCGTTGTATGAAAGTATGACGAACGACCTTTGTTGGTTAGTTGTTGAATTGTGGATGGTGTTTATTGTTATGAATGGCCTATGTTTTGATAAGCCAGATCTATAAATGGCCTGTTTTAGAATTAGCAGTTCTAATTTTTTTTTTTTTTTTAAAAATGGCAAGAAAAAGGACAGCGGTTTTATTAGTAGACGGATGTAATATCATTTATAATATACATAAGGTTTAGGTAAAACACTGATGAATATAGGTACATAAGGACATCAGATTTCTATGTAAATTGATGTACATAACACTAAAAGACATCGGATTATAACTAAACACTGATGTATATTAATATAGATGGACATCAAATATATAAAAATACGTTGTGTAAATTTTAATGGGCATCAGTTCAAAATCCGATGTACATTAATCCACAATGGACATGACCGAACTCTACATCGGGTGTGTATCTGATGTTCATATACCAAAATGTCCAATGTGGATAATGAGTTTTGTAGTAGTGCGCACCCAAAGTGAAAATAACCCTTAAAGTATCTCTCAATAAAATGAAAGATATTTTAAAATATATAAGATAGTGTTTGGAAACGCGAAATTGATTTCATTTTCATGATTTCAATTGTAGAAATCAAAATGTTTGAATTCAATTCCAAATCCAATTCCAAAATTGGATAAGAAGATTCATACAATTAACAAAACTTGCATCTTTCTCATTCTTATCCGTCCATATTAATTGTATGAATGTCATCATAGTACCACCATACCCACATAGCATATACAATATGACAACCTCAAATGGTTAGCCATAACACTGTAATCAGTATGTGACATAGAACAAGCTTCTCATTTAGGCCTCATGACAAAGTCAAGAAGCCATGAAGAAATTTGAACCTCAAATTCACACTCGCAATATCAAACTACGATGATGATACCAACACGACAACAACCAACAACAACAACAATAAACAACAACAACAAAACCTAAACCCAAATAAAATTCAACAGTAAACTATATCCCATATTACTATTACAAAAGATCCCTAAACAGCCCGTAACGGTCAACAATTCAAATGTCATCAACACCCCCATCAGCAGCAACAACAACAACAACAACAACAACAACAACAACAACAACAACAACAACAACAACAACAACAACAACAACAACAACAACAACAACAACAACAACAACAACAACAACAACCACATCGACAGCGATAACGACAACAACAAATCAAACACAAAGGACCGAAAGTAAACCTTACTGAACAACACAAGACAAATTTAATCATATCGGGCAAAGATTTACCTTTTATCCTTAAGTGGGAACATCTTCAACGAAAGGTGATTATTAACCCAGACAAAGATTAGAAATTCCCCTTTCTCCAACATTCGAATCTGACGGCACCATACCCACACTACAACAAATTGGTACTTGGGCCACGAATTATGCCACGGGAATTTGTAATTCGTGGCAAAATTTACTTCGCCATGGGAAAAAAAAGTTATCTAGTTCAAAAATTATTGGTATGAAAAACTAAGCCTTGGGAAAAATATATCCGTGGCAAATAATTGCTTTAGCCACGAATTAAGCCACGGCCCTGGCTAATAATTTCTTTTAGCCATGAACTAGGTCACGATTGTGGCCAATAATTGCTTTAGCCACAAATTAAACAACACCCGTGGCTAATAATTACTTTTAGCCATGTTAAATCACTTCCGTGACTAATTATTACTTGCTGCCATAAATTAAACCCTAATAAACAACACAAAAGACAAATTTAATCATATTGGGCAAAGATTTACCCTTTATTCTTAAGTGGGAACATCTTCAACGAAAGGTGGTTATTAACCCAGACAAAGATTAGAAAATCCCCTTTCTCAGACTTTCGAATCTGACGGCACCGTACCCATTCCGTATCCATAAAGTATTCAACTCTAGTTGAAGTTGAATTTCCCGAGTGATGGTGACGGTAAAAAGTGAAACCGTAAATGGTGGGGGTAGGTTTGTCGTCGATGTCGAGGTCGAGGTCCATGATTGGAAGTTTAATAGTAATGTAACCTTCGACCAACTTAATTTCATCGTCGTATGTCACACATTCTACCCTTTGTGACTCGTGTATGTCACACATTCTACCCTCCATGACCACATGGCTGCCTTTTTTATATTATATTTTTTTTTATGATGGACTTTTTATTTTAACGTAACTAATTTTATGCGTGATTTTAAATTACACATTTTAAATCTTTTTTAGTCACTGAGTTATGTTTTGTCGGGTCATTTTTCGGATAGGGTAATTTTGGATTTGTTCAATTACGAATCAACAAATCTCGGATCATGTTCAGGCGCTAGGTTACACTTAAACCTCCAATCCGAGCCTACGCACGACACTTCCCAGGCTACAATAGCGGGTCGGCCTGAGAACGACACGACGAGTTGGGGGAGGGGCCACGAAACAACTTTTGGTAAAATCTCGTGCCTAGGCACGACCCTATAACACCCCCATACACCAAGGTGTCTTACCAAGACCATCTAATGCATGAAAGTGCTACCATCTCGGTTACCCGAGTCAATGTATATCAAATAGACCATCAAATAATGTACTTTAAATAAATAAGTTTAAAGTGATTACATGACAAAATCCAAAACTGTAAAGTACGATACAACTGTTCCAAAAATCAAACCAACTAAAGTCAACAATGTTCGACACAACAGCGGAAGACTCCTAAATGACTCGTGGTGACTCATGCCCAACTATCCCTCGCACATCCAAATCATACCTGCTCAATTACTGCTCACCATCCCCGAATGGATCACCACAGTTTTTAAAACAATTAAACGGGGCCAGTTACCGCATACACAATATTAGATATACAACAACAATACACATACACAACTCTCCAACACTGTCACATCACCAACCATCTGACTAGCCTGAAGGTCTAGTCCTGCCAGATTACGGCCGCAACCAGTAATCCGCACCGCCAGTGGGAGACCGCAGCCATTCCCACCTAAGCCCCGCTCAGCATTACCGAGCGCAAACCCATGTAACCTAATGTGTACATCCCCTCTTGTTGTGGGTTCCACAAGGGGCGAATCAAGGGCATGAAGCCACTCCTACTAGTGACTCCACTCAGTCGAGGGCGTACCTCGCGAACCACAGACAGTTAACAACAACCAAATACAACATCAACAATACTAAGCAATTACGATATGAACAATTTCCAACAACTAACAATCAACCAACAACCATCTCATAATTATGTATATGATAACTGTGTAAGAAATCCTTCCTGGAAATGAATCACCATAATCGACATAACAACAGATCAGAAACGCTCCTCTACTAAATCACCTCCTATCAACATACAATCATACAATCACAAACTAATACCAACAATACTCCCAAAAACCCACAAATTACCCAATTAGGGTTTAACTAACCAAATCTAACGAAACACTAAGAAAACTGTACTAGGATCTTACCCATAATAAGACGGTCTCAATGGATTCCGACGACTGAATCCCTTGGATTTGATAGTAATGTGAGAAAGGAAAGCTACATAACGTGTTCTCTTGTATAAAATATTTAGAATAGGGTAAAAAGTAAAACAAACTGACGAAAAGTGTTTTTACATCATTCTCGCGTTGCTATCAAAACCCGGCCAAAAAACCGTAAAACCCGAGGCACTCGATCGAGTAAGGTACTCGATCGAGTGGCCCCTACTCGATCGCGTTTCCCTACTCGATCGAGTACCCATCAGACAGAATACTGTTTCGTACGCAAAAATGACTTACTCGACATAGTAAGCCCTACTTGATAGAGTACTCAAAAGCACATAAAACCGTAGTATTACATGATTCCCTCCTTAAAAACGAACTTCATGCCCGAAGTTCAAACCCATACACAAAAACAAACTCACTAACTTAACTACAACACAACACAACAACGCAACGAAAACTCAAAAACAAAACCTAAACACAACTCATACCGACTCAAACCAACCCCTAACTGTACCAAAACCAACATAAAATCGTACCAAAACCTTATGCGATCATCTCCTACCCCCCCTAAAAGAAACATGGTTACGTCCTCGTAACTACACATACCTTATCAAAAAGAAATGGACACCGCTCCTTCATCATCTCTTCGCCTCCCAAGATGCTTCTTCAACATCGTGATTAGACCATAAAACCTTAAGCAACACCGTTTTCCCGGACCTAGTTTTTCAAACCATGCGATCAAGAATCTGCTTTGGATCCAACTCGATGTTCTCCACCTCTAACACATGGGAAGGGTCACTCACATACTTCCGTAACTGAGACACATGAAACACATTATGTACCCGATCTAAAGCTGGTGGTAAAGCTAACCGATAAGCAACCTCTCCTACGCGATCCAGAATCTCATAAGGACCGATAAACTTTTGGCTTAACTTCCCTTTCTTACCAAACCGTATTATCCAACGCATAGGGGACACTTTCAAGAGAACCTTATCCCCAACCTGAAACTCGATGTCCGATGTAAGTCCGCATAGCTCTTTTGTCGATCCTGGGCCGCTTTCATCTTTTGGCGAATCACTTACACTTGTTCTTTCATCTCCTATACCATCTGTGGTCCTAAAACCACTGCCTCAGTACTGTCATCCCAACAGATTGGACTCCTACACCTCTTTCCATATAAAGCCTCAAACGGAACCATCCCTATATTCGTGTGGTAGCTGTTGTTGTAAGAAAATTCGATCAAATCTAACCTATCTTCCCAACTACCACCAAACTCCATCACACAAGCTCTCAACATATCTTCCAAAGTCTTGATAGTTCTCTCTGTCTGTCCATCTGTTGTAGGATGAAACGCAGTACTCATCTTCAGGGTAGTTCTCATCAACTCCTGCAACTCTTGACAAAACCGAGAAATGAATCTTGTATCCCGATCTGATACAATGTCCTTTGGCATTCCATGTAACCTCACTTCATGCTTCATGTAGCCATTAGCCAACTACACCTTACTCCATGTATCTTTCATTAGAATAAAGTGAGCAGACTTAGTCAAACGGTCAACGATCACCCATATCATGTTATTACTTTGCCGACTCCTCGGTAAACCCACTGTGAAATCCATGGAGATAGATTCCAAGATTTAGTACAAGATAAGCAACTAAACACAAACTCACCTGGAGACGCCAATTGATGCCTACGACGGCGACAACCCGAATCGATGAATTCATGCATAAACCATCTCCCTTCTTGGGTTAGTGTTCAAGGCCATATGAGAGTATAGGGTGAGATGAGAGGATTGGGAAAGAGAGAGATTAGGTTTTGAAAGAGAAAGGAACCGTCGAAATGAATTGGGTTTATTATTCCACGTTTTATAATAACACGCGGACTAAGAAGGTACTCGGTCGAGTACGGACTTACTCGGCCGAGTATGCCACACTCGGTCGAGTATCTTAACTACTCGACCAAGTGGCTTCAGCTAGGTCAAGTAACGAGTTACATTGGTCTACTAATCTCTCTTGTATCCCTTTCTAAGGCTCTTCTTTGGTCAATAGGTCAGTCAACGAGTCCCTAATCGGCGCGGGTATTATACCTCAAACTTTATTTTTTGAAAAAAAAAACAACTAAAAGACCTAATATTAAAAGAAAAACTTCGACTATAAAACTTTGTAATACCCGCCAGAGATAGTATAGATTGGCCATCTCCAGCCGGTGGTTAAAAACACAAGATTTTTGCAGCCAAAAGGATTTTTGAGAGAATCGAGTTAGGTTGATACCATGTTAGATTATGAGAAGGAAGATAACCGAATAACTTAATCTTATTAATGAATATGTCACCGTATTTATAGTGCAATGACCGAGTAATAATCCTAACATATTCCGGAGATATTATGATACTCATAATATTCTCCATTCTATCTTTTCCTATATTATTTCAACAATATAATCCTAACTTAATATATATCTAATACTTATAATTCTTTCAAGATTAAGAAGCCTTCATCAACCATAAATAAATTGTGTTTGTATGTAGAATACTATATTATGTACTTGTATACTACTCTCTCTGTCCCAGTCATTTGTTACATTTTTTCATATTTGGGGTGTCTCAAACTCTCAGTGAGTTGTTGTCCTTTCTATTTTAAGGATGAATTTGATTAATAATTTGATCATTCACACTCAATTTGTTCTACTTGTCATTTAGTAATTGACTTCTTCCTCTTTCCTTAGACTTTATGCCAAAAGCAAAGGACAACAATTAACCGGGATAGAGGGAGTAACAAATGTATTCCGTTGTTGGTGGTGTTGAAGTATGAAACTTTTAGTGTATTCTAGAAGTTTCCGGAATGTTCTAGAATTATCCGGAATGTTCTAAAATAATGTCGAAGCTACTAGAATTGTTTAGAATACTCTAAAAGGATCATGAATGTTCTAGGTGTGTGTAGAGAAACTTAGAATATTCTAGAGATATCTTTATGTCTATGAAAAGTCTAGAGTCGGACATGTCTAGGTCACTCTAAAATGCTCCATTCTAGAGTGTTCTTGGGTTGTAGAAGAAGAAGGAGGAGTTCTATAAATAGAGGACCTCTCCCCCCATTTGTACGAACCCAAGTGCACCCAAGTGTATTCAAAAAATTCACAAACAAATAATACACAAACTAATTTCTTCAAACTAAACTTCAACTAATCAACCTTCAACTAATCAACTAAACTAACTAATAATTAATCTCCACTCTACTTCCTATATACTCCCCCATACACCAACAGGTGGTATCAAGAACTCTAAAGATCTTAGGGCAACAAAATAAAATTATGGCTTCTGCATCAAACACTCTATTGCTCACCCCTCTAGATTTCTTTGGAGAAAATTACGACCATTGGTGCATTAAAATGAAGCTCTTGTTAAGAGCAAATGCACTATGGGAGATAGTAGAAAATGGTCTCCAAAAACAACAAGAAGGTGTTCCAACCACCGAAACAACCTTAAAGAAAATAAATGACGCCAAAGCCTTGTGTGTCATTTTTGTTGCCGTTTCGTCGATCATTTTTCCAAGAATAATGTGGGCTTCTACTGCAAAAGAAGCATGGAATTTACTCCAAAAAGAATTCTATGGTGATGAAAGGATAAGGGCAATACGCCTTAGTGCCTTAAAAAAAGCTTTCAAAAATCTGAAAATGGGGGAGAATGAAGACATAAAAACCTACACTTGGAGATTAATGGAGACAGTTAACCAAATGAAAATATATGGTTAAGATGTCGCCGATACGAGGATTGTGCAGAAAATTCTCGTAACTTTGACAAAAAAATTCGACAAGATTGTCAATGTTATTAAAGAGTCAAGGGATTTATCGAAGCTCACCGTGACAGAGCTAGTTGGATCTTTATACGTCCATGATCATAAGTTCAAGACTCATGAATCTTCTTTCTAAGATACATCTTCTCATGATGCAATCATGCATTGGGAAGAAAAGAAGGTAGAAAGAAATGTGACCCAAGAACATTCCCAGCATTCAGAAGATAATGGTGACACTACCAACAATGATCCTCCATCAACTCGTAATGCACACTCTCCATCCTCGAATGACAATTCAAAGAATGATACGAGAGCAAGAGGTAAGAAAAATCTCTCTAAAATTTATGCAGAATGTCCCGTTATTCATTTGGATGCAGAAGAGACGCAAAGGTGCTACTTCACTTTTGAGGAGCCAAAAGACTTTGATGAGGCTTCCAAATACAAGGAGTGGCAAGAACCTATGGAGATGGAGATAAACATGATAAAGAAGTTGGTTGACAAGCCAAGAGATCGAAAGGTAATTGACGTAAAATGGGTCTATAAAAGAAAGTTAAATCCCGATGGTTCTAACAAATACAAGGCAAGATTGATGGTCAAAAGATACTCCCAACAAGATGGAATTGACTATGGAGATAAATTTGCTCCAGTTGTCTGTCTTAATACCAGCTCGAGGAGGAGATGTACATTAAGCAACCTCCGAGTTTAGCGATACAACAGAAAAAAGAAAAAGAAGTGGAATGTTCGAGTTTCTCAGTTTCAAGTTTGGTGTTACACCAAAAGTCTCAAGGAGGAGTGTTGAAGTATGAGATTTTTATTGTATTCTAGAAGTTTCCGGAATGTTCTAGAATTATCCGTAATGTTCTAAAATAATGTTGAAGCTACTAGAATACTCTAGAAGGATCATGAATGTTCTAGGCATGTGTAGAGAAAACTAGAACATTCTAGAGATATCTTGTATGTCTATGAAAAGTCTAGAGTCGGACAGGTCTAGGTCACTAGAGAATGCTCCATTCTAGAGTGTTCTTGGGTTGTAGGAGAAGGAGGAGAAGTTCTATAAATAGAGGACTTCTCCCCCCATTTGTACGAACCCAAGTGCACCCAAGTGTATCCAAAAAATTTACAAACAAATAATACACAAACTAATTCCTTCAAACTAAATTTCAACTAATCAACCTTCAACTAACCAACTAAACTAACTAATAACTAATCTTCACTCTACTTCCTATACTCCCCCATACACCAACAGGCGGCCTACCGACATTAGAAATGGAAAGGAGAAAGAAAAGTATTAGTTACAATATACACCTTACAAAGTAAATAAAGAGTATAATGTGTAGCTCTGATATGCCTTACACAACAAGTTAATAGGGGAAAGTATTGAGTTAACTATTAATTAAGAAAGATTATACGAAGAACACGTCAGTGAATGACAAAGCCCTAGGCCACTAGATATTAAGGTTGTGACATTTAAAAGTTTCATCTTACTAACATCAGTAAGAAATTTGCGTGGCATAGAGAAATAAGTGGCAAAATTATTAGGAGTGGTGGTAATAATTTGATTATTGAATTTGGAATTATTAGAATTTTCAGATGGGTTTATCATTGTTAATAAACACAAATGAAAGTAGTAAAAAAAACTATAATACCTCCATATACCAAGGAGCCTTAACCAGACCTTCCCTAGCATATAGAGACGTTACCATCTCGGTTGCCCGAGGAAAGTAATCATCAAAAGTCGATAAAAGAACATTTATAATGTATTACAAGTGATTAAACCAAAAACTACTGATACAAAAGTTACAACTCAACACCCTCATGTGAACTATCTTTGACGTAACTTGTGAAAGACCCATCCCTGTCAGGACTCCAGCTAACTCCCAAGACATCACCTGTAAGACCGACTGCTCACCATAAGGGATCACGGCAGACACAACAGAAACAAACAAGAACAACCACACAAGGTCAGTAACTGAGGCAGGACTCAACATCAACTACCAACATACTACAAACACAACCAAGCCCACAAGTCACAACCACTCCAGCCAATCACCGTCACCGACTGTCCACTGGACCAGCCCTGCCAGTGGGGGGACCGCAGCCGTAACCACCAAATCCCCGCTCATCATACCGAGCGATAAACCCATGAACATTAATGTGCACATCCCCTCCAGTGGTGGATTCCACAGAGGGCGAATCAAGGGCGTGAAGCCACTCCCGCAAGTGACTCAACTCAGCCAGGGACGCGCCCCGAAGAACACAGACAGCTACACAATCATCACAATCACGCCAATCGAGATAACACAACACCAACCAACAACACAATAATTCCAATCATACCGACGCTACAATCAACACAACAACTGACACACTAAACAACCAACAGAAACTGAGTAGGCGAACCTACCTTTAGCCAACCGCAGCAATTCCTTGTTCAATCATATGACATCAACCAAGCAAGCAAAACCCCTATACAAATAGTATATACGCCTATTACTATCACCACAACCCTGCAAGAAACAACAATGATAAAGATGACGATGATGACCTACCTACGCATAGCATATCGGCTTTAAGACCGCTACCCGACTCAAGCAACCTATCCCCAAGGCACAAGCATCCTCAAAGGCTCCCATGGAAGGAATTATGGTGAAGGAAATGAGGAAAGGCGACATCTAGGTCTGAAAGAAGGAGGCGGAAATGATTTGCGATTCTATCAAAACACGATTATAAACCCTCGCTGTAAAGACGCTACTCGATCGAGTAACCAACCTACTCGATCGAGTGACCCCTACTCGATCGAGTACTCAAGCTACTCGATCGAGTAGCCTCGACTAGATCGAGTACCACTCATCTAAAGCCTATCACGACACGAGACATCTCTTGTACAAATTCCCAAAGGTTACCACAAGCCTCTAAGGTCGGTCAACGTCAGTGAACGGGTCCTTAAAAAGACGGGTATTACAGTCTTCTCCCTCTTAAAAAGAACTTTATCCCCGAAGTTCGTCTCATCCTTCCCCGAACCACACGACAAGAAACCAAGGTCGACACCACCGTTTACCCGACACAGGTCAATAACTATCTCGAAGCATTATCCCATTACGTATGTCCATCAAACATCATCATCGTCAATTGCCTAACATACACACCACACACACAAACCTCGATGAACCACTACTTGAGTTACCGAACACATAACATGCACCAATACGACCAACGCGACTATCGCTTATACTACTACATCGAACTATTCAGACACGTATTAACGCAATTACGAGACTAGACTTTCACTGGCCAACAATTACCAACACAAAACATGCAACCCAATGGTCCTATCCCAGATTCACAACCATGCACGATTCATAGTCGCAAGACACAAAACCACTGATGGCAACCCCGATACTGCTAATGACATCATATTCTCATGATAACATAACGAATGATTACTGAAAATAAGGTATAACGACATGTAATTTTATTCGACAATTATTCACTCTCATTCAATTATACAACTCCCACAATAAAACTATTCAAACTATTACAAACGCATACTTTAAATATAACAGAGATACTATAAAACATTACGAACATACTGCAAAATTGTTATAATTACGGCATTTTTCCTTTGCGACATTACTCTTCCCCTCTAAAAGGAACTTCGTCCCCGAAGTTCACCATCAAACGACTTCCTTGTCCCTTAACGCGACACCTATTGCATCTTATCGACATTACTCATAAGTTACGACTAACATTAATCATATACGCACGCCACTTTACTAACGGACATTACGTGATCACAACTCATACAAACGTAAACCATAGAAATTACATACGACTTTACGGAAATATGTATATATATTGTGATAAACTGGCAGCATCTCAACAACTTTATATTATACAACCACACTGAAGAAGTGAGAATATTATAAACATATTATTCGTTTAAGCCACGACAGTTGGTACGCGCATAAAGATTACAAGGTAACACAAATACTACTAAAACTGCGTGAATTGCTCAAAATCCATGTCCACCCATGACACCTGACACCACATAACCACTACTCATAAGTTATAGATATGTACGTATACAAATATGAACTTAAACAACATCACTTGCATGCGAAGTACCCGCAACGATATGTGTCATCGTCTCGTCATACTTATATCGCACAAAACTTCACCTATAACTCAGGCACAAGTCAAAACATGACTAACGATAAGGCTAAAACACGTGACTAACCATCGACAACTACGACTAATATAGAAAAATCCAAAAATATGAGCATTCAAACAATTTAAATCACGAAAAGTGCCTGTAACAGTGACACTCGATCGAGTTGGTCAGGCACTCGATCGAGCTAGACCTACTCGATCAAGTCCCTTAGCTACTCGATTGAGAAGCCCGAGATCAGAATACTCCCCCACAAGAAATACCTGCAGCTACTCGATCGAGTGAGGGGCACTCGATCGAGTTGCCACAAGTCAAAAACTGTCCATAACTCCAAACACAAGGTATATAATCACCTAAATACGAGTCGGGATGCTAACCCGACCCACAAATCCTTTGAAGAAAACCAGAAATATGCAAGTACGGCCTTATGGCCACCGATACAAACCAATTTCGAAAAAGTATCAACCAAAACAAAGTAATATCCATCATAAACTACGAATATATAAAGAAAGAAATAGAGTATCATCACTCCTACTGCTGCTGCTCATCCATCACTGCATCCTCATCACCACCGCCACCTGAAGTGCCTGCTCCTGACGCACCATGTCCCGCATCACCACCGGCTCCAGCATCTGGTCTCACGTACCAAGGGGTCAAACCACCGTAAGGGTACACCTGAGGCTCTCCCCAAGTAGACATGTCCACCCCATAAGAGTGGAAAACCTCGTTCCTGTCCGCGACTCCCCTCCACAAAACCGGATGAGGTCCCGAGGTCCCAATACTCTAAACGTATGCCATCTCATATAGGTTCCGGAGTGTCAAGGTAGAGGACACTCTCTCGGCAAGGTAGCTTTCGCGTGTCTCCAGGGTATAAAAAGAAGGGTAGCCAGGAAACGGATACTGTGGTTGTACCGGCTGCTGTGGCTGAGTCTCAGCCACTCTCTCGCACTCGGCGTGGCCCTCTCCCCACCCTAGGTCTATCCTCCTCAGCTCTCACGTTCTCCCCCTTCCTCGGCTCGGGCATGACCCGGAGGATATCTGGGTCGATGAAGTACGTCTGCCTCGTAGGACGTGCATCCTCCTCCTCCTCGTCAGAATCGGCAGATACTACTGCCGCAGGTAAAGGTTCTGTCGGTGGGAGGTGCTCAGGAGCTGGTATCCTCATCTAACGCATGCCCCACACCCTCCACGCTAAACTGCCATCCTCCAAGGTTCTCAACCATTTCAGGTCGAGGAAGTAGGCTCTGTCCATGGTAGGTACCGGGGTGGATAAAGGGGTGCAGGCCGGGGAAGCCTCAAAGGAAGTTAGCTTCTCAGCTAAACGTGTGGCAATGGCACCACAACTCAGGAACCTAGTGTTAGACGAGACCATCAAAGCTAGGCTGGCACATACCATGCTAGGGGCATTAAAAACCACTCTCTGAGACCGCTCGGGGTTAAGGTACGCCATCAAAAGCATCAACTCATATGAGTTCAACTTACTCACATCCTTCCTCTCGTAAAGAAGACATGTCAAAGCACGAAGAAAGATCTTCAAAGTGACATGTTGAACGTCACTAATCAACATGTTACTCGAAGTGGGAGCTGATTTCCCGGTGATACAAGGCATACGACTACTCGCCCCACACTCAGCCGGTATGTCACGGAGTGCTCCCTTGGCAGGCTTGGCCAAGCCAAGGTGAGAAGCAAATAGGTCAATGGTCAAGATAGAGCTCGTGTTCATGAGGCGGAACTCCACAGTTTGTTCCACCGGCTCGTATTTAAACGAGCTCATGAACTCAAGGGCCAGAAAGGCGTACGAGTGCTTTCGGAGGTGATAAAGTCCAGTCATCCCCAAGGTCTCAAAGATGTGACTGACATCGGTCTCAAGACCCAGGTCATCCAAAAGGGTTGTGTTGATACAGCGGGTTGGTCTCATATTACGACCCTGCAAAGCCACAAACCTCTTCCTCTGTGTAAAATCCACGAAAACTACAGACGGGTATTCCGGCACAGCCGGGACTAGCGGTCCACTCCCCTCCCCCACTTCGGGCTCAGAAGCCCTACCCTCTTGCTCTGTCTGGTCCCTATTGTCGGTCTCGGCATCTGTTTCAGCATACAATTTAAATACACCACTAATATACACGAAAAACATACAAAGCATTCATGTTTGTTCATAAAAGAATCAACTAGATACGCACTATCACCAACAATCGTAAATTACAAGTAAAATTCCTAATTTTAGTTATGAGACGGTCTCTACAACTGTAAAAATTTTGACATATTTGGCATGAATTAACATTATTACTACTACCTTTAGAACTAAAACCTTCAAAACGTCTTCGTATACAAACCAGTTTCACAACAACATGGGACGAATTTCAGTTTGGGGCACTTTTAAGACGGAGTTTTAAGACAAATTTTTGAGTGAGAAACACAAAAATCAACCGTAAACATGATATATATATATATATATATATATATATATATATATATATATATATATATATATATATATATATATATATATATAACATATATTACTCAATATTCATCCTTTTACATACAATAGACAACCAAAAATCAATTCAAATTCCCAAACCCTAGAAAATCCGAGTCCTATAAATCCCCAATTTGAGTTGATTTTTGCATAGCCAACAACAATAATCATAAAAGGGAAGCATCTAAATCATATTGCAACAATTAGAGGCAAGATTTAACACATTTAAACCGATTTTCCAACAATTTCCAACATCCTATATAGTTCTAAGTAATTAAAACATCAAAATAGAGTTAACATTCATACCTTGATCGATTAGTAAGTAAAAGAACGAATTCAAGCAAGAAAATCACCAAGTTCAAGCACCACAATCAACAAAATTCAAGGAGTTTTGAGAGAAATGGGAGATTAGTGTTTGCGAAATAGAGAAAGAATGGGAAGAAAGAGTTTAGAAAAGGGTTTATCAACCCGTGTTTCAGCGGCACTGTAGAAGCATACTCGATCGGGTAAGTATGTTACTCGATCGAGTGGCCTCCACTCGATCGAGTTGGAGCTACTCGGTCGAGTTTTCGCAGTAAATTTCAACTTTCTCGACGTAATAGCACCCTAACTAGATCGAATGAGGTCTACTCGGTCTAGTAGGCACTCGTACTCGGTCAAGTAAGGCTAGATACATGGCCGGAAATACAAGATTAATTAAAGATCCCTGCAAAACAGCAACGCGTGTCGATTCCAAAAACGAATTCGGACATCGGCACAGATTAACACACCCATTCACACCGTATTACTACTACACAAATACAACGTATCATCTCACAATTACATTACCTCATTCAACTTTCATTTTTATTCTATAACCATAGTTACGCAACCAAGTGACCAAATTTTCAATTTTCTCGTGTACACCCTTAACATTTTTCCTTTACTCATAAGCAGACAATCGTGATTTCAACAAAGTAACTTCTAATCATATTGCTTTAACCATACGTCTAACAATTACCACTCACTAGATCGATTACTCAACTGGATTATACTACACGCGGAAGCATTCAATCATTTATCTACTACATATACTCCACTACTATCTTGATGACTATTACAACAACTTTACAACTTACTAATCATTACTATTATTACCACATACAAGGCCCATAAGCTTTTTTGCCAACCACTAATATCAACTATTCGGAACAAGCATTATCAACGCCACACCATACACACTTTCCCCACATTGCAAACAAGTCACCACTTCCGTTATTATTCAACTATGAGCTTTCACAGTCTAATCACAACCATACACACTTGACATCCACAAAGACTCCGCTACAAACACCTCTACATCACTATTATACACCCTAGACACTTAATTCCCGACTCAATACCCCTTAACTAGTGACTGGCTTAAGCATAATGGGGCCATGATTTTGAAATGAGGGCGCCTACTCACCCAAAATTTAGCATCATCAGGGGCTCCCAAGATACATACACCAGGTTCATTTTATTAGACTCACTACATTTATTAGGCTCATTTGTTACAGGTTCCAAAATCGTCGCTCTGATACCACTTTGTAACACTCCCATATACCAAGGACCCTTAACAAGACATTCCCTAGCATATAGAGACGTTACCATCTCGGTTGCCCGACGAAAGTAATCATCAAAAGTCGATAAAAGAACATTTATAATGTATTTCAAGTGACTAAACCAAAAACTACTGTTACAAAAGTTATAACTCAACACCCTCATGTGAACTATCTTTGACGTAACTTGTGAAAGACCCATCCCTGTCAGGACTCCAGCTAACTCCCAAGACATCACCTGTAAGACCGATTGCTCACCATAAGGGACCAGCCCTGCCAGTGGGGGACCGCAGCCGTACCCACCAAATCCCCGCTCATCATACCGAGCGATAAACCCATGACCATTAATGAGCACATCCCCTCCTGTGGCGGGTTCCATAGAGGGCAAATCAAGGGTGTGAAACCACTCCCGCGAGTGACTCCATTCAGCCAGGGACGCGTCTCAAAGAACACAGACAGCTACACAATCATCATAATCACGCCAATCGAGACAACACAACACCAACCAACAACACAATCAAACCAATCATACCGACACTACAATCAACACAACAACTGACACACTAAACAAACAACAGAAATTGAGTAGGCGAACCTACCTATAGCCAACCGCAGCGATTCCTTGTTCAATCATATGACATCAACCAAGCAAGCAAAACCCCTATACAAATAGTACAAACGCCTATTATTATCACCACAACCCTACAAGAAACAACAATGACAAAGATGACGATGATGACATACCTACGCATAGCATATCGGCGTCAAGACCGCTACCCGACTCAAGCAACCTATCCCCAAGGCACAAGCATCCTCAAAGGCTCCCATGGAAGGAATTATGGTGAAGGAAATGAGGAAAGGCGACATCTAAGTCTGAAACAAGGAGGCGGAAATGATTTGTGATTCTATCAAAACACGATTATAAACCCTCGCTGTAAAGACGCTACTCGATCGAGTAACCAACCTACTCGATCGAGTACTCAAGCTACTCGATCGAGTAGCCTCGACTAGATCGAGTACCACTTATCTAAAGCCTATCACGACACGAGACATCTCTTGTACGAATTCCCAAAGGTTACCACAAGCCTCTAAGGCCGGTCAATGCCAGTCAATGGGTCCCTAAAAGGATGGGTATTACAAAAACAAATATCATAAAGTTCTATAACTGATTTAGATTTAAGAATATACGAACTTATCCGACCGAAAATACTTTAATTAAGACGCCGTGTAGGACACTGTCCTAAATCAGTTAGATCCCCACATAGGTGCTCCTTGGGTTCCGTGGTCACCGATTCCAAGAGTTTATCGGACAATTTATGGGGAATTGCATGACTGTGTAGAAAATAATCCGATGTAAAAAGTCCAGACCAGCGACAAAAAGGGGCCCACAACACGTGTCATGTGTCACGTGCCAGACGGCCATAGCGGTACGTGCGCGGGGAGACAATAGTCCATTTATTTATAGTCAAGTTAACACTTATTAACTCCTCTTCATATACAATGTGGTATGTCCCCAATTATTCTATTAATGTGGGACAATATTACCACACTTAGATTTTGAAATAGTATTCAACTCCAACATTATCAATATTGTATATGTAACAACTAGCTCATTAAACCTTGTGTTGGAGGATGTTTGAGTGTTTGAGAGTTCGACAAAAGGATAAAAAATCATCACTAGTGCCTGATAGAGTCAAAAAATGTCGAGTCACTAGGGCCTCCTTAGGCCGAGTTTGTTTAAATTAAGGGTCCTTTTAGTCAGAATAATGAGTTAATCTTCCCGTCCCAATGATTATTATGACTAATTCATTTTGACTCATGTGTGGAGCATTGTATGAGAGGAGAACCCGGAATCCCAAGCACGAGCCTCTAGCCACACTCGTAGACAAGAAATCACGCGGAGACGGCCATGCATGAACCAATTTCGAGGTCGAGATTCCTTGATAGAAAGCATGGAGGCTAAGTATTGAAGGAATCGTGGAAAGGAAGTGAAGAATTGGAGCGAAGGACAGTCCAGAACGCAGCCTGCGTCTGTTGATGCAGCCTGCGCCCTATGACGCATGCATGCGGTGTATGACGCAGCTTACGTCTTCCTCAGCCTTGTGAAGTTGATCTAACGTCCTTAATGATTTTGAGGGAAGCTAAATCCGTGTTTAACCTAGATGGGGGTGCAGCCCTATATATAGTTCATGTTTTGGAGACCTAAAGCTCATCTTGGTAAGCAATAATTTCAAAAACTTGTATGTTAAGAGAACTTGGTATTTTTTTAGGAGGAAAGGTGTAATCTTTGACATTGGATGTTAATCTTACTTCATTTTGTGAGTTGTAACAAGGTTATGGAAGGCTAAATCCTTCTTTGCTTGGTGTAATTCATCCAAAGTTTCCAACTTTGGTATTGTAAGACTCTTTTAATCTCTCTTTATTTATCTAATGATCTTTCCTTGTACTTATTTTCTTATGTTGAGTAGATGAATGTATGAATTGATCACTCTTGCATCTTATTTACCCAACTATTGTAAATTCTAGAGAAATGGTTTAATCTATCTATGATTAATTGGAGCAAGCTTGTTGTATGTTGATTTGGTTTAAAGGATTCATGCAATAAGTAGGAAATTTCATGTATTTTCTCATTTGTATGATTTAATCTTGTGAGAATTGATCCTAGCCTCTTATCTTGGTAAAATTCTTAATGCTCATGTTTAATTTTCACTAATGGTTTAATGAATTGTTGGTTAAACTTGAAGGATATACATGGATGGTTTAATTTGTGTATGTTAAAATCTTGATTTGATAGTATTGAGTGGATAATAAGAAGAGAGCTATAAAAGAGTCAAACTTTATCTTTGTTGGTTACTAAGGAGGAATCACGCCAAGTTCTCTTTAATATTGAATTTTCTTGCTTACCAAGTGTTTGTTATATTGCTTGTTAGAAAAAGATTGCAACTTTACCTTACTTTCATGTTACCACTCAACTCAACCCCCCTTTTGATCTATGTTCATCTACTTGTTGGTCATTGTTAATAACCATTGTGTGATTATAAACTTGCCATTAGAGCCTTAACTAGTAGTAGAGTCTTGCTTAGTAGTCAATAGTTTACAATTCGAGTTTTTAGTTTAAACGTTCTTCTCTTGGGATCGACCCTTACTTGCACTATTTTGCTTTATCCATTAGAGTAATTTAGAGTATAGTTTGTCTTATAAATTGTTAATTAGGTAGTTTAATTCTAGTATTTAGTGACCTAGTATTTCACCTATCAATGCCATTTTCGTGAATGAATGTTTCAAGATTTGACATGGGGACACGTATTTGAAAGGAGAGTTTTATAAGGCATATATATTCATTTTATGTTCACAACGGATCAAATAAAATTCATTTAGATAGATCAGACAACTTTTTGCTATTATATATCTAGGTTGTTATCAACTTTTCCTACAGTAAGAGAAGAAAACTGCTTAGTTTACTATATACAATTACCCTCAGCCACTTTGCTCTAACTTATTTTTTTTTTACTTTTTTATTTAATTTTGAGTTATTAAGGTCGCTGAGGTACCAAACAACTTAACATCAAGTCGCTCGATCGCTAGGCAACCTTAATTCAGACCATAAGGTAGCAAAAACCAAGTCAATATAGGGACCCATTTTGGATAATTTATTTCAAATCAACCCCATTTTATTAAATTGTTTGTTATTATTCAACACCATTTTAGTAAAAAAGAAAAAAAAATTCTCATTCAAATTGTCAAATAGAGACACTTAACTGTTATCTCATGAGACCTTTACTTCATTCATGTATACATAAAATTCTATTTATGGAAAACATCTAGGGCTAAAAAGCCCTAGAAAAAAGGGCCTAGTTCCGCCCCTGGTACTACTTCATTAGTCACAAGCCAACATGTCTTAGTCATTAACATGATCTTATACAAACTTGATGTTAGCTTAAAAATTAAACCCAGGGTGAGGTTGCAATTAGTTCAACACTCAGGTTAATATCCAATTTATCAAGACAGGCGAACCCTTAAAAACACCCAATGAAGTGTAATGTGTTAAAACCGTTTATAATACTCCGTAATAATATAGATTAATTTTTCTTATTGAAGTAGTAATTTATGAAAACGTTCTGTATGAAATGTTGTAAATTTTAGTACTTCAATTGAAATAGAAGTCTTAGCAAATAAACGAAAATACCACATAGTAAATAGTAAATAGAAGAACAAGGCAGTTATTTCTGTTATATATTGATAAAAATATATAATATTGTTGTGAAATAAAGACAAGAGACAATAATAGAGGGAAGGTAGACAGAGGAAAAGAAAAACAAAACCGTATATTATTCCATTATGAGGAGGTATATATACACATACAATGAGGGTAGAGTTTTCATAAGATAATACATTCTAGAATATTCTAAGATATGGACATTCATATAATATTATACTATAATATTTCATAACACTCCCCCTTGAATGTCCATCACTGAAGAAGAGGTCTCGTCAAAAACCTTCCTAGAAAAACCTCGTGGGAAAAACACTAGTGAAGGAAAAAAGTACATTAATCTTCAAACACGCATAACAAGCTGCCTCGTTAAAAAATTTCCATAGAAAACTCAGTGGGACAAAATCATGGCTAAGGAAAAAGAGTACAGCGCGTGCTACTCCCCCTTATGATTGCATAACTTGATAAATCTTGAAATGATCCATGATTTGACATAACTTCTCGATTGTTGAAGTTCTACCCATTGTAATTAATAAACTTGAATCTTCGGTCAATAGAAATCCATGACAACTTCGATATCATATTTCTTTGAGAACTCACAGTCTGGATATATCATTTCATAATAACTCTTGGATCTTCATTTAAAAATAATACTTCCGCAATAGTGATATAGTTTCTCTTCAATAAACGAAATAACATTATATGTTCAAAACAATTGCCATCTCAACAATCACGATGACATGACTATAGCATAATAATGCGATTATAGTGCTACCTCATTAAAAACCTTGCTAGGAAAACCCATTGGGACAATACCTAGTCGAAGGGAAAAGAGTGTAGTTTTCAATCCTGAATTCATTGTTTTCAAGAGAATCAATCCGATCATTATTAAATAATTCATCCAATACCTTTGAGCAATATTCTTTGCTAAACCACATATGTATGGATTGACATTCTCATTGTAGACTTTAACTACATTATTTTCCAATCGTTATGGTACTTCTCGTCCATAAGCTAATTTCATATATTTAGCAAGAAGCTCATTTAAATCTGAATTTTAATACGCTCAAACCTCACGTTGAGACAATAACTTTTAAAATAAACTTTATAGGAGTTTTGATGTTTCATTTTGGAACTAATCACAATATCTTTCAATCGTATTGTAGAGATTTATATATTTCATCAAGAGTTTTCAATAACTCAATTGATCAACCATTAACAATTGATGATCATTTATAAGAGGCTCCTATAGGGAGTTATCCTCAAAGGAGTAGATCATAATATATTTATCCTTTCCAACATTATTCATTATATTCAAAATTATATTATGAAACATGTGCATGTATATGATATGAAACTAAGTTCTAAATAACATCTCCTAACAAATATGCAATAATATAATAATGTAAATATTAAAACTAATATGCAATGATGAACTTACTCTCTATATGCACATGATTATGACTCAAAATACAAACTGTATAATTTTCTTTTTCAATATTCATAATTTGGATTGACTTCGGGTCAATAACTGGACTTTTAGACCATGAGCTCATTTATAGTCATTGATTATATGCCGACAATCAAAATGGACTTAAATTTATGGTCCCCATTTATACAGTCCATAAAATATCGCGCGCAAATGTATGCATGTTCCATAAATATATCGATATAATTTTATCATCTCCTGATGATATCAGTACTGTTTAATAATATCTGAATCTGAATATGCATGTAGCACCATTATATTCATTTAAGCCATCTATTATCCTTCAGATATCGTGTCATTTCAGGGACATTTCAAATATAGCAATTATATGTCATACCAACTGCTTGAACTTGCTATTTCACATTCATTGGAACCGTCAATTCAGCTTGACTTTTATTATAATACACTTCAAGTGTATATACTTGTATTAATCTGGTAAAACATATGGTTATATCAAATTCAAAAACATCTACTCAATGAATTTAACGTATAACCTTCTTTGAATTTTTGGTTCGGTATGGGATCAGTTTTGTTTTTACCATCTTTAACTCACTTTTCTCCTCCTAAGGTGGTAAAAACTATAAACAATGTATAGTCTAAATATTTATCATAACCACCTTAGATCTCAATTTCTCATATCATCGATGAAAATTTTGGGCATCTTTGTACAATAACAAAATATTTCTGGAAGAAATGTATAATGCAGTTAGATTTTTAATGTGCTGATTTACAATGCCCAATTTTAGAGATCAACGATTTTATAAAAAAATCTGAATGTGATTTTAATCATGGGAACTACTCAGAAAATCAGTATGTGACAACAAGTCACACAATATAGTGTCAATCTATACACAAACAATTAAGTTCTTATCCAGTAGTTTTTAGATCTCCAACATCATACATACTTAATCTTAGTGTAGTGTCTTGCCTTTAATAAAATTTCTACACGGAAGAATTTCATCACTTATCTTTTGTTGAAGATAAACTCAAGGTTTATCAAAACGGGTATAGTAATAACCCGGATGGCTTTAATTTGTCACATCTGAACCATTTCATGTCAACTTTCTTAGTTTGCCAAAAATACACGGCAATCTTTAATCGGAATTGGATGTATTTCAATAATTTCACTTATCACATACCATAGTTTAGTTGACAATCTTAATTCATACTAATCTCATAGCAATACTTGTATCGGTAAATCTAAAATTAAATTC
The DNA here is from genome assembly GCF_048544455.1 of Silene latifolia. NCBI lineage: Eukaryota > Viridiplantae > Streptophyta > Magnoliopsida > Caryophyllales > Caryophyllaceae > Silene > Silene latifolia. The sequence continues at coordinate 135,118,331 of NC_133531.1, forward strand.
TATATCCGGCCAGATAAATGATGGGACATCTGACATATGATACAATAAGTATCTCATATATGTAAGCAAGACTCAGCAATATTCCAATAAGGAATATATTACTCTTTGAGTATTTTCATATGACCAACAATTATAATCGTCAACATATACAATGATGACATACACATGCTTATCACAACGCACGTTCCAATGTGCTATATGGCATGATAATACCTGTAAGTTGATCACAATTCAAGCTATGAATCAATTATTCCGTTCAAGGATCAAAGGTGATTCAACAACTTTCAAATTAGTTGTATTTTTTCGACCATTTACTTCACAATATATTATATGTTGGTCGCATTATCACTCTTATTTCAAATGTGAAGTAATGTCTATTTCTGGTGGGAATACCAGTGTTTTAAATTAAACACATAACTCATGAAAATATCCATATCCTCATACTTAACCACTGCTAGTGATATACTTCCTTACTTTTATTAATCAATAAAGCCATGTCATATTATTCTCGAGAATAATGGCCTGTAATCAAATTTATTATGTAATGTATCTATAGGACTACGTTACTTATATGAAAGTTAAAATAATTTCATCCTCGAAACATGATATCTCATTTGCTCCAGAAATATTTTGAATCGGTTTGATATGATTTTGAATTTTCCAAAAGTGTCGCATAATTTGCAGACATCCATGTATAAAAAACACCGAGTTCATTTTTAATATTGATGTTCAAAATAATACTCAGTATATAAAATGTGAGAATTTATAAACACTGTAAACTTCAAGTCACAGTTTCAATATCTGCAAACATTATGAACTCCATGTAATAATTCAGTATATGTAAACTCTATGAATTTTGGTCATAGTATGAATATCAAAATTTCATCTCGTATATCATTTTTTTCTTTTCTCATATCAAACTCTTGCATATACGAGTCTCATATTCTCACATGACTTTTCATGAGATATTACTTTCATGAGATATTTTCATTTCTTTCAATGAACGAATTTGACTCAATAAGGCCACATTATTAAGCTCAATTAAGGCTTCTTTACTTGACTCATCAAATGCCACATTATTAGGCTCAATTAAGGCCGCAATGTTAGGCTTATCATAACGCCATATTCTCGATCTCTGTTATAGACAGAGTCTTTATGAGATGTCACATTCACTTCAAGGAATGAATCAAATTTCATATCTCATTATACTGTTCAACTTTAGATGAACAATAATCAATAATTCGCAAATAAATTTGCCTTTCATAAAGACAGCGGTTCATATACTCATAAACGTGGACTTCTGGCCACTTACACTTATACAATATGAATATATTGTACTAATGAGACAGTGTTAAATTATTACACACCTTTCAAACTTTGAATTTCAGAGCAAAGTCATAATATGGACATATTTCTCATCTTTGTAAATTTCTTTATGCCATAGATAAAACTCTGTTGGTAGATTGAAGAACCAAAATATTGCATACAACATCTGGGTAATAAGGAGAATGAGGGAATAAAATACCCAATGTCAAACGGAGTACTATATGAGTGGGAAGTAAAGTACGATCATTTAACAAAAATCCATTGCAATCATTAAGAGCAGTTTTGGAACTTTGCACACCTAATTGGCGAAAGCGTAGATAGACATGTGAAACTTACAATAAAAAGCGTAGTATTTATTTCCATAAAAATATAGCTAAGGCCAACTCATTGTTATTTTGTGAGTATAAACACAACCATATACTCTACTTTGCAGCTAACAATGCAATTCATCAAAATCCATAAGTGATAGTACAATCTTATTTAATGGTGCATGTTTTATTGTCATGCGTCTTAAACTAATTTAACAAATAATTACGATGAATAACTAGTATGTATATTTAGCATGCATTATAATAATTTTACTCCTGCATATATCAATTCAAGACCACATCTTGTCAAACATTCAAAATTTCAAATAAGTCCAATTTATAATCGACTTGCGATTCGTGGAATTAATAGATTTGTACTCAAAAATTTGTATCAAGTTTTAATGTTAACCAATTGAAATTGACGAGTAGAAGTCCACTTACCAAACTCAATGATATTCTCATCATGCATCAGTGATTAATGACAAATAATAAAGGAATGCAGAATACTTATGCAACAAAATTCACAAAACATATATACTTAAGCATAAAAACAAATATGTTAACATGAGGATACACATACACGTGACTAAGTGACTCTACGCGGCGTATGAAGTATTACGAAAAACACGACTAATTAGATATGACTAAACAATTACGGAGTATAACGGAAACATACCTTGTTTAGAAGAATAAACTAATAAGATCTGATATAAACCTCCCGATTATCAGATCTTAACAATATATAAAGTATGAATAAATTAAGACTATAATTCTTTTTCACTCATTGGTTAAGACTCGTGTTGATAACGTGTTGTGAAATAAAGATAAGAGAGAATAATAGAGAGAAGGTAGACAGAGGAAAAGAGAAACATAACGGTATATTATTCCATTATGAAGGGTATATATATACACATAGAATGAGGGTAGAGTTTTCATAAGATAATACATTTTAAAATATGGACATTCATATATTATTATACTATAATATTTCATAACAAATATGCAATACATTCATTATTAAGATACACTTAAATCTCATCCTCACTACACAATAGTAAATACATGATCAATAATCCACTTGATCTTTCATTAACAAGAACTTGAAACGAAAGCTTCGATTGAGACGAAATTTAGTTGATCCGAGTTAAGCTCCAACTGGACTAGGAGCCACAAAACCTAGAAATAAAATAAAATAATTTAGTTTCAGCGAACATTAAATAAATTAATAGTACCGAGTGATAATATTAATTGAAGAGAAAACAGAAAAAAATGATGAAGAGCGAAAGTAAAGAAGAATACTTGGGCACAAAGTCTCAAAAGAACCGTCGATAGCACAGAAAGTAAAGAGTTCAGTGGTTTCAGCTACAAAGTCGGGTTCTTGACCAAAAGCCTCAAAAATTTATGACGTACAATATTTGGCATGATTGACGGTATATTTTTTTGGCAATGATTTTATATATTTCGATTAGTGAAAGATATATTTCGAGATTTATAATATATGAACCCAATTTTTTGGCAATAATCGAGGATTTTTTACTAGTAGCAATATAGCAATGATTAGACCTGGCAAACAGATAGGGTCGTGTCGGGTTCGTGTTCGTGTCACCTATAAACGGGTCACAAACCCTCCAACCCAAATCTGACCTAATTAAATATCGTGTTGTGTTCGTGTCAACCCACTTACATAAATGGGTCATCAAGTCTCAACCCTAACCCATTAATTTCGTGTCGGGTTTTCGTGTCATGTCCATATTTGGAAAGTTTAAATATATTTATGTGATGGAAGAAAAAAAAAATTGGATTACTTTGGTAAACAGGTCATTCATGTCGGGTTCGTGTTTAAAGAGGTCAACCCAAACCCAACCCAATTAAATATCGTGTCGTGTTCGTGTCGACCCATTTACATAAATGGATCATTAAGTCTCAACCCAAACCCGTTAATTTCGTGTCGGGTTCGTATCGTATTATCGTGTCGTTTCATTGTTTGCCAGCTCTAGCAATGATTGACGGTATATGTTTTTTTTTGGGCAATGATTGAGGATTTTATACTTATTTTTTGGCAATCAAATTTACGTTATTTTTGGGCAAGATCATTGATATGGTCTATATTTTCTGATATCTTATAATGATTTAAGCAACTATAATTTGCAAAATAATATATACAATCAAATAATCATCCTTCGGCAAGATAATAAGTTATATTTTGCTGAAATCATTATGCTGGTAATCAAATAATATAATATATGATCTACATTTTATGGCAATCAAATAAATCAAATTTTACGTTGTTTTTAGGTAAGATCATTGATATGGTACATTTAGCACATAGTAGAATAGAACGTTATACATATATTTTTTGGGAATCATTTTTTACATTAGACTTAGACCCTGTTCTTTTGGACTGAAATTGTCTGAACTGAACTGAACTGAACTTAATGGAGCTCAACTGAACTGAACTGAACTTAATGGAGCTGAACTAAACTGAACTGAACTGATCTGAACTTAACTGAACTGAACTAAAATAATAATAAAAAGATTACACTAATAATAATAAATATTATAATAACAATAATACCAATAATAATAATAATATTATTCATTAGTAATAATAATATATTAATATAACATAATAATAATAATAATAATAATAATAATCTAATAAGATATATAAAAATAAAATAGTAATATAACAATGAATATGGTAATAATAATAATAATAATAATAATAATAATAATAATAATATATTAGTAATATAAATGATACCATAATGAATAATAATATAATATAATAATAATAATAACTAAAAATAAATAATACTCCCTCCAATTCTATATTTTCTTCCCTTTGTTAGTGGGCACGGATATTAAGGAGTGGAAGAAAATAAGAGTAAAAGTGTTGGGTGAGGTTTGATGATAGAAGAGAGGGATGAATAATTAGGAGTTAAATAGAGAATTGTGGGGCCAAAACATTAAAGAAATTAATAAAATATGAGTAAAAGGGTTGGGTGGGGTTTGGTGATAGGAGAGAGGGATGACTAAAATAGTAGTAAAAGTTTTCAAAATAATAAAGGGGAGAAAAACCTGAATAAACGTTTTAAGAAATAGGGAAGAAAATATAGAATAGGAGGGAGTATAATAATAATAATCGGTCTAACATAATAACTTATTAAAATAATAATATAAATAATAATAATAATAAATATGTGATTAATAATATTAATAATAATGAATATATTAATAAAATATTAAATATAATATAGTAAATATTAATATAATAATATTAATATAATAATATTAAATATAATAATAATAATAATAATAAATATGTTATGCATAATGTTAATATTAATAAAATATATTAATAATAATAATAAATATAATATAATAATAATAAATATATTAAATATAAATATAATAACATAAAAAATACGAATTAATTATTAATATAATAGTAATATAATAAATGTAAAAATAATAAAATAATAGTAATAACAATAGTAAATACATTAATAATAATAGTAATAATAATAATAATAATAATAATAATAATAATAATAATAATAATAAGAATAATAAGAATAATAATATTAATGTTGAAATAAACTAATATGTACTGAACTAAACTGAACTGAATGGAGCTGAACTGAACTTAATGGAGCTGAATTGAAGTGAACTGAACTGAAATTAAGTCCAAAAGAACAGGGCCTTAGCCCATAGTAGAATGCAAAAGTTAAAAGGCCAATTAGAAGATAATATTTTAGGCGAGGAAAAAACGTAGATTGGCCTATTCATTTAGTAAATAGGGGATTAAGGCATATATTATGAAATAGTGGGAATTTAAATGCCATAATACATTGATGAAAATAAGCGAGGCGAATTACTTTTAATATAGAAAGGTAAATAAATGACTGAGACACCCACCTTAATTTATAAAGAATTCTTCATTTTAGATGAAAATTCATCGGTTAGTGGAATTACTCCAGCCACCAACCAAATTACTCCCACACCCACCTTAATTGGGGCGGTATACGCTTTACCTCGTCTCATTAATATCCCTACTCATAGTAGTCACGTGACATATAAAAAATGAAGTGTAATAAGTAACGTAGTAATGAACTAATGATGCACTCCCAGATGAATGAGGAGAATCTCAAGTTAGCGACTGAGCCTATTGCAACCATCTAAAATTAGTAGCCAATTAGTTTAGCTCCAGTGCAATGTATGCACGATATATATATAGAGTTTTATTCTGTTTTTTAGTATATTAAACTTATGAAATATAAATTATCTAATTTTTTTTTTTACGTTTTTTATCGTTATATTTTAATTTGAAAAATCAAAGTCTAAATTGTATTAATCATAAAATGAGTATTTTAATGAAAGTTTTTACTATTACTAAAAGGTTAATGGTGTTATTTTATAAAATTTTATTGATAATATATTTTTAGCCGCAACGTTTTATCATAGAAAATCAATGAATTTTTTCATATGATTCTTTAAACAAAAAAAAAAGAATTCATTTTTATATCATAAAAAGTTTGGAGATAATTTTGTATAGAATGTAAAATACTAAATGACATCAATCAATACTATATATTAATTCCAGAAACCAAGGGACTTCAATGTAATTAAATAAATCTATACAAATTAATTATACTATATAGTTTTTAATCGCTAGCGCTGTGTGATGGACCTAAACAAGGGACTTCAATGTAAATATTATATAGTTTTGGTTGAAGTATAAATTTTGAGAACACCAGAATATGGTGAGTTTCCTTAAATAAACAGGCCCTACTTATAGTATGAATTAGTATAAAGATAATAATAATAATTATTTAACATACACAAATATAAGATAAGCCGTTATATTTTTGGAAACTATTAAAAGGTAAATAAATCATTTTAGATTTTCAAAAAATATAATATTCCCATAATTCATTAGATTTGTAATTTAATTAGTAAATAATAATGATTTCTGTTAAATAATATTCTAATCTAATATTTCAGATTTATTTAAGTATATAACTTTAATACAACTATATAATCATCAACTAATATGATAATAACCACCATGTGAGTAGTAAAAGCAACAATAGTAGCAACAGTAGTGAAAGTCATACTATCAGCAACGGAAGTAGTGAAATTAACAGTAATAAATGCGGGAGTAGTGAAAGTAATAGTAGTCAGAACATATGCAATGAAAGTAACACAATAGAAACAACGAAGCGAGTATGAAAAATTAGTTAACAAATCGATTTTAAAAAAATATTAATTTATTTAAATATATGAGTTTGACAAAACTAACGGATTAACCCTAAAAATATTAGCAGTAGTTAAAGAAACAACCGTTACCGAAAAAGTAGTGAACGTAATAGTATTAACATGGGATGTAGTGAAAGTAATAATATTAACAACGGAAGTGGTGAACGTGTCTCATAATTTGTTGATTAATTTTACATCTCATCATAATTTTAAGATATAAATTGTAAATGTATGTGTTAACCAAATTTAGCGAATCATATTTCATAGACAATAAAATTTAAATGGTAAATAAAGATAGCCCGGGCGTCGCCGGGCATCAAACCTAGTAAATATATAAATCCGAAAGATTATGTGTATTATAATGCACCATACTTATAAAATATGCTAAAAATAACTAAACTTTATTTTAGGAAATATGCTTAGGCGTGAAAATTTGGAAATTTGCCTATTCATTTAGTAAATAGAGGATTGGTCTCTAGCCATTAGCGACCAATTTATCCACATTACAAACTAAATAGATTAGTTGCTAAGTCGCTTTTTCCTTGTAATGCATAGTGACATATTTCAAAAACAAGGAATCCTTCTTCAAACATAAACAAAATGTAGTTGGTTTATGATTGTTTCGTAGTTAGACATCTCTATTTCTACAAACCGCACACGCAAAATAAGAAATGAAAAACATTAATAAAAAATCAAGAATCGTTCATGAATCATAAACAAAATGTAGTTGGTATTTGATTATTTCGTACTAAGCAGTGTATAAATTAAACGTTACGATGAGTAGAAATATCACTACAACCTAAATTACATAAATAGTTTATAAGCAAATTAAATACATACATACAAAAATGGAAAGCATTGACAAGAAAATGAGAATGATGATTATGGTGTTGGTGGTATCGGTGTTAATATTCATGCCGATAACGCCCTCATCGGCACAAGATTGCCCACTTGCTGCTTGCGACGTACTAAACACACAAGAAGATGTTGACGCATGTTGCGTTGCATTTGATGACGCAATCGCAACCGATACCGATTGCATCTGTGAAGAATTAGCCGCAGCACAGGCTAATAATGCTCAATTGAACCTTCAATTATGGTTCGATGCCTGTCACACAAATGGTTCTTATGCATCTTGGTGCCCCGGTATATATTCATTTAATTGTTTATCTTGTTACTAGTTTAAACCCCATGCAATAAATGCATGGTATATAATGTTTTTTTATTTTTAATAAATTACTTATATATTATTGATATCTCATTAATTCATATTTTCCGCCACGGTATCTTGCTTTGAAAAAAAAAAGTGAAGTAGTAACTGACAACTAATCAACAGAATTGAGTAATGTGATTAAATGTATTTTAAATAAAATATTTTTATAACACAAAGATAATAATTTCAATTTTTAAATTCTCTTAATTTTTTTCGTCACAAAATTAATAATAGCGATTTATAGCTATGTTTTATACGTATTATGGGTTAAGTCATTCTCAAATAATAGCATCAATAAAATATTTAGCAATTTATAGTTTTATATAAATTTTAATTAAAAAATTATAGTTTATATAGTTTAGTGAAAATAATATAGATTGATGAAAAGATTAATTTTAATGAAAAGATAATAAGTTAATAAAAGATAATATATTTATTAGTTTTTTTATTTAGTAAATATAATTAATTTTAATTAACTTTCTTATTTAAAATGATGTTTTTGGCTGGAAAAAATTGTGAGATTAACTATTCTTTTAGTAGATAGGAGATTAAATTTATAATTATTTTCTTTTAAAATATAATTACTTTTGACCAATTCAATTGGTTTAAAATTCAAGATTCTACGGCGCATGAAGTTTAATTTGAGCTATAAAACTTTTATATCAATTGACGATTATTTATTTTTTGGGTTTTTCTAAACCCTTATTTTTTTTACACACATCCAAATTCAAATTTGGTAAAAAGGTACTCTTATTAAAATCCAAACACCCGATTTACCTTTTACGCACTTGTTAAAATATACAGAAATTACATCAAAATTATCTTTAATTTACATTATTAAAAAAAAATAAAAAAATTGATATTATTATTGTATTTTTAATAATGAATCAAACAACATTTCTCATCACTATATTTTTGTATATATTTGCAAAGAATCATGAAGATTCTCTTCAATTATTAATAGTGTCAAAAATAAATAAATGGTGTATTTCCATATTAATTGATGGATAATAAATACTTTTTTCTTCACATTTTAAGCCACAAGCTATAGCAAAAAAGGGATACCGCGTACGATAAAACCGTCTCTTAATAACTTAGTGAGAGATGTCTCTCGAGTGTTTTTGTATTTTTTTTGACAATTTGCTCTCTTATGATTATGGCAGAAAACTAAATGTATGGAATACATACAAGAAGGAGATGAAGCTAAGCTCGCGTGAAGTTCATGTTTGCAAATGATTGTATTATATGTTTGCGGTTTGCCGGTTTGTAGTGAGCCTGACTCTTCGAGAATTGCATTGTATCATACTATCATATGTTTTTTTGTGTAACAATATTCTGTATATTTCAATAAATTACCATTGACGTACTCTTTCTTTAGATGAACTAATTTGGAAGATGTTGAGTTCTTTTTGCAAAATACAGGCCTGGGAAATTTTCTTTATATACTTTCTTAACAATTGGGTAATTATTACTCCAATCTAAACCCATGAATATACGTTTTAAGTCACTAGCAAACACACACTTGTGATTTATTAATGAGGAAAACAATTTGACAGCACTTCTCCTAAGTTCTCCAAATACACAATGTGGAATAAATTTATATTCCACATATGTATTCAGAGAACATTAAAGGAATTGTCACCAAATTATTTCCTCATTAATAAATCCCAACTATGTGTTTACTAGGGCAATATTAAACAAGTTGTGAAAAAGGTAAATCAAATTTTGAAAGATGCATTTTATTAGTCATGCTCATTCTAACTATATCAAACTAAGCCTAAACAACATGAATGAACTAACTAATTAAACTCAATTTCATCAATTAGATGATTAAAACATAGCATAATCCATATGAATTAAGGCAAAATTGTGTTATAACTAAAGTGTGTCAAAGTTTGACAATACTAACATTATTCCAATCAACAACCAAGTAAACTCTATTCCAAGATCATAATCAATAACATTGTTAAAATTACACTAACACTAATTAAAAGTAACTTACTAGCTCCAACAATACTAACACTAAGTCACTACCTTCAATAATACTAACAATACACTAACTTTATTAATAAATAATACTAATATCATCAAGATAACCTACACATTGTCAATTACAACCCCTAATCACATGATATTAGCAATTTAACAAAACCATTATAAATTTATAACCATAACTATAATAAATTTACAAAAATCCTAATTATACGACAATTAAATACTTAATAGGCACCACAATTCCACAAATATTTTTCAAAAATCATAAAAATGGCATTAATAATTAAAATGACAAATTAAACAAAAAAAAGATAAGGATTTAACTAATCTTATGTTTACTAATTCAGAAGACAATACTCAATCCAGGACGTGCCACGTAATTAAATCAACTTTTTTTTTTGGAAATGCATGTTATGGTGGGGCCCGCTAGTGTGCAATGTATTTTTGTTCTTCAGAATTCCGGCTATACAAACATGCGACAAATTCCGTCTTAGAACAAATACTATGAAATGATACTATGAAATAATTTTATACATTCCGAATAAAAGAAATTAATGGCATATAAGCGGAATAAATTACAAATCGGAATAAATAAAATTAATTACAAATAAAAGAATTACCTAATTTTAAAATAATAATAATAATAATAATAAAATTACATAATTACGAGAAGGAATTACATTTAATTATGGGATTGAATTACATATAATGCGAATAAATTACATGCATAATTTTTAAAAACTAGATAGTACGATATATTTTTTTAAAAAAAAAATCCTTTGTTATTTCTTATAAAACCATTGCAGGTGAACACGTATTTGTAACAAGTTTAAACATTAATTATGTAGATCGTTGATTTAGATCAACTAGATAAGTATAATAGAAATGCAAAAAAAAAAAAAAAAAAATCCAAAAACATTAATATCGGCCCAAATACATACCCGTGCAATTTTGCACGGGTTTAAAACTAGTTAATTGAAATTGAGACAAAAACAAACCTTTAGAAAAAAAAGAGTGAGTGAAGCTAGTGGCGGTGATGGTGATGTGGCGCCTGCGATGGATGGTTTGCATCTCCGGTGGTGGGTGGTGGTTTCGGTGGGTTTTTAAGAGGTTTAGCGTTTTTGGTTTTGGTTTTTTTTTTCGGAAGCAAATGATGGGTGAAGGGAAGGAGAAGTGTGAAAGTTTGCATAAAGGAATTTCACGAATGTTATCAATCGCCAATTGGCGACTATTTCTAATCGCTAAATTGGCAACAGTTACCTGTCGCCAAATTCGATTTTTAGCTGTCGCCTTGGATTCCATATGGATAAATGGATAATATTCTATAGTCGCCAAATTGGCGACGGTCTTCAATCGCTCGCTTTTTCTTTTTTTGTTAAAGGTTGTGCTTGCAGTCGCGAAATTCTTGTAGTGCTACGGCACAACAAGAGAACGACGTGAGGAGGGTAGAGATTTATATATTTACGGTTTCCTAATAATAATAATCTAGGGTGGTGGTGTTGAAGGAGGAATCATGTTCCATTATCGCGTCCCAGATGGTTGTCATTCTGTCGTAGTATGCCATTAAAGTCTCTGTCGGATTTTGTCGACAGGCCATCAATTCTGCCTGAAGTGGATAGATACGTGCTTCATTAGTTTGACAAAAACGGTTTTTGATGTCCTCCCATACCTGCTTTGCCTCTCGTCGGAGCGAGATCTGCTTCCGCACCGAGGTTCGATGGTATTAAAGATCCATAAAGTAACAAGATCATTTGTCGATTCCCAATTTTCATAAGAATCGGAGGTAGATGACGGTTTTACGACATTGCCGTTGATATAGCCGAGTTTCCCTTTGGCCATGAGGGCAAGGTTATTGCCGTTAAAAGTAACGGTGGAGATTGAATGACCCGGATGTTCGACGTGAACAACCGAGTATGAGGATTTGGGAGATTAATAATTTCAGAATTGGTCATATTTGAATTGGAAAATAAAGTAAAAAAAACAGAGATGAAGTAAAAGAAGGGAAGAAGGAATGGATGAAAACCTAATCATCTGATACCATGTCAAACATGTAAATGTTTTGTATTTATAATATTATTGATTGAATCAGAAAAGAAAACTTGTGTTTTGCATCTACTGGTTACAATCCTATATATACAAAAGAATAGGATCAACTAATTATGGAAATAAATATTGCTAACAACTACAAGAAATATATACGGAATATGCGAAATATTGTTGCCTTTTTTGCTGCGTGTACCAGCTCTTTTTTAACGTTCAAGACCAAGATTCACTTGCTAACAAAGTTGTTCAACACCTGGGTTAATTTCCAATTTAACTGGACGCAAAAACGCCTCTAACTCGCCTATTAACTCCCTTCCGATGCGCACTGACCACTTGAGGAAGGCACGGTGAGATTGGCACGGTTCCTTCTTCCCTGAATGAGATGCGCACTTTGCTTCCAAGATCCACGCTAGACTTTGTTTTTCTTCATTTTGGCTCTTTATTCCTTCATTTGTTGGGTCATGGGTCATGTGGTTGGCTTGTGAGCCTCTCCTAAGGTGGTGTAATGTTGGGTAGGCCTCCATACTTCCTTCAAAGGCAACCAAAACAAGTAAAACCGAACCAAATTTCCAAATGACTGGTTTTGAGAATTAAGAGCGATTAAAACATGAATATGCATATAAAATGCATACAAGCGAGCTATAAGTGAAGCTTTTTAGGTATGGGAAGCACGTAAATAACGTAGTTACCACTTTTCTATTTAATTATAAGTTACTAAGGTCGATAAGGTATCCAAGGACTTAACCAAAAATCGGTCTATCGCTAAGCGGTCTTAATTAAGACCATAGGATAGCAAATCCAAGTCAACGTAAAAGCATTTTTTTTGTTTCAAATCAACCTCATTTCATTAAATTATTTGTTATTCAACACCATTTTAGAAACAAAATTCCTCATTACTCACAAGCCAACATGACTTAGTCAGTAACATGATCTTATACAACCTTGATGTTAGCTTAAAAATTAATCCAAGGTTGTGGCTGTAAGTTGTTCAACACCTGGGTTAATTTCCAATTTAACTGGACGCAATGAACCCTTGAAAATACCCAATGACGTGATAGAACCGTTTATAATAACAAAATAGATTAATATTTCTTCTTGAAGTAGTAAAAGTTAGAAAATATACTTAAGAAAGGAAATATGATAATATGAAATGTTTTAAATTGTAGTACTCCAATTGAAATCAAAGTTTTGGCAAATAAACGAAAATGCAACAATTTAAATAGAATAACAAGACAGTAATTTCTCTTATTGATAATATAATATGCAATACATTCATTATTAAGATACACTCAAATCTCATGGTCACTATATAAAAGCAAATACATGATCAATAATCCACTTGATCTTTTATTAACAAGAACTTGAAACGAAAAGCTTCGATTGAGATGAAGTTAGTTGATCCGAGTTAAGGAGCCACAAAACCTACAAATAAAATAATTTTAGTTTTAGCGAACATTAAATAAAGTAATACGGAGTAGTAATATTGAAAAGAAAACAGAAAATAATGATGAAGAGTGAAAGGAAAGAAGAATACTTGGGCACAAAGTCTCAAAAGAACCATCGATGGCACAGAAAGCGAAGAGTTCAGTGGTTTCGGCTACAAAGTCGGGTTCTTGACCAAAAGCCTCGAAAATTAAGAGACAGAAGCAAGTCCTATCAGTGGCAGCTGTAGAACTTATGTCTGCACAACAAGTCGCAATTTCATCAGCTGTTTTAGTCGCATCGCAATCAGTAGCAATGTCCTTCAAATTCGACGAGCAATCTTGTGCCCATGTCGAAGTTACTAGTGCCATTATCGCCAATGCCATCATTATTGTCTTCATGTTTTCCATTCTCTCTGTTTTGTGTGTGTATGTATGTATGTATGTTTGTTGTGATTTTGTAGACAACCTTTGGTCTAATTTATACACTTCTGATTTTGAAGTAATCAAAGGTATCGTGATGCCTTATTCTGTTTTACGATTGATGAATAGTTCTTAGCTATACAGATTTACAACCGAAATATCAAATATCTAGGAGCCTTGTCATTCACTGACATGTTCTTTGCTTGTACAATTGCCTTTTCATTAACTGACATTTTCTTCAATATCTCCGTCTCAAGCTGATGACAACTTACGTATCTAGGGGCCTTGGACCTTTTCATTCACCGACATGTAAGCGTATATAAGAAATGAAGTACAATACTTGACGGAGTACTAATGAATTGGCTATACAGATTTTTAATGATATGAAGATTTAAAACTGAGGTCCTTTTTTAATAATCAATGGTATCGTGATGCCTTATTCTGTTTTAGAATATTTTCAATATAATAATAATAATAATATTTGCCTTTTTGTAGTTAAAACGGGTCAAACATAGGTATTTAGATAATCGAGGACAAAAGCTGATGATAACTTAGGTAATAGTAAATAAAAATCCGGTTAATCTCAACGGACTTGTATTTGACCCGTTGTAATAATAAAACCGATATATTCATCGTAAGGGAACCTAATTATCTTTCAAATACTTTATATCCTTTTGTAAGTTTTGTCGAACTCTCTACAACTCAAACATCAAGACTCTAGGGTCATACTCTAAGTAATTATGAGTATGGAAACATCTTTAGATTATCAATTAATAGGAAATATTTGGAGTCGTCTGATCTCAGGGTGTTAACGAGCCGAGTCGAGCTTGAGCTTCGCCTTGCTCGGCTTATGCTCAAGAACCAAAACTCGAGCTCGAGCCTATCTCCAGCTTACTCGTGTTTGAAAAAAATGTGCTCGTTATCAAGCTTGCAAGGTCGAGCAAAAATCGAGCTTATATGTAATTGCTAATTTTTTTTGATTTTTTTCTTCCAATATTTTCAATAAGAAGGCTCGAAAGTTATATGTAAAGATATTTGAAAAAGCAGTAAGACATTTGATATTTGTGATGCAAATATATAATCATGATATATTTATAACAAATGAGCAATATCTTATCTAATCACACAAGTTCGAGCCGCTCGCGAGCTTTTCGAGTCGAGCCAGCGATTTCTTAACTTGACACGTTAAGCTTTTGAGCCGAGCCTGAGCC
The DNA here is from genome assembly GCF_048544455.1 of Silene latifolia. Classification (NCBI taxonomy): domain Eukaryota; kingdom Viridiplantae; phylum Streptophyta; class Magnoliopsida; order Caryophyllales; family Caryophyllaceae; genus Silene; species Silene latifolia. The sequence continues at coordinate 135,133,533 of NC_133531.1, forward strand.
CGAGTCGAGCTAGTTTTGACCGAGCCAATCTCGAATTGCTCGCTAGCTATCTCGTCTCATTAACAGAATCCAACTACTTTCACTTCTACTAGAGTATCTCTCTATGACTCAAACATCGAGAATCATGGGTTCTTTCTTAATATAAAGATGCGGGTATGAAAATTTTGTTGTGAGACAAATTCTTATCTAATTCCTTTGTTCAAATAGTTTTGTTTACGTTCGATTAAAATAACTTTTACATAAAAGGTAAAAGATAAATGGTCGGGAGAAAGGAAATATAAATGGCATATCACGATGGCAGATTCTACTCTACTTGGAAGTTGGAAGAGTGTTAATGTATAGGGCGGACCCAATCTCGGTACCACACTTTCACATACACCCTTTATTATTAAGGTTTTCACTTATTGCATGTGATGCACCCAATGACACTAACTCATTTTCCATATAAGTAATACTTGTCTTTCTCCTGTCCCTGTTGAATATACAAGGACTTAATATAGTAGCGCCAATTCAACAATGGCTTAATGGTTATTCTTCTTGGATTATTTTATACCCAATGGTTTTTTTTTTTTTTTTTGGAACAAATGGACGTTAATTAATTAAAAACCTGAAAAATCCGTCTATAGTCAATAGCAACAAAGTTTATCATATAAGAGGGCAAGAGGCGGTCCGGATTCTCTCCATTACTTGAAAAGAAATAGACCTTCATTACTTTTGAACGATCCAGATTAAATTTTAGAACGATTAATTTAATCGTAATTATTTTATAAAAGTAATGTTTTAATGAATGAAGAGAGAAAATATATAGAATATAAGAGTGTATTAGAGAGAAAATCGAGAGAAAGTAATTGAGAGGATCCAAATTACGGGTATATAGTTTCAAATACAGAGTATAAAATTTCTATAATTCGCAATTGTATCTTTTCAGAAGTGCTTGGCAATCGTGTCAGCAATAACCTCAGCAAACCAAGGTCCTATGAGTAATTTCCGATGAGTAATTGGTCCAGTTTGATTTTTGTCTGTTATTTTATTTTATTTTTAGTGTCAAATGAACCATAAGAGCATTATAAATTAGGGATCGGATCTAAAACTTATCGTTCATAATACATTCGGCTCAATTTGAAAGTAACAAAGATCATTTCAATCAAAACTAGGTCCTTGGGTAGAAATTTCAACATATATTAAGTTGTCGGTGAGCTATCGCCATTAAATAGGGATAGGAGAAAGCAAACTAATACATGCTGATAATATCTCCAAAGCGAAGAACTATTCATCAATCATAAACTAATTCTATTTGTATATATAAAATCGTTTATGAAATCGTATGAATTGACGCTACTATATTATGTACTTTTTTATCAACAAATACTAAGTAACTGGTGGTAAAGTTGTCACTTGTCAGCGATGCGAGCCACCTCGGTCCAACCCGCACATTTGGGCCACAAAACTCCAGCCCAGCCAACCCATAGCATAGCCCGAAATGAGCCGGTTTCCCCTCGGGCCGGGCTAGTGCTCACATTTTTAGACCCTGCCTGGTCCAACACTGGAAAAAAATAAAAAACAAATGAGGCCCAACCCTAGTCCGGCCTGGCCCATTACTTAGTTGGCTTGGCTCCGGCGGGAAGAAGTCAGCCCTAGTCCGGCCTGGCTCATTACTTAGTTGGCTTGGCTCGGGCCCAACCCTGTCGCAAATTCGGTTCGTGCCTCGGATGCAACTATACCTAGTAAAACCTATATTATGAGGTAAACCATACCGTTGGGCTAGGTTGCACCAAAACGGACACGGACACGGACACGGACACGGACACTGACACGACATAGACACGTGACACGACATCCCATGAAATTTAGGACACGGGACACGTCATTTAAATTTAATAAAATATATATTTTATAGTTATATATGTGTGATTTTATTTTTGGAAAATTATTGAATATTAAATTTAAATAAGTGAAAGTAAAACTTACGTTAATTATAACTCATTCTCATTTCCAAAACCAAAAACCAACTTATAATCAATCTATTTCGATATCTCATTACTAGTCTAAAGAACGTTATTTGTCTCCAATTCGACTTATTTCCCCACCAAATTCAACCATATAACAATTCTCGCCATTTACCTTAAATTCAACTTGATTCCGTTTGAAGGTGTGTCCAAATACCATGGACACGGCTCAAAATACCATGGACACGTGTTAAGACTATAGAGGGGGAAGCATTTCATGATAAGGGAATCGTATTATTCAATTGTTACTGATCATAATACATTGAGGATATATATATTAAACCACAATACTCTAAACCCTAGACGGTAGTCGTCATATCTCGTAACCTAACCCTAATGGGCCTAATATCCTAATACCCTGCCGCAATCGTAACGGCAGTACGTAGTACGAACTTTACGATTGGAGAAATACAAGAAAAAACATAAGAAAAAATCATTCTTCGTCAACTTCTCCATCTTCATTTTCCATCTTTCATTTCCGCAAAGTTGGCAAGATAAACGAGTATAAACTCGTCAGAAAATATCTTCGAACAAGAACGTTAAGCTTTTCGAACTTGTCGAATATCAAATAATTTGTTAGGAACTCTAATCAGACCTAAACAAATTTCATCAAGACGGAAAATTATCCGTTAATTTCAATATTTGGAGAACGTTAATTTTTTCGAACTCCAAACAAGTTTTGTACCACCTTACACAAAATTGAAGATTTCAAATTTAGAAGTAGAAGAATTAGGGTAATTTATTATTTTGAGATTTTCATTTATTTGCGGCTAAAAGGACATATTTTATTTGGTTGAAAATTGAGAAAATCAATTGTAACAAAAAAAAAGTCAGAACATAATCCCTTCAATATATGACTTACGGCTTGCATCCATGATGAGAAGAATAGAAGATTAGAAGTAATCATACTAATCATCATTAGTGAATGTTTAAGCCCTCAAACACACATTTGATTTTGGAGTATGCCACAGATCTTGTTGCCGGCAGCTTTTGTGAGGCTTTTTTTTTTTTTTTTAATAATTTGTGTAAACAACGAAAATCCCGCCGGTGAGCGTTATAAGTTTTCGCCCACCGGCAAGACGGTAGAAACGAATTTTAGAGTCCTCAAGAAAGAGTCTCTGATACCATGTTAATCGAAAGAAGCAGAGGAAGGAAGAGTAGTTTTTGTTTGGCAAGATGACATACATTGAAATTGACTGTCATTTTGTTCGCGATGCTATTACAGATGGTCTCATTCAACCCTGTCACGTGACCACCACCGAGCAATTGGCTGACATCTTCAGTTACGATATTTTAGCCTAGTTTATGGGATATAGTTATTATATCATTGTAACTATATAAAGCCTTTGGGCTATTGCTAATGGGATCAACAATTCTATTCCTCTAAACTATATCCTGCGTATACTTTCCAACATGGTATCGAGCCAAGTTTTTTCTTCTTCCTAAAGAAAAACACACACAAACCCTACAATTTCCTTCGTCTTCTTGCCATGACTGGTGAAGACGCAACCTCGACTGGTGCACAGTCACAAAAAATCGATCCCCTTTCTCCTTTCTTTCTCGGTTCCGGTGATATTCCGGGCATTAAAATTTCGAATGTTATGTTAACAAGCAAGAACTATGACGATTGGAGTCGTTCTATTCGAATGTCTCTCAAATCCCGTCGCAAATTTGGTTTTTGTGACGGCTCTATTAAAAAACCAACTGATGAATTTATGCTCTCTCAATGGGAAGTCGTACACTGTACGATTGTTCAGTGGCTGCGGCATACTATTGATCCATCGGTCTTGGAAAGCGTGCCCTATGTTGATGATGCTGCCGTCATGTGGAGTGACCTTAAGCACTACAAAAAGAAGTTGCTTTAGCTACAACCAAATTCCGTCGCAAATACAATATATTCCGTCGCTAAATGGGTCTTTGCGACGGAAAATGCGACTACTTCACTTCATTGCACAATCTTGTAGCAAATATGTTCCTTTGCGATGGAAATTTCGTAGCAAACATTATAGCGACGGAAGTTGCGATGGAATCTAAATTAATTAACCTTGATTAAACATGCTATTTACTTTTGTATGCCATCGCAAATTTTCATAATTCTGTCGCAACAAATAATTAATTCCATTGCAAATCTTTAAAATTCCATCGCGGAAATCATTTCATTCCATCGCAAAGCCTTAGAATTCCATCGCAAAATTTATCCCTTCCATCGCAAACCCTAACTATTCCATCGCAAAGTTTATTCATTCCATTGCAAAGCCTAATTATTCCGTCGTAAAATTAATTCGATCCATCGCAAAACCTAATTTTTCCATCGCGAAGTTTATATTTACACCACCTGCCATTTTAAAGATGCTTCAAATTTCTTACTATTTTTACCTGTACTATTTTCTGTCCAGCAACATGCTTCAAATTTCTTACAAAACTGCCAGTGAGAACGACTTGCTTAACCCAAAAAAAAAGGCTTTACATACATAAAATTCAGCCTACATTGTTTCAAAAACTGAGTCTTCTTGACAATTCCAACAAACAAACAGAAATACCAGCTAAATAAGTCTTATACATACATACTCCAAGTCTACTAATCATCTAAAAACAACTCAAGCATCTAATCTAACAAGCTAATATTTGAGTTGTAAAGTCACCCTCATTTCCTCCATTACCATCATTATCATCATCAGCATGCCCATCATTGTGAGGTTCACAGTTGGGATTACATGATTGAGTCCTTATGTGAATACCTTGTGAAGCTAGAGTTTGCTCCAATTGCAACTTCCATTGTTTCATGTCATTCAACTGCTCTTTTATAGCTTGATTCTCGGTGGAAAGCTTACTTACGAATCCTCACTTTCTTTAATGATGCTATCCACTGTTCTATTGATATTTGCTTCAATTAATTCCCAACAAAACCACAGCAGCGTGAACTCTATTAAAAGAGGCAACTTTGTTGATTCACAAATTCTTGTTTAAGACGGCAATATCTATCTTAAACTTAAAGAGGAAAAAAATCCAGTAATGCAGAAAAAATAATGAGAAAAGGGAGAGTAAGAAGGCTGACTCTTACAAAAAATATACCGGAATCAGCAGGTACTATACCTCTGTGGCTCTATAAGCCAGCATCTCTTCCATCATCCTTCACTGAAGCTTCCATCCACGTATTTTTCTTTGTCCCTGCTCGGTAGACTAAATCCCTCAACCTCTCGTTACAATATTCTACAAATCCAGCCTTAATTTCAGGTTCGCGAAAGTTCTGAATAACAGTTGAATTGAGTCTACAAGAAACATTAAGAGACATTAACTGTACTAATAAATTCAAAATTGTCAGATCTTCTACTACTACTACGGCTCTTCTACTACTACGGAGACAGTGAAAGTGTAATGGTACAACGTTAGTCAAAAATTAAAAGCTAGAAAATAAAATACGACCTTGAATCTATTCGACCAAGCTTCTTTCTGCGCCGATGTTGCTGCATAATAAGAAGGGACAAATTTATCAAACTTACCCAAAACTGCCTCTCTTGCAGCTTTCTTCACTTTATCACAGTGAAACCTATAATAAAGATACCAAGATTAACAATCACATTAAGTTCTAACCAAATCTATATTCAAAGATAAACATTAAGCTAACCATAATACACTAAGTGCCAATATCCATGGGAAGGGTCACTCACATGGGAAGGGTCACTCACATACTTCCGTAACTGAGTGTAACACCCCCATATACCGAGGAGCCTTAAGAAGAACTTCCCTAGCATATAAGGGCGTTACCATCTCGGTTGCCTGAGAATAGTAATAATCAAATGTCGATAAAAGAACAGTTAAGTTATATTACAAGTGATTAACAAAACTAAAGATATATAAAAGGTACAACTCAAAACCACTATCAGCTATGTGAACTACTTCATTCGTGACTCGTGATATACTCATCCCGCCAAGCACCCAACTATCATCCAGATCAGAACCTGCTAAGACTGACTGCTCACCATAGTGGATCACGGCACACAACAGAAACAAACAACAAAACAAAACCACATAAGGTCAGCAATTGAGGGAACAGACACACCACCACAGACACAACATAGGCACAACAATACACACACACACACACACACACACACACACACACACACACACACACACACACACACACACACACACACACTACATCTCCTCCAATCAATCACCATCACCGACTGTCCACTGGACCAGCCCTGTCAGTGGGGGACCGCAGACGTTCCCACCTAAGCCCTACTCATCAAAACGAGCGATAAACCCATGTCCATTAATGTGCACATCCCCTCCCGTGGCGGGTTCCACGGAGGGAGAATTACGGGCGTGAAGCCACTCCCGCAAGTGACTCCACTCAGCCGAGGACGCACCTCAAGAACCATAGACAAACAATCACAATCAGCTGTACCACAACAACGATAATCATAACAACACAACACCAACCAACTACCACAATCAATCAACCATACCGACACGGCGACACTACATCAACCAAACCACATCAAAAGACACTCTAGACAACCAACAGTACTGAGTAGGCGAACCTACCTTTAGCGCACCGCAGCGATACCGGGTCCGATCACATGATACCAATCAACCAAGCAACACACCTATACAAACAGTACAACCATCTATCACTATCACTACAACCCTAACTGAAAACAACGATGACAATGATGATGACGATAACATACCTATACATAGCAAACTGCCGCCAAGACTGCTACCCGACTCAAGCATCCCATCCCCATGGAGTAAGCATCCTCAAAGAACCTCAAGGAAAGTATTATGGTGAAGGAGAAAGAGAGTGACGGCGTCTAGGTTTAGGAAATGAAGTGCGAAAATGATTTGGGTTTTCACGATTATCGATTTATAATTTCCCGCTGCAAATTCATTACTCGATCGAGTAACTAACTTACTCGATCGAGTGAACCCTACTCGATCGAGCTCCCAAGTTACTCGATCGAGTAGCCTCAACTAGATCGAGTAACACACAACCAAAGCTTACTTCGTCACCAGTCATTACTTGTAAGGTTTTCAAAGGTCAAGATAGGTGTCTAAGGTCGGTCAACGAGTCCCTAAAAGGATGGGTATTACACTGAGACACATGAAACACATTATCTACCCGATCTAAAGCTGGTGGTAAAGCTAACCGATAAGCAACCTCTCCCTCGCGATCCAAAATCTCATAAGGACCGATGAACTTTTGGCTTAACTTCCCTTTCTTACCAAACCGCATTACCCAACGCATAGGGGACACTTTCAAGAGAACCTTATCCCCAACCTGAAACTCGATGTCCCGACGATGTAAGTCCGCATAGCTCTTTTGTCGATCCTGGGCCGCTTTCATCTTTTGCGGAATCACTTTCACTTGTTCTATCATCTCATGTACCATATGTGGTCCTAAAACTACTTCATCAGCACTGTTATCCCAGCAAATCGGACTCCTACACCTCCTCCCATACAAAGCCTCAAACGGAATCATCCCAATATTCGTGTGGTAGCTGTTGTTGTAAGAAAATTCGATCAAATCTAACCTATCTTCCCACCTACCACCAAACTCCATCACACAAGCTCTCAACATATCTTCCAAAGTCTTGATAGTTATCTTTATCTGTCCATCTGTTGCAGGGTGAAACGCAGTACTCATCTTCAGGGTAGTTCCCATCAACTCCTGCAACTCTTGCCAAAACCGAGAAATGAATCTCGTATCCCGATCTGACACAATGTCCTTTGGCACTCCATGTAACCTCACCGCATGCTTCTTGTAGCCATTAGCCAACTACACCTTACACCATGTATCTTTCATTGGAATAAAGTGAGCTGACTTAGTCAAACGGTCAACGATCACCCATATCATGTTATTACCTTGCCGGCTCCTCGGTAATCCCACTATGAAATCCATGGAGATAGATTCCAAGATCTACTATAAGATAAGCAACTAAACACAAACTTACCTGGAGACGCCAATTGATGCCGACGACGACGACAACCCGACTCGATGACTTCATGCATAAACCATCTGCCTTCTTGGGTTAGTGTTCAAGGCCATATGAGAGTATAGGGTGAGATGAGAGGATTGGGAAAGACAGAGATTAGGCTTTGAAAGAGAAAGGAACCGTCGAAATGAATTAGGTTTATGATTCCACGTTTTATAATAACACGCGGACTGAGAAGGTACTCGGTCGAGTACGGACTTACTCGGCCGAGTACGCCACACTCGGTCAAGTATCTTAACTACTCGGCCGAGTGGCTTCAGCTAGGTCGACTAACGAGTTACATTGGCCCACTAATCTCTCCCGTATCCCTTGCTAAGGCTCTTCTTTGGTCAATAGGTGAGTCAACGAGTCCCTGATCGGCGCGGGTATTACACCTCAAACTTTATTTTTATTGAAAAAAAAAACAATTAAAAGACCTAATATTAAAAGAAAAATTTCGGCTATAAAACTTTGTAATACCCGCCAGAGATAGTATAGATTGGCCATCTCCAGCCGGTGGTTAAAAACACAAGATTTTTGCAGGCAGAAGGATTTTTGAGAGGATCGAGTTAGGTTGATACCATGTTAGATTATGAGAAGGAAGATAACCGAATAACTTAATCTTATTAATGAATATGTCACCGTATTTATAGTACAATGACCGAGTAATAATCCTAACATATTCCGGAGATATTATGATACTCGTAATATTCTCCATTCTATCTTTTCCTATATTATCTCTAACAATATAATCCTAACTTAATACTTTCTCTGTCCCAGTCATTTGTTGTCCTTTTCCATTTTGGGGTGTTTCAATCATTTGTTGTCCTTTCTATTTTAAGAATGAATTTGATGAGTAATTTGATCATTCATACTCAATTTATTCCACTTGTCATTTAGTAATTGGCCCATTCCCCTTTCTTTGGTCTTTGTGCCAAAACCAAAGGACAACAAATGACCGGGACGGAGGGAGTATATCTCTAATACTTATAATTCCTCCAAGATGAAGAAACCTTCATCAACCATAAATAAATTGTGTTTGTATGTAGAATACTATATTATGTATTTGTATATTACTCTCTCTGTCTCGTTCATTTGTTGTCTTTTTTTATATTAGGGGTGTCTCAGACTCTCAGTGAGTTGTTGTCCTTTCTATTTTAAGGATGAATTTGATGAATAATTTGATCATTCACACTCAATTTGTTCTACTTGTCATTTAGTTATTGACTTCTTCCTCTTTCCTTGGTCTTTATGCCAAAATCAAAGGACAACAATTAACCGGAATAGAAGGAGTAACAAATGTATTCAGTTGGTGGCCTACCGACATTAGAAAGGGAAAGGAGAAAGAAAAGTATTAGTTACAATATACACCCTACAAAGTAAATAAAGAGTATAATGTGTCGTTCTGATATGCCTTACACAGCAAGTTAAAAGGGGAAAGTATTTTTTTTTTTTGGGTTATTCTACGCGGTAACCCTGTGTTTTTTTGAATTCTAGCTGGTAACCCTTCATTTTTCAACCACCCACATGGTAACCCTGAACTTATCAAAAAAAGTTCTCCGTGACCCCCAACTTTTATTCCGTTAAAAAACTCCGTTAGTTTGCATGTTTATTGGGACCTGGACTTGTTTTTTAGAGTTCAAATGCTTAAATGGCCAACTAAGTATGGTCTTCTCAACTCAATTAAATAAATATACCCCAAATTTTCCTAACAAATAATTATATTTTAGGTGTGGTAAGACTTAAGAGTATAATTCATAATCTTTTTATTATCATTATTATTATTATTATCATCATTTTTATTGTTTAACAAAGAATATTAAAGTAGTAAAAATACCGATCCACATCTTACCTTTGTTTTTTTTATAAAAATAATAATAATATAATATCAATTATAATCTAATATAATTTATAACAAAAACAAAAGTAAGATGTGTTTCAATATATTTACTACTTTAATATTCTTTGTTAAGCAATAAAAATGATGATAATAATAAGAATGATAATAAAAATGTTATGAATTATACTCTTAACACACCTATAATATAATTATTTGTTAGCAAAATTCGTGGTTTATTTATTTTAATTGAGTTGAGAAAACCATAGTTACTTGGTCATTTAAGCATTTGAAGTGTAAAAGACAAGCCCAAGTCTCGATAAACATTCAAACTAACGGAGTTTTTTAATGGAATAAAAGTTGAGGGTCATGGAGAACCTTTTTTCATAAGTTCAGGGTTACCATGTGGGTAGTTGAAAAACGAAGGGTTACCAGCTAGAATTCAGAAAAACACAGGGTTACTACGTAGAATAACCCTTTTTTTTTTGAAGGAAAAAGGGGAAAGTATTAAGTATTAATTAAGAAAGATTATACGAAGAACACGTCAGTGAATGACAAAGCCCTAGGCCACTAGATATTAAGGTTGTGACATTTAAAAGTTAATCAGGAAGAAATTTGCGTGGCATAGAGAAATAAGTGGCAAAATTATTAGGAGTGGTGGTAATAATTTGATTATTGAATTTGGAATTATTAGAATTTTCAGATGGGTTTATCATTGTTAATAAATACGAATGAAAGTAGTAAATAAACAAATATCAGAAAGTTCTATAACTGATCTAGATTGAAGAATATACGAACTTATCTGACCGAAACAACTTTAATTGAGACGCTGTGTAGAACACTACCCTAAATCAGTTAGATCCCCACACAGGTGCTCCTTGGGTTCCGTGGTCACCGATTCCAAGAGTTTATCGTCGGACAATTTATGGGGAATTGCATGATTGTGTAGAAAAGAATTTGATGTAAAAAGTTCAGACCAGCGACAAAAAGGGGCCCACCACACGTGTCATATGTGACGTGCCGGACGGCCATAGCAGTACGTGCGCGGGGAGACAATAGTCCATTTCTTTATAGTCAAGTTAACACTAATTAACTCCCCTTCATATATAATGTGGTGTATCCCCAATTATTCTATTAGTGTGGGACAATATTACCACACTTAAGTTTTGGAATAATATTCAACTCCAACATCATCAATATTGTATATGTAACAATTAGCTCATTAAACCTTGTTTGTGTTGGAGGATGTTTGAGTCATTGAGAGTTCGACAAAAGGATAAAAAATCATCACTAGTACCATTTTCGTGAATGAATGTTTCAAGATTTGACATGGGGACAAGTATTTGAAAGAAAGAGAGTTTTATAAGGCATATATTTATTTTATGTTCATAACCGATCAAATAAAATTCATTTAGATAGATCAGACAACTTTTTGCTATTATATATCTAGGTTGTTATCAACTTTTCCTACAGTAAGAGAAGAAAACTGCTTAGTTTACTATATACAATTACCCTCAGCCACTTTGCTCTAACTTTTTTTTTATTTTTATTTTTTTTACTTTTTTATTTAATTTTGAGTTATTAAGGTCGCCGAGGTACCTAACAACTTAACATCAAGTCGCTCGATCGCTAGGCAACCTTAATTCAGACCATAAGGTAGCAAAAACCAAGTCAATATGGGGACCCATTTTGGATAATTTATTTCAAATCAACCCCATTTTATTAAATTGTTTGTTATTATTCAACATCATTTTAGAAAAAAAAGAAAAAAAAAAATTCCTAATTCAAACTGTCAAATAGAGACACTTAACCGTTATCCCATGAGACATTTACTTCATTCATGTATACATAAAATTCTATTTATGGAAAACATCTAGGGCTAATGTCCTAAAAAAAAGCGCCTAGTTCCACCCCTGGTACTACTTCATTACTCACAAGCCAACATGCCTTAGTCATTAACATAATCTTATACAACCTTGATGTATGTTAGCTTAAAAATTAAACCCAGGGTGAGGTTGCAATTAGTTCAACACTCGGGTTAATATCCAATTTATCTAGACAGGCGAACCCTTAAAAACACCCAACGAAGTGTAATGTGTTAAAACCGTTTATAATACTCCGTAATAAAATAGATTAATTTTCCTTATTGAAGTAGTAATTTATGAAAACGTTCTGTATATATGAAAAATTGTAAATTTTAGTACTTCAATTGAAATAGAAGTCTTAACAAATAAACGAAAATACCACAAAGTAAATAGTAATTTCTCTTATATATTGATAATATATAATATGCAATACATTCATTATTAAGATACACTCAAATCTCATGCTCACTACACAAAAGCGAAAACATGATCAATAATCCACTTGATCTTTTATTAACAAGAACTTGAAACGAAAGCTTCGATTGAGATGAAGTTTAGTTGATCCGAGTTAAGCTCCAACTGGACTAGGAGCCACAAAACCTAGAAATAAAATAAAATAATTTAGTTTCAGCGAACATTAAATAAATTAATAGTACGGAGTGGTAATATTAATTGGAGAGAAAACCGAAAAAAATGATGAAGAGCGAAAGTAAAGAAGAATTACTTGGGCACAAAGTCTCAAAAGAACCGTCGATGGCACAGAAAGTGAAGAGTTCAGTGGTTTGGGCTACAAAGTCGGGTTCTTGACCAAAAGCCTCAAAAATCAAGAGACAAAAGCAAGTCCTATCAGTGGCAGCTGTAGAACTTATGTCTGCGCAACAAGTTGCAATTTCGTCAGCTGTTTTAGTCGCATCGCAATCAGTAGCGATGTCCTTCAAATTCGAGGAGCAATCTTGTGCCCATGTCGAAGTTACTAGTGCCATTATCGCCAATGCCATCATTATTGTCTTCATGTTTTCCATTCTCTCTATTTTGTGTGTATGGTATGTATGTATGTATGTATGTATGTTGTTGTGATTTTGTAGACAACCTTCCGTCTAATTTATACACTTCCGATTTTGAAATAATCAAAGGTATCGTGATGCCTCATTCTGTTTACGATTGATGAAGAGTTCTTAGCTTGTACAAATTAAATTTACAACCGAAATATCAAATATCTAGGAGCCTTGTCATTCACTGACATGTTCTTTGCTTGTACAATTGCCTTTTCATTAACTGACATTTTCTTCAATATCTCCGTCTCAAGCTGATGACAACTTACGTATCTAGGGGCCTTGGACCTTTTCATTCACCGACATGTAAGCGTATATAAGAAATGTACAATACTTGACGGAGTACTAATGAATTGGCTATACAGATTTTTAATGATATGAAGATTTAAAACTGAGGTCCTTTTTTAATAATCAATGGTATCGTGATGCCTTATTCTGTTTTAGAATATTTTCAATATAATAATACTAATATTTGCCTTTTTGTAGTTAAAACGGGTCAAACATAGGCATTTAGATAATCGAGGACAAAAGCTGATGATAACCTAGGTAATAGTAAATAAAAATCCGGTTAATCTCAACGGACTTGTATTTGACCCGTTGTAATAATAAAACCGATATATTCATCGTAAGGGAACCTAATTATCATTCAAATACTTGCCATCATGTCATATCTTGAAAGATTTATCCACAAATATGGCAACGGAGATGATTCTATATCCTTTTGTAAGTTTTGTCGAACTCTCTACAACTCAAAGATCAAGACTCTAGGGTCATACTCTAAGTAATTACGAGTATGGAAACATCTTTAGATTATCAATTAATAGGAAAGATTTGGAGTCGTCTGATCTCAGGGTGTTAACGAGCCGAGTCGAGCTTGAGCTTTGCCTTGCTTGGCTTATGCTCAAGAACCAAAACTCGAGCTCAAGCCTATCTCCAGCTTACTCGTGTTTGAAAAAAATGTGCTCGTTATCAAGCTTGCAAGCCCGAGCAAAAATCGAGCTTATATGTAATTGCTAATTTTTTTGATTTTTTTCTTCCAATATTTTCAATAAGAAGGCTTGAAGGTTATATGTAAAGATATTTGAAAAAGCAGTAAGACATTTGATATTTGTGATGCAAATATATAATCATGATATATTTATAACAAATGAGCAATATCATATCTAATCACACAAGTTCGAGCCGCTCGCGAGCTTTTCGAGTCGAGCCAACGATTTCTTGGCTTGACACGTTAAGCTTTTGAGCTGAGCCTGAGCCCGAGTCGAGCTAGTTTTGACCGAGCCAATCTCGAATTGCTCGCTAGCTATCTCGTCTCACTAACACTCCACTATGATCCTACTACTTTCACTTCTACTAGAGTATCTCTCTATGACTCAAACATCGAGAATCATGCGTTCTTTCTTAATATAAAGATGCGGGTATGAAAATTTTGTTGTGAGACAAATTCTTATCTAATTCCTTTGTTCAAATAGTTTTGTTTACGTTCGATTAAAATAAATTTTACATAAAAAGTAAAAGATAAATGGTCGGGAGAAAGGAAATATAAATCATATCACGATGGCAGATTCTACTCTACTTGGAAGTTGGAAGAGTGTTAATGTATAGGGCGCCCAATCTCGATGTCACACTCTCACATACACCTATTATTATTGAGGTCCCTACTTATTGAGAGAAAGTAATCGAGAGGATCCAAATTACATAAGAGGGTATAAAGTTTCAAATACAGAGTAAAATTTCTATAATTCGCAATTGTATCTTTTCAGAAGTGCTTGGCAATCGTGTCAGCAATAAACCTCAGCAAACCAAGGTCCTATGAGTAGTTTCCGATGAGTAATTGGTCGTGTTTGATTTTTGTCTGTTATTTTATTTTATTTTTAGTGTCAAATGAACTATAAGAGCGTTATAAATTAGGGATCGAATCTAAAACTTATCTTTCATAATACATTGGGCTTAATTTGAAAGTAACGAAGATTATTTCAATCAAAACTAGGTCCTTGGGTAGAGATTTCAACATATATTAACTTTTCGGTGAGCTATCGCCATTAAATAGGGATAGGAGAAAGCAAACTAATACATGCTGATAATATCTCCAAAACGAAAAATCATTCATCAATAATAAACTAATTCTATTTGTATATATAAAATAGTTTATGAAATCGTATGAATTGACGCTACTATATTATGTACTTTTTTATCAACAAATACTAAGTAACTGGTGGTAAACTTGTCACTTGTCAGCGATGCAAGCCAGCTCGATCCAGCCCGCACATTTGGGCCACAAAACTCCAGCCCAGCCAACCCATAGCATAGCCCGAAATGAGCCGGCTTCCTCCTCAGGCCGGGCTAGTTCTCACATTTTGAGGCCCTGTCTGGTCCAACACTGGAAAAATAAAAAGTAAATGAGGCCCAACACTAGTCCGGCCTGGCCCATTACTTAGTTGGCTTGGCTCGGCCACAACCCTGTCGCAAATTCGGGTTTCTAACAACGAAAATTGATTGAAAAGTCATTGCACATCATACTCGACAAGTTACGGAAGATTTGGTAAAATATTTGTGACTATTATTGCTTTTTTTTTTTTTTTTTTTTGGTCGAAACTATTATTGCTAGTTGGATGCTTTTAAGGACACTTTGCACACTAAGGGTAAAATATTTGTGACTATTTGTGACTATTATTGCTAGTTGGATCCTTGTAATGTGAGCTTACGTGGATATACTTTCAAACTAACATCATTTTAAGAAAAAATTGCCCATGTACCGAAATACCACACCCAGTGTATAACAAAATATGAAAAGCTTGGAGCATCAATGAATTTCAAGGGTTATATTTTTGGCACGTGAGAATAGTCATTGCTCAAAATCAATTAAAGAGTAAGGAGTAGAATCTTTCATCGTGATACGCCCTTACACTATCGCCGTCCGAAACATTTATCTTTTGTCCTCAATTATCTAAATGAGTACTCGTATATTAGGATTGAACGAACCCATTTAACAATAATATGGATATGTTTTGCTTAAATAAGAATCCGTGCTTAAGAGCAGGGATGTCTAATATCCCGAGCGACCATGGGCAGTGAAACCGGGCCTCCAGTTTTGACCACTGAATTTATAAGTTATACTGATAAAATTCAATACAAACCTCAATGTATAGTACACTTATACATTCATATTTAGGGCCTCATTTTCTTATGGTGTACCGGGCCTCCATTTACTTTAATACGCCCCTACTTAAGAAAATAGTCATACAAGTACGCAACAAGTTAAGAGGGAAAAGTATTAAGTGATGAATTAAGAAAGATTATACGAAGAACATGTCAGCGAATGACAAAGCCCAAGGCCACTAGAAGTTGTGACATTAATTTATACAAGTTAATAAGAACCCTTCATCCATTATAAAACAAAACAAGGCATCATTATACCAGGGTTGCCGAATTCATAATACACATAATTCGAATTCGCAATTCACTCAAAATAGGGAATTGAATACGCAAAGTATTACAAAAAAAAAAAAAAAGCAATTCGCGAATTCATAATTACTAATACGCTTCATGTAAGGATAATAACAAAAAAACAAAATGTTCATTTCATAAAGATCAGCAATTCAGCATTACCAAGTGACGGAACCACCAAAATAAGTCTACTCATCATATTTTTTCTGGTTTCTTAAGTAAAAACAAAGTGACGAAACCAGACAAAACATCAAAATAAAATTAAGTTGCTAGTGTACTAATACATTTTCTCCTTTCCCTTTGATGATCTTTAAAGCTGATCATATTATATTGAATTTTTAGTTTTTAGTACACGAATTGAACTTGTAAAATTCGCTAATTTTGATATATAATTCGCGAATTAGTGTGAATTAATACATGAATTAAACTTTTAGAATTCGCTAGTTTTTATATATAATTCGCGAATTAGTGCGAATTAATACATGATTTAAACTTTTAGAATTCGCTAGTTTTTATATATAATTCGTGAATTAGTGCGAATTAATTCGAAAACGTATTGCCAATTGATACGCGCGTATTAATTCGCAATATGCACCCTATGTTAGCGAATTAGGTAACCCTTCACTATACTATACCTTAGATTAATTCAAAATCGATAGTGTATAAATTAGATGGAAGGTTGTCTACAAAATCACATCAACCAAAAAACATACATACTTACTCGTACATAATTACATACATACATAGAAACAAACACACAAAAGAGAGAGAATGGAAAACATGAAGACAATAATGATGGCATTGGCGATAATGGCACTAGTAACTTCGACATGGGCACAAGATTGCTCGTCGAATTTGAAGGACATTGCTACTGATTGCGATGCAACTAAAACAGCTGACGAAATTGCAACTTGTTGCGCAGACATAAGTTCTACAGCTGCCACTGATAGGACTTGCTTCTGTCTCTTAATTTTCGAAGCTTTTGGTCAAGAACCCGACTTTGTAGCCGAAACCACTGAACTCTTCACTTTCTGTGCCATTGACGGTTCATTTGAGACCTTGTGCCCAAGTATTCTTCTTTACTTTCGCTCATCTTCGTTATTAATCTATTAAATGTTAGTTGAAACTTGAAACTAACTTACTTTTTATTTGTAGGTTTTGTGGCTCCTAGTCCGGTTGGAGCTTAACTCGGATCAACTAACTTCATCTCAATCGAATCTTTTCGTTTCAAGTTCATGTTAAAAAAAATGGATTACTCATGTAGTCATGTATTTTCCTTTGTGTGTAGTGAGCGTTAGAGTTGAGTGTATCTTATCGTCCCTTTAATAATGAATGTATTGCATATTACTCCGTATATTATCAATAAGAGAAATTTTTTTCTTGTTATTCTATTGGTTTCCTTTACAACGATTTTCATTTCAATTTAGAAGTTAGAACAATTTTATATAGAACGTTTTTATTGTTCAAATTCAACTTCATTTTAAAAAAAATTACACGTCAACTTATTATCTTAAGATCAAATTAAAGAGATGTTGAATTAAGTAATTGATTTTATTCGAACAGCTTACAAAAAAAAACTTGCTCTAAAATTATTGATCCTATAGTTCATGGAGATCGGTTCAAATTGATATTCGGAATAAATAAATAACTTCTAATTGAATTTTATTTGTTTTAAGTGGTTTAAATTATTTAAAATTGATTTAGAGTATATTACTTGAATTTAATGTTGACAATCATTTAATTTCATTTAAAATAACCATCTTTAATAATCAAATTTTATTTTATTTTATTTTATTTTATTTCACTTACTTCATGTTTTCAAAATACGAAAGTCGGTCAATTTTATCTCATTGTTCCGTTCTTGTTTTAACATGAAACCGAGCCCAATTAAAAACCGACTTTTGACCCGACCCGTCATACTTCCATGGCACGCATCCCCATGACAAAACCCAGCCCAAACCTACCTCAATCCAATGCCCATTTCGTCCAAAAAGAAGCCCCTCTAGATCCTGAAAAACATGACAAAAAGAACAAAACCTCAAGAAATCGTAGCAACAAACAGCCCCTTGAACCCGTGTAGCAGCCACCACCAGCCCCTCTTAACCACCAACCACGTATCCTCACTGCAGCCTACCAAAATACCACAAGAACCACCCATAGACATCACCAAAACCATCTTCAAACACCTTCGCAAAACCCTATGTCACCCATGTTTTCCCCTGGATACGGAGAAATCATCCCTGACCAGCCTACTTCCAAAACAAGTCGAACCATCCTCTGCCATCTTATAGCCACCACTACGACTACCTTGTTCTATATTGAAACACCATAAAACAACCATAAACAACCCAACCGCAAAACAGATCCATAACACCTGGAAAATCTGACCTCAATGTGCCTAGTTGAATCAGTATACAAAGTGGTTCAAAATTGTTTAAAAAACGCCCCTAATCAATTTACACATCCGAATCCAATCCCGATTCTATCTAAGCCGATCCCAAGTCTCACACATGTTTCTTTTTGTTTCTTTTCGCCCTGAAGCCAAGTAGGTATGGCTCGATATTCGAAACCATTTTTGTCAACAAAACGATGCACGCATATATCACTTGGAGGTAGAACTTATGGCGTGTCGACAAGGACCAACAGAACCACTAATGGAGTACTACGTGATGTAGATTTAGAAACCGCAAGCGCACAGTATCGTAGTAGCACTTGAGGGTCGAAGTCACGGGGAGCGTATATGCAATAATGATCAATTCTAGCTTATGAGTTTAGCTAAGTCGACAATGGTTGAGATTGGTTTTAATCTAATCAACTAAACTAAATGAAATAAGATGCAATGAAACTAGATATGAAAATAGTACAAGTAAATATAAGTGTTGTAATTCAATGGGATAAAAGGCCTAGGAACCGATTTCCCACCAACAAATCATAATTTATCGTCATGATTCCCTTAGCTAGTTATTGAGGTGATACATAAAGGGGAGATGACTCTAATTCGCCTAAAACCCCATCTCGGGTTCGCACTAGGACACTAGACCTCCCAACTTCCCTCCCTCTCGGGTTCGGAGTTGGAACCCTTAATTTGAAACCCAAATCCCCTAAGAACGTGCACTTTCCCAAGACACTCTAGCTCCAATTAAGTTCATTAAGCTCTCATCATGTTCCAAGTTATCCCACTTCTCTTTTCGAAGATCGCTTTCAAACTCAAGGCTAGAGGCGCTCTCCCTTGGTTCTCCCTTTCGATCTCAACCTAGGTTAGCAATAGGTCCAATTTTCGGATACCCGATTCCCGACCTAACCAACTTTCGTTGGTGGACAAGGGTCACAAACCAACATTACCCACAATTGACCAATTCATCATATCAATCCTCTAACACCCCCCCCCCCCCCCCTCCCAACAACTATTTTTATGGGAATCAATCACCACTCTTGTTAGGGTTAAATAGAGTCCTAGTTAAAGGACTACTCAATAATCATGTTGATTAAAACTAAACAAGTGATAAAGGCTGACACTTTAACAATTGACATGTTATTAATTTGATTTTTATATCTAATTATGCAATTGGTGACTAAGATTATGATAATAAACTAATTAAACAAATATTAAGATAAATTAATAGAAAAAGGAAGAGACTTTGATTACAAGTAAACTAAGCATTCAAATTTTACTAGAAGAACTTAACTCACGAGCATGAACAAACACACAAAAGAGAGAATTACTCTATTCTAGCAACAAACAAGGTAATTTCCAACAATTAAACTAATATGCTAAACTAAAATGAAAGACAAATGTAAACAAATGAGCAAGAGAAGGAAATTATACCAACTAGATTGCAAAAGTATGAAACTTGGATTGAATGGAAAAGTGAATCACTTCAATCTTCTTACAACCCAAAACTAGATCTAAAACTAGGCTAACTTTAGAGAAACTAAAGGTTGATTATGAAAGGATTAAGGAAAGATTACCAAAGTTCAAAACTTGGAAATGGAAAACTAGATCTAGAGTTTTTTTGTCCCAAACATTACAAAGTGGGGGCATATATAGTGTTTGCAAAACAAATAGAGGTGAACCGGAAGAAAAATAGGCGAAGTGAATCGTCCCGGTGGGACGAAATCTGTCCCGGCCGGTACGGGTGGTTGTCTCGGTGTGATGGGTTTAGGGACAGACTCCAGCTCATGCCTCTTAATACTCTTCTTCCATACCGGTCATTGTTCCATAGGGATGGCTATAAGGACGACTCTACTTGCTTCATAGCTTCTCCTTAAGGGCCAAGGAGTCTTGAGAGCTCATCCAAAGGGTCTTCAAGTGAGCCGAGACTGCTCCTAAGTTAGGATTCCGCACCTAAGTCATTGCTCCATCCAAATGGCTCCAAAATGTATACATTCCATCTCATTTTACCTTGTTTCACCTACAAAGCATTATCTAAAGCCAAAAAACTAAAGGGAAGCAATTTGTACCAAAAATCGCTCCAAAGAGTGAAAATGACATGTGATAAGTCATTAAATCAGTGGTAAAATGTTACAAAAAAATCATATATCACTACGGCTGTCGCACAAAGCTTCGGGGCGATCTTATTGAAGTCTATGCCATTCTCGCTTGTTCGTGCAATCCTTGTGCGTGTATTATGGGTCACTATTCTTGATGCCCGCCACGATAAGAAAAGAGTACGTGATTTCTTAATGGGTTTAGATGCTCCCTCTGACAACGCCCGTTCTCAGATTTTAGGAAGTAATCCCTTGTCCTCTCTTGATCTAGCACATAATAGACTCCTTTAAGAGGAAGGAGTGCGTGATATTGCTCCTCTTAAAACTGAAACTCGACCTGACACGATGACTTTCGCAACACGAAATTATAATTGACCACGGGCTACAGGGGGGCGTGATTACAGACCTCCTCGTGTGTCTAATGACCCTAATAAACCCTTCTGCATGGCTTGTCAAAGTTCTGGTCATCTCTATAAATCTTGCTTTCGGGTTACGGGTAACTTTCCTGACTGGTGGGGTGAACGTCCCCACGTTCGTATTTATATCAATGAAACAGATATGAGTCGTACCATAGTACCGGATGTTCATGGAAGGGCTGAGTTTTATCGAACAAAGCAAGCTGCTGCTGCTCCTAATGCTCGTGTAAATATGGCGTCTGGGCAAACGGTTACAAATACTGGTGAAGGTCCTTCTTCCTTTCGGTCATTACCCAACTTCGACAAAATCGACCTCAATAATTCGACTCCAACGAAACTCGAATAACTCTCTTAGATGTGGCAAGCTCGAAAAATCAAACCCTCCAAAAATCGTCTAAGCGGTAACACTTTATCTTTCTCTTGGATTATCGACACGGGTGCTTCGCATCACATGTCGGGTTGTTTGTCTTAATTTACAAATATTCATAATATTAGTCCTCTCTCAGTTGGCTTACCCAATGGCGACTTAACAATCGCCACTCAAAGTGGCGACATATACTTGTCATCTCGACTTGTCTTACGAAACGTTTTATATGCTGCAAATATTAATTGTAATTTAATTTATGTCTCAAGTTTACTACTCGATAACTCACTCACCATACAATTTTCTCATAAATTGTGTCTTATTCAGGACCGTTCCTCGAAGATGGTGATTGGTGCGGGTGAAAAAAGTGAGGGGCTATATTACTTAAAGGGTGTTCGCAATGACGATGCTCACGTGTACACCGTAGGTACCCTTGATAAAACCGAACTTTGGCATCGGAGGTTGGGGGCACCCCTCTAAGTTTATTTCTCGTTTTCTTCACTTTTTTAATAATAAAACTAATTTTCATAGCAAACATTGTGGTATTTAAATTCGAGCGAAGCACACTCGAGAACAATTTTCGTCAAGTTTGAATATTGCAGACGATATTTTTTATTTAGTCCATTGTGATTTATGGGGTCCCCAAACTCTTAAAATGCATTTTGTGGGACACAATATTTTTCAACTATCGTCGACGATATTTCACGTTCCACTTGGGTCTATTTATTACACCGCAAAAGTGACACTCATCAAACTTTATTAAAAATTTTTGTCATGGTCGACCGTCAATTTAATAAGAAAATCAAGATTTTACGAAGCGACAATGGCAATAAATTTACATGACTTCTCAATTTCTTTCACGAAAATGGCATTTTTTTTTCAAACATCACAAGTTGATACCCCTCAACAAAATGGCCGAGTAGAACGTAAACACCGTCATATTTTAAATGTTGCTTGTGCCCTTCTCTTTCAAGCCAGCCTACCTATTTTATTTTGGGGGGATAGCATTCTCACCGCCATCTACCTTATTAATCGAACCCCGTCAACCATTCATAATGGCAAGACATTATACGAAGTATTATTTAATAAAACTCTACCCATAGACCATATTCGAACTTTTGGGTGCCTTTGCTACGCGAAAAACATAAACCAATCCCGCGATAAATTCGCCTCCCGTAGCCGAAAATGTGTCTTCTTAGGATATCCTTTCGGGAAAAAGGGGTGGCGAGTTTACGACCTCGACAATGGTACTTATTCCTCGTCACGTGTCGTCGTCTTTATCGAACGCGAATTTCCTTATGCACTCATGAATATTTACGATCTATTCAACGATACTCCATCGTTTCTTGATGATACACTTACACCCATTGAACAAATAGTTGTTCCCGTAGAAACCGAACCCACACACCAGCTCGGCACAACCTCCTCTTCTCCTCAAACTACCACACCCATAACCGAGACACCTACCACCACCACCACCGAGCTAGGATGAACCTGCCCCCAATACCAACACCACCAACTCCCCAACCACGGCAACAATCCCACACGACCAACCCACAACCGACATTACAAACATGGACAAAGGCCATCGACCAAAAATACCGAATTCTCGACTCAAAGATTTTGTGGTACATTCTATGCATCCCTCGACACACTTACTCACCACCCATTCATCATCTTCAGGCACGAAATACCCAATATCTCATTTTATTAATTACGCAAAAATTTCTCTTAACCACAAAGCTCTCTTGTCGGCCGTGACTAAAAATCACGAGCCTAACACTTTTAACGAAGCAATGCAGGTTCTTAAATGGTGTGAGGCGATGAAGAAAGAGATCAATGCTCTCGAACGCAATCATAAATGGACACTTGAACAACTTCCACCACATAAAAAGGCGATTGGCTCGAAATGGGTTTACAAGATAAAGTGCAATACCGATTGTACGATTGAACGTTTTAAAGCCTGTCTAGTGATAATGGGGAATCGTCAAGTCGAAGGGGTCGATTCTAATGAAACATTTGCCCCGACCATCAAACAGGTAACCGTACGCACTCTCCTTGCAATTGCGGATATGCGTCAAATGGACGTTCATAATGCATTTCTTCACGGAGACCTTGATGAAGAAGTTTACTTGAAACCGCCCCCAGGTTTTCACAATACAAATGACGGGAAGGTATGTCGCCTTCGCAAATATTTATACGGCCTTCATCAAGCGACGCGATGTTGATGCGCTAAGCTTGCCTCTGCTCTTGTCACATACGGCTTCACACAGTGTCCTTACGATCACTCCTTGTTTTCCATCTCCAAGCCCGACACTAAGGTACACGTACTTATTTATGTTGATGATCTAGTCATTTGTGGTAACAACACTACTATAATCGACTGCTTCAAAAGCTACCTCAGTACCTGTTTTCATATGAAGGACTTTGGTCCTCTCAAATACTTTTTGGGATTGGAAATTGCTCGTAATAAAACAGGTGTCTTTATCTCAATGAAAACATGCTCTCGACATACTTACTGAAGTCGTCTTACTTGGGTCCAAACCCACATCCATCCCTATGGAATCTAATAATCGACTCGCGATCTCTCATTCTCCGTTAGTCGCTGATCCTTAACCCTACCGTCGCTTGGTTGGTCAACTAGTCTAGCTACTTAACCATCACACGAGCGGAACTTACTTACACCGTTCATATCTTGGCCCAATTCATGCACGCCCCAAAACTGGATCACTGGCACGCAACTCTTAATGTCGTCCGATATCTTAAAAACAATCCGGGACAAGGGCTATTATTTCGCTCAAACGATGACCTTTCCTTACACGCCTATTGTGACGCGGATTATGCAAACTACCCAACAAGTCTACGGTTCTTATCCGCCTATCTCATCTTCCTAGGTTGCTCCGCCATTTCCTGGAAAATGAAGAAGCAATCCACCGTGTCTCATTCCTCCGTCGAAGCCGAATATCGTGCCCTCGCTTAACGGTCTGTGAACTAAAATGGCTCAATGGTTTATTGACATTTTTGGCATTCCAAATTCAAAACCTATCAAACTATTATGTGATAGTCCACCAGCGCTCTATATTGCCATTTTATTCGGGACGAGATTCTCAAAGGCATTATTAAACCAAGTTACGTCCACACCAACCACCAATTAGCAGACATCTTCACGAAAGCACTTGGACGGATATCATTCGATGATCTCTTATCTCTAATCCAAACTTCACCAAATGATTAGTAACGTCTTGAGCCAGCCAAGGCAATTATCGTCGTTTCCGTAAATACTTTATATACTAGCCGATGTAAATATTTTCTAAAGGAATGTATTGCTTGAATTATTATTGAGACAATCCTTGAAATATATACACATTTACAATGATGATTTCCTAGTCTAAACATGACAATATTTTCCATAATCAGAAACGTAAACTAGGTAACAAATAATTACAAACATAGAACATAATAAACGAATATATACAATATATTCTAACACTCCCCCGCAGTCGAATCGGGAGGAAGGCGAACATTAAGACTGGCTCGAAAATCGTGGAACAAAACGGATGAGAGTCCTTTAGTAAAAATGTCTGCAATTTGCGAACGCGTGGGAACATGATGAACTCGAACGTCCCCTTTGGATACTTTTTCTCGAACGAAGAGAATGTCAAGCTCAATATGTTTCGTTCTTTGATGTTGAACGGGATTTCCGGATAAGTAAATCGCACTCACATTATCACAATAGACGAGAGTAGCCTTACTAATTGGGTGATAAAGCTCGAGCAACAAATTCCGTAACCAACAAGATTCGGACAGTACACCACGTTTGCAACGCCACGATACTCAGCTTCAGCACTGGACCGTGATATTGTGGGCTGGCGTTTAGATGCCCAAGAGACGAGAGTATCGCCCAAATAGACACAGTAGCCACTGGTGGACCGTCTGGTGTCAGGGCACCCAGCCCAATCCGCATCAGTGTATGATGTAAGAGTCGTGGGTGATGATTTACCCAACCATAAACCATGACTTTTTCGTGCCTTGATTGTAGCGAATAATTCGTTTAAGTGCATTCATGTGCTCCTCCACGGGGTTATGCGTAAACAAACAGACTTGTTGCACTGCATATGATCTGTCGGGGCGTGTAAAAGTGAGATACTGTAACGCACCTGCGAGGCTTCGATACAACGTCGGATCACGAAATGGAGTACTAGAGGAAGCACTGAGCTTCGGTTCTACTTCAACGGGTGTGGATGATGGTTTGCACATAGCCATTCCCGCTCTTTCGATGATTTCAGATGCGTATTTGTGTTGAGATAAAAACAACCCATTATTGTGTCGGGTCACGGCATTGCCCAGGAAGTAAGTGAGAGGACCGAGGTCCTTCATCGCAAATTCGTTGCCAAGACGAGACATAATAGACTGGCGGAACTTTTCAGTAGAAGTTATAAGCAGTATATCGTCAACATAAAGAAGCAAATAAGCACAATTACCATCTTTGTCGCGGTAGATAAATAGGGAATGATCACATAGACTATGTGTAAAACCAAGCTGCTCCACAAACGAAGCAAAACGCGTGTACCATGCTCGTGGTACCTGCTTTAAACCATAAAGAGATTTTTGAAGGAGGCAAACATGATTGGGAAATTGAGGATCACGATAGCCAAGAGGTTGGTACATATAGACGGTTTCTTGAAGGTGTCCATGGAGAAAAGCGTTTTTGACGTCTAATTGTCGGATAGACCATCCATGAGATAAAGCCAACTAGAGAACAGTTCGAATTGTAGCCGGTTTAACTATCGGGCTAAAAGTTTCACCACAGTCGATCCCAACCTGCTGTGTTTTGCCATCACCTACAAGACGAGCTTTATACCTCTCAAAAGATCCGTCAGATTTAAATTTGTGACGAAAAATCCACATAGACCGAATAACATTCACATTAGACGGACGCGGGACTAATGTCCACGTCTTATTGCTAATTAGAGCACCATATTCATCATCCATAGACAATTTCCAATTAGGTTCCTTAAGAGCAGACACGGGGTTACGGGGTAATGGAGAGATGGCAAGGGTCGTATTAAGGTCGAAAACAGGTTTCGGTTTGCGAATGCCATGATCACCACGTGTGATAGCTTTAGTGACAATAGGACGATTTGGAGGAGATGGGATGGTATGTGGGATAGGGTCATTTTGTGGGGTATGAGGTTTAGCGGTAGTAAGAGTGGGAATATCACGGGTGGGAGGGGACGACGGGAGGTCCGGGGTAGGGCCTGGTAAAGGGTCAGGCGTGGTGTTAGTTAGACGAAGTTGGAGTATACTAGGATGAAGACCGTCATCAAGGAAATCATAATCAGGTGTGGGTGAGGAGTAAGTTTCAGCAAAGGGAAAACGAGTCTCATCAAACACAACATGACGACATATAATGATTTTCTTTGTTGTCGGATCATAACATTTATACCCTCGATCATTATCCGGAAAACCTAGAAAAACACAAGGCAGAGACCGAGGTTGTAGTTTGTTAATCTTGGTGGACGGGATAAGTGGGAAGCATAGACAGCCGAAAATACGCAAGTGAGTATATGACGGAGTTTTGAAATAAAGAGCCGACATGGGTATGTGATAATTTAATTGTTTATTGGGAAGAATATTTAACAAATAGGTGGCCGTTTGTAGCGCATGATGCCAAAAAGATGGAGGGACAGAAGCTCGAAGTAGTAATGTCCGTACAATATTATTAATAGAGCGAAGTTTGCGTTCGGCCTTGCCATTTTGAGACGATGAGTATGGACAAGTAAGACGGAAAACCGTCCCATGTTGTGCACACGAATCCCAGAATGGAGCATTATCAAACTCTTTTCCATTGTCATATTGTATGGACTTTACATTTCGTTCAAATTGGGTTTTAACTAGTTTTCGAAATTGAACAAATACATTATAAACGTGAGATTTATGAGATAAAGGGTACGTCCAAACATAATTTGTAAAATCATCTAACAAAACAAGATAAAACTGATGGCCAGATGAACTAAGCACCGGTGATGTCCAAAGATTACAATGTATGATATCAAAAGGTAATATAGTGTGCGAATTTGATGCGTAAAACGGTTGTTTGACAATTTTCCCAGTAGAACAACTAGAACACAAAGAAGGCAATTTATTTGAATTACAAGAAATGAAATTTTTAGCACGTAAGGAACTAAAAATCGGAGGCCCGGGATGTCCCAAACGGTCATGCCAAACGGATGGAGATAGAGCTGCAAACACGGCTGGACTCGAGGAGTTTGACACGGTAATGGGATAAAGCTCGCCCTGACTATTACACCTCATTAGACGTGTCCCCGTCTTGTAATCCTTCACACAAAAACCAAAAGGGTCAAATTCTACGGTGACTGAATTGTCGATAGTAAATTTTCGTACAGAGACTAAATTTTTGACAATTGAAGGTACGTGAATGACATTTTTAAGTTGAAGGGGAGGGTCTGGTTTAGCAAGGGCAGCATGTCCGTGACCACTAATCGGAATAGATTGACCATTACCAACAATGACACCATTTTTAATGATCGAATTAACATAAGGCGTGAGATTACCTGCGTCCGATGTAAAATGAGAAGTTGCGCCGGTGTCCATGAACCATCTAGGATCTGGTGGTGTCAATCCGAGAGTATACATCGCTTGCTCGATGTCTGTTTGAGACGGTGGAGCCGCGGTAGTGTAGGCCTGTTGGCGAGGAGGGAAGATGGACGTGGGACAGCAGGACGTTGCCAACCGCCATAGCCTGGTGTTGTGGGGTATGGGCGTGGTGGATAAGGCCAGGAAGAGGGTTCCCACGGCCAAGCACCATATCCCGTCCACGGAGCAGCAGAAGACCCACTAGGCTGATTTCCTGTAGAGTTGGAGCCCCCATTCGAACCACTGCCATCACTCTGTTTTCCACCCTTATTCCCCTTATTCCCGCCTCCTTTCTTTTTATTGTGACCACCCTTATTCTTGTTAGAGGAAGTAGGAGGCTTACTGATGGTATCAAGCTATACCTCGCAAGTGCACGATTTTGTCGTTGTACACTATTAAGGGTCGATCCCACAAGGAGTTGAAAAGATTACTAATTGTTCTAATCCTATCGTTTAGCTAAGTCGGCAATAAGGGATGAAAACGGTTATACTAGAACTACCAAAAACAAGAGAAAATAAACTAAATAAGAAATAGGTGAAAGAGCAAGATAAAATGAAAAGTTGTAAATCAAATAGATTAAAAACCTAAGACTCGGTTCTTCCCAAACAATTCGTAACTCCACACAATTAAATCTCTAGGCTAATCATAAGGGTAGCTAGGTGAGGAGGTGACGGCTCTAATTCGCCTAAGACCCCCCTCTCGGGTTTGAAATAGGACACTAGCACTACCCACCAACCCCCCTCTCGGGTTCGAAGGTCGGAATCCCTAACTCAATACCCGACTACCCCAAAAACATGCATTTTCCCAAGGTAGTCCAATATTTGCTAAGGTCATTAAGCCCCATCAATTTCCGGGTCATCCCACTCCCTCTCTCGAGGGTCGATTTCAAACGCTAGTTTAGAGGTGTCCTACCCCGGTTCTCCCTTTCGGTCTCAACCAAGGTTAACAATAGGGTCGAATCCCGGATATCCAAATCACAACCTAACCAACTCTCGTTGGTGGACAAGGGTCATAAATCGACACTACCCAAAATCAACCCATAAACCAAATCAATCCTCCAAACTACCCTCACCAATTTCCCCAAATAATTAGCCTTTATGAGATTCAATTAGTGAAATTACTCATGTTGGGTCAAACCGAGCCCTAGTGGAAGACTACTCACTAATCATGGTCCTAATTGCAAGATAAACAATAAAGATGGAAACTTTGGTTATAAACATGGTGGGAAGATGAATTTTACTACTAAACATGCAACAATCCAACAATAGTTGTAAAGAAAGATAATTTAATCTAATAACAAGGTTGGTTAAACTAAAAGACACAATCTTTAACCCCATCAACTCAAAGATTAAGTCTTTGAGGACAACTAGCAAAAGATGAACAAAGGAAAGAGAATCAAAGAGAAGATGAACAATGAAAAGATGAACAATGATGAAAACAACAACAACAAACCAACAACAACAACAAATTAACATAAACAATCAAACAAACTTGAAGGAAGAACAAAATGTAAACAAATGAAAATAGGGAGAGAATTAATACCAACTCAATAGCAAAAGAGGAATTTGGATAGAAATAATAAAGAAGGAGAACCTTCAATCTTCTTACAAACCCAAATTCAATTACTAATTAATTGAAGAACTTCTCTAATTAAGGAAAGATTAACAATAAGATTAGCAAAGTTTGAAACTTGAAAGGGGAAATAAATTGGATCTAGGGTTGTGTGTACAAAAGGGTTTAAGGAGGGGGTATTTATAGGCTTGTACAAGATTAATAAGAAAAGAGGAAGAAAAGAGAGAAAAGCCCAAATCCGCTGCTGCTGCGTTTTGCCGGTGGACCGGCTGCCGGTGCTCCTACCGGCAAAACCGTGCAATGAATTAAAATATCTGGCATCTGTGTTTTGTCGGTGGGCCGGCTGCCGGCTTGCCGGCAAAACACCACCTTCAGGACTTCTTCTTCTTTGTTGGAGTGTGTAATGCCGGTTGACCGGCTGCCGGTGCTCCTACCGGCAGCGAGGTCAAGCTTGTTTTTACTCAAAATCTTCAATTAATTCCTCTTGCTGTGTTCTACCGGTGGGCCGGCTGCCGGCCTGCCGGCAAAACACAGCACTCAGCTTTTTCTTCCACTTCTTTGGCAATGTCTGGGTTGTGTTCTGCCGGTGGCCAGACCGGCTGCCGGTCTGCCGGCAGAACACAATGTTCACCATTTCTTTATCTCTTCTTCATGTAAAGGCAATGGGGTGCGTTTCTTGCCCCAATTCCTCTATACTTGGATCGTCTCCCACAAAAGGATACACAAGGTAACAAGTACGGGGATTGGGCACAAAATGCAAGGAAAGACACCCGAAACCGACTCGATACGAGTCGGTATGCATTAAAGAAAGAGGGAAAATAGGAGTAAATTAATCGTATATCAAACCTCCCCACACTTAAACCTTACTCGTCCCCGAGTAAGTCCCAAAACCAATGTACAAAGCATTATTATGATAGATATGGAGAGTGGATGCACAATATAAGCATCACTCAACTAAACTACTACCTAAGCCGATCGAGTATTAGCGCACTCAACGCCCCTTCAACTCGCAATTTGACACTCATGAGGGAAGAGTGCCCTATTGCAAGGCAAGTTGGGTCTTTCTACAAAACTTTCGACACATCCATCATGAAAGCACGTAGTCAATAAATAGAATGCATCTAACAAAATGATCCACTTTCCTCATCTAAGTGGCCGAATTTTTCAAACAACAAAACACGGTCTTGGTCGGGAGTACCGTCTCAGAAGTGCCAATTGAGGTGCCAACCCCCTAAGTATGACTAAAGCAACCCTTGCGTGACCAATGCCCAAGAAACAAATTCAAGAGCGGGGAAAGGGAAGAAAGGACAAGACCGCCGAGAATTACAAAGCCGACACAAGATTCAACCAAAAGACCCATGACTAAGGGGACCAAGGCAACGACATCTTCACGGTTTTCACTCGTCACTCAATGAAAGAACAAGGTAATTTTTGTGACAACTAGTAACCAAAATCACTCGACTAACTCAACTAGCGAAAACGTGCCCGCAGTCTAATGTGTAAGATCGTCCTATGTCCTATGAAATTCAACAAAGGTAGAATTCACGCAAAATGAAGCAAGGGTTAAAACGGGGCTAAGGAGAAGGTCGAAACGGGATTGGTGCAAGCACCGTTTGGACATGTGGGGCTCAAATCAAGAATTATCGACACATCACATCCCATCTCTTATTGCAACACATGAGACACGTCTATGCCCTAACATAGCATTGATGAGCAAAACTATGCAAAAATTGCACAAACCCAACTCAAGTAGGAAAAATTTGATAAAACTCCTTTTATTTCAACAAATGGTAACGTCTACACCGTAACAATGGCTCGATTTTCCAAGCCATGCAAAAAATGTGTAAACCCGACTCATCATTGGAAAAACATCAATTTGCTCTTTTTATTTAGCAACGGCTTTTTCTACCCCATTTAATGATGAGGAGGGGTATTGCTTGCCTTTTTCTTTTATTTATAACATATATACAACATGACTCACTATTTTTTTGATTTTTCCATGACATTTTCACTTTTTCTATTTTGCTTTTCATTACAATTTTTACAACCTCTTATTTATATACAAAACCAAATTCACATCGAAATCCGACCCAAGTGGACGTGCAAGCCATCCACCGTCACGACCCAAATCACCTCCTATAACACAACTACAAAAACCGACCAATTCTTGATTAAGGGAGGGTGGTTATGGGAATGTAGCTATTTTAAGTGGGTTTGCCAAATGAAAAGGCTAAGCTCAAAGGGGGTGAATCAAAAAGGGAAACGATGTAGGGGAGAAAACAAGGCTATTTGGCTATGTGAGGTTCAAAAACCGATTTTAGCTTCATATCATGTGCACAAAAATGTAATGCAATTTCACGGTCTAAGGACGATGCGACACACTTATGCGTAGTGATGTGACACGCCTCGCGAGGAGACCTACTCTCGAACCTAGATGAGGGCGGGGTATGAATGTACCCACCCTAGGAGGCTCTACCCTTACCTTTGAGTAGCTAAGTCGAGCCAAAGGTCTAGTCTACGGCCCTAGGTCTCACAAGATCGGTCTAAACTCATTGGTCAAGCCCTCCTTCCTCGGCTAACTAAGAGGCCACGGGTGCGAGTCACGAGGAGGGGAAAGGCACAATTGGGCACATTAGCTCATCATGGGGGGTACTTGGTTCCCTTCCTTGACCATGTTCTTCCTTAAAAATTTATATACAAACTCAATGCAAAATGAAGGAAATACAACATATATTTACATGTGAACAAATGCATGCGGAAATTTAAACAAACATGAAATGAAACGTGCAACAAGTTGGCTAATCCTAGCAGCACATCAACACCAACAATCCAAACGGTCTCCCAAGGAGACACCTAAGGCAACAAAATTCTCATTCTCCTTCAAAATATCCAAGATACCAAAAAGAAAGAATAGTAAAAGGAGTAAGAGATAGGAAGGATTATACCAAGCGGTCTTCTAGCTCCCTTTTGCCTCAAGTGGTCAATGCGCCATGCCAAAGGTTAGACAAAACATATATATACAATGCAAATTTTTTTGAATTTTTCAGAAATTTTTCAATTTTTAGGCATTTTATCTAATTTATAAGCATTTACAAATATAAACAAATATTCACAAGAGTGGATATTTCCCTCCCCACACTTGAAATGTACATTGTCCTCAATGGACAAAAGCATAGGGAGTGAATAACAAAAAGAAATGAACATATTTTTTTTATTTTTTTTATTTTTCAAAAGAAAAATAACATATTTTTGAGTTTTTTTCTTTTTTTTTTTGTTTTTTTGAAAATTTAAAAAGACATATTTTTGTTGGTTTTTTTTTTTTAAATGTGAATTTCCTCCCCACACTTATTTATTTACATTACTTCCAAATGGAAATAAATGTGTGGAGGAAATTAAAATGAAAAGACATGTTTTTGGGTTTGTCTCATTTTTTTTTGGCCCTCCCCACACTTATTTATAGACATGGGAGGGCAAATTAGGGAATGAAATTAACATGTTTTTGGTGGTTTTTGTCATTTTTTCATTTTTTTGTGATTTTTAGAATAAGAATGCAATGCATGCCCTATTCTATATGCAATATTTAAATTACAATGCAATTTATGCTAAGTGAATGCAATTACTAAATGTAACAATATATTACAAATTGAAATCTAATGCAATCCTATATGAATGCAACTAAATGAGCTAGCAACTAAATGCATGCGGAAAAATTAAACATGAAGGAGAGAATTTGGATAAAAGGGAGAGATCGTACTTGTCATTTTGGATTGAATATGAGGAGCATACCAAAGGCTTTGGATTGAAAAGGGAGGATAATAGGCCACCAACTCGGCCTCTCGGGACTAGGACTCCATCTCATCATCATCATCATCATCATTATTATCTCCGGTAGTAAAGTCGGAGCCTTGAACTAAATCCTCGGGGTTGAAGGTGAAATTACCTCCACTACCGCCGACACCCGGAAACCTCCCGTGAAGTCTCCACTCATGTTCATCACGCCGCTATCTCCTCCCGTGAAACCACCACCGGATCCCGACGCACCCACATCACTAGCAGAGTAGGGCCGGACCCCTAACCATTGGGCATCATGCCCCTCCGGGCGAGGCTCGGGCCTAGGGGGGAAAACGGGGGCGGCAAAGTAGTCCGGTTGGAGGTTTAGACCTCCGTGGACCATACTCCCATCCGCTCTTGAGTAGTTCCCATCGGGCCAAGTAAAGTAGGAAGGATGAGGGGCATCGAAGGGCACGTATTCCCGTCTACAAAAGTCGTCGTAGATCGGGTACGTCCCGGTTGCTTGATCATAGTAAATTCGGTCCAATTTCCGCCCCAAAATGTCCCTCTAACTAGCGGCTTTCGTCGTGGCAATATCCATCCTCTCCATCCACTCGGTAAGAGAAGGTGGCAAGGGAGGGTAGGACGGTTGGCCCGAGGAAGACCCCTCACCTTGTTGGAATTGCCAAGGTGGGGGTTGGTGAGTTTGCGGCATTTGGTATTGAAGGGAGGATGGGGTGTCCACTCGACGGTCTCGTGAATAAACACGAGTAGGATTAGGGGGAGGTTGGTCGGTGGGTGCCTCCGCTTGAATTGGGAGGAGGTAATCATCTTTATCTTTCTCAATCTTAACGGCGGTGACATTTGGAAGCCGTATAGAGTTCTTGTAATTAATTTGCCAATACTCATGGCCGTCGTCGGGGTTCTCTTTGAGCCACGTGAGGCTTGTGGTCAAGTAATGCTTTGTCAAGTAAGTGTCCCCGGGTAACCAATTCATGGTAGAAAGGTCTACCGGATGGTCCAAATTTCGGGCAATTCGGGTGATCATGCCACCCACATGTATCGGGATTTTGTGCCCCGAAGAACTTGCAATCTTTGATAGGTTAAGGGCTAGGTAGTGAGCCACATTAATTCGAAAGGGGGTGGGTTTTGTGAACAAGTAGGACCCCAATATTTCAAGTTCGTGGGTCCTAAACACCCATGGCTCATCTACCGCAAGAACGGTGCAACCCATACATCTATTCCACACCCGAATGACGGGGTTGTGACAACTAATCGCGGGCCTTTTCACTCCAACTCTATCATCAAGGCCCGAAATCGCTTTCCATACACGGGAATAGTGAAAATCAGCGGGTGGGGTATGTGACGGCGCATTTTCCAGCCCAAAAATGTTAGCCAACCGACCCAAAGTGATATTGTGTTCCCGGTTCATGAGACGGAAGCTAAGGGTAGCCACCATATTCGATTGCCGGTGTTTTGTAATCTTAAGACTACTCAAAAATTCCCAAGTAATGCGAGGGTAAGTATACTCATGCATTGTAAATATTCCCCTCATGCCACACCCCGTAAAGAGAGCTTCTGTCTCCCTAGCTATCCCAAGGGTAGATAAGGAGGGATGATGTAAAAACTTTGTTAGGGTAAGGGGACGATTTTTGAAGAGAATAAACTTACCCTTCTGAGTTTGTGTGGCAAACTCAACCGTAGGAAAGTCCGGATCGGGATTTGTATCACTTGCGGCCCTAGCAATTGATCCCTTGCTACATCCGCTCTTGTCCTTCTTCCGGCCATTTTGATGATTGGAGGAGATTGGTGAAGGTTGAGGGAAGTTTGATTGAGATTTGAGGGAGTTAGGGTTAGAAAGGGGGAAAAATAAGGAGGAAAGATGAAGGAGAATTGATGAAATGAAATAGAAATGGGGTGAAATCGTGTTTTATTTTGCGTCTGATAGTGTGTTTTGCCGGTTGGCGAACCGGCAGCCGGTCTGCCGGTAAAACACACTTCCCCTTTTTCTATTTTTCGGAGTTCTTTCCTCAGGATTTTGACCTCGCTGCCGGTGGACCAACCGGCTGCCGGTCCACCGGTAAAACACTCCCCTCTCTTAATATTCCCATATACCAGGTGTGTCCTGCCGGTGAGCCGGCTGCCGCCCTACCGGCAGAACACCACTTCCACTCAAAAATCAATTCCTCAGCTTCAAGGTATGAGTGTCTTGCCGGTGAGCCGGCTGCCGGCCTGCTGGCAAAACACTCCTCTTCACCAATTTTTTCAAATTTTTCTAAGTCATCAGGTGTGTCCTGCCGGTGGGCCGGCTGCCGGCTTGCCGGCAAAACACACTCCTCATCATCAATTCTTCGTGTTTTCAGCTTTGCCAGGTGTGTTCTGCCGGTGAGCCGGCTGCCGGCCTGCCGGCAAAACACACCATTACTTCAATTTTCAGCAAATAAGTTTGGCCTCGCTGCCGGTGGACCAACCGGCTGCCGGTCCACCGGCAAATCACAACACACAGCTATTTTGCGTTGTTTTCTTCCAATCAGCTCAATTTTTCTTTAACTCGGGATTCGAGCTTTTTCATTGACCCCGGGATTCTTGTTTTCCACAACTACTCCGACGCATGATGTCGGGATTTCGGGTCAACGAAAATAATGCTTGTTTTCTTCAAAAGTGACCTCCGTCACCAATCCAAATAGACAAAGTACGACTCCAAATCTCTCACTACTAGTCTAGAATGCAAGCTATATACAAAGATGCATGGGTTGCCTCCCATGAAGCGCCCTTGTTTTATGTCGTAGGCTCGACGGAGTTATGGATCACAATCAATAATTTGGAAGATAGGTAGCGATGGAGCTCACATTCTTTATGATAGGGGTTCCGGCAACGTAGTGCTTGAGCCTTTGCCCGTTTACATTGAAGGATTGATCTCCATCGGATATTTCAATCGCGCCATGTGAAAACACTCGGACCACGGTGAAGGGTCCCGACCACTTAGACTTGAGCTTCCCCGCAAACAACTTGAACCTTGAGTTAAAGAGGAGAACCAACTCTCCCTCCTTGAACTCTCTCCAAATTATGGCCTTGTCATGGAATCTTTTGGTCCTCTCCTTATACAATCTAGAGCTCTCATAGGCCTCTAGCCTAAACTCTTCTAGCTCATTGATGTCAAGTAGTCGCTTCTCTCCGGCGCTCTTCAAGTCAAAGTTAAGGAGTCGGATTGCCCAATGCGCCTTGTGCTCCAACTCTACCGGCAAGTGACAAGGCTTCCCGTACACCAACTGGAACGGTGAAGTTCCTATCGGTGTTTTGAAAGCGGTACGGTAAGCCCACAATGCATCATTGAGCTTGGTTGACCAATCTTTCCTTGACCGGCTCACGGTCTTCTCAAGAATCATCTTGATCTCGCGGTTAGAGATTTCGGCTTGGCCGTTAGCTTGTGGGTGGTAGGCAAGACTACGCCTATGTTGCACCCCATGTTTCTTAAGTAGAGCATCAAGAGTCCTTTCCCGAAAATGAGTTCCACGATCACTAATCACAATTCGTGGAACCCCAAACCTTGGGAATATGATCGTTTCCATGAGTTTAGTCACCGATTTTGCGTCACAAGTCTTTGTTGGGATGGCTTCAACCCATTTGCTCACGTAGTCCACCGCAACAAGGATATACTCATTCCCATGTGATGAGGGGAAAAGGGCCTTGATAGTCAATCCCCCATACATCGAATACCTCCACTTCAAGTATGTAGTTCATTGGCATTTCATGCCTCCTTGAAATGTTACCACTTCTTTGGCATTTGTCACACCCCTTGACGTAGGTTGCCACATCATGAAATAGGGAAGGCCAAAAGAAACCACATTGGAGTACCCTTGCGGCGGTTATTCTTGAGCTACCATGCCCTCCACTTGGCATGTCATGGCAATGAGAGATTATGGGTTTTACCTCTTCGTTCGGGATGCATCTTCTAATTATTCCATCCGCACAAGACTTGTAAAGGCATGGTTCTTCCCAAAAATATTGCTTAAGATCGTGAAAGAATTTCTTCCTCTTATGGGAGTCATAACCATGTGGGATGACCCCGGATACCAAGTAATTGACATAATCCGCGTACCAAGGGACATCCATTAAAGCAAGTGCGAATAATTGATCATCCGGCAAGGAGTCATCAATTGGCAATCCATCCTTACCCTTGACATGGAATAGCCGAGAAAGATGATCGGCTACCACGTTTTCCACATCCTTCTTGTCTCTAATTTCAATATCAAACTCTTGTAGCAAAAGTATCCACCGAATCAAGCGTGGTTTTGATTCCTTCTTGATTAGCAAGTGCCTCAATGCCGTGTGATCGGTGTGCACAATTACTTTAGAGCCCACCAAGTAAGAACGGAACTTGTTCATGGCATATATGACCGCCAAAAGCTCCTTTTCGGTGGTGGTGTAGTGTGATTGAGCTTCGTCCAAGGTTTTGCTTGCATAATATATGGCATGGAGTTTACCATTCTTCTTTTGTCCAAGCACCGCTCCCACCGCTACATCACTAGCATCGCACATCAACTCAAAAGGTTCTCCCCAAGTGGGAGGTTGCATAATTGGAGCGGTGATGAGAGCTTCTTTCAACCTATTAAAAGAATCCAAACACTCATTAGTAAATTCAAATGGCACATCTTTTCCAAGCAACAATGTTAAGGGTCGGGCAATCAAAGAAAAATCCTTGATAAATCTCCGGTAAAAACCGGCATGCCCAAGAAAACTTCTAACTTCTTTGACATTAGTGGGAGGGGGTAAAGTTTTAATCACTTCAATCTTGGCTTGATCAACTTTTAAGCCTTTACTTGACACTACATGACCCAAAACAACCCCGGATGTCACCATGAAGTGACATTTCTCCCAATTCAAGACTAGACCGCTCTCTTGACATCTTTTCAAGACCTTACCCAAATTAGCTAGACATCCATCAAATGAGGTGCCTACGACGGAGAAATCGTCCATAAACACCTCCATGATATTCTCAACATATTCGGAAAATATAGCTAGCATGCATCTTTGAAATGTGGCCGGCGCATTGCAAAGCCCAAAGGGCATGCGCCTATAAGCAAAGGTGCCAAACGGGCACGTAAAGGTGGTCTTTTCTTGGTCATTAGGGTGAATCGGGATTTGGAAAAATCCCGAAAACCCATCAAGGTAGCAAAAATGAGAGTGTTGGGCAAGTCTTTCAAACATTTGGTCAAGGAAAGGGAGGGGGAAATGGTCTTTCCTAGTTGCCTTGTTGAGGCGTCTATAGTCTATACACATTCTCCATCCGGTTGTGACTCTTCTTGGAATTAGCTCATTCTTGTCATTGGTGACTACCGTGACCCCGCCCTTCTTTGGCACAACATGCACCGGGCTCACCCATGCACTATCGGAGATAGGGTAAATTATACTTGCATCATAGAGCTTCAACACCTCCTTCCTAACCACTTCTTTCATAGCGGGGTTAAGGCGGCGTTGAGGCTCAATGGAAGATGCACTCTCATCCTCCAAATGAATGCGATGGGTGCAAAAAGAAGGGCTAATCCCCTTAATATCATCAATTGAGTACCCAATGACATCCTTGTATTTTCTCACAACATCAAGTAGCTTTTGAAGTTCAGTGTCATTGAGTGCACTATTGACAATAATAGGGTAAGTGTCATTAGGGCCAAGGAAAGCATGTTTAAGAGTAGAGGGAAGAGGTTTCAACTCCACTTGAGGAGGCGTAGATCTCTCCTCCTTTTTACCATCTCCTCTCAAGCTCTCAAACTCTTTATCCGGGTCTTCTTCAATTGTTGCTTCCATAGCTAAAGCATACTCCCGGTGCTCCTTGCAATCTTTTACCTTGCCCTCAAGGAACCCTTGCAAACCCTTGTCTTCATCAAATTTCTTCATATCAACCCATTCTTCTACCACATCAATCATATAACAAGACTTTTCTGCCGAAGGCTCTTTCATAGCCTTGTTCAAGGAGAATTCAACCTTATCTTCACCCACTTGTAAAGAAAGCTTCCCATTCTTCACATCAATCATGGCACCCCCCGTAGCAAGGCAAGGGCGCCCCAATATGATGGGAATATTTGAGTCCTCGGGGATGTCCAGTACATAGAAATCACATGGGAATGCAAGTTTCCCCACCTTGAGCGGGACATCCTCCACAAGACCAATTTCTTGTTGGTGAAAGCTCATAACCTTTCAATTTCTTGAAAATTTTGAGGGGCATAAGACTAATGCTTGCCCCCAAATCGCACAAGGCTCTCTCAATATGCACGGTCCCAATCTTACAAGGTATGGAAAAGCTCCCCGGGTCTTCAAGCTTTTGAGGAGCCTCATTCATAAGAATTGCACTACACTCCTTGGATAAGTTCACCGTAGTTGTCGGGCTCAAGGAGTTTTTTTTTGAGATTAGCTCCTTCAAGAACTTTCCATAGCTTGGAATCTCCTTTACGGCATCAATGAAAGGCATGGTAATGTTGATACCCTTCATCATGGCGCATTGACCACTTGAGGCAAAAAGGAGCTAGAAGACCGCTTGGTATAATCCTTCCTATCTCTTACTCCTTTTACTATTCTTTCTTTTTGGTATCTTGGATATTTTGAAGGAGAATGGGAATTATGTTGCCTTGGGTGTCTCCTTGGGAGACCGTTTGGATTGTTGGTGTTGATGTGCTGCTAGGATTAGCCAACTTGTTGCACGTTTCATTTCATGTTTGTTTAAATTTCCGCATGCATTTGTTCACATGTAAATATATGTTGTATTTCCTTCATTTTGCATTGAGTTTGTATATAATTTTTTAAGGAAGAACATGGTCAAGGAAGGGAACCAAGTACCCCCATGATGAGCTAATGTGCCCAATTGTGCCTTTCCCCTCCTCGTGACTCGCACCCGTGGCCTCTTAGTTAGCCGAGGAAGGAGGGCTTGACCAATGAGTTTAGACCGATCTTGTGAGACCTAGGGTCGTAGACTAGACCTTTGGCTCGACTTAGCTACTCAAAGGTAAGGGTAGAGCCTCCTAGGGTGGGTACATTCATACCCCGCCCTCATCTAGGTTCGAGAGTAGGTCTCCTCGCGAGGCGTGTCACATCACTACGCATAAGTGTGTCGCATCGTCCTTAGACCGTGAAATTGCATTACATTTTTGTGCACATGATATGAAGCTAAAATCAGTTTTTATGAACCTCACATAGCCAAATAGCCTTGTTTTCTCCCCTACATCGTTTCCCTTTTTTATTCACCCCCTTTGAGCTTAGCCTTTGCATTTGGCAAACCCACTTAAAATAGCTACATTCCCATAACCACCCTCCCTTAATCAAGAATTGGTCGGTTTTTGTAGTTGTGTTATAGGAGGTGATTTGGGTCGTGACGGTGGATGGCTTGCACGTCCACTTGGGTCGGATTTCGATGTGAATTTGGTTTTGTATATAAATAAGAGGTTGTAAAAATTGTAATGAAAAGCAAAATAGAAAAAGTGAAAATGTCGTGGAAAAATCAAAAAAATAGTGAGTCATGTTGTATATATGTTATAAAGAAAAGAAAAAGGCAAGCAACACCCCTCCTCATCATTAAATGGGGTATAAAAAGCCGTTGCTAAATAAAACGGGCAAATTGATGTTTTTCCAATGATGAGTCGGGTTTACACATTTTTTGCATGGCTTGGAAAATCGAGCCATTGTTACGGTGTAGACGTTACCATTTGTTGAAATAAAAGGAGTTTTATCAAATTTTTCCTACTTGAGTTGGGTTTGTGCAATTTTTGCATAGTTTTGCTCATCAATGCTATGTTAGGGCATAGACGTGTCTCATGTGTTTCAATAAGAGATGGGATGTGATGTGTCGATAATTCTTGATTTGAGCCCCACATGTCCAAACGGTGCTTGCACCAATCCCGTTTCGACCTTCTCCTTAGCCCCGTTTTAACCCTTGCTTCATTTTGCGTGCATTCTACCTTTGTTGCATTTCATAGGACATAGGAGTTGAAAAGATTACTTGATGGTATCAAGCTATACCTCGCAAGTGCACGATTTTATCGTTGTACACTATTAAGGGTCGATCCCACAAGGAGTTGAAAAGATTACTAATTGTTCTAATCCTATCGTTTAGCTAAGTCGGCAATTAGGGATGAAAATGGTTATACTAGAACTACCAAAAACAAGAGAAAATAAACTAAATAAGAAATAGGTGAAAGAGCAAGATAAAATGAAAAGTTGTAAATCAAATAGATTAAAAACCTAAGACTCGGTTCTTGTGATACCCCGTATTTTTATATAATATAATTAATTA
This sequence comes from Silene latifolia, assembly GCF_048544455.1. Classification (NCBI taxonomy): domain Eukaryota; kingdom Viridiplantae; phylum Streptophyta; class Magnoliopsida; order Caryophyllales; family Caryophyllaceae; genus Silene; species Silene latifolia. The sequence goes on from NC_133531.1 coordinate 135,175,273, forward strand.
AACGGATGTTATTTTATATTAATTATTATACATTTTGTATTACAATTATGTCGGAGAAATAGTTGAGTCGATAATAACATTAAAACTATCGTAAGTTAATTAAGACGGTAAATTTAATCACGAATGTAGGTACATATTTATGTTACTCAGTGTCGGGATAATACGGAAGTATTCTCGTAAGTTTACATTTCACATAAGATAATTAAGTATAGGATTTCGGGTATTGGTTAAACACAAATAAGAAACCAATCGGACCCAAATTAATTATGGGGACCGTATTTTGGGGGTGTTCCGTACCCTTGAGACAAGAATAAGGCATGCTTGATTATTTTAATGTAACCTATGCAACCCATACCCCTTTGTTTACGTCAACCCCTACACAACCCATACCCCCTTGTTCCTCTTCTCCCTTATTAAACCGACAAAGCCTACCCATTTCCTTCCATTGTTAATTTGTTATACACCCCTACTGTGCAAGTAAGTGAGTGAGAGGCGAGTGAAGTCGACGGCGGTTGCTAGGGTGGGCCGAGGTGGCGGTTCGAGCGAGGTAAGGCTTGTCATCACCGTTTCATTTTCCTTGTTTTCCAGTTTCGTTTTTGTAATATTGGGTGTGTCACTGTAGTCGATGAGTCGTGGTGGCTAGGTTGTGTCTTTGGGGTGGGGTCGAGTCTCTTGGTGGTTATGAGGGTGGCCGTTGTGGTTGTTGGTGTCAGAAATGGCGTCTAAGTTAGCGTTTTGAGTCGGTTTCACGTAGGGGTCTTGGGGTGGAGCCACCATTGACTCGGGGGAGGTCGATGTGGTGGTGCCACATTCTAGGTGTCGTGCAGGTGTCGGAGATGGAGTCAGAGGTGGTTGTAGGTGGTGTTGTGGGTGGTCGAAGTTGCTACAGCGTGACTTCTCAGGCGTGTTGTGGTGACTGGGTGGTGAACCAGGCCTGGTTATGGCCGTGGTTCGGCTTGCCGGCGGAAGTCGACCCACTTCTGGGTGTCGGGGGTGGAGCAGGTTGATGTGGGTGCAGGCGTGTGGTGGCTGGCGGTGGTTGTGGGGCACGGGTTTGGTCAGGTGGCACGGGTTGATGGGCTTGTGTGCGTGTGTCGTGTATTGAGTTAGAGTCGAGTTGCTTCGCGGGCTAGAGATTGTTGTGTCGGTTTCATAGTTGGGTATCATTATGACTATTGTTATTATTATTCGTATTATTATTATTATGCTTAGTATTGTTAGTATTATTATTAATATTATTATTATATGCTTTGATAATCATATTAGTCGTCGGGTAATATGGTCGTACGCATTATCTTTATATGTAGCCTTTCTATTTTAGGAAGTTCCCATTTTGGGCAAGGATACTATTTCGGGAAGTTTCTATTTTAGGAAACTTTCCACTTTTAGAAAGTCGTTATATTCGGTATCATTGCTATTTTATAATGGGGGATAATTGAAGGAATAATAATTAAATAAATATTATATGTTAGGTGACGGTTTTCGCGTGGAGTATTTTTAGCAGCTGTTTGGATTGTCATTCTGCAATTTGAGGTAGGGGAAATACACTTGTCCTAATATCGTTGTTGTTGAATTGTGTTGGTTGGATTCGTGGTTGATTTACGTTATCGATTATATTCGGAAAGGTGATTGATGAATTGATCATACCGAGTATGATATTACAATATCGGATAATCGGCATGATTTTATGATTCATCATTTAATTGATCTATATGGATAATGTGTTGCATCAATTTCTTTTGAGCATTCATATGCATTGGAGTTGGAGGATGTTGTGGTGATATGATATGGAGCGGAGATTATTCAGGGTATGTGATATGATATGGAGCGGAGATTATTCAGGGTATGTGATGTGATATGGAGCGGAGATTATTCAGGGTATGTGATATGATATGGAGCGGAGATTATTCAGTGGTCCGTGATATGATATGGAGCGGAGATTATTCAGGGTATGTGATATGATATGGAGCGGAGATTATTCAGGGTATGTGATATGATATGGAGCGGAGATTATTCAGGGTCTGTGATATGATATGGAGCGGAGATTATTCAGGGTCTGTGATATGGAGAGGTGGAGGATGTGACGATTTGGAAAGGGAGTTATGTATTTTGTTGTCGTACTTATTTTGTTTTCCCTACTCAACCTCGTGGTTGACCCTGTGTATTCGTGAACACCTGTGATGATCCGTTTTATGGGGAGCAGACTTGACAGGTTTAAGAGATGGGACGGGAGCTTAACGGGCGTGAGACACTGGATCAGACGACTTAGTAACTAGATCATCATCTAGAAGACTGTCACTTTTAATTATGTCAGTTCTTGTAATTTGAGTTGAAAAGAGGTTTGTAATAATTCAGTTAAAATATTATATAAATTGCCTTGGAGTTTAATTTGTTATTCACTACCTCGGGAAACCGAGATGGTAACAGTCCGTTTTATTAAGGAATGTCTTGACGAGGACTTCTTTTATAAACCGGGGTGTTACAAAGTGGTATCAGAGCGAACGATCCTCAGGCCTAAACCAATGAACCCAATGAACCTAGGATGTGTCTAATTAAAATGAACACCGGGATAGAACTGTTAGGAGCACACTGAGGTAAGGTTTGAGTTAGGGGCCCCCTCACACCGAACCAGTGGCCCTCTCAGTTTGACTCGGAAAGCCCTGAGGGTATATGAGAGAAAGGGTAGAAAAGTTGCATAAGGTTGAACCTGAGGTTCCTATATCGTTGCCTAAGTGTTGATTGATGCATAGATTATTGCATAATCGAGTTGATATGTACCTTAAGACCTATGTATTCTAACCATTCTGCAGGACAACGCTACGGTAAGTATTTTGTATGAACGATGGCGTGATCATATAATGTTGGGAAATGAGAAATAACTTTTCGAGTTCAGGTTAATAATCAATGAAGTGTTGTGCTAGTCGTGAGCATGAAAATAATTGCAAGTCGATGATAATTACCTAGGTGGATGTTGAATGATGTGCTGATAGTACCATTATGTCTAGTGATATGCGGTTATGTGATCCCAAGCCATGCTAGTATGATTATGTGATAGTAATAAGAAACGCTATTGAATTACCTGTTTTCGTCATATCAGTCGTAATGTAGAGGTAATGAGTAGATCGAGATGCAAAGGGATTCTATGGGGAATATGTTTACGTAAGTATAGTGTGAGATCTAAGTCGGTATGGGTTAGTATCAATAGTGTGATTGTAAGAGTTGGAAGATAGTAAATAAAAAAAAAAACTTAGAGATAAAACTCGTTTGGGTTGATGTACTCATCAGTTGACCTTACTGTCAATTCTTTTCTGTTTGTTGCTTAAGGATGAAAATTTTATGAGAGATAGTCTTGGGAGTTAGTGATCGTTTGACGTTGGTTTCATGCTTATATGATATACGGATTAGGAGAAACAAATATTTTAGTAAGATGTGGTTAGGAAGTTCTGTGCAGTAACGCTTGACCAATGATGTTGTAAAAATCCACATTTAAATTGCATTAATAATTCTCGCATAATCCTAATTCCATCGATCATAAAATTCGCATATGTTTCCAAATTGATAAGCCACGAAAAATCTTGATGTCTCAATATTAAATAATAAGTTTTGCAAACTGACCCAAGTTTTGGACCAACTGAGTTGTAAAATTCTTTAAAAATGGTATTCTTGTGTTTTGAACCTAATTCTTTTCCTGTGATTTTAACTCTCCGTGTTTTGTAAAAGTAATATGAATCAAGTTTTAATCGAACGGTTATTTATTCGTGATCTTTGAAAGTTACAACGTGAATCATGACTTGCAAAATGTGTGTTCTAGGTTGAGTCTTCATACAGTGTTTGATTAATTCACGAGCTTTAATAATATGAATTTATAATGTCCTTATATGATGATAGTAGCAGGCATGTTCGTGAGTTACGTATCTCAACCAAAGTGATAAAAATTGAAGTTTAGTTGATAACATTGTTGGCGTGATGGTATGGGTAAAATTGAATAAATTAATTTGATTCGTAATCGAAGGTGAAATATTTTAAACGAGTCCAGTTGTTACATGTTTTATAAATGTTTGGCATGTTAGTAATATTTTATATCATATTTGCATAGTGGTCGGACATATATAAATAATAAAACTACATTGTCACATCTTAGTAAAGTTGATAGTATTGAAAGTAATTTGATTATTCTAATACACTCGCATGAAAATTATAATAGTATGTTTAAAAGTTTACACATGGATGATAGTGGTGATTGTGTCAAAATGTTCACACATGTAGGATGCATCTGAGTCCTAATGTCGTTCATATGAGTCGGTATGCCTATGGTTATACTTATAACTTTCATTTCATTAAACTATTTCAGTGGACCTAAACCTAGGACATGATAAATAAACAGTGTTGTTAATTCTTAGAGGATATGTTCATCATTATATCGTCATAAAATGTTAAAGTGAATCTTACAATTGTATGGGCAAGATATAAAAGAAACTGTTTGATATAATACGACATTTGGCATATCTATATTCTCGAGTCATCACTATTAATTATATTCTAATAAGGATTGTTTATGAAAACTATGTTGGCAATAATATAATGGGATAACCCTTTGATGATTCACATGATACACGTTGGTTTAAAGGATAGTCGTTAAGGTACGTCTAATTGAGCCGTGAATATAACTGAGTAAAGAAGCACAACTAAAACCCTGATGTTGAGGTAATAGTCGTTCATTAGTAAAGATAGGATTGAAATGAATAAGATGAACCTGTAAATTACGATATATGAGTCGGCACCTAAGCTTGTTTTGTTGGAAGGAATTGAATTAAGTTTCTCTGATTTTGAGTTTCGTAGTAAACTGTAAATGGATTCTATGGACTGCTCTGTTATAAGAATTATGTTAAGAAGTTTATTCACCGTCCTGTAGGAAAGTAAAAGTTTTGAAAACAAAGTTAAATTTTGTCGTACGAGTATAAATTCAGAATAAGATTTTCAGCCAATGTCGGGTGGTATGGTTCCATGATATTTGCTAGCCTGGAGGAATGAAACTAGAACGGAGTCATAAGTAGTGGATTAATTTGGGCATGTTGTTCGTTCATGTAGCGAATTTGGGGTTATGGTTAGTTACGAGTGTCAAGGCGGGTAATGTAACGGGGTGATTTAAGCGAGTTACGAGTTAACATGGTATGTTAATATTAGCATGATATGCAAGGAACACTTGTAATTGGTGTAATTAAATACATCTAATCTTTTCTGTCATTGTGTTGGATACGGTCTAAATATAATTAACATCAAGAATGAAATTGTGTATGATAGTCTTGTACGTTAATCTTCCAATATCGCTGTTTACTCACTGGTTTGACTCGACCAATAAGTTTGTGAAAATTTGCCAATCAAGGTGTTTTCGTCAATTATGAATAAATACCAAACCCATTTGTTGTGAGGATTAAAATATTTCGAAGATAATAGTACTGCGAAACTGGTTGTCTTCATTTTATTGGTGATTTGGGTGACTTGACCTAAATGTGTACAATTAAGTAAAGGAAAGTCAGACTAGACTTCTTAAGGTATAAATTTTCATAAATCGATTTAGTAAGTTTTGGACCCTAATTCTTTTCGCATGTTGATTGATTCCCTGTGTTTCTAAAGTAGGAGATTACAAGGATTGGTGAGATGAATGATTACTAATGATTTTTACGGGTAACGGTAGCTTCCTTGAGAGAGCTTGCATATAGATTGTCTTTGGTAAGGACCAGTTAACTTAAGCGAAAGTAGAGAACCTTTTTATCATTTTTAAGTTGTTAGCAGTAATTTGAGAACGTGGTTATAATAATGAAGGTTACGGGGACGTAACCATGCTTTTAGTTGGGTAGGATTGTAAAATCTTGATGCTTAATTTGCACTTGTTTGTAGATTATAGTTGACCAAGTTGATGTTTAGTTGTGGGATACCTATGCAAATGAGTTCTATATGCTTTGTTCCTACTTCGGTTAGTGGTTGATGTGAAAAAGGAGAGTGTGATTAAACTATTGGTAATGAGTTATGAGTTGGCCTATGAGCCGAGTGATGATGACGGGAGTTATGGTTACGGTCCAGTGCGACCATGGTTAATGAGTTTATGTTGAGTATGAGATCGGAATTTAGATGGAAGATGACAGTGTTCTCAGATGATTATTTAGTGTTATATAATTGTGTTCTCAGGTAGTTATTAATTTTAATTAGTTGGTTAAATAATGATGAGTTAAACTTCGGGACGAAGTTTATTTTTAGGAGGGCAGAATGTAACATTCTGTATTTGTTATGTTTAATTGATGTGTCAAGTGGGTGTTAACCGTGTTAGAAATTCGTGACATCCGTAAGTAGGATATACAATATCCTTTTTAGGTTTGAGTATGGGAGCGAACTTCGGGACGAAGTTCATTTTAAGGGGGGAAGACTGTGATACCCCGTATTTTTATATAATATAATTAATTAAACGGATGTTATTTTATATTAATTATTATACATTTTGTATTACAATTATGTCGGAGAAATAGTTGAGTCGATAATAACATTAAAACTATCGTAAGTTAATTAAGACGGTAAATTTAATCACGAATGTAGGTACATATTTATGTTACTCAGTGTCGGGATAATACGGAAGTATTCTCGTAAGTTTACATTTCACATAAGATAATTAAGTATAGGATTTCGGGTATTGGTTAAACACAAATAAGAAACCAATCGGACCCAAATTAATTATGGGGACCGTATTTTGGGGGTGTTCCGTACCCTTGAGACAAGAATAAGGCATGCTTGATTATTTTAATGTAACCTATGCAACCCATACCCCTTTGTTTACGTCAACCCCTACACAACCCATACCCCCTTGTTCCTCTTCTCCCTTATTAAACCGACAAAGCCTACCCATTTCCTTCCATTGTTAATTTGTTATACACCCCTACTGTGCAAGTAAGTGAGTGAGAGGCGAGTGGCGCGGCGGTTGCTAGGGTGGCTGAGGTGGCGGTTCAGGCGAGGTAAGGCTTGTCATCACCGTTTCATTTTCCTTGTTTTCCAGTTTCGTTTTTGTAATATTGGGTGTGTCACTGTAGTCGATGAGTCGTGGTGGCTAGGTTGTGTCTTTGGGGTGGGGTCGAGTCTCCTGGTGGTTATGAGGGTGGCCGTTGTGGTTGTTGGTGTCAGAAATGGCGTCTAAGTTAGCGTTTTGAGTCGGTTTCACGTAGGGGTCTTGGGGTGGAGCCACCATTGACTCGGGGGAGGTCGATGTGGTGGTGCCACATTCTAGGTGTCGTGCAGGTGTCGGAGATGGAGTCAGAGGTGGTTGTAGGTGGTGTTGTGGGTGGTCGAAGTTGCTACAGCGTGACTTCTCAGGCGTGTTGTGGTGACTGGGTGGTGAACCAGGCCTGGTTATGGCCGTGGTTCGGCTTCTTGTGAAGTCGACCCACTTCTGGGTGTCGGGGGTGGAGCAGGTTGATGTGGGTGCAGGCGTGTGGTGGCTGGCGGTGGTTGTGGGGCACGGGTTTGGTCAGGTGGCACGGGTTGATGGGCTTGTGTGCGTGTGTCGTGTATTGAGTTAGAGTCGAGTTGCTTCGCGGGCTAGAGATTGTTGTGTCGGTTTCATAGTTGGGTATCATTATGACTATTGTTATTATTATTCGTATTATTATTATTATGCTTAGTATTGTTAGTATTATTATTAATATTATTATTATATGCTTTGATAATCATATTAGTCGTCGGGTAATATGGTCGTACGCATTATCTTTATATGTAGCCTTTCTATTTTAGGAAGTTCCCATTTTGGGCAAGGCTACTATTTCGGGAAGTTTCTATTTTAGGAAACTTTCCACTTTTAGAAAGTCGTTATATTCGGTATCATTGCTATTTTATAATGGGGGATAATTGAAGGAATAATAATTAAATAAATATTATATGTTAGGTGACGGTTTTCGCGTGGAGTATTTTTAGCAGCTGTTTGGATTGTCATTCTGCAATTTGAGGTAGGGGAAATACACTTGTCCTAATATCGTTGTTGTTGAATTGTGTTGGTTGGATTCGTGGTTGATTTACGTTATCAGTTATATTCGGAAAGGTGATTGACTGAATTGATCATACTGAGTATGATATTACAATATCGGATAACTGGCATGATTTTATGATTCATCATTTAATTGATCTATATGGATAATGTGTTGCATCAATTTCTTTTGAGCATTCATATGCATTGGAGTTGGAGGATGTTGTGGTGATATGATATGGAGCGGAGATTATTCAGGGTATGTGATATGATATGGAGCGGAGATTATTCAGGGTATGTGATGTGATATGGAGCGGAGATTATTCAGGGTATGTGATATGATATGGAGCGGAGATTATTCAGGGTCTGTGATATGATATGGAGCGGAGATTATTCAGGGTATGTGATATGATATGGAGCGGAGATTATTCAGGGTATGTGATATGATATGGAGCGGAGATTATTCAGGGTCTGTGATATGATATGGAGCGGAGATTATTCAGGGTCTGTGATATGGAGAGGTGGAGGATGTGACGATTTGGAAAGGGAGTTATGTATTTTGTTGTCGTACTTATTCTGTTTTCCCTACTCAACCTCGTGGTTGACCCTGTGTATTCGTGAACACCTGTGATGATCCGTTTTATGGGGAGCAGACTTTGACAAAGTTTAAGAGATGGGACGGGAGCTTAACGGGCGTGAGACATCGGATCGACGACTTAGTAACTAGATCATCATCTAGAAGACTGTCACTTTTAATTATGTCAGTTCTTGTAATTTGAGTTGAAAAGAGGTTTGTAATAATTCAGTTAAAATATTATATAAATTGCCTTGGAGTTTAATTTGTTATTCACTACCTCGGGAAACCGAGATGGTAACAGTCCGTTTTATTAAGGAATGTCTTGACGAGGACTTCTTTTATAAACCGGGGTGTTACAGTTCTTCCCAAACAATTCGTAACTCCACACAATTAAATCTCTAGGCTAATCATAAGGGTAGCTAGGTGAGGAGGTGACGGCTCTAATTCGCCTAAGACCCCCCTCTCGGGTTCGAAATAGGACACCAAAGACTACCCACCAACCCCCTCTCGGGTTCGAAGGTCGGAATCCCTAACTCAATACCTGACTACCCCAAAAACATGCATTTTCCCAAGGTAGTCCAATATTTGCTAAGGTCATTAAGCCCCATCAATTTCCGGGTCATCCCACTCCCTCTCTCGAGGGTCGATTTCAAACACTAGTTTAGAGGTGTCCTACCCCGGTTCTCCCTTTCGGTCTCAACCAAGGTTAACAATAAGGTCGAATCCCGGATATCCAAATCACAACCTAACCAACTCTCGTTGGTGGACAAGGGTCATAAATCGACACTACCCAAAATCAACCCATAAACCAAATCAATCCTCCAAACTACCCTCACCAATTTCCCCAAATAATTAGCCTTTATGAGATTCAATTAGTGAAATTACTCATGTTGGGTCAAACCGAGCCCTAGTGGAAGACTACTCACTAATCATGGTCCTAATTGCAAGATAAACAATAAAGATGGAAACTTTGGTTATAAACATGGTGGGAAGATGAATTTTACTACTAAACATGCAACAATCCAACAATAGTTGTAAAGAAAGATAATTTAATCTAATAACAAGGTTGGTTAAACTAAAAGACACAATCTTTAACCCCATCAACTCAAAGATTAAGTCTTTGAGGACAACTAGCAAAAGATGAACAAAGGAAAGAGAATCAAAGAGAAGATGAACAATGAAAAGATGAACAATGATGAAAACAACAACAACAAACCAACAACAACAACAAATTAACATAAACAATCAAACAAACTTGAAGGAAGAACAAAATGTAAACAAATGAAAATAGGGAGAGAATTAATACCAACTCAATAGCAAAAGAGGAATTTGGATAGAAATAATAAAGAAGGAGAACCTTCAATCTTCTTACAAACCCAAATTCAATTACTAATTAATTGAAGAACTTCTCTAATTAAGGAAAGATTAACAATAAGATTAGCAAAGTTTGAAACTTGAAAGGGGAAATAAATTGGATCTAGGGTTGTGTGTACAAAAGGGTTTAAGGAGGGGGTATTTATAGGCTTGTACAAGATTAAGAAGAAAAGAGGAAGAAAAGAGAGAAAAGCCCAAATCCGCTGCTGCTGCGTTTTGCCGGTGGACCGGCTGCCGGTGCTCCTACCGGCAAAACCGTGCAATGAATTAAAATATCTGGCATTTGTGTTTTGCCGGTGGGCCGGCTGCCGGCCTGCCGGCAAAACACCACCTTCAGGACTTCTTCTTCTTTGTTGGAGTGTGTAATGCCGGTTGACCGGCTGTCGGTGCTCCTATTGGCAGCGAGGTCAAGCTTGTTTTTACTCAAAATCTTCAATTAATTCCTCTTGCTGTGTTCTATCGGTGGGCCGGCTGCCGGCCTGCCGGCAAAACACAGCACTCAGCTTTTTCTTCCACTTCTTTTGCAAAGTCTGGGTTGTGTTCTGCCGGTGGCCAGACCGGCTGCCGGTCTGCCGGTCTGCCGGCAGAACACAATGTTCACCATTTCTTCACCTCTTCTTCATGTAAAGGCAATGGGGTGCCTTTCTTGCCCCAATTCCTCTATACTTGGATCGTCTCCCACAAAAGGATACACAAGGTAACAAGTACGGGGATTGGGCACAAAATGCAAGGAAAGACACCCGAAACCGACTCGATACGAGTCGGTATGCATAAAAGAAAGAGGGAAAATAGGAGTAAATTAATCGTATATCACTTACCTAGAATTGAGGAGGAGGAGTTGCCATCATTGTTGTGTTTGGCAAACAAGGCAGAGAAGGCATCAGCTTTGGCGAGGTCGGCTTCTTCGAGAATTAGCATGGAGTGAGCGCGATAAAACTCAGGAAGCGGGTTGGCTTGTCGAATGACTGTTCCAACGCCCTGGTATGCCGAGGTGAGATCGGAGACAAGTTGAAGAACATGACGATTATTGGTGACCGGTGAACCGACGTTCTTCAATTGATCAGCAAGTGCCCTCAATCGTTGACAGTATGCTGAGACGGATGCGAAATCCGCCATAGACGTGCCGGAGAACTCTTGCTCGAGAGTGACGGCACGGCTGTATTGATTATCTTGAAAAATTCGTTGAACCCGAGTCCAACATTCCATGGAAGTAGACTCTGATTCGACAATTGTTTCAAGAAGTTCCGTGCTAACCGTCGCATAGATCCATTGAAGGACCGTAGCATCAATAGCATCCCACAACTCCTTCTCATCGGCCGTGGTAGGCACCGGTGGCTTGCCGGATTCTGGCTCGATGATATGGTGAAGCACGCGTGTGGCTTTCGCGTGGTTCGTGAAGAGAGCGACCCAAAGCGGATATTGGTCATTATCCATGCCAAGCGTAACGGTGATGTGATTGCGAATCTGCGTAACGGCGAGAGCAGGGTGATATGTGTTTTTGGGAGGCATTTTGAGGATGACGTGAGGTCGGAGAGGTAGAGAGTTTAGCCGGAGGGAGAAGAGATCTAGGGTTGCGGAAGCGATTTGGATCGATAAACCTAGGAAGCTGATACCATAAAGGAATGTATTGCTTGAATTATTATTGAGACAATCCTTGAAATATATACACATTTACAATGACGATTTCCTAGTCTAAACATGATGGTATTTTCCATAATCAGAAACGTAAACTAGGTAACAAATAATTACAAACATAGAACATAATAAACAAATATATACAATATATTCTAACATTTTCCTTCCGTAATTACGCTTATATGTTATTGTATATATATACATCATATACTCCGTATGTAGGAGTGTAAAGCAAGTTGAATACATTGAATAAAATCATAATCATTCCCTATATTTGAAATATTGCAAATTATAATAAGTTTTATTGTTTAAAACGGATATGTTTTTGTTAAGTACAAATTTGTACTGTCTTACCTATGCAATATAGACCGTCGTCATACAAGGGTAAAGATCCTCTCCATTACTCTCCTCTTTTCATTACCTTCCATTACTTCTCAACAGCCAAGATTTTGTTCAGGAATGATCCAACGGTCAAATGTTTTGATGAGGTGGAGAGAGTATAACGATTTTATATTAGTGTATTAGAGGTAATGGACCATCCATTACTTTTGACGTAATGGAGAGGATCCATACTCGTCATTAGTGGCCCATCATATACATGAGAGGATGGCAATGAAAGTCACTACCAGCGATTGCAATAATTCATTTTCCTATAGTTAAAAATACGATAATAATTGTATTGTGTATGACTGTATGTAACGTAGATAAGTACTCATAGAAAGTAAAAGAACATTTCAATGAAGAATACTTTATCAATCATAAACAAAATCTAGTTGTTCTTTGATTGTTTCTTAATTATTACCGGTTCGTAAATTAGTCGTTACTACAAATATTACATTGCATAATCATACAAAGAATCAAAGAGCTATACACAAGTAACACAACACACCTAAACCGAAAAATGGAAAACATTAATAAGAAAATGAGCATGGTGTTGGTGGTGGTATCGGTGCTAATATTTATGTTGATTACACCGTCATCGGCACAAAATTGTACAGATACGGCGTGGAACATCGCTGCTTATTGTACCGTATTAACAACACCAGTGGAACTTGCAATATGTTGCGATCAATGGAGTGCTGCAGCTGAGACCGATACGCCGTGTTTCTGTGAATTACTAGCTATTCTTCTTAAGGAAGATCCCGAGGAAGTAAGGTCGATCTTCCCCACATGTAGTATCGACGGTTCTTTTGACTCTGTTTGCTCTGGTATTTATTCATTTACTCTTTATTTACTCCATCCATGTCGGACTTTCGGTTATTTATTATCTATTCATTTGGGCATAAAAATCAAAGAAATAAAAATAAATAAATAAATAATGATTCTAAGGATTATCATTTTTAATTAGTTCATCATTTTTTTGTTTTGGAATACTCATATTTAATTTTTTGAGCAATTTGTTTAATTTTCAAGGATTATTGGCGCCCAGTCCACTTGGAGCTTAATGAAGTTCAACTCCATGTCTGATGTCTCCATGTAATTCCTTTCATCTACTTTCTCTATACATGCGAATATCATTATGTTTATAACGTTGAATCCACAATTACATTTTTTGGTGTGTATTGATCACGTTTTAAAAATAAGTGACAAAAAACATATTTTATGGGAAGGACTCAAAGGATCCCAACTCATTTATGTCATGATACTAATATTATTTATAACTAGTTGTTCTACACGTGATATCACGGTTGTGTTTAAGCTTAATTGTTTAAAATTACGCATAACTGTAATCTCATTAGTATAAAACATGTTAATATTTTTGTTGCTAACACTGAAACACAAAAATAGTTCACCTTAGTTATAATGCATGTAGTTTGATGAGAAACATACAACGTTTTAATATCTATATTTATATAAATTAAGATATTATATGGGTAAGTAGATGTAATAGCAGATGAATGTAATGTGGAACTACTTAATTGGACATTAAAAACTCTGATATAAAATTTAAAGTTTTAATTGAATAGACGAAAAGGTTCGTTTGCCAATATTTTTTACTTATAGTTTGTTTCTCATATATTTTCATTATCTTCATCAGTAACCGCGTCAATTTCACAAGAACTCCACTTATCGTAGGCCGTGATTTTTTTAAAATTTGTATTAATATGTTTTTCTTCATTACAATATATTTTTTGTTGTTTCATAAAGATAACATGGTTTTAAAAGACTATTATTGGTGATCTCTATGTTTATCCTTGTACGTTATATGAAAACACTATGTTATTTTATTTTTAAAGCTCTTTTTATACATAAACAATTCATTGAAACTAACGGATAATATTATACAATATTGCATGGTTAAATTAATATAATAATGTTTCAATAAAATAGTAAAAGCTTATTTATATATTCAAATTTTTTTTTTTTTGCGAGATAACTTATTTTACAATAAAATCTTAAAATAATTAAAATTTAGAATTTACTTTGATGTTTAATTTTTGTTTAAGCAGTTTAGTTTACTTTAAAGATAAAAAGATAAATTTTAATGTTTGTGGTGTTTGAGTCTGTATTTAATGCTACAAATTGTTTAAACCTTTACTTTTTTCCTTTTTAAATAACAAACTAGTTTTGAAACCCGTGAAAAAATCACGGGTCTTATATAAGTTTTCCTCTTTTAGTTAATACTACCTGCATAAACACATATTATTTGGAAACATAGTAAATGATAAAGTAAGATGTAAATTATGAAAGTTAAACATAATAACACGGTACTCTGTACTATGACTACTGTCAACTCCCTTTATTTGTTTTCCTATTTTATCCTCGTTCTATTTTCAAGGGTTTAAATTATCAAATTTTGAGGAGTCCATTTTTGAAATAATGGTCAAAAATAAAATATTTGTCGTTTTGGGTCGGTTTAGAAAATATTTGTCAAAATGGTGTCCACGTAGGCTCGGGATTTCTAGACCTGAAACACGCCACTACTAATGACGTGTTTTGTGAGGGAAACACGCCATTAGTAGTGGCGTGTCTTTACAACAATTTTTTTCCTCAACTGACCGAACTTTAAAAAAAGAAAAAAAAAAAATTACATAAGACACGCCATTAGGGGTGGCGTGTTTCCCCTCCGAAACCCGTCATTCCCAATGGCGTGTTTGTTTTAGTCCATTTTTTAATGAAGTTTCTTTTCGTACTCATTATAAACACGTCATTGGTAGTGGCGTGTTTTAGGTCCAGAAATCCCGAGCCTACGTGGACACTATTTTGACAAATATTTTCAAAACCGACCCAAAACGACAAATATTTTATTTTTGACCATTATTTCAAAAATGGATTCAATTTTGAGAGATTTCACGGTTTTTATTTTAAATGGTTTTTTAGTTATTCAAATTATTTTATTATGGTCTTTATATAATCAAATAATAATTAAAATTAATTATAAGAATGTCAATACTTTAGTTAGTCTTTAACTATATTATATTGTGTAGATTAAATTTTTATTCCATAGATAAAAATGATAGAAATTAATGAATGTACAAATCCTATGTGTAATAAAATTAAATGTGTGAAGATGATGTGGAATAAAATTAAATATGTTAAGGTAGTCTTTTAATTATATAGTATAGATAGATAGATAGATAGATACTAGTGTGTCATGCTAAAATTCTTTTAATAGAGGTAATGGTGTTATTTAGTGCTTTTTTCTCTTTTTTAAACCACAATAATTAATGATTTCATTTTATAAGTTTTCTCAAATTATTTTGGTGAATTTTTTTTACGAAGTTAATAATATCCTTTATATTTTTGTTTTATACCGAGTATGTATGTGTCAAGTGATTTATCGAATTTTTTTGGTGAATTTTTTTTAACGAAGCTAATAATATCCTTTATACTTTTGTTTAATACAGAGTATGTATATGTCAAGTGATTTTGTAATAAGTGATAATAGCAATAAAAAATTTAGCAATTTGTAGTTTTTAGTTTTAATCCATTTCTATTTCATTCTAACTAAAAATTATAATTTAGAGTTTAATGAAAATATTATAATTTTATTAGAGATTATATTTTAATAGAAAGTCAATAGCCAATTTCCATATTAACTAAGGAAATTCATTTTTTTGAGGGAATAACTTTAAGAATCCTTATTCTCTTAGTATAAAGAGGATTAAAAAAAATTAACGTATGAGCAGAGGCACACAATAATATAACCTTAATGAGGCACACAAGATTATTCAATTTAAAATGATAACAAAGATTTTATTTTTCACAAATTGTTATTTAAGACTAGTCAAGTAGTAGAAATAAGAAAAAAAACGCATAGTCTAGGAAAAACAAGATATTTGTCTTATATGCTCAAGTGAAATGATACTGCACTCATTTTATTGTTAAGACAGATTTCTCCGTTTATAACTGCATCTTAAAATAGATTATTGTTCGTTTAGAACATCTTTTCATGTTTAGTTCTTTAAATTTAACTCAATGAGTTGTATATATCAAAACCCTAAAAAATAAGAAGGATAGACAAATAATCAAGATAAAGGGAGTATTTCTTATGATACTGGACAGGAAATTACTATGCTTATTGACATCTTTATTGATTTGGGCAGAAAATTAAGGCCTCGCTCTTGGTTTATGGAGCATTAATGCACCTAGGAGTAAGGAGTTTAAGCTAAGCTCTTGAGAAATGAGACGTTTATATTTATGAACGACCGATAAGTGTTTGTGACTTTGTGTGTAATGAGCTCGTGAGTTGGTGGTTGTATTCGTGTTCCCTTTGTATTGTATTAATAAAGAGTTATAGTGTTATACTTGAATACTAGACACATGTTCTAGATCATTATTTTGCAATTCTTGTTTTGTGACATTTCCTATCCCTTCATATTACACCAATGGTAACATTGACTTTTTCACACTTGTCGAGATACGTTTTGCAACGTAAATATCTTTTGTTACGCATTATTAAAAATTATAAAAATTTGATATTCTTATAGTACTCATGACGATAAATCAAACAAGATATCACATGACTATATTTTGTCTTATAGATTAAAAATAATATCGAATATTCCATACGATCATGAATAGTGGAAAAAAAGGGTCAATGTTACCATTGGTCTGGTATGGAGGGAGTATCATATTAGGTTTAGTGCTCCGGTTATGCCCGAAATACTTTTATTTACCATTTAAATTTTATTTTTATGAAGGGTTTTTCTAATGTGTATCCTAAAGGTACACATCAATAACCCATATATGGTAAAATTATCAACATATTCTCATTAAATATGGTAAAAATGAGAATATACTTGATTATCTTATGTAAATATGTTGATAATCTTACCATATACACGTTAGAAAAACCCTTTTATGAAATATAATTCGCTAAATTTGGTTAACACATACATTTACAATTTATATCTTGTAAAATAATCAACAAATTATGAGACACGTTCACCACTCTAAGAGCAATAGCAATAGTAGAACTTTATTATAAAGTCTTCACATGTCATGTCATAATACACCAACTCCAATTTTTAAGAATTTTTGTTCAAAATAGAAGAACTTTATATAAAGTTCTTTGATGTAAAAAACTATAAATGAATAATGTTAAATGGTTTCGCACATTCTACAAAACTATATTTATTGGTTGTACATTTTTCAATATTTATAAGCTTTGTTCTTATTTTAGAACTTAGTTCTTAAAAATAAGAACCAACTTTTAAATGCAATATAAGAACTTTTAAAATAAAGTTCATGATAACAACCCTAATGCTAATTCTAGGTCTTTGAAAACTGAGTTATATATATGGGGTTGCACACCCTTTTCGGTTAAATCTCATTTGGGCCTCAACGAGAAAGCTCAAGACGGATGATTAGTCTCGAGAGCTGAGGAAACCGCAGGTTGCGCCAAAAGCCGCAGCCCTGCGTCATACGACGCAGGCTACGTTACCAAACGCAGACTGCGTTCTGGCCTGATTTCTGCTCTCCGTTCTTCTTACCTTAGCTCCCACCACCACTTTATAACTTTCGTGCTAGTTCACCAAGGAGTGACACCTTCTATCCTAGCTAGCTTTGACACCGTCTTCAATGATTACTTGCTTGTTCCGGGGTGCGGGTAGAGGTGCTTGCTCGGGAATTCGAACTCTTTTCTCAACACCATGCTTCATATGGGCATTGAACATGTTAAACACAACAACCAACAGAATGGAAGACTTATTCAATAATCAATATACTAACAAAAGACCCTCAAATAAAACCAAATTAGTCCTAAAAACACCTTATTGACTCGACAAAGTTTGACTCTATCAATCCCCCGAAGTATTTATGATCATATCTTAATTCGGTTTGAATTTTATTATTTATTGTAGCGTTTATTTTATCATATAAGATATAGAATATACCTTGAAATATACTCCCGCATTTAGTTTATCACAAATTATCCTTTTGTAAAGTTTATTTTATCTTGATTCTTGAAAGGTAGAGAACATTCAATATAGCAAGAATAAAATTCACCACCATCTGTTGGAGAATTGGGTTACAACAATGACGAATAAAATGCGACACAGTACAAGAAATTACAATGACAAATTACAAGAACGGAAATAGAAATTTTATACTTGGATATCTATGTAGAATCGTGACCGAGTCACTTTCCTCCAAGAATAATCGACCCTATATGTGTCCCGGGTTACACGATTTCCTTGTGGGATAAGACTACTAGTATACACTCTTGATTCCGACACACTAGAATTATAGAGCAAGAGACAATGGAGATTTTACCGTATGTTTTTCATATCTTTCAAAGGAGAACAGAGTGATTAAATTTTTTCATTAACCCTCTGACATGTGAAAATGTCAATATATATATCACAAAGACAATGCTTATCACGCACAAATCACATGATTATTGACCAAACCGACACATTTAGACATCATTTAGACATAACTGCCTTATCATTATCCAAATGAAACCTTATGACACTTCACAAAGGCAAAGTAATAATATTGTCTGCCACTTATGACAAATTTGACTAAGGTAAGAATTATACTTAGCCAAAATTCATACAAAGGTATTACTCGTGCCCTTACTTGTCTAAATCCGTCCCGCAAGCTCGGAATTACTTATGTGAGCGTGTACTCCACACTCTCCGGACTCACAATATATTATTCCGATCTTAGCCTCCTTTGAACCAAACCCCGACTACACTAAATGAATCGGCGATTTCACTTAAATCACCAACATTCCTCCCCCATTTAAGTGTATTCCTTGGTTTAGCAAAACCGATAAAACAAACCAACTCATGCATCAATGGCAATGTCACGAAGATTGAATTACCACCTAGTATTATTACACATTCCATATATTCGGTGTATCGGGGTGTGTCTAAGCATTGAACCCCTCTACCCATTTTGAATACATGAAGATAACATACACACAAGTTGAAACAACTCCAAAGTCAAATCCGACACTAATTATCCGGCCTTGTGTCCACATCCATTCATGAAACATATAGAAAGTCAACCCCAAACTTCCTAGAAGCGGCCAACTTCATGCTCCACATAGGTGAATCTTTTATCATGCACCTGCATTAGCACTTTGTCAAAGACTCATTAAGAAGAATACTCGTCATCCTAATCATGCAAGTAATAGCACATACTTCGGGACAATTACATGTGCTCAAATCTAAGATAGTAGGCCTTCCACATTGAATTCTACCTCCAACGTTATATTAGAGGGGAATTGGGTATCCTACCACCAAAGACTTATAGGGTTTTAAGACCCATCCCGATTACCGACTTGATTACCAAGTCCTTAGCCAACCCTTTGGTCAAATGATCGGCTAAATTATGTTGAGATCTCACAAACACAACCGAGATCACCCCATGAGTGATCAACTCACGTACTGCCGCTATGTCTAACGCCCAGGTGTCGCGACTTACCATTATATACTTGGCTATAGGCCTTAGCCAAAGTACATGCACTATCACAATGGATACAAATGGGTGATATCGGTTTTGGCCATAAGGGAATTTCATATAACAAATTCTTAAGCCATTCCGCCTCTTTTCCGGCTGCTGCCAAGGCAATGAATTCCGACTCCATGGTCGAGCTAGAAATACATGTTTGCTTCTTGGAAGCCCATGAGATGGCACCTCCCCCAAGCAAGAACACCCAACCACTTGTAGAAGAATGATCTTCTACATTGGTTATCCAACTAGCATCAGAGTACCCTTCTAAAACCGAAGGATGCCCCACATAAGTCAAACCATAGTCCTTGGTTGACTTAAGATACCTTAAGACACGATTTACCGCACGCCAATGATGATCGCGGGTTACTCGTGATACCGACTTAGTTTACCAACCGCAAAAGCAATATCCGGTCTAGTACTAGTCATAGCATACATCAAACATCCTATAACCCTAGAATACTCAAGTTGCGAAATCGGTTCACCCGAATTAGGCATGAGCTTCTCACTAGGATCCATGGGAGAATTTGCCGGAGTACAATTTTCACAATTGAATTTCTTTAACACTTTCTCAATGTAATGAGATTGAGTCAAGGAAATCCCATCATTACTCCTTTTGATCTTGATTCCAAGAATCACATCTGCCTCTCCCATGTCTTTCATAGCAAAGCTTGATGATAAAAATCCCTTACAAAGGTCAACTTGATTTTGGCTAGTACCAAAAATCAACATATCATCTACATACAAGCAAATGATCACACCATTACCGGCTTTATCAAACTTGCTATAAACACACTTATCACATTGGTTAAGCTTAAAACCACTAGACAAGACAACCTCATCAAACTTTTGATGCCATTGTTTAGGAGCTTGTTTAAGCCCATACAATGATTTCACAAGCTTGCAAACTTTATGCTCATTACCCGGCATAATGAATCCCTCTGGTTGCTTCATGTATATTTCTTCATCCAAATCTCCATTCAAGAACGCGGTCTTGACATCCATTTGATGGATCACTAGATTATTAATCGCAGCTAAGGCAATCAACAATCTAATAGTGGAGATTCTAGCAACCGGTGCATAAGTATCAAAATAATCGATACCTTCCTTTTGCCTAAACCCTTGGATTACCAACCGGGCTTTATACTTATCGATTGTACCATCGACTCTCATCTTCCTTTTGAAGATCCACTTTGAACCCAAAGGTTTGCAACCACGTGGAAGATCCGTTAAGACCCACGTGTTATTTCCCATAATGGAATCCATCTCATCATTAATGGCTTCTTTCCAAAATGATACATCTTGAGACTCCATAGCCTCCTTGAATGTCCTAGGATCCTCAGTCAAATTATAACAATAGGAATATTGGAATCCCACCTCATCTCTTGTCCCTTCTACCAAATAGATTTGAAAGTCGGGTCCAAAAGACTTTTCTTTTCTAGCCCTTGTACTTCTTCTTAGCACAATAGGCTCATCTTGAGATGAAACATTTTTGTTCACCTCCACTCCCACATTAGTAGGTGTCACATCCTTTGGCCTTTGCATAGATGTAAATCGAGTTTCATCAAATATTGCATCTCTAGATTCAATCACGGTGTGAACCGCTACCGAATTATTAGGTTCAATGACATAGAACCTATAAGCCTTAGAATGCATAGCATACCCAATAAAAATACAGTCAATGCCTCTTTCACCTAAGGTTTTAATCTTAGGTGCGGGTAATCTCACCACCGCTCTACATCCCCAAACTCGTAGATAACTCAAGTTTGGTTTCTTTTTATGCCAAAGTTCATATGGAGTAATAGGATTCCTTTTGTTGGGAACTCTATTAAGCAAGTAACAAGCCGTTAACATTGCTTCCCCCCAAAAACCCTCACTCAATCCCGAGTAAGAAAGCATGGAATTCACCATCTCTTTAAGAGTACGGTTTTTCCTCTCCGCAATGCCATTTTGTTGTGGTGAATACGGAGCCGTGACCTCATGAATTATACCACATGACCCGAAATAGGATGGACCATAATATTCACCACCCCTATCGGAACGCATCTTCTTAATCTTAGAAGACAATTGTAGTTCAACTTCATTTTTAAACAAGATAAATTTAGCCATAGCCTCGTCTTTAGAGTGAAGTAAATAAATATAGCAAAATCGAGTGCAATCATCAATAAAAGTCACCAAATATTTCTTATTACCCAAAGAAGGTGTGGAATTAAAGTCACAAAGATCACTATGAATAAGTTCTAAAATAGTAGATGATCTTTCAATGCCATGAAATGGCTGCCTAACAATTTTATTTAACATACATGTATTACATTTATTCACATTCATGTCAAAGGATGGGATCAAATCATTCTTTGACATTAACATCATTCTTTTATAATGAACATGGCCTAATCTAGCATGCCACAAAACCGATGTATCTAAATCCGAACAAGCCAAGACATTGCCAACAACATCATGTTGTATATTTAACATAAACATGCCATTACATAAATAACCAAATCCAATAAACAACCCATGTTTACTTAATACATACTTATCCGATTCATATACTTGCTTATAACCATCCCTAGATAGTAAGCTACCGGATACCAAGTTCTTTCTAATACAAGGAACATGTAAAACATTATTTAAACAAATACATTTTCCGGAACTAAAATATAACACCACTTTTCCTACACCAATTATGGCGGCCTTTGACTCGTTTCCCATATAAAGAATGGACCCGTCATTCACCGGTTTGTAGTCTTCAAACCAACGACGATCTCTACACACATGCTTGGTAGCACCCGAGTCAATCCACCAACAAACATCATCATCCTGCACATAAAATGCCTCGGAAATCAATGGTACATAATTCACATCCGAATTAAAACCAAAAGTAAGATTCTGACCTTGATGTTTTGGTGGCCCTTGGTCCTTAGACCCTTGGCCTTGGTCCTTAGACCGCTGTCCGAAACGCTTTTTGGGTGTTGCTTTCTTGTTCCTTTTCACGGTACAATCCGCCTTAAAATGACCATACTTTCCACAAATCCAACATGCACCCTTGGGTGTCAAGTTAGTATCATTGCTAACTTTAGAGAATGGCCTCTTTTTTCCCTTGTTCTTAGAAGAACCCTCACCACCCTCCACCATATTGATGGAAGATGGATCCACAACCTCTTTACCCTTTAACTTATTACCGCCCTCTTGCACCCTTAGAGATTCCTCTATGCGCAAGTGACTACCAAGTTGAACAAGGCTTAATTCCTCCTTTTTATGTTTCAACATATGCTTACAATCTTTCCAAGATGGAGGCAATTTATCAATAATACTAGACACCGATATTGATTCATTCATTTCCATGTTATGTTGAGCAAATTGACCCAAAATACGAAGTAACTCATTATATTGTTCCATGACCGGCCTAGAGTCTACCATTTTATAGTTCATAAAATTACCAACTAGAAATTTCTTACTAGAGGCATCTTCTTCCATGTATTTAGACTCTAGTTGGTTCCACAAATCCTTGGCCGACTCAACATTTTGGTAAATATCAAATAAGGAATCCGACATACCGTTTAAGATGTGTCCCCTACAAATGTAGTCATCGTTCTCCCATTTGTTTCTCCTACGGAGTTCCTCAATCGGACTATCATCTAACACTTCCGGTATAGGAGTGCTTAACACATACACCACTTCCAAAGTGGTCAAGAGAAAATGCATCTTCCTTTGCCATCTACGGAAATCAACCCCTTCAAACTTTTCCAATTTACCAAACTTGGAAGTCATCTCTTTCACATTCGACATTGTAAAGTACCGAAATTATTCTTGGAGATTGTTGGAGAATTGGGTTACAACAATGACGAATAAAATGCGACACAGTACAAGAAATTACAATGACAAATTACAAGAACGGAAATAGAAATTTTATACTTGGATATCTATGTAGAATCGTGACCGAGTCACTTTCCTCCAAGAATAATCGACCCTATATGTGTCCCGGGTTACACGATTTCCTTGTGGGATAAGACTACTAGTATACACTCTTGATTCCGACACACTAGAATTATAGAGCAAGAGACAATGGAGATTTTACCGTATGTTTTTCATATCTTTCAAAGGAGAACAGAGTGATTAAATTTTTTCATTAACCCTCTGACATGTGAAAATGTCAATATATATATCACAAAGACAATGCTTATCACGCACAAATCACATGATTATTGACCAAACCGACACATTTAGACATCATTTAGACATAACTGCCTTATCATTATCCAAATGAAACCTTATGACACTTCACAAAGGCAAAGTAATAATATTGTCTGCCACTTATGACAAATTTGACTAAGGTAAGAATTATACTTAGCCAAAATTCATACAAAGGTATTACTCGTGCCCTTACTTGTCTAAATCCGTCCCGCAAGCTCGGAATTACTTATGTGAGCGTGTACTCCACACTCTCCGGACTCACAATATATTATTCCGATCTTAGCCTCCTTTGAACCAAACCCCGACTACACTAAATAAATCGGCGATTTCACTTAAATCACCAACACCATCTCTACACAATTGAACTTTTCTTATATTTGTCTCTATGATATGAAAGAGAACTGTTTGGACTTGGTTAACTACCTTTTCCATACTCTTCAGGAAAGTTGCATACGAGTATTGGTGGGCGTAGAATTTTGGTATCCGGTGGCGGGGTCATAAATTTCTAAACCGGCGAATTTTGGCGTAAACAATAACAGGGAGGGGTAAACAATAACAGGGAGGGGGGTGAGGTTTCAACTATTGACTTTGTGTGTGAATGTTTAAGACTTGAATTACTCATTAAGTTAAGGGGGACTGGTTGATAATTTTTCACGGTAATATGAAAATCTAGCGGGGGCGGGCCAAATCCCGACATCATTAAGGTCCTCCAGTGAACTTTTTTTTCCCCGGTTAAATTGCTTTCATCTAAATTTTTTTCGTGTTTTAGAATTTTTTCCTAAATAAATGTTGAGTAAGTCCGTTATAAAACCGCTTACAATAAGAGATTGTAAAACAATCTATAAAATACCTTGATGGCTTGATGCGCTTCTCACCCAAGCATGGTAAGTATTGGGGACTGCGAAAGTTTTTTTAATGGGGTTAATTTAGTAAATTAACTTATAATTTTACAATAACAATTGTGTAAAACTGTTTTATACAAGTATTATTGTTTCTTATTAGATATAAGTTTTTTTGTTACTAAATTGACCATTAAGTTATAGTGTTTCAATGGTTGAAAGGTTAATATCTAACCTTGAGGTTTGACGATCCAGCCATAATAGCTTCCTCCATTCCAATTAATTGGTACGTTCAGGGGTTGAGCGAGCAAATGTAACAAGGATCCTTCCATTTCTTTTCTCTCCATTTCCTCTCACAAACTCATTTAATAATATTATCTCATCTATTAACCCTTTATTTTTATGCATAAATCGTATACCGTTCGATGTTGACCAGATACAATCTGGACCGTTGATAGGTAATGACCTCTCCATTTCTTTTTAGGAAATGGAGAGGATTTTGACTCGAACAAATGGTAGATAGAGATTGTAGATATCCAGTATCTGAACATTACCCACACGTGGCCTAGACCGCATACGGATGGCATGTCCGCAACGGCTTGTCCAATTTAAAAAACCCAACTACCACGTCTTTTAAGGTCTTTTTACCAACAATTTGCTACTTCCTCGGCCGTCATTTGTTTAGCTATTTTCTTTTGGAAAATGAGATGGCGTCACCGGGTGTTACTTAAATTGGGCGGCCACCGAGTGTATTATAGTAAATTAAATAGGTATTTTTCATTTCCTTTCTCTAAATTCTGAATTTCAAATTAATTAATAGAAAGGGTAGTTTAGGAAATTATAATAACATAACTAATTATAATTAATTGTAAATAAATGAAAAATCAATAGAATTTTAGTTGATTCTGCCACTTTTTGTGGAGGTTACAACCACCAAGATAATGTTGCATCTGTATACTCAGTCTCCGTTTGGCACGACACTTCAGATAGCATAGTTGACCAAAGTAGCTTATTTGACCAAAATCAGCTACCTGATTTTTTTTGCAAGTGTTTGGCTAGTAGCTTATTTGGTCAAATAAGGTACCTGAAATCAAATGTTACCCAAGGTAGCATTTGAGAAATCACATAACTAAAATGACTTATTTTCCATTTTTTACCCCTTTATTCTATAATATTAAATAATTTTCATATCCTTTTACGTCATTTTACCAAAATCAGCTACATTTTCAACTAGTTTATCAAAGACATTTTTATATAATCAGTTACCTTATCAACTCCTAATTTTCATCTACCTTATCAGTTAACTTTTCAGATTTCAGATAGTTTTTCAGTTTCCAGCTACCTTTTCAGGTAGTTTTGTCAAACAAAGCCTTAGTGCGTTAGGATTATAAGATGCAATTATGTACTTAATTCATGATTTACTCCTCAATTCACCATCTTTGTGTGATAAGGGTATCATAGGCTCATAACTGCTTCATTGGGTACTAGAGTTCGTATTTGGTTCATGGGCAAGACAAGTTAAATTAAGAGAACCATTTGTTACTATTTAAAATTCCAGAATTTAGAACGACCCCAGTAGATGAAAAAAAAAACAATACAATGATGATGAAAAATAATTACCTTTCAAATAAATTATTTTTGTGTCAAATATTGTAGATAAAATTTAATATTTAAAGTTTTGTTAATTAGATATTGAAAAGAATATACAATTACATACTTACCCTTAACTTTTGACGCAAAAATGAAAAATATTATTTTATTTTCTTATTTTTATTTTTCTTTAATTATGGTGGCGCCCCGCCCTATCACCATCCTTTTTTTAGAGCGTCTTATTCATTTGTTATCTTTTTATATTGGGAAAGTTTCCAATAGGTAATTTGATCATTCAATTATCCTAATGTCCACTTGTTATCCATTAACTACAATCACAAATATTTCCCTCCTACCTCCTTGATATTTGTACCAAAGTAAAGGCAGATAATTAATTGGAACAAAGAGAATAACTTTTACTTAATTTGCCCATCCATTTTTCATATAATGAGCTTCCTTGTTAGTCATAAATGTTAGATTCTAGTTTTCATGTATTTTTTCAGCTAGTATTTTAAAAATTGAAAATTCACACGGTACTCTTAAGGTATAACATTTTGTCCGGAATACCCAACTTTTTTTATACGGTAATTGGTTCATGGGCAAGATAAGTTAAATTAAGAGAACCATTTGTTACTTAACAAAATTCCAGAATTTATATCGAGGGATCGTATTATATCTTCTCATTTGTTGGCTTGTAAATGAAGAACGAACCCAATGCATGGAAAAAAAACAATACAATGATGATGAAAAATAGTTATTACCTTTCAAATAAATTATTTTTGTGTCAAATATTGTAGATAAAACTAATATTTAAAGTTTTGTTAATTAGATATTGAGAAGAATATAAAATTACATACTTACCCTTAACTTTTGGCGCAAAAATGAAAAATATTATTTTATTTTCTTATTTTTATTTTTCTTTACTTATGGTGGCGCCCTATCGCCATCATTTCCTTTTAGAGCGTCTTATTCATTTGTTATCTTTTATATTGGGAAGGTTTTTAATGGGTAATTTGATTATTCAATTATCCTAATGTCCACTTGTTATCCACTAACTACAATCACAAATGTTTCCTTCCTATCTCCTTGATATTTGTGCCAAAGTAAAGGCAAATAATTTATTGGGACGAAGGGAATATCTTTTACTTAATTTGCCCATCCATTTTTCATTTAATGAGCTTCCTTGTTAGTCATAAATGTTAAATTTTAGTTTTCATGTATTTTTTTCAGCTATCATTTTAAATTTCGAAAATTCATACGGTATCCTTGAGGTTTAACATTTTGCCCGGAATACTCAACTTTTTTTATTCGGAAAACATTAAAAGGTTATAACTCGTGTTTACTAGTTAAGAAAATGACGATTTTTTTTTTCAGAACGATCATCTTTCTGAGAACTACGTTTTGAAAAAAAATTGTCATATTTAGATCCCCTAACTAGAAATTTTTGTATGTCATAGTTTTTTCACCGAACAAACTTTGAGTAATCCTATCTCTTGGTCACGAGGTCCAAACTCGACAAACCCTTCCTTTTTTTCAAATCGTAGTACTGGGAAAGATATCCATTTGAAGAAAAAAACCCGTCACTTTTGGAGCTTGTAAACACGAGTTATGACCTCTTAAAGTTTTCATTTCAAAAAATTGGATATTTTGTGCAAAATGTCAAACCACAGGGTAGCGCGTGAATTTTCCGTTTTAGTTTGGGTTGCGCTTTTCAGTTTTAACTACTTTTTTATATTTCAACTATTTTTGATGGAGTGTTACCAAACAAAAAAAGTTTTCCAGTCTGTATATGAAGAACAATTCACTTTAGACATGGCCATATGTGAAAATTATAAGTCGTATATGATGAAGAAAGTATTATTCATGATGATGAAACTAGGTTACGGAATTACATATATATGTTGCATCCTACGCTCCTACCTTCCTATTTTACTTCTATAATATAGAAACCAAATACACACATTCATAAAATAACAATATTGTATATGCTAATAATATTTACAGAATAATATCAAGAATACATTGTGGCATATTCTTAGTATTATTCTTCACACTCCCCCTCAAGTTGGAGCTCTTGGAACACCGAGACCCAACTTGAATTGTAAATGTTCGAACGTCTCTCCACCTAATGCCTTTGTGAACAAATCCGCTATTTGTTCTTTACTTCTTACATGTGACGTTTTGATTTCCTTCGAAACAAGATGTTGTCGCACGAAATGACAATCTACTTCAATATGCTTCGTTCTATCATGGAATACCGGATTCTTCGTTATGTAGATTGCTGCTTGATTGTCACAATGCAATTCCATTGAATTATTATGGAAGACACCCAAAGAAGCAAGAAATGTTTTTATCCATATTAATTCTCCCGTAGCTGCACTCATCGACCTATACTAAACCTTCACTGTTGATTTAGCTACCGTCACTTGCTTTTTTGCTCTCCACGATATTGGTGATTGCCCCAACGATACAAAGTATCCACTTATCGATCTCCTTGTCAACGGACAAGCTGCGTAATCCGAGTCACAATACCTTCTGACTTGTAAATCACAATCCTTCTTCATCGTGATTCCCTTGCTCGGATTTCGCTTTATATACCTCACTGCCCTTAATGCCGCATCCCAATGTTCCTTTCTCGGCTCATTTACGAACTGCGAAAGTATGTGCACCGTGTATATAAGGTCTGGCCGTGTGATTGTTAAGTACACTAGCCTCCCAACAAGACGCCTATACTTCATAATATCCTTCAACACATATCCCTTGGCTAATGATAAATTGTGCCTTTGTCGAATTGGTGTATGTGCGGTCTTCGCTCCTTTCATTCCCGTCTCTTCTATGATACTTGTTGCATATTTCCGTTGGTTTAGAAATAAACCATCTTTCCCATGGGCCACTTCTATCCCTAAGAAATATTTTAATTTTCCCAAGTCTTTGATTCCGAAACTATCGTTCAAGAATGTTTTAAATTTTGCACAAGCTTCCTTATTATTGCTCACCACAATCATATCATCCACATAAACAAGTACTCCAATGAAACAACCATTTCGATTAAAGGTGAAAAGAGAATAATCCGCCATAGATTGTATAAATCCGTAATTTTTCAATGAAACTGTTAATTTGCAAACCAATTATGTGAAGCTTGTTTTAACCCGTAAATTGATTTTAACAGTTTACATACCTTATTCCCTTCCCCTTTTTCGAATCCTGGAGGAATTCTCATGTACACCTCCTCTTCGAGATCTCCGTGCAAGAATGCGTTGTTCACATCAAGATGCTCAATGTACCAACCCTTTGACACGGCTACTGCTAGCATACACCTTACACTTGTCATCTTTGCAACTGGCGCATAGGTTTCGTGAAAGTCGACTCCCTCTACTTGTGTGAAACTTTGTGCCACTAGTCTGGCTTTGTATCGCTCCACCGTACCATCAGCTTGATACTTGATTTTGTATACCCATTTGCATTGATGGCGGGGGTTTGTCGCACTTCCCCGATCAAACAATTTACTCAACTAATGTAGTAGGGTAGTCGAGGTCGAATCCACAGGGAGCATGGGTGATTATTAATCGTTTTAAATTCTTATGCTTAGCTAAGTCGGAGATATTTGGATGAGGCTTAAAACTAAACAACTAAACTAAATGAAATGAAATGCAATTTAACAAAAGATGATAAATGAGCAAGAGAGAAATAAATTGTAAATCAAATGAATAAAAGGCCTAGAACTCGGTTCTCCCACAACAATTCGTAATTCCACATACTAATTCCCTAGGCTAATCACTCGGGTAGACAAGCAAGGAGGAGATGGCTCTAATTCGCCTAAGACCCCCCTCTCGGGTTCGAAGTAGGACACTAGCACTACCCACCAACCCCCCTCTCGGGTTCGAAGGTAAGAATCCCTAACTCAACACTCAACTACCCCAAAATCATGCACAATTCCAAGGAGGTCAAGAACTTGGTCAAGGTCATTAAGCCCCCATCGTATTCCGGGTCATCCCACTCCCTCTCTCGAGGGTCGATTTCAAACGCTAATTTAGAGGTGCCCCACCCGGTTCTCCCTTTCGGTCTCAACAAAGGTTAGCCATAGGGTCGAATTCCGGGTACCCAACTCACAACCTAACCAACTCTCGTTGGTGGACAAGGGTCACAAGTCGACACTACCCAAAATCAATCCATAAACCATATCATTCCTCTAAACTACCCTCACTAATTTCCCCAAATAATTAGCCTTTATGAGAATCAATTAGTGAAACTACTCATGTCGGGTCAAACCGAGTCCTAGTAGAAGACTACTCACTAATCATGGTGCTAAGAGCAATAGAAACAACAAAGATGGATTCTTTAATCATGAACATGATGTGAAAATGGATTCTACAACTAATCATGTAATTAATCAACAAAATTATGAGGAAAGACAAATTAATCTAAGATGGAAAGATATTAATGCAAAAAGACACAAACTTTAACAATAGCAACTCAAAGATTCAATCTTTGAGAGCAACAACAATAGAAAACAAAGAAAAGATGAACAAGAGAGAGATTAGCATCAATTAAACAACAAGAAATAGTATTCTAACATGAACAACTAAACAAGAATTAAGAGAAAAACAAAATGTAAACAAATGAAATAAGGAAGAGAAATTATACCACTTAATTGCAAAAGGTGGAAACTTGGATTGGAAGAATGAAAGGATTCTTTAATTCTCCAAATACAACCCAAAATTACTAATTGTAAACTAATGAAAAGGGAAGAACTTGAATGAACAAAAGAAGAATTAAACTAATAATTAAAGAAAGATAACAACTTCTTATTGAATGAAAATAAGAGAGGAAATATGAGGGTTTTACAATGTTGAGAGAGAATAAGATGAACTAGTCTAATTTCTAAGGTAAAGTAATTGTGTAATGTGTAATAATGTGGTAGCTAATGTAAGTAAAGGGGTAGTCTTTTTATACTAATTACTACTAATAATTATGACACTAATAATAATAATAATAATAATAATAATAATAATGACTCTAATCCTAACTACCAAACTCATCGACACAAATTACATCCCAGACAAATCAATTCAAAAACAAAAGAAAAAAGGAAAAAGGGGAAGGGAAACACGAGTAAAACGCAGCAGAGGTGCTTTGCTTGGTCCACCGGCCAGGGCTTGTGCCGGCAGCGACGCCATTGAAGAAAGAGCAGAAATCAAGTGGGATGTGTGTTTTGCCGGTCAGTCGATCACGGGGCACCGGTAGAGAACAACAAGACGATGCAAAATTGTTGATTTGGTGCGTTTTCGGTTTGGCCGGCCCGGTCCCTATACCTAGGTAGCGAGGCCTTCACAAAAAGGAGAACAAATTGGTGTGTTTTGCCGGTTGAGGAGTCGGCTGCCGGGGCACCGGCATGGAGCACAAAGCTTCATAAAAGCTCGGTTTCGATCCCGAGTTCGAAGATAGCGCAATATTTTGTGGTGGTGTTGTTGATGATGATTGAAAGGGGACGATAATGATGATGGTCTCTTTGTTGTCGGTTGCGGGGTTGGCGAAATTATGGTGACGGAGTTGCAGCTGGTGAGGAGTGATGATGGTGGACAAGAATGGTGATGATGAAGATGCAGGGGTGCGAAAATGGTGATCAGGGACGATGATGATGGCTAATTTGAAATGAATATGTTGATGTAGGTGATGAAGACGAATGAAGGAGGTGATAAAATGGTAATGGTGATGAATTTATTAATGGAGGTGATGATGGTGGATAAAAATGGTGTAGAATTGATGATGATGGTACGAAATGCTGTTGCTCTGTTGCTAAAGTCAAGAGTTGACTTTGCTCATGTGTTTCTTTCCATCACTTTCCTTTGACTCTACCTTGACCCGTCTTATTTCCGTCTTGTTCCTTAATTTCCGTCTCAAATTACTCTTAACTCGAATCTCCTCTTTATCATTCCACCTCTCCTACAAAATATAAGCAATAAAATAATATTAATACTAATATTATCAAAACTCGAGTATTACTAAACATAACTAATACAACTCATCATTATAAACTAGTTATAAACTAGTAAAGTAATAGCAATACGAAAATTACAATAAAAATACGATTAATTATTAAACATGACTAAGACGACTAATTATTATAAATTAGTAAATAAATGAGCTATTTAACCGTTTAATCACACAAAATCGAGTCGTAAAATAAGATAAAAGGATGAGTAAAATGACGCTAAATTACTACTTATCAAATCTCCCCACACTTAAACCTTACTCGTCCTCGAGTAAGCTCATTTAAACTAAACTAAGACCCTTAATATAAAAGACTAGCTAAACTAATAATATCCGATGAGAGGCAATTAACGGGCCTTCTCCGTCCCTTCAACTCGCATTGAAATACAATGAGGTATGCATTCCTATGCAAGGCAAGTGGGGGCTTGCGGAAAATTTCGACACATCCAACATTAAGCACACAAATAAGCAATGGATGCATCTACAAAAAGTCAAACCGCTTTCCTCATCTAAGCGGCCGTTTTGCTTTCAAAAATCAAATAAAGAAAGTCATTAGTGGAGGATGTCGTCTCCGGGTCTTACCAAGGTATCGACTCCCTAATTCTAGCTCAAGCAACCTAAATTGACAACACGGGTGCCTAAGAAACAAATTCTAGGCGGGAAAGAGGAAGTAATTCGCTATACTCCCAAGAATGACACGACACACTCAAGATTCGACTCCATATCAAACCTTTGACCAAAAGGAGACCAAAGACCGACTCTCACGGGTTTCACTAGTCACTCAAATGAAAGAACGGGGTGATTTTTGTGACAAAAGTAGCCAAAATCACTCTCCTAACTCGACTTGCGAAGCATGCCCGCAATCTAATATGGTACTATATCCAATATCCGCAAGAGAAATGCCAAATGATGCACATACAAGAGACAATCGGGTTGTAATGGGGCTTGGGTTCGGTGAAAAGGGGTTGGTGCAAGCACCGTTTTTATGAAATGTGGGGCTAAAGATCGAGTAGTCGCCACATCTAACCAATTCACTAAACTCAACCAAAGCAAATGAATTCCTTCACAAAATATGACAAGATTGTCATTTTCAAAAATTATTCAACTCTTCAAAATAAACTCAATTTGCAAATTACCGACCCTTTATTTGAGACAAAAATATACATTCTTTTCTTTTTGCTTTTTCATTTCATTTTTCTCTTTTTCTATTTGCTTTTCTTCTTCATTTTTTTTTTCTTTTTGATTTTCTTTCTTGCATTTTTCACGACTTGTTCACCTCTTATTAGACAAAAGTAGCCAAAGTTGCATTTCACTCATGTGGCATTAAGATCATACACCTCAAGGAGAGTCAAAATTTCAACCCAAATATTCTCCACAAAAGAACCACAATGACGAACTACTCAACCAAGGTGAGTTGTTTATGGGATGTAGTTAATTTGTTGGCAATAGAAACGATAAGGCTTAGGCTCAAAATGGGTTAACAAAAGGAAATAATTGACTCAAGGGCATAACAAAAGCTTATTTGGCTATTGTGAGGTTACTTAATTTAAACAAAATTGTCTCAATATGCACACCGACACTTCTACGGTAAGGAATGAGCACCATACTTGTGCGTTTTGACATGACATACCACGTAAGGAGAACTACTCTCATGACCTAAACGGGACCGGTTTGATGGACCGGCCATATGGAGGCTCTATCCTCACATTTTAGTAGCTATATCGGACCAAGGTCAAGTCTCGGGCCTAATACGGTCTCACAAGGTGGTCGTTACTTGGTTGTTAAGCTAGACTTCCGGGTTTTTGCAAGCAAAAACCCTAACATGTGTCATCAAAAGGCACGAGCTATCAAGAGGGAAATGACACGGGCAAAACAAATTATCATCATTGGCGACATCGCCCTCCACTTTTAGACCCTCTATGCAACTATTTACATACGAGATGCAACGTGTATGAAATGCAACTAAACATATGAACAAACTACGTGAATGCAAGAGTGAACACATATATTCATGTCTAATCTAAATGCATACAAGTTCTAGTCCTAACAACACACCAACAACACACGCATCTCCAAAACGGTTCCCAAAAGGAACACCCACATCACATATCCCATCCTCCTCCATGCAAATATATATACAAAAAGAAAAGGAAGGAGAAAGGAGAAAGAATTGGAAGAATTTTACCAAGCGTCTTCTCCGATGATTCATGTGTTGCCTATCAAAATGGTTAGGACAAATGCAATATATATAATATAAACAATGCAATATTTTTGAAATTTTTCAATTTTTTTCAATTTTTAGGCATTTTGTATTTTTTTCAAATTAACAAGCAAATATATACAATTATAAACAATATCAAAAAAGTGGATATTTCCCTCCCCACACTTGAAATTTACATTGTCCTCAATGGAACAAAGCATAGGGAGAGAATGGAAAATTAAATAGCATATTTTTGTTGGTTTTTTGAATTTTCCAAAATGTAAGAACATGTTTTTGATTTTTTTTTTTGAATATTTGAAAATAAATAACATGTTTTTGGTATTTTTGAATGATGGAATTTCCTCCCCACACTTATTTATTTACATATTTCAAATGGAAATAAATGTGTGGAAAAAATTTCGAAATAAAATACATGTTTTTTTTTTGATTTTTTTTTTATTTTTCAAATTTTTAGTGGTTTTTGGTTAATGAATGTAATGCATGAATTATTCTATATGCTAAATTAAAAGGACAATGCAAACTACACTACATGAGTGCAAAGAGAGCTAATTTAGATTAACTCCTATTCGGTTAAGTAAACTAAATGCAAATGCAAGCAAAACATAAATAAAGCAAGGGAAGAGAATACTAACAATGTGGTGGTTCTTAAGGGACTCCACCAAACCTCTCATTCAAAATTTTGTTTCTTGAATTTCCAAGTAGCGTGATCCATGTCACTCAAGGCACGGAGTAATCGGTCAAATGCTCTATCAAAACCTTCAACTAGAAACAAGGAGTGCCAAGCTATAGCAAACCGCACCCGACCTCTTTTCCAACGCTTCTTCCCATTCTTCCTCCTACTCATCCTCTCGGTATTGTTTCGAGCATCCTCATGGTGACTAGGATCCTCCATTTCAATGTAGTAGCTAGAAGAAGAGACGGATGTAATCTCATAGACCTCATAGAATGAGGAAACATCCTCATGGTCATCAAGACAAGGAGAGTGGTGAAGAATAAGAGGTGAAGGAGTCAACTTCTCAACATTGAGGTTCATGATATCATCATTTTTATCCAAATTCTCTTGACTCTTCTTTTGACCCGAACTATTTCCATTGAGAGCCACCTCCAAGGCATCAATTTGAGATTCCCAATCACTTGAAGAGTTATCCAACCAAGGTGCACCTTCAAAAGAGCTTAGAACAAATGAATCCGGAGAGTTCAAGAATGATTCAATCTCATTATTAATTTGGTCTTCAAATTCATCTTTTCTTGAATCATATTCACCCAAATCTTCCTTCACATCAACTCCCAACACATCATCAACTCCATCCCCCTCCTTGGTTTGACAAACTTCAAATGGGTCCAAATATGAAGGCTCAAGATTATGCTCATTCAAGCAATCTTCCAACAAATCCACTCTACAACAAGAGTCACTTATAGAAGAAGATTTCATGGATTTTTCCAACGAGAATTCCATCTTGTCATCACCAACTTGAAGGGAAAACTTCCCATTCTTAACATCAATCATTGCACCCCCGGTAGCAAGGCATGGGCGCCCTAGGATGATTGGAATTTTGGAATCCTCGGGAATATCCATCACATAGAAGTCGCAAGGTATCACAAGTTTTCCCACCTTGAGTGGAACATCCTCCACTAGGCCAATTGGATACCTCACCGATCTATCCGCAAGTTGTAAGGAAACTCTAGTTGGTAAAAGCTCAAATCCCTTCAACTTCTTGAAAATCTTGAGAGGCATTAGGCTAATGCTAGCTCCCAAATCACATAGGGCCCTCTTTATTTGAATGGATCCAATTGTGCATGGGATAGAAAAACTACCCGGATCTTCAAGCTTTTGGGGCAACTCATTCATTAAGATTGCACTACATTCCTTGGACAAATTCACCGTTGTTGTTGGACTCAAGGAATTTTTGTTGGAAATCAACTCCTTCAAGAATTTTCCATATGCGGGAATCTCCTTGATGGCATCAATAAAAGGCATGGTGATGTTCACACCTTTCATCATGTGCATGAATTTCCCATACTTTTGCTCAAGCTTTGCCCTTGCCAACCTTTGGGGAAAAGGAATTGGTGGCACATATGTTCTCACAACTTGTTCCTTGGGTTCTTCAACAATTTTGGTAGGTTCATCAACTACCATGGGAGTTTCCACAACAACCTCTACAAGATCATCTTCAACCACTTTTTGTGGTTCAACCACAACTTCCGGTTTGCGGCTCTTTTTCCTCTTTACGAACACCCGGTCTTCCAACTCTCTACCACTCCTCAAATGTATAGCATTAATGGTCTTTGGGTTCTCCGCGGTTTTACCCGGAAACTTTCCATTTGAGGCTTGAAATTGACTTATTTGAGAAGCCAATTGAGAGATTTGATTATCCGTCATTCTTTGGGAGGCTTGCATTTGAGTCCTTAGTTGGTTGATAGAGGATGTTGTCTCCTCTTGTTTTTGGTTGGAATGAGTGATGAATTGGGTTTGAGTGTTTACGAGTTGGTTTTGAGAATTCATCAATTGCTCCATCATGAGCTCCATGTTTGATTTGGGTTGGGTGGATTGTGGAAAGGGTTGAGAATTTTGTTGAAATGGTGGTCTTGGTTGAAAGGTGGGATTTTGCTTTTGGGCTTGGAAATTTGGTGTAAATTGTGGATTTTGTTGGAAAGTGGGGTTTTGGGCATTTTGTGAGCCATTGGAAAAATTTTGGTGGGCTCTCATTCCGGGATGGTATTGATTGTTGTTGGAGGCTTGTCTAGCCGGAATTGATTCCCACACTCCATTCACTTGCTCCATACAAATTGTCTCTCCCATCATCAAAGGACATTCATTTGGTGGATGCCCTTGATCTCCACAAATCTCACAACAATACACTTGAGACCTACTTGATGAAGAGTTTCTTGATGTGTTACTAGAGTTCAACAAAGCAATTTGTTGCTTGAGTTCTTCTATCAATCCCTTAACTTCCACATTGTTTGTTGATTCCACATTGGACTTCCCTTTCCTCTTGTGGCGGTCATTATTCCAATGAAAAGTACGGGAGGCCATTTCCTCAATAAGCTCCTTGGCCGTCTTGTGATCTATCTTGTCAAGTGCCCCTTTTCCCGAGCCGGAGTCTAGATTCATTTTCATCTCATTGTTCAACCCCTCATAGAAGTTGTTTATCAATTCATCATCTCCGATCCCGTGATGGGGGCACAACCTTTGGAGTCCTTTATACCTTTCCCACGCCTCATAAAGGGTCTCATCATCATGTTCGGTGAAGCCTTGAAGCTCACTCTTGATTCTTGCGGTCCTTTGTGGTGGAAAGTACTTGTTCAAGAAGGCCTTGGAGACATCATTCCAAGTTCTAAATGAATCGGGCTCACAACTCTTCAACCATTCCTTAGCACTCCCCCTCAAGGAATAAGGAAAGAGTCTAAGGCGGATGGCATCCTCCGACACTCCATTTGCCTTAAACATGTCACAACTATCCAAGAATTCATTAAGATGTTCATTGGGGTTTTCGGTGGCTCCCCCTCCAAATTGGTTCCTTGGACTAGTTGCAACAAAGTAGCCTTCACATCAAAGTTATTGGCTTGAATAGGTGGCTTGACAATACTTGGGTTCACCACCTTCTTCGGAGCCAAATTATCCCTCATAGGAACCGCGGCCATTGTTGGTTCTTCGGGAATTCCAAATGGAATCTCAAAAAACTCAAAAGGGGCCGGTTCTTCTAAAACACCTTCCACTACTCAAGAAAGGGATTAGTAACAAAGAAAGACCTAGTCTAAACTAGAATAAAACGATTAATATCTAGCCTTTGCTCCCCGGCAACGGCGCCATTTTGATGGCGGGGGTTTGTCGCACTTCCCCGATCAAACAATTTACTCAACTAATGTAGTAGGGTAGTCGAGGTCGAATCCACAGGGAGCATGGGTGATTATTAATCGTTTTAAATTCTTATGCTTAGCTAAGTCGGAGATATTTGGATGAGGCTTAAAACTAAACAACTAAACTAAATGAAATGAAATGCAATTTAACAAAAGATGATAAATGAGCAAGAGAGAAATAAATTGTAAATCAAATGAATAAAAGGCCTAGAACTCGGTTCTCCCACAACAATTCGTAATTCCACATACTAATTCCCTAGGCTAATCACTCGGGTAGACAAGCAAGGAGGAGATGGCTCTAATTCGCCTAAGACCCCCCTCTCGGGTTCGAAGTAGGACACTAGCACTACCCACCAACCCCCCTCTCGGGTTCGAAGGTAAGAATCCCTAACTCAACACTCAACTACCCCAAAATCATGCACAATTCCAAGGAGGTCAAGAACTTGGTCAAGGTCATTAAGCCCCCATCGTATTCCGGGTCATCCCACTCCCTCTCTCGAGGGTCGATTTCAAACGCTAATTTAGAGGTGCCCCACCCGGTTCTCCCTTTCGGTCTCAACAAAGGTTAGCCATAGGGTCGAATTCCGGGTACCCAACTCACAACCTAACCAACTCTCGTTGGTGGACAAGGGTCACAAGTCGACACTACCCAAAATCAATCCATAAACCATATCATTCCTCTAAACTACCCTCACTAATTTCCCCAAATAATTAGCCTTTATGAGAATCAATTAGTGAAACTACTCATGTCGGGTCAAACCGAGTCCTAGTAGAAGACTACTCACTAATCATGGTGCTAAGAGCAATAGAAACAACAAAGATGGATTCTTTAATCATGAACATGATGTGAAAATGGATTCTACAACTAATCATGTAATTAATCAACAAAATTATGAGGAAAGACAAATTAATCTAAGATGGAAAGATATTAATGCAAAAAGACACAAACTTTAACAATAGCAACTCAAAGATTCAATCTTTGAGAGCAACAACAATAGAAAACAAAGAAAAGATGAACAAGAGAGAGATTAGCATCAATTAAACAACAAGAAATAGTATTCTAACATGAACAACTAAACAAGAATTAAGAGAAAAACAAAATGTAAACAAATGAAATAAGGAAGAGAAATTATACCACTTAATTGCAAAAGGTGGAAACTTGGATTGGAAGAATGAAAGGATTCTTTAATTCTCCAAATACAACCCAAAATTACTAATTGTAAACTAATGAAAAGGGAAGAACTTGAATGAACAAAAGAAGAATTAAACTAATAATTAAAGAAAGATAACAACTTCTTATTGAATGAAAATAAGAGAGGAAATATGAGGGTTTTACAATGTTGAGAGAGAATAAGATGAACTAGTCTAATTTCTAAGGTAAAGTAATTGTGTAATGTGTAATAATGTGGTAGCTAATGTAAGTAAAGGGGTAGTCTTTTTATACTAATTACTACTAATAATTATGACACTAATAATAATAATAATAATAATAATAATAATAATGACTCTAATCCTAACTACCAAACTCATCGACACAAATTACATCCCAGACAAATCAATTCAAAAACAAAAGAAAAAAGGAAAAAGGGGAAGGGAAACACGAGTAAAACGCAGCAGAGGTGCTTTGCCGGTCCACCGGCGGCCGGGGCTTGTGCCGGCAGCGACGCCATTGAAGAAAGAGCAGAAATCAAGTGGGATGTGTGTTTTGCCGGTCAGTCGACCGCCGGGGCACCGGTAGAGAACAACAAGACTGATGCAAAATTGTTGATTTGGTGCGTTTTGCCGGCTGGCCGGCTGCCGGTCCCTATACCGGTAGCGAGGCCTTCACAAAAAGGAGAACAAATTGGTGTGTTTTGCCGGTTGAGGAGTCGGCTGCCGGGGCACCGGCATGGAGCACAAAGCTTCATAAAAGCTCGGTTTCGATCCCGAGTTCGAAGATAGCGCAATATTTTGTGGTGGTGTTGTTGATGATGATTGAAAGGGGACGATAATGATGATGGTGCTGCTGTTGTCGGTTGCGGGGTTGGCGAAATTATGGTGACGGAGTTGCAGCTGGTGAGGAGTGATGATGGTGGACAAGAATGGTGATGATGAAGATGCAGGGGTGCGAAAATGGTGATCAGGGACGATGATGATGGCTAATTTGAAATGAATATGTTGATGTAGGTGATGAAGACGAATGAAGGAGGTGATAAAATGGTAATGGTGATGAATTTATTAATGGAGGTGATGATGGTGGATAAAAATGGTGTAGAATTGATGATGATGGTACGAAATGCTGTTGCTCTGTTGCTAAAGTCAAGAGTTGACTTTGCTCATGTGTTTCTTTCCATCACTTTCCTTTGACTCTACCTTGACCCGTCTTATTTCCGTCTTGTTCCTTAATTTCCGTCTCAAATTACTCTTAACTCGAATCTCCTCTTTATCATTCCACCTCTCCTACAAAATATAAGCAATAAAATAATATTAATACTAATATTATCAAAACTCGAGTATTACTAAACATAACTAATACAACTCATCATTATAAACTAGTTATAAACTAGTAAAGTAATAGCAATACGAAAATTACAATAAAAATACGATTAATTATTAAACATGACTAAGACGACTAATTATTATAAATTAGTAAATAAATGAGCTATTTAACCGTTTAATCACACAAAATCGAGTCGTAAAATAAGATAAAAGGATGAGTAAAATGACGCTAAATTACTACTTATCATGCATCCTATGGGTTTCTTTCCTTTTGGCAATGCAACAACTTTCCAAGTCTCATTTTTCTCCAATGCTTCAATTTCTTTACTCATGGCTTCTCTCCATTTCCTGTCTTTTGCGGCTTCACCATAGTTCACAGGCTCCTTTTCTTTATCAATCATTGCTAGAAAAGCTTTGTGAGTATTTGAAAACCAATTTGTAATAACATAATTGTCTAGAGGATAACGAGTACCTGACTTTGAAGACTTTGATTGTGCGTGGTGAACATTCAAGCTCGGGGTAATTACTCTTGTCGACTTACAATAGTAGTCCTTCTTCCAAGCCGGTTCGAATTTTTCTCTCGCTCCTCTACCCATCACTGTCTGACCAGTTTGTGAACCAGTCGCAACAGCCTGTTCCTCTTCTTCATTGTCAACCGAATTTCCTCCTGTCTCATTATTAATGGTGCTAGTACCTATTTCCATTCCGACATTCTCGTCATTCCCCTGCACATGCTCTTCTGTCCCCTGTTTTTCTTCTTCGCGCAAGTCTCCTGAATCAGAGCTCCCCCTCACAACAGGAACCGTATCATCGTTGTTGCCACATTCAAGATTTTGAGTATGTTCAAGTTGTGATTCAATATTTGCGTGAAGGTCATGTTGTGATAAGGATTCATTGGTCGGAATAGAATATGGATACTCGTTTTCATAAAAGATGACATCACGAGAAACGAACACACGCTTTTCTTTCAAATCATACACTTTCCACCCCTTTTTGCTATGTGGGTATCCAATGAAAACACATTTCGTTCCACGTTCTCCGAATTTGTCTCGGGTTCTATCTTTATTATGGGCATAACATAGACACTCTAAGACTCTCAAATTATCGAATGTGGGTAATTTTTGATATAAAACTTCGAATGGAGTTTTCCCGTCTAGCAAAGGAGTGGGTGTTCGATTTATTAGATATGCTGCTGTCATAATACTCTCGCCCCAAAAATGTAAAGGTAACCGCCCCTCAAATCGTAACGCTCTCGCTTTTTCAAGTATGTGACGGTGTTTTCTCTCAACCCGGCCATTTTGTTTGGGTGTGTCTACATTACTAGTTCGAAACAATATCCCATTTTCCTCATAATATGATTGCATAGGTCCGGACAATAACTCCGTCCCATTGTCACTTTGGATGACTTTAACGCTTTTCTCAAATTGATTCATTACCATTTGACAAAAAAATTTCATGTAATCACCCGCTTCACTCTTTTCTTTCATTAAATAAACCCATACTCCCCGACTATGGTCGTCAACTATGGTAAGAAAATAATGTGCGCGGGTCAAGCTAGCCACCTTGTATTTCCCCCAAATATCACAATGAATAAGTCCAAACAAAACATCACACCTACTATTATTAGGCTTAAAAGGAGTACGGGATTGTTTTGCCCGACAACAAGAGTCACAAACTTCATCAGAATTCCAAATTAAATTGCGTCCAATTAAACTAGAAAAACGAGAAAAAATATTTTTCGAAGGATGACCAACCCTTCGATGCCATAGTCGACTTTCCTTCCCAAACGTCACCTGGTTGGCTACTTTAATCTTATCCGGTTGATAGTAATATACCCCTTGTCGATGTTCACCCCGTCCAATCCTCGTCTTCGTAGTCCGGTCCTGCATCTCACAATAATCCGGGTAAAATGTTATTAGACAATTGTTTTCATGGATTAATTGTTGTACAGAGATAAGATCACAAGTCAGTGAGGGTACAAATAACACATCCTTTAAAACGAATTTTTCGTTTAAACGAACTTCGCCATGAACAGTAGCCTCAATACGTCTCCCATCGGGTAAACTGACAGTGGAGTAATCTCCTTCCCACGTATTCTCCAAGCATTCTCGTTTTCCCGTCATATGATGGGAAGCTCCGCTGTCAATTAACCACTCAATATTCATTGTTAATTTCATACCTTTTATTTTCTCGTTGCCCTCGGGACTGGCGCTCAACAATATCCGTAGCCTTTCAATCTCCTCTGCAGTGAACGGTACGTTTGACTTCCCGTGAGTCTCTGTCGTGGCATTTGCCTGGTAGTGTCCGCGTCCTCTTCCTCTGCCACGGTTTCCACTGCCACGGCTATTTCCATATCCTCTTTTGCCTCGACCTCTTTCCCTTGCCTTCACCTCTTCGTACCCGTGCTTGTCATAGCAATTCTCCTCCGTGTGATAGTATTTTTTTACAATGAGTACATTGCGGCGGTTTCTCTGGTTCTTCCTCATCACCTTTGAAGTAATTATTTCTTGATTGTCCACCATGAATTCTGGTAGCCATGGCGGCATCATTATGTTCCTCTTTTACTATGGTAAGAGAGGCATGTCGTTCTTCCCTGAGTATCAAAGCATAGGCACGATTTAATCCGGTGATTGGGTCTTCCATGAGCAGATTTGTTCGCACCTGCCCATATAACTTGGAGTCGAGTCCCATCAAAAATTGATGCACTTTCTCCTCTTCCTTTT
This sequence comes from Silene latifolia, assembly GCF_048544455.1. Lineage (NCBI taxonomy): Eukaryota > Viridiplantae > Streptophyta > Magnoliopsida > Caryophyllales > Caryophyllaceae > Silene > Silene latifolia. The sequence goes on from NC_133531.1 coordinate 135,218,660, forward strand.
CTTTGGCTATAGACGCTGCCACACCGCAACTACAATTTTTCGCCTTGCTGTATTTGTCCAACTCGTCCCAAATTACCTTGAGCCTGGTATAATACTCTACCACTGTGTCTTTGCCTTGCTTGCATTCATTCAACTCATTTTTGAGTTGATCTACTCTGGGAGCATTCCCTGCCGAGTATCTGCTTCTCAACTCCTCCCAAACATCCTCAATTGGTTGATTGAAAGTGATACTCGAATGTAACTTCGGATTTATCACATTCCGAAGCCACGCTCGTAACATTGCGTTACATTGTCTCCATGCTACCAATTCAAGGCTTTCCTCTTCTCCATCACACACCGGTTTCTTCACTTTTCCTTCAATGAAAGCCAATTTATTTTTGGCATCTAACCCATTCTTCACATTCTTCACAGCATCAGCCCACATATCGTAATTTGTGCCGTCGAATTCGATTTGTGTGAGGTTTAGATTGGGATTGTCGGATGGATGGAGATACAGTGGGGATGTCATGGGAATTGTCTTTGGACCGCTCCCTCCCCCTTTCGATTTATCATCACCAGGCATGATGAAACAGGATGATTTTAATATTTTCGTTTTGAAAAAAAATTTGGATCTTTGAAGGCTCACGATACCATGTGAAAATTATAAGTCGTATATGATGAAGAAAGTATTATTCATGATGATGAAACTAGGTTACAGAATTACATATATATGTTGCATCCTACGCTCCTACCTTCCTATTTTACTTCTATAATATAGAAACCAAATATACACATTCATAAAATAACAATATTGTATATGCTAATAATATTTACAGAATAATATCAAGAATACATTGTGGCATATTCTTAGTATTATTCTTCACATGGCCATACAAAAAAAGTTTTCCAGTCTGTATATGAAGAACAATTCACTTTAGACATGGCCATACATGGTGACAAGGCCATATATGATGAACCCTAATTAAATGGCCAAAATACTACGGCTGGCCTTTGATGAAGTCTACTTGACTGAGTATAAATAAGATGCTACATTGTCTACAAATTGCATTACTCTCCAACCCAAACATCTTCCCTAAATTATTGTTCGTACTAAAAAGTCACATACTTCCCTAATCAATTAAAACAGAGATCGAGAATGGAAGGCATTAACACAAAGAACACGATGTTGGTGTTGGCAGTAATGGTGCTCATTTCCTTACCAACGCTGTCATCGGGCCAAACTTGCACGATGACAGTACAGAACCTCAACGACGATTGCAATGTAGTTGAAACAGAAGCACAACTCCAACGTTGTTGCGATGAAATTAACCTGGCCATCGACAACGACCGCCTCTGCTTCTGTCTGTTATTATTCACTGTTTATGGTGACACTGCTGATTTCGAGTCCAAGGTCGTCGACTCATTCTTCACCCCTTGTGGCATTACTGGCACTTTTGACACTGTTTGCCCTGGTATCATTTCATCCTTTATTTATTTTATTTATTCCTAGAAAATATTCACATCCTATATGATTATCGTTGTTCTAAACTTTGATTTTCTCATGAAGGTGTTGCGCCCGGTCCATCTGCAGATCCCTAGGTTGAAGTTCATTCAACTCCATGTAATTCCTTTAATTTTATTTACTTAATTACCTTTTATAAGCCTAATGTAGAGTTTATATTACAATTACTTGTGTAAGGCGGTGTTCCTTCCACAAGCTTGGCTCCGTTTGGCACGACACTTTATGTAGCTTATTTGACCAAATTTTTAGCTACCTGATATTTTTTGCAAGTGTTTGTCATGTCGTTTATTTGGTTAAATAAGGTACCTGAAATGAAATGTTACCTCATGTAGCATTTGAGAAATCAGGTACCTGAAATGACTTATTTTCCATTTTGTACCCCTTTATTCAATAATATTAAATAATTTCATATTCTTTTACGTCATTTCACCAAAATCAGTTACCTTTTCAGCTAATTTGTCAAACACATTTTTATATAATCAGTTAGCTCCTAATTTTCAGCTACCTTATCAGTTACCTTTTCAGTTTTCAGCTACCTTTTCAGATAGTTTTACCAAACAGGGCATTAGTATAAAAAGAATTCCTTTAATAATTTTGTTATCCACTAATTTAATTGTAAATCTGCGTTACATAAGAATTATCTACAATTATGGGAAGGTTTCTTAATAATTTTTGTGTTTCTTATGCTTTTTGGGCAGGAAATTGTAAGGATTGGTCTTGCTTTTTGGAGCATTAATGATTAATGAAGCAAGGAGTTTAAGATTTGAGAGTTAATGTTCGTGTTGGCAAATTGCTAAAATGCTATCCTATTGTGTGTTTGTAATGAGTTTGAGATTTGAGAGTTAATTGATGTATCATATGGTTTGTATTTGAAATCTCAATAAATTATATTTGTAATGTCGTCGTACTTTTACTTGAGCTCGCAAAGTTTGATCAGATCCAAGTGACCCGATCTTACCCGATGAAACCTATTTGAATAGAATTTGAGAATACTGCAAACCGTAATCGACCCGGTCTGATGATGATCCGACCCGATTAGATTGATGACTATGCAATTAATAAGTTTATCTATCTATATATATATATATATATATATATATATATATATATATATATATATAGAGGTGGGATCCGGTGAGAACGATCACTCGGTGCAAACGGTGAGAACGAACTAACTATCCCTATAATTAATTAAGCATTGATCGGCTAAAAACTCGCTTCATTATACATTAGTCAAGGCCTAACTGACTACTCCTTCCCCCAACTTTTATCATCATCATCATCTCACCTCCGTCATTAGCACCAACACACCTCCGACACAAACACCACCCAGGCGTACTAACAGCCAACCACCGCCATAGAAATCACCGGCAGCCACCGCCGCCATCAACATCACCGGCCGACATCACCTGCAACACCACACACCACACACCATTATCACCAACACACCTCCGACACAAACACAACCGGCATTCCCTATCACCACCAATCACCTGTTGTCGCCGTCGTCATCAACACCTTTAATTAATGACCCACACTCAATTTATATCACGCGCGGCAAAATCAAATCTCATAAAAAACAAGCCCAAAACCCCGATCTTCTTTTTCTCTCTCAAATCGCAACACCACAACCACATACATCTGACGGCCACGACCGGCAGTCGGACGACCAGCCACCGCCTGAGCAGACGCCGGCGAACACCACTACCACCAATCTCTCCCGTTATTTTCGCCTGAGTCTCTCAAACCCATTTCATCAGCACTCATCCCTTACTCTCCTCACATTTGGCTATCATCAGAGAGCAACGATTATAAGGAATCTCCCGTCGCCGGAGTTGCGCCAGCATCTGGCCTGGTTGTCAGTTATGCGCCGGTTACGCGTGGCAGAAATGGTCTTTGGAGTCTATTTGGTTCCTGTCAACAAACACTTTTCATTTTCTTTATAAATCAATAAAAAGTTTTGATTGAAATGCAATTACTGTATTTGGTTTATAATTAAATTGATGTATTTCAAACTATTTTTATTGTATCTACTTACTTTTTTACTGTATCTACTTACCAATTTTGTGTATCAATGGTAGATACATTAAAATAGTTGGTAGATACACACAATTAATTTCCAGATACATAAAAATCGGTTTGAGATACATCGATATAGAACCCAGATAGCAGAAATTGATTTGTAGCTCCGACAGTCACTTCCCATCTCAGGCGTCACTCCGGCGTACTTTCAATGTCTGTTTGAAGTTAATCTGAATTGGAGGTCGATTGTTTGCAAATTAGAACCGTTACCATCAAATTAGTGAAGCATTGATTGGTATTAGAGCTGAAGCCTTTGTCGGAATTAGCGCCGACATCCGATCTAAAAACTGGGATATTTTGGTACAGTTCGCAAGTGTTGGATACGGACTGCGGTGGGAAGAGAAAGGAGGAGGGACGTCGGCGGCGGCCTGAGAGCAGCAATAATTTGGGCTGACCGCTAATCGGTCTCAATTTAGCCTCCATCAGAAAACTCCGATCATCAATCAACGCACGACTATCAGCATCAGATATCAAACTTCAACCATCAATTGACTCAATGGTGGTGCCGGAGTTGTGCCTGCATCAGGAATGTTCGTCGGCGTTGTTGGTGATCGACGTAGGCAGCGATGGTAATGGGTAATGATGGGAAGACGAGGGTGTTTATGTTTTGATGAGGGAGGGGGAATTGCGTAAGGTTTCTGAGTGAGTCAAGTTATGCCGGCGGCGGTTTCTTTGTGCTCCGGCGAGGTGATAAGGAAGAGGGTGATGATGGGTTTGATTAAAATGTGTGGGTTTGGGGTAACTGAGTGAGGGGGGTATTGGGTTTTATTATTGATTTTGGTAGTTACCCGTGAATTTTAGTTAAGTTAGTTTGTTCTCACCGTTCTCACCGAATGATCGTTCTCACCGGATCCTAAATCTATATATATATATATATATATATATATATATATATATATATATATATATATATATATATATATATATATATATATATATGTATATCTATCTATATTATTAAAGGAAGTTTTTTTCGAGCGATTACAGAGAGTCCAACGCTTGCGAAACACTTACGAGTCCAACTTATACAAAATATAATAATTTCATACGAGTAATAATATAGTAAACAAATTTAGCTGGAGATATGTCTCTTAAGCAAAATATGTAAAGTATTTGATTGGTAATGGGAGACAAACCTATATATTTTAAGCCTATAAATACAACAAAGATTTAACGATTTATACAATAAATTTGAAATCTATGTTTTTCTTGAGCCTTTCTAATACTGTCTCCCTCTCCCAAATTCAACATGCATATATTACCATTGTAGTTTTAAGAGTTATACAGTGTAGTTATTATTGCATCTGTTGTTTTTATGTCATTCCACGGCCATGAGCTTTGCTAATCATGTTTGCAAATTTTCACAGGAATTTATTATCGACAAGCCATGCCTCGGAAATACTTCGGAGTACAATATCTAATGGAAACACATAAACATGCATGAGAATAATAATTTTAAAGGTTGGACTACTGCAACTAAAATTGAAGCAGGTATATATGTTTTCTAACACGGCAACACAACTATTTTATGTTAAAGATAATTCTAAAGATCAAAGTCAAGATACCAAACCTACAAAATAGGAATGCATATCACGTTTCCTTGACTCCATATCAATCATCAATATTTGTAATTATCTTTTATAATTGTTGTTATTCTGTTACCTAACTTAGCTCCTTTAATTGCTCTTGTAATCTTAGCTAATTGACTAGGTTATTCCTCTTGTATTAGTATATATATATATATGTATGCTGTATCTCCCTTTCATAATCAATGAAATCATATTATTCACATATTATTTACATGGTATCAGGATTCACATCGGTCCTATACTAATCACCATTATCTTCCGCTGCCTTCCCTATCGTCGGTACACCCATGGCTTCCAACAACCATCAAATCCCGAACTCCGCTGAACCAACAAAACCTCTCCTTTTCGTATCCTTTCCCACATGTACCAAACTAACCCCAACCAATTATCGCGCCTGGCACTATCAGATCAGTCGCCTATTTCAAGGTTACGGTCTTTACTCCTACCTCGACGGCACCACCAAAGCCCCACCCACGACCATCACTCCGGCTGCCACCACCGAAAAACCAAATCCTGACCCAATTACTCCCAACCCTGCTCACGAGACATGGTTTCGTCAAGATCAGCTAATTCTCGGTGCTTTGGCTGGTACCCTTGACGAGGACGTGTCTCCTGTCATTCTTGATGCCTCCACCTCTCATGAGGCATGGACCACCCTCGCTACCACCTATGCTAATCCTTCCCGTGGTCATATACTCCAAGTGAAGGATCGTCTCAAAACCATCAAACACACCAACACTATCTCAGAATACATGCTAGCCATAAAGGCTTGCACCACCCAATTAGCCCAACTCGGGAAACCCGTCGATCCCGAAGACATCACTGAAAAAATTATTAACGGCCTTGACTATGAGGAATACAAGCAAGTTATCGATGCGGTACGTGCTCGTGATTCCCCGATTTCTTTTGAGCTATTTCATGAAAAACTTATTAATCATGAATTAACTCTCAAGAACAAACCCGTCACCACACCCTTCCAATCCCAACCCTCGGCTCATGCCGCCTACACCTGCTCCTCACCCAACACCTACCACAACCGCTACCAAGGCCCCTCCACCAACCAGTCTCACCAACGAACCCAATATCAACCCCAAACCCCAACCCAAAACCAGTTCCGTGGCACCCCAAATCAGGCGAGTCCCAACCCATTTAAGGGTCGTTGCCAATATTGTCGAACTACTGGACACGTCATTCGTGACTGTCCCGACTTCAAAAGAGACTATCCCGATGTCGTGTTCCCACCCCCACCATCCCGTCAGCCTCGCCCCTTCGCACACACCGCCACCACCAGCCTGTCTCCCTCCTCTTCCTACCTCATCGATAGTGGTGCATCGCACCACATAACCAATGACCTCAACACCCTGTCTCTACACACCCCATATGATGGTCCGGATGATCTTGTTATTGGAGACGGCTCTGCTCTTTCCATCTCGCATCTCGGTTCATTCTATATCCCTCACTCTAATCATCGTATTTTCTTTAATAACGTGCTTATCGTACCGAAAATCTCACGCCCCTTTAATTTCTGTTTCACAATTTTGTCATGATAACCAAGCTTATGCTATTTTCTCTTCCACCTCCTTTTGTTTTAAGGTAATCAAGACGGGGGAAACTCTGCTTGAAGGACCATTCCGCGACGGCTCCTATCAATGGACTCCACCAACGTCGCAACCTCACGCCCTAGCCGCAAATAAATCGAGCACCTTGTGGCATGCTCGTCTTGGCCACCCTTCAAATTCGACTTTACGTTTATTAAATTCTAGTTTCAATTTCAGTATTTCGGATTTTTTGCACTGTAATTCTTGCTTGATAAACAAAAGTCACAAACTACCCTTTTCTGTTTCTTCTATTAAATCGTCTGCACCGCTCAACCTCATATTTTCCGATGTCTGGACTTCACCAATTATGTCCAATGACCCGTTTAAATATTACGTTATTTTTGTAGACCACTTCACCCACTACTTTTGGCTCTACCCAATCAAAAACAAATCCGATACATATGCCACGTTTCATAGGTTCAAAGCCATAGTAGAAATTTTTTTTCAAAAACCAATTCTTTAATTTAACTTGGATAATGGCGGTGAATTTACTAAATTAACACCCACATTGCTTGATAATGGCGTCTCACACCTTACATCTCCGCCTCACACTCCCGAACATAATGGGTTTGCGGAACGGCGTCATCGTCATGTAGTGGAAACCGGCCTAGCTCTCCTTACCCATGCTCAAACGCCGACCCATTTTTGGCCATATGCCTTCTCCACCGCTACTTACCTTATCAATCGTCTCCCATCGCCTACACTAAATAATGAGTCTCCTTACAAACTCCTCTTCCAAGAACATCCAAATTATCACAAACTACGTCCCTTCGGTTGTCTATGCTACCCGTGGTTGAAACCATACACCACTCACAAACTCGAGCCAAAGTTTACTCCGTGTGTCTTTGTTGGATATTCGAACACCCAAAGTGCGTACCTTTGTCTTGAACCCGTCACCAATAAACTCTATACATCACGTCATGTTCGGTTTATCGAATCTGAATTTCCCTACATTGCCCTCTCCAAGTCTGCACCCCACCCCTTACCCACCCCGTCCCAATGGTGCCATCTAACCGTACCCATATTGCCTCCCTCTGCCTCGCCCACCGTACCTGACCCAACCTCTCCTCCCTCCCCTCCACATTCACCACCTCCGCTCAACACTCCCTCGCCATCCCCTGCCTCCTCCCTTGCCACCCCTGCCTCCTCGCCATCACCCTCTCCCCCGCCCCCTCCACCTCCTCCCCCACCTCGACATGCCACTAGATTATCCCACAACATTATTAAACCAAACCCCCTGTACTCCAAATCAGGCCCTTACGCCACCATTGCTACTACTTCTCTCACCCATGTTACTCCAAACACGACTAAACAAGCCCTTATCAACCCTCAATGGCGCGCTGCAATGACCGAAGAATTCGAGGCCCTTACCCGCAAAAACACTTGGTCTCTCGTCCCTCGTCACCTTGCTTCGAATGTTGTTGGTTGCCATGCCGTGGAGGGTCGTTGGGAAGACTCGGCACCACACCTCATCGGGTTGCTTCCATACCGACATGTATGACTCGAAAGCCTCGACATGGTCGGTTAGGTCGCTATCCCCTTTGTATGATAGGGGCGGCAGCTTCAGTTTGGTTGGCACCGGGACTTCGAGGACATAGGTACTGAGGGGCTGTCTGACCACGTGCCGAATGACACGCGGCGATCGGCTCCTCGCAACCCTATTCCGGCTTCTCTCCATATGGCGGGAAGGGCTTCTTGTTATCCGACTTTGGTGAGTCGGACTTCTTTCATTCCTCCAGGGGTGGCCTCGTTGTTGCCGCGGCGACGCTGTCCTCCCGCGAGTAGGGGATGGACTTTGGTCTGCAACTGGCACCACGGGCTCCGCCGGCGTTCTTGCATGCCCAGCTCCTTGTATTACTGCGGTCAAGTTGTTCGGAGTTACTTTGTGGGCCCTGGTCACCTGTGGAGGCGCTGCCGCCCCTGTCGCCGTGACAGGGGTAACCGGCGTACCACCCATCAGGTCCAGGAATAACTTCAATTTGGCCGCATCGACCACATGTCCCATGACAGTGACTTGGCCGGTCGGCAGCGGTGTTTCTGGCTCTCTTGGCATCCCGTACTTCACCGGCTCTATGACTCGGCCGGTGGGGGACTGCCCGATCTCAGAATTAGGGAACGTGTCATCCTGGTAGAATTCAGTTTCTACACTCACAAGTTCTGGCTGTTTTGACATCTTCTTAGCTCTTTGAATGGTTTTTGGTTGTTTGTTTTTTTTTTTGTAAGGTAGGTGACTAGCTTTTAGTATCTTTTCCCCACAGACGGCGCCAATTGTTCCGGGTGTAATTCCGAAGCAGAGTTGTGACCACGTGAGCTTGTTGAACGATGTCTTTGCTTGACTCTTCCTTTCACTCTTTCCTGTTTAAGATGAACAAACTGAGGGCTCGGCTTGGTACCGAGCGTACTCACTCCGACGCTCAAGTCAGTAAACTTAAAGAGATAAGTTGTGTGTTACTTGGCAAAGTATATTGTAGAGAGATAAGGGAGTTTATACCAGATTATTAGTGAGTTTTAGGATAGTTTTCGGATCGTTTTCTCAATGAGAATTGAGGAGTATTTATAGACTTTCACCTTTTGTCACGTAGTGGCCAAGTGGCCAAGTGGCAGAGCAGGTGGAAAGACTGTTCTACCCTCGGCCGAGGGACCCATGGCAGGCCGGCTGGCCTGGTTGACTCCATGCCGAGGGGACTGGATGTGAGTACGCGGATTTGCCTCCCGGCTGGCTAGTTACCCAGCCGAGACCCAAGTGACAGGCCGACAGGCTGCGTCGGTTAGGCTGTCTAATACATTGACTTGCTGTCTTTTGTTTTTGACCTTGCTCAATATGTTGACTCGGTCAGCGGGTGCAGAATATGCCCCATCGGTGAGGAAAGGGAAGATTAATGGTGTTAACCAAGATTTGTAATGTTTATGATTTGTAGCTTCTGGATTTTCGTCAACAAATCGTCGAAACTGCTCTCAAACAACACAACATCAACAACACTATGCTTAGGAAGAACCGAATTGAAAATTATAATTGCTTGGCATTAATCGAATGAGAATGAAGAGAATGAGAAAGATATAGAAGAATGAAGAGAATGAATGAGGAGAAAAAACAAGCGGATGAGAAGTATGCTTCATAAAAGAAGAAGAAAGGAAGGGCAAAATCGTCCTAAAATCAATGTATTAACCCAAAAAAATTCAAATTTGACGGAAAAGTGGCCTGAATCCGATATTGGGTGCAATTTCTAACCTGAGCTATTAACTTTTTTTTTTTTTTTTTTGAAACCCAACTGGGTACATGCATTAATTCGAAAAAATAAGTCGATCAACAAGTTCAGGTAGCTTATCGACCCAAACAATTCTACCAGACCCTACCGGCGCTACATGTGCTAACTCATGAGCCACCGAATTGTTCCGCCTACTCGTAAAAGACCAAGAAACAGAAATGAAAGAATTACACAAACGTAAAATATCGTTAATAATAAAAGAAAACAAACTACGGCCCTTCTTGCGTTGCCTCAAAGCTTCAATCACTTGCGAGCAGTCACTTTCCACCACGATTCGGTCATGACCCTTCTCCACCGCGAGCTCTAGTCCTTCCAAGATTGCAGCTGCTTCCGCCACATGTGTTGGGTTCCTTATGTTGATGATAACATGCCCATTTGATTTGTGCTATCTTAGTTTACCTTTTCAGGACTAATGATGTAATCAAGCTTGGATTAAGAAGTGTTGAAGTTGTTACTAATCCCATTGTAATTAGTCGTGTGTCATCTAATGTACAAGTGAGAAAGTAGAGTATAGCAGAGTAATAGAAACGGTCCAGATGACTGTTGCTTTCACACGCAAACAGCTGAGTGGACTTTGCCACAACTCGTAGAAACTTGAAGCTTCTTTTTTATCTTTCAAAAGCTTTCACGTGATTCTTCTTTCAAAGATAAATATCAGATTTTTATTAAGGAGGTAGTATTCAATAAAGAGTGGTTTGAATTATTCAAAATGTTTCCTCTTTATGCAAATTCAATCCTTTGGTTTTTAAGAAAACAAAAATTGCTTTTTGCCATTTTGGTGCTAACTTGTCATCATGTGACTTGTCTCACATCCTTTGTTTTTCTGAAAAAGCATGAGCATTTAAGGTTGTCTTTCAAACCTTCTTTCTCTATTCTTACCTTTACAAAAGACTCCTTTTTGGTGCAAGTTATTAGGTGGTTGCAAATGGTCTTCACATGTGAGGTCTTTGACCCTTCAAAACCCTAGCAACCCCCTTCACTCACCTCCTCTATATAAACCGTGCTCCCTCTTCATAAATCCCCAAGACTTTTCTGATTTAATTCTTCCATATTTGCAAAGTATTTTTAAAGCTTAAAAATCGTGTTTCATTTGCAAAATCTTTTTAAAAGTCTTCAAGTGTCTTTCAGTTTCTACAGTCGTGGCCACTGTTGCTTCTCTATACTAAACTCTCTTGCTTAAAAGTGTTGATCTTGTAAAAGTTGTCCACCTCTATTCTTTGTTAAGAATGTGTTAGTGGAAACTTGATCCTTTACATTTTAAGTGTGTTAGAAGAGTTTAGGACGGAGTAGTCTTTTACTCTTGACAACCGGAGTAGGTTGTGAGTTGGCAATCGGAGTAGATTGCGAGTTAGCTTGTCATAGAACGGAGTAGTTCTTGTACTAGCTTTGCAACCGGAGTAGGTTGGCGTCTTTTATTACAAGGGTCTTTTAGTTGTCGGAGTAGATCACTAAAGGAAAGTAATAAAAAGGTAGATTGGACGTAGGCACTTTAGTATTTGCCGAACCAATTCAAAAATCTCGTATTCATTGCTTATCACTTTATTTCCGCTGTTTACTTTCTTTGTTTGTTTGTTTCGTTTTGCTTAAACTTAGAAGCAACAGTTCATCATACTGTCGTATTTGGCCTGCAGTAATACTCTACAAACTGAGACAAATAGATACAGTCAGAACGATTGTTGCTTTCATACTTCAGCAAACATTCATCGTGATACTTGTTCAATCTTTCAATATTATTCAAAGTATCATCTAATCTCTTTTGTTTACTTAACTTACTTTAATCCAATAAAGTTGAAGTTAAAATTTTTTAAAAGAGTACCTAATTCACCCCCTCCCCCTCTTAGGTACTTGAATCCATAAACTCATCAATTGGTATCAGAGCCTCGTGCTCTTGATCGAGGCTAACCGCCTTAGAGTTTGATTCGTGGGTAATGGATTCCGAGAAACACTCCAAGATCCCGGTCTTTACCGGTTCGAATTTTGGTTGGTGGAAACTCAAAATGGAACATTACATCAAAAGTATCGATTATCAATGTTGGAACATCATCCAAAATGGACCTCTTGTCATTGAGGAAACCGACATTCTTAACGGTTTCACCAAGACAAAAGAGGAAAGAAATTACAATGAGAACGACTTCAAGCTTGCCGAAAAGAATTCCAAAGCAATGTCGATTCTTCAACGTTGTGTTGGTGAGGGGGAAGTTAGTCGAATCTCCGGGTGTCCTACGGCAAAATCCATTTGGGATTCCCTTGTACTTGCATATGAAGGGACGTCCCAAGTAAGAAAACACCGTATTGACCTTCTCATGCAACAATATGAAATGTTTAGAATGTCAAAGGACGAGTCTTTAAATAATTTTTCTTCTCGCTTTTCCTGTATAATTAATGAGCTTCAAAGTCTAGGAAGGAATTTCGAGTCCGAGGACATCATTCGAAAAATCCTTCGTAGTCTAACCCCTAAATGGCAACCTAAAGTCACCGCCATAGAGGAAGCTAAAGATTTGTCAACCCTATCTCTTCATGAACTAATGGGATCACTAATGGCTCACGAGTTCAATCTCGATAAGCATTCTAGTGAGTCATCAAAGGGAAAGAGTCTCGCCCTCACATCTTCTCCAAGTGATGAAGAAGATGAGGAGGAAGACGAGTTTGCTATGTTCACAAGAAACTTAGCCGGATTGATAAATGGACAAGGTAACAAAAAGTTCACTAATAATTACTCGAAAAAACGCTTTCCTAAGAGACGACCCACTTCCACCGTGGGATGCTTTAAATGTGGTGATAAAACTCATCAAATTAAAGAATGTCCCAAGTGGGAGGAAATCAAATCTAAGGAAAGAAGAGAAAAGGTTAAAAAAGACTATAAACATAAAGTCATGAGTGCTATATGGGGAATGTCCGACTCCGAGGAAGATGAGGAACTCATCGAGGAGGAACTTGAGGCTAAAATGTGTCTTGCAAATCATGGTAAAGAAAAAGTCTCAAAAACCTCAAAACTTGAACACTTAAGATGCCTCATGGCTAACCCCGACGATTCCGACTCCGATTCCGACAACGAGGTAAATCATCTAAAGGCCAAGGCTAGAACTTACTCCAAAGAGAAAGTATGTAAGCTTCTTGATCAACTTCTTGATAAGTGTCGGTCTCAAACTAATAAGCTTGACATAATGCAAAATGAAATTGAGGAAATTGCTCAAGAGAACTTTAATCTGAAAAATGAACTAAAAGCAACAGACTGCGTCACTGTCACTTCGAAGCATATAATGAAGTTAAAAGAGTCAACAAGTTAAACAAACATTTGACTAAAGAACTAGAGCGTCTTAGGTTGACCCCCACGGACGTCTCTGACCTTGAGAATGTCAACACAACTTTGGTGATGCAAGTTTCCCAACTAACCAAAGAACGTGATGACGTTTTGAAGGACAAAGATGGTCTTGAAAATGAGATCTATGACCTTGTAGTTGAAGTTGTTGACTTAAGAGAAACAGTCTCAAGATCAATTTGCTTCTGACCACGAGTTGGACAAATTCAAAAGAAAAAGTGAATGGTTGGAAAATGAAAATGAGTGTCTTAAAAGTGAGGTTGTTTGTCTCAAGAATGAAATAGAAGATCTCCATGATAGGCTTACCTTCTTTCAAAAAGGTATGCCCGAATGTAGCACTTCTAGGTCTTCACCTCACCATAGATCCGATGAAATCGTTGATCTAAGCAAGAGACTTGACGAGATGACATCTAAATATGAAGAGTCCAAAGAAAGAATCATTTATCTCGTGTCTAAACTCAACAATCACACCCATGACTTCATTGTTGAGAAAAGATTGTCCATTGAAAGTGTCAACAATGATGAACTCAAAAGAGAAAAGGAAAAGAATTTGCATCTTCTTTCACGTGTCCATGACTTGACCAATGAACTTGTTAATGCTAAGAACATCACTGAAAAATGGGAAGGAAGTCAAACCGTGTTAAACTTCCTCACGAATCAAACCGAGAAATGCGATAAAACTGCTGGTTTGGGGTTCAAATGGACAGTCGATCGACCGTTGCATCGAGAAGCCTAAAAACGATTTTAGAGGAAGGAAGTATGTAGGTCTTCCCGAATACATCATTTGCAATTATTGTGGTGACAATGGTCATGTTTTTAATGGTTGCACAAAACGTTTTGATGACATTGACAAGAACACCAAAGCATTAAATGAAATGAACATTAAGAAAGACACCACAAGTTATGTTGATCACAAAAGGGGACCCAAATTCATTTGGGTTCCTAAACTCAAAAATTAATCTTGTGTAGGGCTTGGTGAGAGGCGGCCGCAATTGGTACTTGGATAGTGGATGCTCTCGTCACATGACGGGTGATAGAAGCCAATTCCTCTCACTTAAAGCGTATGATGGTGGCACGGTAAGGTTTGGTGACAACAAGAAAGGTGAAGTAATTGGTATTGGAAAAGTTGGTAAGTCATCCTTACTTTGTGTCGACAATGTGCGGCTTGTCAAAGGTTTGAAACATAATCTCCTTAGTATATCTCAACTTTGTGATAAGGGTAATGTTGTTGAATTTCATGCTAATATGTGTCGAATTTTTGATGCCACTACTAATGAACTAATACTCGAAGGAAGACGTGTCAAAGATGTTTACTTAACTAATTTGAACTCTCTATCCGGTCACACCATGTCTTGCATGAGTGTAATGAACAATGATCCTTGGTTATGGCATAAAAGGTTTGGTCATGTTAGTACAAAAACTCTTAATACCCTTAAAAGACTTGATTTGGTTGAAGGCATTCCTAATATAAAATTTGAAATTGATAAAGTATGTGATGAATGTGCTAGGGGTAAACATGTTAAAAGTTCCTTCAAATCCAAAAGAATTATGAGTACATCTCAACCTTTGCAACTTTTACATATCGACTTGTGTGGACCAATGAGAACTAGAAGTAGAGGTGGTAGTCGTTATGTGTGTGTCATTGTTGATGATTACTCTAGGTTTGTTTGGGCACTCTTCCTAAGCTCTAAGGATGAGACATTTGATGAGTTTCTAATTTGGTTAAAGAAGATTCAAAATAAACTTGGTTTAAAACTTGTTTCAATGAGAACCGATCATGGAACCGAATTCGAAAACTCATCATTTGGTGCTTATTGTGATGACAATGGTGTAGACCATAACTTCTCGGCTCCTAGAACCCCACAACAAAATGGTGTGGTTGAAAGGATGAATAGAACCCTTGAAGGAATGGCTAGAACAATGTTATTAACTAGTAAGTTGCCTAAGAACTTTTGGGTAAAAGCGGTAAATACCGCTTGCTACATTTATAATCGTGTCATGATAAGGAGTATCTTAAATAAAACCCCTTATGAATCATTGCGTGGAAGAAAACCCAACATTTCATATTTTAGATGTTTTGGAAGCAAATGTTTTGTTCACAACAATGGTAAAAACAATTTGGGTAAGTTCGATCCACGTAGTGATGAAGGAGTATTTATTGGGTACTCCGATCATAGCAAGGCCTATAAAGTCTACAATAAACGAACCTTGTTAATTGAAGAAAGCATCCATGTCATTTTTGATGAATCTAGTGTGCTTGGACAGGTACAAAACATGGACAATGATGATGAGGACGATGACGATGAGTTTGAGATTGGTCTTGTTCGAAAAGACTTCGTGTTCACGGATGAAGAAGCTCCCAAAGATTGAATTGCAACAGACACGTAGACTGTCACCTTCAAAGGAGAGCAAGCAACTCGGGGGAACACGGAGTACCGATTCCTCTCTGGAAGCAACAGACCAACGATCGTTGCTTCTACCTCGAATCGAAGATAACCAAAACGGTGAGGATGAAGAACCTTCCGTTAAGGCCAATAGCAACGGCCATCGAGGCGATGCGGTGAGGGGGAACAAGAAACTATTGTTCCAAAGAAGTGGAAACATCAAAGCTCTCATCCACTTACTAATCTCACAAGTGATCTCAACTCGGGAATTCGGACAAGATCATCTCTCAACAATCTCGCTCACCTCAATGAGTATTGTGCCCACAATGCGTTCCTCTCTCAAATTGAACCTTCAAATGTAACAATCGCCTTGACGGATGCGGATTGGGTGCTTGCCATGCAAGATGAGCTCAATCAATTCAAAAGAAACGAGGTATGGCACTTAGTCCCTAGACCGCCTAATCGTACCGTCATTGGTACTAGGTGGGTCTTTCGCAACAAGCTTGATGACTCGGGAGAAATCGTAAGGAACAAGGCTAGACTAGTGGTGCAAGGTTATAACCAACAAGAGGGTATTGATTACGATGAAACCTATGCACCGGTAGCTAGACTTGAGGCCATACGATTGCTTATAGCTTTTGCGGCTCACAAAGGCATTAAACTCTTCCAAATGGATGTCAAAACCGCTTTCTTAAATGGATATTTGGAAGAAGATGTCTTTGTAGAGCAACCACCGGGCTTTGAGAACAATGATTTGCCTAACCATGTTTTCAAATTAGACAAAGCTCTTTATGGTTTAAAACAAGCACCAAGATGTTGGTATGATAGATTGTCTAAATTTCTTATTGAAAATGGTTTTAAAAGAGGCTCCGTTGACAAAACATTGTTCTTGAAGCAACAGTCAGACGAACTGTTGGTTGTACAAGTATATGTTGATGACATTATATTTGGTGCAACAAATGAACTCCTTTACTTATATTTTTCGGAACTAATGAAATCGGAGTTTGAAATGAGCATGATGGGTGAGTTAGGATTCTTCCTTGGGCTCCAAATTAAACAATCAAAGGATGGAATCATGATCCATCAACAAAAGTATATTAAAGAAATGCTTAAGAAATTTGGGATGACTAATGGTAAGCCTCATGATACACCCATGGTAGCCGGGTCCAAATTGGACAAAGATGAACTCGGTAAGAATGTTAGTGATAAGGTGTATAGAGGTATGATAGGCTCACTTCTCTACTTGACCGCAAGTCGTCCCGACATTCTCTTTAGTGTATGCTTATGTGCTAGGTTCCAAGCAAATCCGAAAGAATCACATTTCAAAGCCGTTAAACGAATTCTTCGGTATTTGATTGGAACCCAAAATCTTTACCTATGGTACCCCTTATATTGTCTTTTTGATCTTATAGGCTTTTCGGATGCGGACTATGCGGGGTGCACGGTGGATAGAAAGAGTACCTCCGGAATTGCAACGTTCTTGGGTCCTTGCTTGACTTCTTGGGCTTCAAAGAAACAAAACACGGTAGCTCTTTCTACGGCCGAAAGTGAGTACGTTAGCGCGGCACATTGTTGTTCTCAACTCCTTTGGGTAAAACAACAACTCTTGGATTTTGGTATTATTTTTGACTCCATTCCTTTAATGTGTGATAATACGAGTGCAATAAATATTTCCAAAAATCCTATTCAACACTCTAAAACCAAGCATATTGATATCCGTCACCATTTTATTCGAGATCATGTGGAAAAAGGACATATTAAACTTATCTTTTGCAAGACCGAAAATCAAATTGCCGACATTTTTACTAAGCCACTTGCAAGAGAACATTTTGAGAAATTTAGATTAGAAATTGGGTTAATTAATAGCATGTGATTTTTTTTGTGAGTTTTACACAATTCCTTAATTGATTAAATTAAAATTGGACATATGTTATTGAGTGTTCTAAGTGCATTGAATTCATGATTAGACCAAAAATTGACACCGTATTTGTGAGTCGGTAATCACTCAACCTCATATCTAAATTTACGTTTATTATATGCTACCTTGCGTTTTTATTTCGAGTAATTAAACTTGTCTAGTTGGGCCAACCACCTCACTTGTCACATTTAATGGGCCATTAACTTCTAAAACTAAAACCTACACCTACCCGTCCAATCCGCCTAAACCCACTAACCTTTCCATCTCCCAAATCCATTAACTCCATAGCTATCCTACCCTTAATCCACAATGGTAAAAACCTCCTTTAACACACCCATACCCATCAAACCCACAAAAGTTACCTCACCACCTGTCACATCCAACCCACCGACATCAACTACACCAACAATGACCTCAACCAAAACCTCATACGCATTCCCTCCTCAAACATCAAACACGACTCCATCACCTTCGACAAACCCAGATCCACCTAGCCCTCAACCATCACCAAAACCCACTAACCCTCCATCATCCGACGACATACCCATCGCCTCAATGGTAGGACGGCGCACGCGAGGTGTTCGAAAGAAGAGCTCCACTGTTCCGAGCTCCTCCTCGAACCGGTGACGGTATTGGTTGAAGATGTTGAAGATGAAACCGAATTTGATTTGAATGAAAACCCATCAAAGTCCAGCGAGTCGACCCGACTCGGCGAAAAAGAACAACAAGAGAAAAGAAAAGCCTCCTCCTCTCAATTACCCCCAATTTCAGAAACTTTCGAGCAAAGCAATGTTGATAACCCGATTGTTGATACCCCAATTGAAAATCCAAATGAACCCCCTCAGAAAAAATCGAAACCTTCAAAGAAAAAGCTTGTCTACCTTGCTCCCTCAGATCCGGTGTCCCTTATCTCGAAATGGGACTTGGCCGTGGTTTGGGATCAACTTGAGAGTATTGATCTCCCTACTTCAATTTACAAAAGCGTGAGAGGTTAATGAACATCAAAGCTATTCACTCCCCTCGGGTTTACACTCAAACGTGGTTTGACCCGCCCCGCCTTTCACTCGACCCGAGATATGGTTTTAGCTCAAGGTTGGGAAAAGCGTTGGAAATGCGAGAGCCGGTGTTTGTTAGTGAGGTGATTCAATTCTTTGCTACGGTACGGGTTGATAAATCTGGTGAAACTCTTACGGCCAAGGTGAACGGTAAGCCCCTTAAACTGTCTCAATCTGATTTCGCTACCGCCCTTGGTATTCCCGTTGGAGGTTATGACAAACTCCCCTCCGAAACTTGGGTGGCTTTGTCTTATGCCTCACCTCTTAGCATTGCTCAAACCGTTTGTCCCAAAACTGTTTCCCCCGGACCCGTGAGCAACACCCAAATCCCACCTCCTCTTCGAATCATTTTTAACATGTTGTGTCGCTCAATTTATCCTTCGGGTGATAGAGGAAAGCTCACCATAGCCCAACAATACTTAATCTATCATATTGCTACCCATAAGAAGGTGAACCTAGTTGGTTTGATGTTTAAAAGATTTCACCTTATTTCAACCAAGTTTCGTCGACCTTCTTCTAGTATAATTTACCTCCCCTATGGCATGTGGTTATCGGTTGTGCTCAAGGCACAAGGGGTGTTGGTAAACACTAGCTTGGGTTCGTTGGATATGTGTGATGTGATGAGTGATGGGCAAATGGGAAAGATGTTGATCAAAATTGAGAATGATGAGCTGATTTCTGTGAAAATTAAAAAGGACCCGGAAGTTGGGTCATCAAGTCAAGTGAATGCGGGTGGTATGAGGGAAGTACTCAATGCCGTGGCAGAGTTAGGTGCGTGGCTTAAGGAAGATGCTCGTAAGAAGGACTTGGCCATCTCGGCCCTTGCCTCCACAATGGATCTCATCCGTGGAGAGGTGGACATCATTTCCACTCTTGTGTCAACAAAAGAAGTCGGTGATGATCATGTGGATGATGACCCGTTGGGTAGTGGCTCGGATGGTGAACAAGCCTCCTCCCCTTAGCCTTCCTCCTTCCTCTCGGCCCTTTTAACCTTTTACCCGTATCCCCTCATTTTGTTCCACCTTGGTTGTGCCTTTCTAAGACTATGTTTTATTGCTTGTTATTTTGAACAATTGGTGGTGTACTTTAAACTCTATTTAGCTTTGTTGAACTTTGATTAACTTATGCTTAATCCTTGTTGATGTTGACCTTGTTACCTTGTCACACCTACATGTGTCTTTTTGTGTTTTCTTATGACTATTTGCACTCTAATGCTTGTGACATCCCTATCCTTTTGATGATGTCAAGAGGGGGAAAAGGTAAACTCATGCTCTAAATCTCCTTGCTTATTGATTAAACTAATGGCTTGTCTAACCTTCTTAGCTTGATTCTTGTTTGAGGCAACGTAAACTTGTCTTGATAGTTTGATTCTAGTTTTTGCCCTTGGTAAGGTAATATTGTCCCTTCTCTATCATTGGATCTTGCTTGTTAAAAATCTTGAATCAAGGTGCTTAAAATTGCTTATACATTCGTTTGGGGCTTGTCATCATCAAAGGGGGAATTTGTTGGGTTCCTTATGTTGATGATAACATGCCCATTTGATTTGTGCTATCTTAGTTTACCTTTTCAGGACTAATGATGTAATCAAGCTTGGATTAAGAAGTGTTGAAGTTGTTACTAATCCCATTGTAATTAGTCGTGTGTCATCTAATGTACAAGTGAGAAAGTAGAGTATAGCAGAGTAATAGAAACGGTCCAGATGACTGTTGCTTTCACACGCAAACAGCTGAGTGGACTTTGCCACAACTCGTAGAAACTTGAAGCTTCTTTTTTATCTTTCAAAAGCTTTCACGTGATTCTTCTTTCAAAGATAAATATCAGATTTTTATTAAGGAGGTAGTATTCAATAAAGAGTGGTTTGAATTATTCAAAATGTTTCCTCTTTATGCAAATTCAATCCTTTGGTTTTTAAGAAAACAAAAATTGCTTTTTGCCATTTTGGTGCTAACTTGTCATCATGTGACTTGTCTCACATCCTTTGTTTTTCTGAAAAAGCATGAGCATTTAAGGTTGTCTTTCAAACCTTCTTTCTCTATTCTTACCTTTACAAAAGACTCCTTTTTGGTGCAAGTTATTAGGTGGTTGCAAATGGTCTTCACATGTGAGGTCTTTGACCCTTCAAAACCCTAGCAACCCCCTTCACTCACCTCCTCTATATAAACCGTGCTCCCTCTTCATAAATCCCCAAGACTTTTCTGATTTAATTCTTCCATATTTGCAAAGTATTTTTAAAGCTTAAAAATCGTGTTTCATTTGCAAAATCTTTTTAAAAGTCTTCAAGTGTCTTTCGGTTTCTACGATCGTGTACTTTGTTGCTTCTCTATACTAAACTCTCTTGCTTAAAAGTGTTGATCTTGTAAAAGTTGTCCACCTCTATTCTTTGTTAAGAATGTGTTAGTGGAAACTTGATCCTTTACATTTTAAGTGTGTTAGAAGAGTTTAGGACGGAGTAGTCTTTTACTCTTGACAACCGGAGTAGGTTGTGAGTTGGCAATCGGAGTAGATTGCGAGTTAGCTTGTCATAGAACGGAGTAGTTCTTGTACTAGCTTTGCAACCGGAGTAGGTTGGCGTCTTTTATTACAAGGGTCTTTTAGTTGTCGGAGTAGATCACTAAAGGAAAGTAATAAAAAGGTAGATTGGACGTAGGCACTTTAGTATTTGCCGAACCAATTCAAAAATCTCGTATTCATTGCTTATCACTTTATTTCCGCTGTTTACTTTCTTTGTTTGTTTGTTTCGTTTTGCTTAAACTTAGAAGCAACAGTTCATCATACTGTCGTATTTGGCCTGCAGTAATACTCTACAAACTGAGACAAATAGATACAGTCAGAACGATTGTTGCTTTCATACTTCAGCAAACATTCATCGTGATACTTGTTCAATCTTTCAATATTATTCAAAGTATCATCTAATCTCTTTTGTTTACTTAACTTACTTTAATCCAATAAAGTTGAAGTTAAAATTTTTTAAAAGAGTACCTAATTCACCCCCTCCCCCTCTTAGGTACTTGAATCCATAAACTCATCAACATGTACCTCCCAAACTTCCCTCCGACTATGCGCCATGCCCCAAAGCACCGTCCCTCCACTGTCACGGCATACAGCTCCAATGCCCACACCCACGCCATCCTTTACCCCCGCATCGACATTTAGCTTCACCCATCCCGTATCAGGACTTTTCCAACCATCCCCCGACATCCCATCACATAGCTGCTGCCCGCCACCCCTCATAGCCCGCACCAACGACTCCCCTTCCATCTCCTCCACAACCCGTTGTATTCTTTTCACCACCTCAGCCACCTCAACCCGTCCTCCCTCAAAAACAATCCTATTCCTCGCCTCCCATACCGCCCAGCAGACTACCATCATTAACCCGTACTCCCTCTTCCACAATTCACGCCAACACCCCTCCACCCAATCTCGCACCGTGCTAGCTCCCCATCCCTCTTCACCCAGCAGCTCAACCTCCTCCCACACACTCCTTGTTACCCCACAATCCCGAAACAAATGAAGACCCGACTCGACATGACACTGACACAACGGACACAAGACATCATCATGACCGACTCGATTATGTAAATTTACCTTTGTAGCTAGAGCGTCGTTACACAATTGCCAAAAGAATAGCTTGATCCGGGGCCACACTTGGACCTTCCACAAATTATTCCAAAGCCATTTGCTCTTCTCCCAATTCGAAATCTCCATAGTCTCAACATCCTCCCCGACAAGCAGCTTATATGACGAACGAACAGTGTATTCGCCATCCCGTTCCAAGCTCCAATACCACGAATCCTCATACCCCTGACGACCCAAGCAAATATTAGAAACTCGCTCCTGCTCAAAAGGCAACAAACACTCCTCCAATTTTTCCATGTTCCACGCACTCCCATCACCCGTCATCAGCTCCGCCACCCTCATCTCCTCTCTTCCTTCAATCCGCGGTGAAAGGACCTTCCCCGTCTGAGTACCCCTATCCACGCATCCCTCCACACCATAGTCCCTTGCCCATTACCAATACACCGTCGCAAGCCTCGAATCACCACATCCCGAGCTCCTAAAATCCCACGCCACGTATAGCTCGGATTATTGCCACACCCCGCAGCTAAGAAATCACCCTCCCCGTAATACTTACCACGCATAATACGAGCCCACAAGCACTCTAGTTCCATCAACAACCGCCAAGCTTGCTTACCCAAAAGAGCCTGGTTCGAAGCATTGAAATCCCGAAAACCCATACCCCCCATGCATTTCGGAGTACACATACGTTTCCACGACACCCATGAGATTTTCTTCTTCTTACCCTCCTCTTGGCCCCACCAAAACCTCGACACAATCGCTCTAAGTTCATCACAAAAAGAAGCAGGGAGTTTAAACACGCTCATCACATAGGTAGGGAGTGAATTGGCAACCGCCTTTATAAGAACCTCCTTACCCGCCTTAGACAATATTTTCCCACGCCACCCTTGCAAACGTTTATAGAGCTTATTGCGTACAATATCCGTGATTGGCTTCTTCGACCGTCCCACAACAGTAGGTAAGCCAAGGTAACGTTCTTGCTCCTCCACAACACGGACACCCAATCTCCCAGCAATACTATTCTTCCTCTCCTCCGACACCCCACGGCTAAAAGAAACTGTCGTCTTATCCAAATTGACCTTCTGCCCCGAAGCCAATTCATAGCGCTCCAAAATATTCATTACTTCGTCTGCCTCTTCCTCACTCGCCTTAACGAAGAAAATGCTATCATCGGCAAATAATAAATGCGAGACAACCGGGGCCTGTGCCGCAACCCGCAGCCCATGAAGTGAGCCCGCCTCAACCGCCCTACACATCAAATTAGACAAAACCTCCGCACATAAGATCAAATTAGACAAAACCTGAGCTATTAACTTGGGTGTAATTTAATAAAAAAATTTGACGTGGGAGTAAATGTAAAAATGTGCATTTGACGTGGGTGTAATTGATAATTTACTCTAAAACAAAACAAGGCATCACTATACTAGGATTGCCGAATTCATAATACACATAATTCGAATTCGCAATTCGCTCAAAATAGGGAATTGAATACGCAAAGTATGACAAAAAAAAGCAATTCGCGAATTCATAATTACTAATACGCTTCATTTATTTAATGATAATAACAAAAAAAAAACAAAAGGTTCATTGCATAAAAATCAGCAATTTAGCATTACAAAGTGACGGAACCACCAAAATAAGTCTACTGATCATATTTTTCTGGTTTATTAAGTAAACACAAAGTGACGAAACCAGACAAAACATCAAAATAAGATTAAGTTGCTAGTATACTAATACATTTTCTCCTTTCCCTTTGATGATCTTTAAAGTTGATCATATTATATTGAATTTTTATGTTATAGTACACGAATTGAACTTGTAAAATTCGCTAATTTTGATATATAATTCGCGAATTAGTTCGAATTTATACATGAATTAAACTTTTAGAATTCTCTAGTTTTTATATATAATTCGCGAATTAGTGCGAATTAATACATGAATTAAACTTTTAGAATTCGCTAGTTTTTATATATAATTCGCGAATTAGTGCGAATTAATTCGAAAACGTATTGCGAATTGATACGCGCGTATTAATTCGCAATACGCACCCTATGTTAGTGAATTAGGTAACCCTGCACTATACTTTACCTTAGATTAATCCAAAATCGATAGTGTATAAATTAGATGGAAGATTGTCTACGAAATCACATCAACCAAAAAACATACATACTCGTACATAAAATTACATGTTCGTTGAAGAAACTTACTTTTTTTTTTTAAGTACTCGTAGGATAGGATTGAACCCGTTTAACTATAATACGGATATGTTTTTCTTAAATAAAAATTTGTGTTTCAGAGAAAGGACGTGCAAGTACGCAATAGGTAAAGAGGGGAAAGTATTAAGTAATGTATAAAGAAAGAATATACGAAGAACATGTCAGTGAATGACAAAGCCCTAGGCCATTAGATACTTAAGAACATGTCGGTGAAAGACAAGGCCCAAGGCCACTAGATACTTGAGTTGTGACAATAATTTATACAAGCTATTAAGAACCCTTCGTCAATCATAAAAAAAAACAAGGCATCACTATTACTATACCTTTGTGTTAGGGTGTAAACCCTTGTTCCACATCGGTAGAATAAAGATGGAAGATTATCTTTATAAGTGTCTACAAAATATAATAGTACGAGGCTTTTTGGGAAGGAGCCCAAGAGTAAATCCGTGAGGCTTGACCCAAAGCGGACAATATCGTACTATTATGGGTTGTGGACACAGATGCAGCAGAGGCCCGACACGGGGATATTCACGCTTCTGCACAACAAGTGGTATCAGAGCCCAAGGTTCGGCTTAGGCTAGACACGAGGATGCATCAGCAGGCCCAAGACTTGAAGTTCTACACTGTAAGACATGGAACTCCTAGCTCGGGCTGAGTCCTTGAGCAAGCCCGGTCCAGGGCTAAATGAATGAAAGGCGTCATAGGTCTTGTGGGACAAAGACCATTTGTGTACTAGAACTGTTGATCAGGTAGACCCTTATCAGATTGGGTGCCACAGGTCTGGTGGGTCCTTTACAGGTTGGATGCTAGAGACCGTTTGTGTTCTAGGACTTTTGAAGTGACGGACTCGGTCCAGGGTATATTGGATGCAGAGGATGTTCGATATGCATGTGTAGCAAATTCCCAAGAAGGGCACATGAACATGCAGACTCAGAAGCATGTGGGGGCACTCACTTGACCAGGCGGTGACATGTGGTGCAAGACATGGCTCATGGTAGCATGGTGTGTCGGCTAAGGGGAGGTTATCAAGACTTGTGATGTTTCTTTCGGGTGTCTAGAAGTTGGGGCTGTAGAGTGGGGGAGTTCTCCAGGTAGGTCAAGGTCCGAGTCAAGATGATGGTCCTTGGTTTGAGGGGATGATTGTTAGGGTGCAAACCCTTGTCCCACATCGGTAGAATAAAGATGGAAGATCATCTTTATAAGTGTCTACAAAATACAATAGTACGAGGGCTTTTGGGAAGGAGCCCAAGAGTAAATCCGTGAGGGCTTGGCCCAAAGCGGACAATATCGTACTATTATGGGTTGTGGACACAGATGCAGCAGAGGCCCGACACGGGGATATTCACGCTTCCGCACAACACTTTGATTAATTCAAAATCGATATTGTATAAATTAGATGGAAGTTTGTCTACAAAATCACATCAACCAAAAAAACATACATTCGAATACATAGAAACAAACACACAAAACAGAAAGAATGGAAAACATGAAGACAATAATGATGGCATTGGCGATAATGGCACTAGTAACTTCAACATGGGCACAAGATTGCTCCTCGAATTTGAAGGACATTGCTAATGATTGCGATGCCACTAAAACAGCTGACGAAATTGCAACTTGTTGCGCAGACATTAGTTCTATAGCCGCCACTGATAGAACTTGCTTCTGTCTCTTAATTTTCGAGGCTTTTGGTCAAGAACCCGACTTTATAGCCGAAACCAACGAACTCTTCACTTTCTGTGCCATTGACGGTTCTTTTGAGACTTTGTGCCCAAGTATTCTTCTTTCTTTATTTCTCTCTTCTTCATTATTTACTGTCATCTATTATTCCATATTACTACTCTGTAGTACTCCGTATTAATTTATTTAATATTCGTTGAAACTAAATTATTTTTGTTTCTAGGTTTTGTGGCTCCTAGTCCAGTTGGAGCTTAACTCGGATCAACTAACTTCATCTCAATCGAAGCTTTTCGTTTCAATTTCATGTTAAAAAAAATCGATCAAGTGTATTATTCATGTATTTGCTTTTCTGTGGAGAGCGCGAGAGTTGAGTGTATCTTATTAAACATTTAATAATGAAATAAATGAATGTATTGCATATTATATTATCAATTTAAGAAAAATTATCGTCTCGTTATTCTGCTTGTGGTTCTTCCTTTCCTTTACTAGACTTTCATTTTAATAACATTAATGCCAAATTTGAGTCACAGTAGGCAGTTAAGGTGAGATGAGCCATTTGCAAACAATATTCCTTGACCAGGGGCATGTTTAAGGTATCCCAGTTCCCTTCTTTCAGCCTCATAGTGATCTGCAGTGGGGCATTATTGTACAAAACAGATACACGGAGAAAGCAATGTCAGTTCTAGTTATAGTGAGATAAATAAACTTAACCATAAGCCCTCTGTAAATTTCGGAATTTTGCAAAGGTATCCCTTTGTCTGGATAGAATTTGCAATGACATTCAGAAGGCAATGCTTCTTCTCATGGTTCATCTTACCCTCCTTGGCTCCCTTTCTTGGGTCCTTTTGATGGGTAGAACCCTTCATCTTGGAATGGTAACTAGGCGGTAGGAGAAACGGGATCTTATAAGCGTCACTTGTTGGGCAAATCTGTTCATGGTTATCAAAGCAAGGAAATCGGTAAGGAATAGTAGATGGAGGGGTCAACTTCTCAACATTGAGGTTCATAATGCTATCGTTCATATCCCAATTTTCTTGACGATCCTTTTGAACCGAACTATTTCCATTGAGAGCCGCCTCCAAGGCATCAAATTGAGCTTTCCAATCACTTGAAGAGTTATTCAACCAAGGTGTACTTTCAAAAGAGCTTAAATCATGGATTTAGAGTCAAATAAAATTCAATCTCATCAATAATTTGGTCTTCAAATTCTTCATCTCTTGAGTCATCTTCACCTAAATCTCATTTCACATCAACTCTCAATACAAGATCACCTACATTTCCCTTCTCACTTGTTGAGCAAGCTTCCAATAGGTCCAAAAATGAAGGCTCTAGATTAGGTTCATCCAAGTTATCTTCCACCATATCCACCCTACAACAAAAATTACCCATAAGAGGAGACTTCATGGAATTGTTGAGTTCAAACTCAATCTTCTCATTACCCACTTGGAGCGAGAGTTTTCCATTCTTAGCATCTATCATAGCACCTCCCATGGCCAATAAAGGCCTACCCAAAATGATTGGCACATGGCTATCTTCGGGCATGTCCATGACAAAGAAGTCAGGATCACAAGTTTTCCAACCTTCAAAGGAACATCTTCAATCACACCCAGGGGATACTTAACCGAACAATCGGCTAGTTGTAGGGACATCCTTGAAGGCTTCAAATCTTCCAAGTGTAGCTTCTTAAACAAGGAAAGAGGCATTAAGCTAACACTAGCTCCCAAGTCACACAAAGCTCTCTTTATCTTCACCCCTTTGGATAGAAAAAGGAATAGAAAAGCTTCCCGGGTCTTCAAGTTTGCAAGGAAGTTTGTGAGTGAGGATTGCACTACATTCCTTAGAGAGGTTAACGGATTTTATCCTTTCACTCTTTCTCTTCATAGTGACAAGTTCCTTTAGAAAGTTTCCATAATTAGCGATTTCGGTGATCATGTCAAAGGATTGTAACATTCATACCCTTCAAAATATCAATGAATTTATCATACTTTTTATCAAGTCTTGGCTTTGCAAATCTTTGTGGAAATGGGATAGGTTCAACATACTTCCTTAGAGGTGGAGTAGGTTCTTTGACTTTTGTTGGAATCGGTTCATCTTCCTTTGGTGGGTCAACCATTTCAACTTCTTTTGATTTTTCCACTTCAATTTCAACTTCAACCGGTTGCTCTTTCATTTCTCTATTAGAGGCCTGCTTCCTCTTCCATTTTGGAGTCTTCTCAACCTCCTCCAATTGCCTCTCACTCCTCAAGAATATCGCATTCATTTGCTTTGGATTCCTCGTGTTACCCGAAACTTGCCTGGATTTTGAGTCATTTGACTCAATTGTTGTGAAATTTGGGCAACATGAGTTTCTGTGGCCTTTTGAGATGCTCTTATCTCATCATTAACCCGACCTTGTGAAGCAATGTGATTATCAAGTTTGGAGCCGGATTTTTTGTTGGCAATCACCAATTGCTCAAAGGCTTGCTCCCAAGATGGTTTTTGGTTTTGTTGGACTTGGAAATTTTGGTAACTTGGGTTAAAGTCTTGGTTTTGATTTCGGTTTTGGAATCCCCAAAATGATGGTATTTGTTGATTTTGAAACTTTTGGTTAAACCCTTGGAGTTGTTGGTTTTGGTTTAATCTTTGTGGTTAAGGTATGGATGAAGAGGTTGAATTTTGAACATTTTGTGAGGCACATGACAAGAGAGGGTGAACCCTCTTCCCATTAACAAATTGCTTCTTGTTGAACCCTTGCCTCGCATTTGTAGACTCCCAAATAAACCCCATTGACTTGCTCCGAATAACACTCTTCTTGAATGAGTGCAATCAAAGGACACCCGATTGGACTATGGCCTTGCTTACCACAAAAATCACATGACAAAATTTGTCTCATGTCGGAGTTAGAAGGCTTAGAATTCAACAATGCCACTTGTTGAGTTAACTCATCAAGCATACCTTTCACCTCAACATTTAGCACCGTATTAGGGTCTCTGATCTTGTCCTTTCTTATTTACCTATCACTCCCCCAATCCATAGTTCTTGACGTCATTTCCTCAATCAATTCTTTGGCCGCTTTATGACCCAAAATATCCAAAAATCCTTTTCCCGATCGAGCCCGCATCAAGTGATAGTCGTCTAAGGTCTTAAGTCAATCCTTTGTAGAAGTTGTTCACCAATTCGGCTTTGGATATGCCATGATGTGGGCATAGCCTTTGTAGCCTCTTGTATCTATCCTAAGCCTCGTACAAAGTCTCATCTTCCTCTTGAGTGAACCCTTGCAACTCATTCTTTACCTTAGCCGTTCTTGAAGGAGGAAAATATTTTTTCAAGAAGGCCGATGAGAGCTCATCCCATGTTTTGAAAGAGTCGGGATCACAATTTTTAGCCAATCCTTAGCCACTCCCTTTAGTGGTCTAGGGAACAACTTTAGACGGACCACATCATCAGATACCCCATTCATCTTATACATGTCACAATTTTCAAGGAAATCATTGAGGTGGTTATTTGTGTTCTCCAAAAGACTTCCATTAAATTGGCTATCTTGAACAAGATTGAGTAATAAGGCATTCTTTATCTCGAAGTTATTCGCTTGAACCCTTGGTCTTTGAATACTAGGATTAACAATGCGTTTTGGAGCCATGTGGTCCCGAATTGGCACCGGATCACCCATTATGTCGGTTTCCGGATTTGCAAATGAGTTTTCAAAAGCCATTATACACTCAAGTGAATAGGTTACCAAGATAGATGGCACACCAAGGTGTGCAAAAGTGACAATAACGTAGTCTAAACTAGAACAAAACAATCAATATCAAGCCAATGCTCCCCGGCAACGGCGCCAAAAACTTGATGGTCTAAGTTTTAACCTCGCAAGTGAACGAGATACGTTGCACTTTTAAGGATTGAACCACAAGGAGCATGGGTGATTATTAATTGTCTAAATTCTTGTGTTTAGCTAAGTTTAATAAAACAAGTTGGTTGATTAGCTAATGGCTAGACTAAGGAGCAAGAGATAAAATAACTAATTAAATTCTAAAATAAAGCGGCAAACAAATTAGTATGGTTTTACTTGATTGATAAAAAGCCTAGGGCGTGATTAAACGACAAACAATCATAATTAACAAATTAATTCCGTCAACTAGTCATCATGGGGTAATTAGTTAGGGAAAAACGCCTCTAACTCGCCTATTAACTCTCTTTCGGTGCGCACTGACCACTTGAGGAAGGCACGGTGAGATTGGCACAGTTCCTTCTTCCCTGAATGAGATGCGCACTTTGCTTCCAAGATCCACACTAGACTTTTTTTTTTTGAAGGAAAACATAGGGCCGATATTATATTAAATCAATTTTCGCAAGCGCAATAACAACTTGCGGAAAATCAGATACAAGGATTAACTCACTTCCCTCAAACTCAGTCATCCTTGCAATACAATGTGCCACGGTATTGCCCCCACGTTTCACATGAATAAACTTACTAGACGAAAAAGAACGCAAACTAAACAAGACGTCATTCACACAGAGCCCAAAGGGAGATCTTGCTACAACTTCATTCTTCACGGCTAACACCACATTAAGCGCGTCACTTTCGAGAATAATGTTCGAGAAACCAAGACGGTTCGCTAAATCCAGCCCAAAGTTAGCAGCCCGTGTCTCTGCCACCTCCACATCCCAATCAGCCTCTACACGCCTACACCCTATCCCCACCACACGGCCAGCCATATCCCGAGCAACCACACCCAGCCCAACCACCCCACTCCCGACAACGTGAGCATCGACATTGATTTTTATGAAACCAGCAGCCGGAGGAGTCCACGAGCATCCACCCACCTCTGTCACCATAATTGTCTTGCCAAAAACCCGGTCTGCATACCCTTGATACTCGGCTACCATCTTCACAATCCCCGAACAAACAGCTTCTGCCGGCGGAAGAGCCTCCTCGAATAAACGCTGATTTCTGATGGTCCATATGGACCACATCATTGCCAGAAACCTCCCCCTTTCACCCACATCGAGCTGCTGCAAAATCCACACCATTCTCTCCATACACGAGCCATTTGGGGCAGCCTCAATAACCTCCCAAATGCCACTCCCATCCCAATGTATTCTCGTCCATGCGCACCTAAAGATAGCATGATCGCAGCATTCATCCATATCACAAAAATTACATACCGGTGTAGGGACACAGTGACGATTGAACAAAGCTTTCCGCAAGGTAGGATATTAGCACAAATCCTCCAAATAAAATGAAGGAGTTTTGGGGGGACTTTGAGACTCCATAGTGCCTTCCAAGAGAACCCATTATGGCTAACATCAGTCGGAGCAATACACGACCTCCTCCCAAGCCAATAACCCGATTTGACCGAATAGTATCCATCTTTCGATGGCCACCAATACCGTTCGTCAGGAGGCAATCTACTGCTCAGTGGTAGTTTAATAACCAAACTCGCATCAGCATCCGTCAAAACAGTCTGCACCGCCTCCATGTTCCAACAAGCCCGTTCAGCATCAATAAGGTCCGCAACATGCATTCCCGGATCAGCATTGATATTCGGCGTAGGTACAATTCCCGCAGAAACACCAGGTAACCACGCCTCATCCCATATTCCAATGTCCTGCCCATTTCCCACTCTCCACTTCAAACCCTCAAGCAAAAGTGATTTCGACCCCCATAAGCTTCGCCATGTAAAGCTCGGATCATACCCCCTTCTCGCCTCGAGGATGGTGTCATGTTTGAAATATCGTGCTTTTAAAACTCTCCCTGCAAGAGACTCGGGTTTGATTAGCAAACGCCCCATTCGCCTTAGGCTCACATAAACGCTCCCAACGCATCCAATGGAGTTTTCGATGAGCTTCCGAGGACCCCCACCAAAAGCGCGCCAAAACCGAATTGGATTTCATCAATAACACCCTCCGGGATTGAGAAAAGACTCATCATATATGTTGGGATCGCTTGGGCTACAGCTTTGATAAGAACCTCTTTCCCAGGTCTCGAAAGTAAACGTTCCTTCCACCCATTAACCTTTTTCCATACTCTCTCCTTCAAGCAAGTGAAAACTACTTTTTTTGACCTTCCAATAATGGTCGGAAGGCCTAAGTACTTTTCATGTTTATCCACCTCCCGAACTCCCAACAACTCCTTAATCGTATCTCTCCTTTGGACCCCTACCTTCTTGCTAAAGACCACTTCCGATTTATCAAAATTAATATTCTGTCCCGGTGCTTGTTCATATTGGCTAATAATATTAGCTACCTTCAAGCATTCCTCAACATTTGCTTTAATAAAAAGGATACTATCATCAGCAAAAAATAAATGAGATATCCGAGGAGCCCCCCTACAAACCCGCATTCCATGAATTTGACCCCTCTCCGCCGCCTTACAGAGCATACGAGAAAAGGACTCGGCACAAAGAAGAAAAAGGTAGGGGGAAATAGGATCCCCTTGCCTTAACCCCCTACTCGGTTTAACCCCTCCAACCAGCTGCCCATTAATCAAGAAGGACTGAGAGACCGTTGAAAGACACCGCATAATCCTACCATGCCATCCCCCTGAAAAATCCATCCTCTCTATCACATCCCCCAAGAACGACCACTCAACCCTATCATATGCTTTGCTCATATCGAGTTTAAGCGCCACATTACCATTCCGTCCTTCCCCTCCCCTCTTCATAGTGGGAAAGATTTCAAAGGCCACCAGAGCATTATCGGTAATGAGTCGGCCCGGCGTAAAAGCACTTTGGTTCTCAGATATAAAATCATTAAGAAAACCCTTTAATCGGTTAGCAATAGTTTTCGAAATAATTTTATACAACACATTACAAAGACTTATCGGGCGATACTCCGTTACCTTGCGTGGGTCTTGGCATTTTGGAATAAGCACGACTGATGTTCGATTTAACGCGTCCATGTCGCCCCCACCATCCCACCACTCCCTTACCATTCGACACACATCACCACCAACCACACTCCAATACCGCTGATAGAATAGAGCATGCATACCGTCAGGCCCCGGAGCCTTATTTGGATGCATATCGAAAAGCGCCGCTCTCATCTCCTCATCACAAACAGGAGCATCCAAAGTCGCGTTAATTTCAAATCCACACTAGACTTTGTTTTTCTTCATTTTGGGTCTTTATTCCTTCATTTGTTGGGTCATGGGTCATGTGGTTGGCTTGTGAGCCTCTCCTAAGGTGGTGTAATGTTGGCTAGGCCTCCATACTTCCTTCAAAGGCAACCAAAACAAGTAAAACCGAACCAAATACCAAAATGACTGGTTATGAGCATTAAGAGCGATTAAAACATGAATATGCATACAAGCGAGCTATAAGTGAAAGTTTTTAGGTATGGGATGCACGTAAATAACGTAATTATCACTTTTTTGTTTAATTACAAGTTACTAAGGTCGATAAGGTAGCCAACGACTTAACCAAAAATCGCTCTATCGCTAAGCGATCTTAATTAAGACCATAGGATAGCAAATCCAAGTCAACGTAATAGCATTTGTTATTTCGAATCAACCTCATTTCAATAAATTATTTGTTATTCAACACCATTTTAGAAACAAAATTCCTCATTACTCACAAGCCAACATGACTTAGTCAGTAACATGATCTTATATAACCTTGATGTTAGCTTAAAAATTAATGAACCCTGGGTTAATTTCCAATTTAACTGGACGCAATGAACCCTTGAAAATACCCAATGACGTGATAGAACCGTTTAACCCTTGAAAATACCCAATGACGGCATGTGCGCCTCTTCCCCCGACCCTCCGCCTTGATGTACTTGAACTCTCGTTTTTAATGTTATTTTGTCCATTTTAACCAAAAAAAAAAGATAGAACCGTTTATAATAACAAAATAGATTAATATTTCTTCTTGAAGTAGTAAAAGTTAGAAAATATATATACTTTAAAAGAAAGGAAAAATGAAAATATGAAATGTTTTAAATTGTAGTACTCCAATTGAAATGAAAGTTTTGGCAAATAAACGAAAATGCAACAATATAAATAGAATAACAAGACAGTAATTTCTCTTATTGATAATATAATATGCAATACATTCATTATTAAGATACACTCAAATCTCATGCTCACTATATAAAAGCAAATACATGATCAATAATCCACTTGATCTTTTATTAACAAGAACTTGAAACGAAAAGCTTCGATTGAGATGAAGTTAGTTTATCCGAGTTAAGGAGCCACAAAACCTACAAATAAAATAATTTAGTTTTAGCGAACATTAAATAAAGTAATACGGAGTAATACGGAGTAGTAATATTGAAAAGAAAACAGAAAATAATGATGAAGAGTGAAAGGAAAGAAGAATACTTGGGCACAAAGTCTCAAAAGAACCATCGATGGCACAGAAAGCGAAGAGTTCAGTGGTTTCAGCTACAAAGTCGGGTTCTTGACCAAAAGCCTCGAAAATTAAGAGACAGAAGCAAGTCCTATCAGTGGCAGCAGTAGAACTTATGTCTGCACAACAAGTCGCAATTTCGTCAGCTGTTTTAGTCGCATCACAATCAGTAGCGATCTCCTTCAAGTTCGAGGAGCAATCTTGTGCCCATGTCGAAGTTACTAGTGCCATTATCGCCAATGCCATCATTATTGTCTTCATGTTTTCCATTCTCTCTGTTTTGTGTGTGTGTATGTATGTATGTATGTATGTTTGTTGTGATTTTGTAGACAAACCCTCGGTCTAATTTATACACTTCCGATTTTGAAGTAATCAAAGGTATCGTGATGCCTTATTCTGTTTTACGATTGATGAATAGTTCATAGCTATACAGATTTACAACCGAAATATCAAATATCTAGGAGCCTTGTCATTCACTGACATGTTCTTTGCTTGTACAATTGCCTTTTCATTAACTGACATGTTCTTCAATATATCCGTCTTACCCTGATGACAACTTACGTATCTAGGGGCCTTGGACCTTTTCATTCACCGACATGTAAGCGTACATACGAAATGAAGTACAATACTTGACGGAGTACTAATGAATTGGCTATACAGATTTTTAATGATATGAAGATTTAAAACTGAGGTCCTTTTTTAATAATCTATGGTATCGTGATGCCTTATTCTGTTTTAGAAGATTTTCAATATAATACTAATATTTGCCTTTTTGTAGTTAAAACGGGTCAAACATAGGCCTTTTTCGTTTCATCTCTCTCTCTAAAAAAAAACCCTCTCTAAAAACCTAGCCTCCATTTTTATTCGGGGGCTTCCATCGATCATCCATCGATGGTAAGCCCCACAAAAGCTTTCTTAAACAACTAATATTATGCAGATCTATCTTATTTTCAATAATAGTTTCCTTTTTGGTGAGATCTGTTGTTCCGTCCCTTCTTTCGGGGTTTTTCCATTTTTTCGTGGGATTGTTATCAATATAATAAGTTTTAATCGACGGGGAGATTATCAGATTTGTTTCGTGGATGAATACATCAAGACGGCTACACTGTTTCCCTCCATCAAGAAGGATGCAAAGACATCGATTATTCATAGATTCAAGAAATTTATGATTTTGAGAGCGCCACCATTACCGATATTTAGATAGTTATTTTGAATGTATTTTTTACGTTAGCAATCTTGATTTTCCTTTGTCTATTTGTTATCTTCATTGTAACCTACGCTTAGTTGATTATTAATGAGATGACAATTTCAAAAAAAAAATAAAAAAATAAAAATCCGGTTAATCTCAACGGACTTGTATTTGACCCGTTGAAATAATAAAACCGATATATTCATCGTAAGGGAACCTAATTATCATTCAAATACTTGCCATCATGTCATATCTTGAAAGATTTATCCACGAATAATGGCAACGGAGATGATTCTATATCCTTTTGTAAGTTTTGTCGAACTCTCTACAACTCAAACATCAAGACTCTAGGGTCATACTCTAAGTAATTACGAGTATGGAAACATCTTTAGATTATCAATTAATAGGAAAGATTTGGAGTCGTCTGATCTTAGGGTGTTAACGAGCCGAGTCGAGCTTGAGCTTCGCCTTGCTCGGCTTATGCTCAAGAACCAAAACTCGAGCTCGAGCCTATCTCCAGCTTACTCGTGTTTGAAAAAAATGTGCTCGTTATCAAGCTTGCAAGTTCGAGCAAAAATCGAGATTATATGTAATTGCTAATTTTTTTGTTTTTTTTCTTCCAATATTTTCAATAAGAAGGCTCGAAGGTTATATGTAAAGATATTTGAAAAAGCAGTAAGACATTTGATATTTGTGATGCAAATATATAATCATGATATATTTATAACAAATGAGCAATATCTTATCTAATCACACAAGTTCGAGCCGCTCGCAAGCTTTTCGAGTCGAGCCAGCGATTTCTTGACTTGACACGTTAAGCTTTTGAGCCGAGCCTGAGCCCGAGTCGAGCTAGTTTTGACCGAGCCAATCACGAATTGCTCGCTAGCTATCTCGTCTCATTAACACTCCACTAGGATCCTACTACTTTCACTTCTACTAGAGTATCTCTCTATGACTCAAACATCGAGAATCATGGGTTCTTTCTTAATATAAAGATGCGGGTATGAAAATTTTGTTGTGAGACAAATTCTTATCTAATTCCTTTGTTCAAATAGTTTTGTTTACGTTCGATTAAAATAAATTTTAAATAAAAGGTAAAAGATAAATGGTCGGGAGAAAGGAAATATAAATCATATACGATGGCAGATTCTACTCTACTTGAAAGTTGGAAGAGTGTTAATGTATAGGGCGCGCCCAATCTCGGTGTCACCCTCTCACATACACTCATTATTATTGAGGTCCCTACTTATTGAGTGAAAGTAATCGAGAGGATCCAAATTACACAAGAGGGTATAAAGTTTCAAATACAGAGTATAAAATTTCTATAATTCGCAATTGTATCTTTTCTCAAAAGTGCTTGGCAATCGTGTCAGCAAACCAAGGTCCTATGAGTAATTTCCGATGAGTAATTGGTCCTGTTTGATTTTTGTCTGTTATTTTATTTTATTTTATTTTTAGTGTCAAATGAACCATAAGAGCGTTACAAATTAGGGATCGAATCTAAACTTATCTTTCATAATACATTGGGCTTAATTTGAAAGTAACGAAGATTATTTCAATCAAAACTAGGTCCTTGCGTAGAGATTTCAACATATATTAACTTGTCGGTGAGCTATCGCCATTAAATAAGGATAGGAGAAAGCAAACTAATACATACTGATAATATCTCCAAAACGAAGAATCATTCATCAATCATAAATTAATTCTATTTGTATATATAAAATAGTTTATGAAATCGTATGAATTGACGCTACTATATTATGTACTTTTTTATCAACAAATACTAAGTAACTGGTGGTAAACTTGTCACTTGTCAGCGATGCGAGCCAGCTCGATCCAGCCAGCACATTTGGGCCACAAAACTCCAACCCAACCAACCCATAGCATAGCCCGAAATGAGCCGGCTTCCTCCTCAGGCCGGGCTAGTTCTCACATTTTGAGGCCCTGTCTAGTCCAACACTGGAAAAATAAAAAGTAAATGAGGCCCAACACTAATCCGGCCTGGCCCATTACTTAGTTGGCTTGGCTCGGCCCCAACCCTGTCGCAAATTCAGGTTTCTAACAACGAAAATTGATTGAAAAGTCATTGCACATCATACTCGACAAGTTACGGAAGATTTGGTAAACTATTTGTGACTATTATTGCTAGTTGGATGCTTTTAAGGACACTTTGCACACTAAGGGTAAAATATTTGTGACTATTTGTGACTATTATTGCTAGTTGGATCCTTGTAGTGCGAGCTTACGTAGATATACTTTCAAACTAACATCATTTTAAGAAAAAATTGCCCATGTACCGAAATACCACACCCAGTGTATTACAAAATATGAAAAGCTTGGAGCATCAATGAATTTCAAGGGTTATATTTTTGGCACGTGAGAATAGTCTTTGCTCAAAATCAATTAAAGAGTAAGGAGTAGAATCTTTCATCGTGATACGCCCTTACACTATCGCCGTCCCAAACATTTATCTTTTGTCCTCAATTATCTAAATGAGTACTCGTATATTAGGATTGAACGAACCCATTTAACTATAATACAGATATGTTTTGCTTAAATAAGAATCCGTGCTTAAGAGCAGGGATGTCTAATATCCCGAGCGACCATGGGCAGTGAAACCGGGCCTCCAGTTTTGACCACTGAATTTATAAGTTATACTGGATAAAATTCAATACAAACCTCGATGTATAGTACACTTATACATTCATATTTAGGGTCTCATTTTCTTATGATGTACCGGGCCTTCATTTACTTTAATACGCCCCTACTTAAGAGAATAGTCATGCAAGTACGCAACAAGTTAAGAGGGAAAAGTATTAAGTGATGAATTAAGAAAGATTATACGAAGAACATGTCAGCGAAGGACAAAGCCCAAGGCTACTAGAAGTTGTGACATTAATTTATACAAGTTAATAAGGACTCTTCATCCATTATAAAACAAAACAAGGCATCACTATACCAGGGTTGCCGAATTCATAATACACATAATTCGAATTCGCAATTCGCTCAAAATAGGAAATTGAATACGCAAAGTATTAAAAAAAAAAAGCAATTCGCGAATTATATATAATTTTGGTATATAATTCGCGAATTAGTGTGAATCAATACATGAATTAAACTTTTAGAATTCGCTAGTTTTTATATATAATTCGTGAATTAGTGCGAATTAATTCGAAAACGTATTGCCAATTGATACGCGCGTATTAATTCGCAATACGCACCCTATGTTAGCGAATTAGGTAACCCTGCACTATACTATACCTTAGATTAATTCAAAATCGATAGTTTATAAATTAGATGGAAGGTTTTCTACGAAATCACTTCAACCAAAAAACATACATACTTGTACATAATTACATGTTCGTTGAAGAAACTTACTTTTATTTATTTTTTAAAGTACTCGTAGGATAGGATTGAACCCGTTTAACTATAATACGGATATGTTTTTCTTAAATAAGAATTTGTGTTTCAGAGAAAGGACATGCAAGTACGCAATAGGTAAAGAGGGGAAAGTATTAAGTAATGTATAAAGAAAGAATATACGAAGAACATGTCAGTGAATGACAAAGCCCTAGGCCACTAGATACTGAAGAACATGTCGGTGAAAGACAAGGCCCAAGGCCACTAGATACTTAAGTTGTCACATTAATTTATACAATTAAGCTAATAAGAACCCTTCATCGATCATAAAACAAAATAAGGCATCACTATTACTATACCTTAGATTAATTCAAAATCGATAGTGTATAAATTAGATGGAAGGTTGTCTACAAAATCACATCAACAAAAAAACATACATACATACTCGTGCATAATTACATACCTAGAAACAAACACACAAAATAGAGAGAATGGAAAACATGAAGACAATAATGATGGCATTGGCGATAATGGCACTAGTAACTTCGACATGGGCACAAGATTGCTCCTCGAATTTGAAGGAGATCGCTACTGATTGCGATGCGACTAAAACAGCTGACGAAATTGCAACTTGTTGCGCAGACATAAGTTCTACAGCTGCCACTGATAGGACTTGCTTCTGTCTCTTAATTTTCGAGGCTTTTGGTCAAGAACCCGACTTTGTAGCTGAAACCACTGAACTCTTCACTTTCTGTGCCATTGACGGTTCTTTTGAGACCTTGTGCCCAAGTATTCTTCTTTACTTTCGCTCATTTTCGTTATTAATCTATTAAATGTTCGTTGAAACTAACTTACTTTTATTTGTAGGTTTTGTGGCTCCTAGTCCAGTAGGAGCTTAACTCGGATCAACTAACTTCATCTCAATCGAAGCTTTTCGTTTCAAGTTCTTGTTAAAAAAAAATGGATTACTCGTGTAGTAGTCATGTATTTTCCTTTGTGTAGTGAGCGTGAGAGTTGAGTGTATCTTATTGTCCCTTTAATAATGAATGTATTGCATATTATATTATCAATAATAGAAATTATTTTCTTGTTATTCTATTGGTTTCAATCGGTAATTTTAATTCCTCTATTTCTGTAATTCTTCTATGTTAATTTTATTTATTTATCATTTCTTATTATTAGTTTAATTTATGCTATTTAATCTCTTAATTAATTTCATTATGAACTCCTTCCCTTTATCGTTTAATTCAATTAATATTGAAAATTTCGTTATGAGTAGCTAAATTCCTTTTTTTAGGATTTATAGGAGTCATGAATTGAGACGGTCTTAACTGGGTGCTTAGATTAGTTGACGTAATTGGTCTATGTTGTCAATTGTGACATTTAATTGTGATTAATTGGTTAAGTCGACGTAATTGATTAATTGAATTGGTAAACCCCTACCTAAGATCGAAAGCCCGCTAAGGGTTAGACCCGTCACAAACATTAAAGTGCCTTAGTAAGTTGCGAGAGCCCGCTAAAAGCATTCTAGGGCGAATAACGGACCGAGAGGACCTTTCCAGTGCCCTATAGCCCGTTAATTGAGATTGGCCTTTGACCCTACCTATGACCCGTAATAATCCATGGTGAAAGTATGTCCTAGCTCCTTTCCCTTATATTTTTCTCGACTTAATTTCTCTCTTTAAACTTTTATTTTTTATTGCATTAGTTTAGTACAAAATCAAATAAACCCCATTTATGACTTAGACAGATTTAGATTGACAAATAGATCGCAATTAGCTTCCCAGTGGATACGATCCCAACTTCCCCAGCTATATTGATTAGAGACCAGTTGTTAAATTTTCGATAGGTTGCTACAGCCGTATCAATAATGTTGAGACATAAACCTAGCTTGCGAGCAAACTATTGACGTTGTTCAGTTCCAAAAGCTTTGGTCATTACATTTGCAACATGCACCCGTAATCCTCCACTGAACTGAAGACGTTATTCAGGTTGGGTACCCCCTTGAAGAGGTCTATTGATAAGCTTAAATAACTAGTGCTTAAACATATTCAGAGTACTACTCATATAGACAAAGTGAACTTTCTTTTCTAGTTATCCATGCAAAAGAACTCCACAGTTAAGCACGCATAGGGTGGTAACAGGTTAGTGACAACATCATGTTGGGTGTCCTGCTAGTCCTTAGACCTAAGTAGGATCTCAAATATCAGATATTTCAACGTGGACTGCTAGGGACTTGCACAGGGTGGTAACTGTTAGAAATGATAATTAGTTTAAGAATATTGAATGAAGATGATTTATATTAATTGATTTATTTGAAAATTGATAATTTTAGCAATACATATGCGCACTATTTATGGGTGACCATGCACTTTAAACGCTTGTAAACAATTACACAAGTAATGAATGAGATAAGTTTCTAAACTTATTATTCTACGGGTTCATCTACCTAATGCATGAACTTAGTAAATAAATATAAGTTTCAAGACTTAAATGTGGAGAAGTTTCACATTCTAACACTCCTCCGTGAGACTTCTTCCCATTACTCCGAGTTGTAATCTTAGATATTCAAATCGTGGTTTGGGTAAGGCTTTTGTGAAAATATCTGCCGATATTGATCTTCCGTTGGGCAATAAATGAGTTTCACTTCTTTTTCTTGTTGAGCATCATGAACAGCATAAAACTTGATTTTCATGTGCTTTGTTTTTGTGAAACAAACTGGATTCTTTGAAATGGCTATTGGAGACTTGTTATCGACCAAAATATATGTGGCTTCATTTTGGTTATAACCTAGGTCTGCAAATATCTTTCTCATCCATTTGGCTTGATTAACAACGGCCGAGGCAGCAACATATTCGGCCTCTGCAGTAGATTCTGCTACAACTTTCTACTTTTTTGAAATCCACGAAAACACTCCTAAACCAAGAGTAAAAGCATAACCATAAGTGCTTTTCATATCGTCAACAGAACCTCCCCAATCACTATC
This sequence comes from Silene latifolia, assembly GCF_048544455.1. NCBI lineage: Eukaryota > Viridiplantae > Streptophyta > Magnoliopsida > Caryophyllales > Caryophyllaceae > Silene > Silene latifolia. Next base: position 135,260,712 of record NC_133531.1, read on the forward strand.
AGAGTAGGTAGTTAGCTTTGGGCTTGAGCATGGTTGGTACAAGATACCAAAATTAGCAGTACCTCTTAAATATCTTAGAACCCGTTTTGCAGCACCCATGTGAATTTTACTAGGTTCATTCATAAATCTTGATAAGAGGCTTGCAGCATACGTACATTACATCCGGTCGAGTAGCTGTCAAGTACAATAAACTACCAACCAAACTCCTGAATTGTTTTGGGTCAACCGTTTTTTGACCGTCATTCTTTGAGAACTTCTCATTTTGAACCAAAGGAGTTCCCACTGCTTTAGAGCACTGCATTTTAAATTTTTTCAGAATGTCTTCAGCAAATTTTGTTTGAGAAATGAAGATCCCTTTCTCTGACTGATCGACCTCCATGCCAAGAAAATAATTCATCAGACCTAAATCAGTCATCTCAAATTTTTTCTTCATCTCCTCCTTAAATTCAGTCACCATTTTTGAGTTATTGCCTGTGACTAAAAGATCATCAACATAAAGTGAAACAATGAGCAGATCAGTTTCACCATTCCTTTTTATATAAAGGGCGTGCTCATTTTTACTTCTTTCAAACCCTTGTTTAGTAATGTGAGAATCGATCTTACTATACCAAGCCCGGGGTGCTTGTTTTAGACCGTACAAGGCCTTTTTTTGTTTGCACACTTTATCTTCATCTTCTTTGCCAGCAAAACCTGGAGGTTGCTCTATGTATATCTCCTCCTCGAGTTCGCCATTGAGAAATGCGGACTTGACATCCAATTGATATATTTTCCATTTTTCTTGTGCGGCCAAAGCAATAAGAGTTCGCACAGTATCATGTCTAGCCACCGGAGCAAAAGTATCGCCATAGTCTATTCCGGCTTGTTGTGAGTAACCTTTAACAACCAATCTGGCTTTGTGTTTGTTGACTAACCCATCAGGATTCAATTTGAGTTTAAAAATCCATTTTACCCCTATCACTTTTCGATTGTCACGTCGGTCAACCAATTCCCATGTCTCATTTTTCTTTAGGGTAATTTGATAACTACTACCTACTATAATCCAACTTTTAAGAACTACTACCAAAATAATTCTGACTTGAAAACTACTACCACTTTATTTGGTTCGGATTAATTACACTGCCAAATCTTAAAAAAACTCATTAAAATTGAATTTCTAAGTTAAGTTCCAACTTGTTTTCCTATTTTACCCCTTATTATCCTTATAAACACACACTCCCATCCTTATAAACACACACTCCCAGCATTCCCCTTCTTCTTATTCTTCTTCTTCTCTCTTTATCACTCCTCACCAATCAGGTAACATTGTTCTTTATTTTTTTGAATCTCATGTCCATTGTTCCAACTTATCGAAGAAATATCTATCCCGTCCAAATTTCTGTGTTTATTGTTTCAATTAAAAGTTTGTTGTTTCTGTTTTTGTCCTTTCTTAATTCAAATTAGGGTTTTATTTTTTTGTTTGATCTCAGAAATGAGCAGCAGCAACATTGTTATTGGTAAATTTAAGTGTGTTGTTCCATTGGCATTGTTGAAGTCGTGGACTGTTGATAATCCAGGGAGAAGATTTCTCACCTGCAAATTTTCAAACCCAGCTACAAAAGATCGAGGTTGTGGATTTTTTAGGTGGTATGATGAAGAGCAAGTTCAGTGGCAGAAGGATGTAATCAATAGACTGATATTAGAAAAGAAGGTTATTGAGTGCGATTTGAAGATGCTTAAGTGTGAAAATTCACATTTGCAGGATCATTGTCAAAAGCTTAAAGAAGCTAATGAATTACTTAGGAATTTCGAGTCAAGTGGAGAAACAGAAGAAGGGATTGTTAGGGTTAATTCTTGTTTGTCATTTAGATGGTTTATGTTTGTTTGTGTTGTAGTAATAGTATTTGCAACTATTGTGACAAAGCTTTGATTGTGTAAAAGCTTTGAGGAGGGATTGCAATGCTCTTTAGTAATAGCTAAGCTAAGCTCAAGACATGAAAATGTAATGTGAGCAATTTTCAAATGTAACACTCGGAAGTATTAATAAAGGAGCAGATTAACCCCAAATTCTTGCATCAAATTAACACAACTTAGCTAATGTCATACAGAAGTTTCCATTTTGCTACAAACTAACTCATTGTCTTACCAAAATAAAAGATACATTGTCTTAGCAAAATGATACTCCAAAATGAAAGAAACATTGTCTTTGTAATTGCAGCAAATTAACACATTCTTGTTACAAATGTGAAGCTACAATTGCTGCTGAAATTTAATTGTCTTATACAACTTTAATCTTCAAATCCCAGCCTTCTCCTCGAAGTTTGAGTTGGTAGAGCATTGCTTGCACTTGCTTGGCTTTCTTGATGTTGCAAGTGTTGCCCACCTCTGGGTCCAGAAATCTCTTGTACCATTGCTGCATTATGCTGTCTTTTTGCTGCCCTTCTTGCCACTGCATCTCTCACCTTGTTGCTCCATGCTGAGGTGCTAGTTGATCTGGTGGTTTTCACCTTTGGTTTCTCTTTAGTCATTTGAGGGTTTTTACAAGTTTTGATATTATGCCCTATCCCTCCACATTTACCACAAGCTCTTATTTGCCTCGTTTTTTTTGTTGCCCCACTACTTTCTTCACCTGCCTCTCTTCTTCTTTTCTTGAGCTTTGGCCTACCAGGTAACCTTTTAAATGGAGGTGGAAGAGGAGCTACCTGCCCAACCTTCTCCCAGTCCTGGTAGCCAGGCATGGCTGCTATAGCATGTTCAAAACATTTAGTATACATGGCCTTTGAATAAGCCTCATCAACATAGTCAAGCACTTCCTCTCTTTGATCCATTATGCAGACTATGGCATGTGGACATGGCATACCAGTTAACTCCCAGTTTTTGCAAGAGCATTTCCTCCTTTCCAAATGCACAGCTTTTTGAGCCCCCCTGTGAGTTACTTCATACTCACCACTTATAGAATGGACAAAGCTACACAATCTACATTCATCATCAGCCCATTGTAGATACTTGGTTACCAATGGCATTACTCTTCCCTCATAGCCTACAACCCCAACTCTTTTCTCATAATGTCTCTTCATAACATACCTTCTTATCCACTCCATTAGGGTTATTATTGGCTTATCTCTTACTTCTTTCAGGACAGCATTGAATGACTCACACATATTATTCATTAAAAAATTGGTCTTACTTGTGGTGGAGAAGGCATGTCTTGACCAATGTTTGGCAGGAATTGATGTCAGATAAGCATGGGCCTTAGTGCTCAAAAACTTGATTCCCTCCAATTCCCTATTGAACTCTGCAATAGAAGTGGCTCTACAAGCTTTCCAGAAGGCCTCTTTATAAACTGGGCCACTAAATTGTTGCTTGAAATTCGCCCAAATATGCCTTACACAAAATCTGATCTCAGCCTTAGGAGTGACAATGTTGAAAGCCTCCAGTAGTCCCTGATGTTAACAAAAATAACAGAAATACAATTTACAATAGAATAACAAAACAGTTTAAAAAAATTTTGCAAGTGAGTAGAACAAATAAAAAGATAAGAGTTGATTACTAACCTTCTGTCTATCAGACATTATTGTTAACCCAGCACCATCCTCCTTCTCTAGGTCTTCCATAAGAAGGCTCAAAAACCAAGTCCAACTTTCTCTATTTTCAACCTCTACAACAGCCCATGCAACTGGGTATATGTTGTTGTTGGGATCCATAGCAACTGCTACCAAACACATCCCAGGATATGCCCCTTTTAAATGGCATCCATCAACACCAATGAAGGGTCTACAACCAGCCAAAAACCCAACCTTACAAGCCTTTAAACAAACATACATTCTTTGGAAAAGTGGGGGTGGATTCTCAACATTGTCAACAACCACAATAGCTGTTGAGCCTGGATTATACTTTGTCAAAGCAGCTGCATATTCCCATACTCTACCATATTCATCATCTCCATCACCATAAATCATTAATTTAGCTCTTGCCCTAGCTAACCAGGCCTGGGAATAGCTAATATTTACTCCTAGATCCCTATAAACACGCCTAACAAACACACTTAACAACCAAGTAGGATTCTCCCTCCACTCTTCTAGATATTTTTCAGCTAAATATTGAGAAGACAGTTTCTTGGTATATCCTTTGAAAGAGAAAGAATGCTTCAAATTCAATGATCTAATAACTATGTAATCCTCATTTGGCTTCTTAGTAGCATACATTCTAAATGGACAGAGAAATTGTTTACAAACACACCTGATCTTAGCTCTAACTTTGTCCCACTCACACTTACATTTGTATCTGCAGTGACATGTTACTCTTTGATATAGGACCATTTTGCACTCTTTTTCCCTCTATTTTCATGCTTGTTCGACCCCATTTAAGGCGGTTTCGTGCCCCCTTTACTCTCGTTTCTAGTCCCGATTCCCTTTACTATGACACTTTGGCCCCCTTGCAGATATTGAGGCGGGAACGGGCGAAACGAAGCTAGAAAGACGGGATTTCTAAGCTATGCATGAAAGATGAAGGGAATTATGCTGAGGAGTACCCTCAGCCGGTAGGCCGGCAGCCGGCTAGCTGGCTGGGAGTACATATTACAAGGAAATGAAGGAAGGAAGTTGGAGAAGCATCCCCAGCCGGTGGCCCGGCGGCCGGCTAACCGGCTGGGAAGACACTATGAGTTTGAAGACGAAGAAAATGAAGAAAGTTACAGGAAACTCCCAGCCGGTCAGATGACCGGCGGCCGGCTAGCCGGCTGGGAGTCCCTCAAAAGGCCAAAAGTCAAGATTGAAGTCAAGGTAGCCCCCGCCGGTCAGGGACCGACGGCCGGTTGACCGGCCGTGCACACCTGATGACTTCAAAACTTCAACCAAAAATCCAGGAAACTCCCAGCCGGTCAAAGGACCGGCGGCCGGTTGACCGGCCGGGAGTGCATTTACGTGTTTCAAGCCCATTTCCAATTTCGGTCCTAATCCTTGTATAACCTATATATACCCCTCTCCTTAAACCCTTTTTACACACAACCCTAGATCCAGAATTTTTACCCTTTCAAGCTTTAAACTTTCTTAATCTCTTTGTTAATCTTTCCTTAATTAGAGAAGTTCTTCAATCAATTAGTGATTGAATTTGGGTTTGTAAGAAGATTGAAGGATTTCCTTCTTTATTATTTCTATCCAAATTCCTCTTTCACTATTTTGTTGGTATTAATTCTCTCCCTAATTTCATTTGTTTACATTTTTGTTCTTCTTTTATGTTTGTTTGATTGTTTATGTTAAGATTGTTGGTGTTGTTTGTTTGTTGTTGTTAATTTCATCATTGTTTATCTTTTCATTGTTGATCTTTCCTTTGTTTCTCTTTCTTTTGTTCATCCTTGGGTAGTTGTCCTCAAAGACTTAATCTTTGAGTTGATTTGGTTAAAGATTGTGTCTTTAGGTTTAATCACTCTCATTATTAGATTAAATCATCTTACCCTACACCCATTGCTAGATTGTTGCATGTTTAGTAGTGAATTTCATCTTCTCACCATGTTTATGACCAAAGTTTCCATCTTTATTGTTTATTTTGCAATTAGGACCATGATTAGTGAGTAGTCTTCCACTAGGGCTCGGTTTGACCTAACATGAGTAATTTCATTAGTTGAATTTCATAAAGGCTAATTATTTGGGAAATTGGTGAGGGTAGTTTAGAGGAATGACTTGGTTTATGGGTTGACTTTTGGGTAGTGTCGACTTACGACCCTTGACCACCAACGAGAGTTGGTTAGGTTGTGATTTGGATACCCGAGAATTGACCCTATTGTTGACCTCGGTTGAGACCGAAAGGGAGAACCGGGGTAGGACACCTCTAAATTAGCGTTTGAAATCGACCCTCGAGAGAGGGAGTGGGATGACCCGGGAATTGATGGGGCTTAATGACCTTAGCAAATATCGGACTACCTCGGGAAAATGCATGTTTTTGGGGTAGTGGGGTATTGAGTTAGGGATTCCGACCTTCGAACCCGAGAGGGGGGTTGGTGGGTAGTGCTAGTGTCCTATTTCGAACCCGAGAGGGGGGTCTTAGGCGAATTAGAGCCGTCACCTCCTCACCTAACTACCCTTGTGATTAGCCTAGAGATTTAACTATGTGGAATTGCGAATTGTTTGGGAAGAACCGAGTCTTAGGCCGTTTAATCATTTGAATTACAATTTATCCTTCATTCTTGCTTATTTTCCTTACTTTTGTTAAGTTTGCATTTCATTTTGTTTTAGGTAGCATTAGTATAACAATCATCATCTTTTATTTTCGACTTAGCTAAACGATCGGATTAGAACAATTAGTAATCTTTTCAACTCCTTGTGGGATCGACCCTTAATAGTGTACAACGATAAAATCGTGCACTTGCGAGGTATAGCTTGATACCATCAAGTTTTTTGGCGCCGTTGCCGGGGAGTTCGGCTAGATATTAATTGTTTTCATTCTTGTTTAGACTAAGTCTTTTGTTACTAATCTCTCTCTTGAGTGTGTAGGACTTCTTGCATGAGAAGAAGAAATCGAAGAGGTCAACCAATTAGACCGATTGACCACGAGATCGAAGCAACCGCGAGAAGACTAAATTCACTCCGTAGAAGAGGGCTTATAGAAACACCGATTCCTCAAGATAATCCAGTAATTGAGAACCTTCAAGAAGGACCACGGGTCTTTGAAACTTTCGAAAATCCTTTTGCAACACCGGAAACGGAAGTAACAATGGCCGCGGTCCCTATGAGAGATAACTTGGCTCCGAAAAAGGTGGTGAATCCGAGTATTGTGAAGCCACCTATTCAAGCCAACAATTTTGATGTGAAAGCCACCTTGCTACAACTTGTCCAAGGGAACCAATTCGGAGGGGGAGCCACCGAAAACCCCAACGAGCATCTCAACGAGTTCTTGGATAGTTGTGACATGTTCAAGGCCAATGGAGTCACGGAAGATGCCGTACGCCTTAGGCTTTTCCCTTACTCTTTGAGGGGGAGTGCCAAGGAGTGGCTTAAAAGTTGTGAACCCGACTCTCTTCGGACTTGGGACGATGTCTCTAAGGCTTTTCTCAACAAGTATTTCCCACCCCAACGAACCGCAAGAATCAAGAGTGAGCTCCAAGGGTTCACCCAACATGAAGATGAGACCCTTTATGAAGCATGGGAGAGGTACAAGGGCCTCCAAAGGCTATGTCCTCACCACGGTATTGGAGATGATGAGCTCATCAACAATTTCTATGAAGGGTTAAACAATGATATGAAGATGAACCTTGATTCCGGCTCGGGGAAGGGAGCTTTGGATAAGATAGATCACAAGACGGCAAAAGAACTTATTGAAGAAATGGCTTCTCGTACCTTTCATTGGAACAATGATAGGCACAAGAGGAAGGGGAAGTCAACGGTCGAGTCGGCCAACAATGTGGAAGTGAAAGAGATGATAGAAGAGCTTAAGCAACAAGTAGCCTTGATGAGCTCAAGCAAGACATCTAGCAATTCTTCTATGAGGAACCAAGTCTATAGTTGTGAGCTTTGTGGAGACCAAGGACACCCACCCAATGAGTGTCCTTTGGTGGTTGGAGATGGAAGTTGTATGGAGCAAGTGAACGGGATATGGGAGTCTAGTCCGGCCAAGCAAGCATTCAACAACAACCAATATCACCCCGGATTGAGAGCCCACCCAAACTTCTCCTATGGCTCTCAAAATGTCCAAAACCCAACCTTCCAACAAAAATCACAACAACCAAACTTCCAAACTCAAAAACAAAACACTACATTCAACCAAGGTCCACCGGGTTTCCAAGGGAGAACCTTCCAACCAAGGCAACAACAATTTCAGCCACTCAACCCACCAACCAACCCACCTTTTCAACAAAACACCCAACCTTTCCAACAAACCACCCAACCTTTCCAACAAACCACCCAACCAAAGTCAAGCTTGGAACTCATGATGGAACAATTGATGACTTCATAAAACCAACTTGTCAATACTCAAACACAATTCATCAACCATTCCACTCAAAAACATGACGAGACAACCTCATCCATCAACCAACTTAGGACCCAAATGCAAGCTTCTCAACGGATGACGGACAACCAAATCTCCCAATTGGCTACTCAAATGAGCCAACTTCAAGCCTCCCAAGGGAAATTCCCGGGTAAAACCGAGGAAAATCCGAAAACTATGAATGCTATCCACTTGAGGAGTGGTAGGGATTTGGAAGACCGGGAATTTGTCAAGAAAAGGAAGAGTAGTAGACCGGGTAATGTCATTGAACCTCAAGTTGTGGTTGAACCTCCTAAGGTAATTGAAGAAAAGGAGGGAGAAGAGGAACTCGTGGAAATTGTTGTGGAAACTCCAAAAGTGATTGATGAACCAACAAGGGTAGTCGAAGAGCCTCAACAACAAGTGGTAAGAACTTATGTACCACCGGTTCCCTTTCCACAAAGGTTGGCAAGAGCCAAACTTGAACAAAAGTATGGGAAGTTCATGGATATGATGAAGGGTATCAACATTACTATGCCTTTCATTGATGCCGTAAAGGAGATTCCAAGCTATGGCAAGTTCTTGAAGGAGCTCATCTCTAACAAAAACTCCTTGAGCCCGACAACCACGGTGAACTTATCCAAGGAGTGTAGTGCAATTCTCATGAATGAGGCTCCTCAAAAGCTTGAAGACCCGGGGAGTTTCTCCATTCCTTGTAAGATTGGGACCGTGCACATTGAGAGGGCTTTGTGTGATTTGGGGGCTAGCATTAGTCTTATGCCCCTCAAAATTTTTAAGAAGTTGAAAGGTTATGAGCTTTCACCAACAAGGGTTTCTCTCCAACTTGCGGATAGGTCGGTAAGATACCCTATTGGTCTTGTGGAGGATGTCCCACTCAAGGTGGGGAAACTTGCATTTCCGTGTGATTTCTATGTAATGGACATCCCCGAAGACTCAAATATTCCCATCATATTGGGGCGCCCATGCCTTGCTACGGGGGGTGCCATGATTGATGTGAAGAATGGGAAGCTTTCTTTGCAAGTGGGTGAAGATAAGGTTGAATTCTCCTTGAACAAGGCTATGAAAGAGCCTTCGGAAGAAAAGTCTTGTTATATGATTGATGTGGTAGAAGAATGGGTTGATATGAAGAAATTTGATGAAGACAAGGGTTTGCAAGGGTTCCTTGAGGGCAAGGTAAAGGATTGCAAGGAGCACCGGGAGTATGCTTTAGCTATGGAAGCAACAATTGAAGAAGACCCGGACAAAGAATTTGAAAGCTTGAGAGGAGATGGTAAAAAGGAGGAGAGATCTACGCCTCCTCAAGTGGAGTTGAAACCTCTTCCCTCTACTCTTAAACATGCTTTCCTTGGCCCTAATGATACTTACCCTATTATTGTCAATAGTGCACTCAATGACACCGAACTTCAAAAATTACTTGATGTTGTGAGAAAATACAAAGATGTCATTGGGTACTCAATTGATGATATCAAGGGGATTAGCCCTTCTTTTTGCACCCATCGCATTCATTTGGAGGATGAGAGTGCATCTTCCATTGAGCCTCAACGCCGCCTTAACCCCGCTATGAAAGAAGTGGTTAGGAAGGAGGTGTTGAAGCTCTATGATGCAAGCATAATTTACCCTATCTCCGATAGTGCATGGGTGAGCCCGGTGCATGTTGTGCCGAAGAAGGGCGGGGTCACGGTAGTCACCAATGATAAGAATGAACTAATTCCTACGAGAGTCACTACCGGGTGGAGAATGTGTATAGACTATAGGCGCCTCAACAAGGCAACTAGGAAAGACCATTTCCCCCTCCCTTTCCTTGACCAAATGTTGGAAAGACTTGCCCAACATTCTCACTTTTGCTACCTTGATGGGTTTTCGGGGTTTTTCCAAATCCCGATTCACCCTAATGACCAAGAAAAGACCACATTCACGTGCTCATTCGGCACCTTTGCTTATAGGCGCATGCCCTTTGGGCTTTGCAATGCGCCGGCCACATTTCAAAGATGCATGCTAGCTATATTTTCCGAATATGTTGAGAATATCATGGAGGTGTTTATGGACGACTTCTCGGTCGTAGGCACCTCATTTGATGGATGTCTAGCTAATTTGGGTAAGGTCTTGAAAAGATGTCAAGAGAGTGGTCTAGTCTTGAATTGGGAGAAATGTCATTTCATGGTGACATCCGGGGTTGTTTTGGGTCATGTAGTGTCAAGTAAGGGCTTGGAAGTTGATCAAGCCAAGATTGAAGTGATCAAAACTCTACCCCCTCCCACTAATGTTAAAGGAATTAGGAGTTTTCTTGGGCATGCCGGTTTTTACCGGAGATTCATTAAGGATTTTTCTTTGATTGCCCGACCTTTAACTTTGTTGCTTGGAAAAGATGTGTCGTTTGAATTTACTAATGAGTGTTTGGATGCATTCAATAGGTTGAAGGAAGCTCTCATCACCGCTCCAATCATGCAACCTCCCACTTGGGGAGAACCTTTTGAGTTGATGTGCGATGCTAGTGATGTGGCGGTGGGATCGGTGCTAGGACAAAAGAAGAATGGTAAACTCCATGCCATATATTATGCAAGCAAGACTTTGGATGAAGCTCAATCACATTACACTACCACCGAAAAGGAGCTTTTGGCGGTCATATATGCCATGAACAAGTTTCGTTCTTATTTGGTGGGCTCTAAGGTAATTGTGCACACCGATCACACGGCGTTGAGACACTTGCTAATCAAGAAGGAGTCAAAACCCCGCTTGATTCGGTGGATACTATTGTTACAAGAGTTCGATATCGAGATTAGAGACAAGAAAGGTGTAGAAAATGTGGTAGCCGATCATCTTTCTCGGCTACTCCATGTCAAGGATAAGGATGGATTGCCAATTGACGACACATTACCGGATGATCAACTATTCGCACTAGCTTTGATGGATACCCCGTGGTACGCGGACTATGTAAATTATTTGGTATCCGGGGTCATCTCACACGGTTATGATTCCCACAAGAGAAAGAAATTCTTCCATGACCTTAAGCAATATTTTTGGGAAGAACCGTGCCTCTACAAAGCTTGTGCCGACGGGATAATTAGAAGATGCATCCCCAATGAAGAAGTCCAACCCATAATCTCTCATTGCCATGACATGCCAAGTGGAGGGCATGGTAGTTCACGAAAAACCGCCGCGAGGGTGCTCCAATGTGGATTCTTTTGGCCTTCCCTATTTCACGATGTGGCCACCTACGTCAAGAAGTGTGACAAGTGTCAAAGAAGTGGTAACATTTCAAAGAGGCATGAAATGCCAATGAACTACATGCTTGAGGTGGAGGTATTCGATGTATGGGGCATTGACTATCAAGGCCCTTTTCCCTCATCAAATGGGAATGAGTATATTCTTGTTGCGGTGGACTACGTGAGCAAATGGGTTGAAGCAATTCCAACAAAGACTTGTGACGCAAAATCAGTAACCAAACTCATGGAGACAATCATATTCCCACGGTTTGGAGTTCCACGAATTGTGATAAGTGACCGTGGAACTCATTTTTGGGAGAGGACTCTTGATGCTTTACTCAAGAAGCATGGGGTGCAACATAGGCGGAGCCTTGCCTATCACCCACAAGCTAACGGCCAAGCCGAAATCTCTAACCGTGAAATAAAGATGATCCTTGAAAAGACCGTGAGCCGGTCAAGGAAAGATTGGTCTACCAAGCTCAATGATGCATTGTGGGCTTACCGGACCGCTTTCAAAACACCAATAGGAACTTCACCGTTCCGGTTGGTGTACGGTAAGCCTTGTCATTTACCGGTTGAGTTGGAGCACAAGGCACATTGGGCCATCCGACGACTTAACTTTGACTTGAAGAGCGCCGGGGAAAAGCGGCTACTTGACCTCAATGAGCTTGAAGAATTTCGACTAGAGGCTTATGAGAGCTCTAGGTTGTACAAGGAAAAGACCAAGCGATTCCATGACAAAGCTATTATAAGGAGGGAATTCAAGGAGGGGGACTTGGTTCTCCTCTTTAACTCGAGGTTCAAGCTATTTTCGGGAAAACTAAAGTCAAAGTGGTCGGGGCCTTTCACCGTGGTCCGAGCTTTCCCCTATGGGTCGGTTGAGGTATCCGATGGAGACCAAACATTTAAGGTAAATGGACAACGGCTAAAGCACTACATTGCCGGAACCCCTATCATCAAGAGTGTGAGCTCCATTGCTACCTACCTTCAAAATTATTGATTGTCATTCATAACTCCGTCGAGCCTACGACATAAAACAAGGGCGCTTCATGGGAGGCAACCCATGCATCTTTGTATATATCATGCATTTAGGAAGAATTTGAGGAATTTTGGATGGATACTACTTGTCAATTTGATTGTTGTCGGTCATGATTGTTGAAGATTTGGGGTTTTTGTTTGATGAACAAGCGTTTGACCATTTATTGGCCTTTATCCGACGTCCCGAGTCGGGTTTGAAAGTCGAAAACGCGGAAATTGAGGCCAATAAATGACGGGAATAGGAATATGGGTTTATTGGTGAAAACATGATGAAAAGGACTCCCAGCCGGGTGACCGGCGGCCGGTCTTCTGACCGGCTGGGAAGTTCCTGTAAATTTAATGGAATTTTGACGAAAACACAAGGAAGAGTAGTCCCAGCCGGCAGGCCGGCAGCCGGTCCACCGGCTGGGAGTGCGTATACAATTGGAAATATAGCAAAATGGTTTGAAGGGAAGTCCCAGCCGGCAGGCCGGCAGCCGGCCCACCGGCTGGGAATGCATTTATTGAAGAAAATGGGGAATGGGTGTCCTCCCAGCCGGGTGACCGGCGGCCGGTCTCCTGACCGGCCGGGAGTTTTCTGATACTTTTTGGGAATTTTGAAAAATCACCCGAACTCCCAGCCGGGTGACCGGCGGCCGGTCTCCTGACCGGCTGGGAGTTTTCTGATCGTATTTTCAACCCAATTTCGCCCAAAATCCCTCATAATTTTTGACACCTTTCCTCCCTCCTCTCTCACTCTAACCCTAACCCCCCCTCCCTCATTCCCATCAACGACCTCTCCCACCACCACCTACCACCACCTCAACCACCTACAACCTCCCCAACCTCCTTCCCAACCTTTCACCCACCATCAAAATCACAACAATGGCCCCAAAGAAAAGAGTGAGGAGAGGAGACTTGGCCCTTCAGCAGGCGGAGGCGGTAGCGGCGGCGGCGACCGACATGAGCTCCGATCCCGACTTCCCGGACATCCAATTCGCTTCAATCACAATGAAAGGTAAGTTTGTCTTATTCAAGAAACGGCCTATTGTCCCTACCCGATTTATTGATCGTCAATCCATGCGGGAATTAGGATTAGATCAAGTCACTCTTGAATTATTTGATGGGGTGGGAATGAAGATGATGTATGGAATTCATGAGCGGACCTATGTCCGTCTTACTTGGGAATTTTTGAGTTCCCTCCGCCTTGACAAGCATCGCCAAACCCAAAAGGTTGCCTTTTTGCATTTTCATTTGATGAACAAGGACTACTCCTTGACCCTTGCAACCTTTGCTTCCCATTTTGGGCTTGACTCTAGCCCTCCTCACAAGGCACCCGAGACATTTGACCATGGGGCCTTATGGAAGGCTATTACGGGTTTAGATGATGTTAAGGGGGTCAAGAGAGCCGCCAACACTGTCCATAATGCGGCTATCCGGGTTTGGCATAGGTTCATGGGGTGGACTGTTTTCGGCCGTGAGGAGAATCACAACTTCCGAACGGAAGAGTTGGAAATTCTCGGCTCTTATCTTCGTTCCAACCCCACTACTTTCAAAATTGACATTGCCCACCACTTGGCCCTTACATTACAGAGGCTTAGCAATTCTCCGGCCTCTAATACGGCCGTTGTCGTGGGTGGACTCATCACCCATTTGATGAAGAGGCTCAATCGGAGGGTCAACTTGGGTGGCATGCGTTCAATGATTGGTGATACGATGCTTTTCAAAAACTATATCCACCACAACCTCGGTTGGTTGAAGACCCACCCGAATGATGGCCTAGACTATTGGCAAATTCGGGTGGATGGAGTTGATCGAAATTCTATCCCTCTTCCCAACCCCGACAAAATGAAAGTGGTGCCCAACTCGGAGTACTATTTGCTTGAGATTGAAAATCTCGAAGACCCCTCTATCCCACAACAAATCAACCCGAATCTTCGGTATACTCGTGGCCGACCCATCATTCCCGCAAGGTCTACCTTGCGGTATGCCACACCGACTACTCCATTTGTCCCCGGGCCCTTCCAACAAGGAGAGGGGTCCTCCAGTCAACAACAACAACAATCGCCCCCTCTCCATGCCGACCTCATTTCCTTCATGGCGGAGATGAAGATTAATATGACAAACGCCGCACATGAGCGGCATGGGCTTCAACAAAGGCTTGACCGGATTTACTATGACCATTCTCTTGGTCAATTCCCGGTCTATGATGATTGTATGAGGAACCAATACAAACACCCCTCCGGCCTTCACCCCTCCTACTATTTATTCCCGGATGGTGGACATCCGGAAGATGGGACCTTCAAGTACGGAGATATTAACTTGCGGCCCGACTATTTTAGTGCCCCGGTCTTTCCCACCCCGCCTACCACCCAAGGGGAGGGACATGACGCGAGGTGGTTCGGGGGTGCCCCTTCAATCTTCCAAGAGGGCGGGTCTAGTGGTGCCGGAGGGCACCCGGAGATGTTTGTTGGTATGAGCCAAGCCATGGAGGATTTTAGCTCGGATGTCCACTTGAACACGGACGATTTCATCCGTGACTCCGAGTTCGGGGCAGTTCAAGGTGATGGTGATGGTGATGGTAATGATGATGATGGAGAAGGTGAGGGTGATGATGACTTTGAGTAGAGCCTAGTAATGAGGGCTCCACTTCTTCTTCCCTTTCCAATCCAAAGCCGTCGGTATGCTCCCCTTTTCAATCCAAATGACAAGTATGATTTCTCCCTTTTATCCAAATTTCTCATTCATGTTTAAATTTTTCGCATGCATTTAGTTGATAAATCATTTAGTTGCATCATATAGGATTGCATTAGATTTCAATTTTGTAATATATTGTCACATTTAGTAATTGCATTCACTTAGCCTAATTTGCATTGTCATTTCAATTTAGCATATAGAATAGAGCATGCATTGCATTTTCAAAATAAAAACCAACTAAAAATTGAAAAATGACCAAAAAAAAAACCAAAAACATGTTAATTTATTTCACTAATGTGCCCTCCCATGTCTATAAATAAGTGTGGGGAGGGCCTAAAAAAAAAAACAAAAACATGCTTTTAATTTGAATTCCCTCCACACATTTATTTCCATTTGGAAGTAATGTAAATAAATAAGTGTGGGGAGGGAGTTCTCATATCAAAAAAAAAAAACCAAAAATATGTCTTTTTAATTTTTCAAAACCAAAAATCACAAAAATATGTTATTTTCCCTTTGAAAAATCAAAAATCAAAAAAAAATATGTTCATTTCTTTTCCTTATTCACTCCCTATGCTTTTGTCCATTGAGGACAATGTACATCTCAAGTGTGGGGAGGGAAATATCCACTCTTGTGCATATTTGTTTATATTTGTAAATGTTTATAAATTAGATAAAATGCCTAAAAATTTAAAAATTTCTGAAAATTCAAAAAAAAATTGCATTGTATATATATGTTTTGTCTAACCTTTTGGCTTGGCACATTGACCTCTTGAGGCAAAAAGGAGCTAGAAGACCGCTTGGTATAATCCTTCCTATCCCTTGCTCCTTTTACTATTCTTTCTTTTTGGTATCTTTGATATTTTGAAGGAGGATGGGAATTTTGTTGCTTTGGGTGTCTCCTTGGGAGACCGTTTGGAATTTTGGTGTTGATGTGCTGCTAGGTTTAGCCAATTTGTTGCACGTTTCATTTCATGTTTGTTTGAATTTCCGCATGCATTTGTTCACATGTAAATACTTGTTGCATTTCTTTCTTTTGCATTGAGTTTGTAAATAAGCTTTTAAGGAAGAACATGGTCAAAGGAAGGGAACCAAGTACCCCCATGATGAACTAATGTGTCCAATAGTGCCTTTCCCCTCCTCGTGACTCGCACCCGTGGCCTCTTAGTTAGCCGAGGAAGGAGGGCTTGACCAAAGAGTTTAGACCAACCTTGTGAGACCTAGGGCCGTAGACTAGACCTTTGGCTCGACTTAGCTACTCAAAGGTAAGGGTAGAGCCTCCTAGGGTGGGTACATCCATACCCCACCCTCATCTAGGTTTGAGAGTAGGCCTCCTCGCGAGGCATGTCACATCACTACGCACAAGTGTGTCGCATCGTCCTTAGATCATGAAATTGCATTACATTTTTGTGCATATGATTTGAAGCAAAAATCAGTTTATATGAACCTCACATAGCCAAATAGCCTTGTTTTATTCCCTACATTGTTTCCCTTTTTGATTCACCCCCTTTGAGCTTAGCCTTTTCATTTGGCAAACCCACTAAAATAGCTACATTCCATAACCACCCTTCCTTAATCAAGAATTGGTCGGTTTTTGTAGTTGTGTTGTAGGAGGTGATTTGGGGCATAGTGGCGGATAGTATACATCTCCGTTTGGGTCGGAATTTGGTATGATTTGGCATTTTATATAAATAAGAGGTTTTGAAAAAGGAATGAAAAACAAAATAGAAAAGTGAAAAAAAAGGGGGTCATGAAAAATCCAAAAAAAAAATGAGTTAGTTGTGTTGTATATATTTGTTTGTTGTCAAGAAAAAGAAAAAGGCAAGCAACACCCCTACTCATCATTTAGAGGGGTAGAAAAAGCCGTTGCTAAATAAAAAGGGGCAAATTGATGTTTTTCCAAAATGAGTCGGGTTTACACAATTTTTGCATAACTTGGGAAACCGAGTCGTTGTTACGGTGTAGACGTTACCATTTGTTGAAATAAAAGGAGTTTTATCAAATTTTTCCTACTTGAGTTGGGTTTATGCAATTTTTGCATGGTTTTGGTCATCAATGCTATGTTAGGGCATAGACGTGTCTCATGTGTTGCAATAAGAGATGGGACGTGATGTGTCGACGATTCTTGATTTGAACCCCACATGTCCAAACGGCGCTTGCACCAATCCCGTTTCGACCTTCTCCTTAGCCCCATTGTAACCCTTGCTTCATGTTTTGTGCATTTTTCCCTTTGTTTGCATTTCATTGGACATAGGACGGTGTTACACATTAGATTGCGGGCACGTTTTCGCTAGTCGAGTTAGTTGAGTGATTTTGGTTACTTTTTGTCTCAAAAATCACCTTGTTCTTTCATTGAGTGACGAGTGAAAACCGTGAGGATGTCGTTGCCTTGGTCTCCTTAGTCATGGGTCCTTTGGTTGAATCTTGTGTCGGTTTTATAATTCTCGGCGGACTTGCCCTTTCTTCCCTTTCCCCGCTCTTGAATTTGTTTCTTGAGCATTGGTCACACAAGGGTTGCTTTTGTCACATTTAGGGGGTTGGCACCTCAATTGGCACTCCTGAGACGGTACCCCCGACCGAGACCATGTTTTGTTGTTTGAAAAATCCGACCACTTAGATGAGGAAAGTGGATCATTTTGTTAGATGCATTCTATTTGTTGATTACGTGCTTTCATGATGAATGTGTCAAAAGTTTTGTAGCAAGACCCAACTTGCCTTGCAATAGGGCACTCTCCCCTCATGGGTGTCAAATTGTGAGTTGAAGGGGCGTTGAGTGCGCTAATACTCGATCGGCTTAAGTAGTAGTTTAGTTGAGTGATGCTTATATTGTGCATCCACTCTCCATATCCATCATAATAATGCTTTGCGCAATTGGTTTGAGGACTTACTCGGGGACGAGTAAGGTTCAAGTGTGGGGAGGTTTGATATAGGACCATTTTGCACTCTTTTTCCCTCTATTTTCATGCTTGTTCGACCCCATTTAAGGCGGTTTCGTGCCCCCTTTACTCTCGTTTCTAGTCCCGATTCCCTTTACTATGACACTTTGGCCCCCTTGCAGATATTGAGGCGGGAACGGGCGAAACGAAGCTAGAAAGACGGGATTTCTAAGCTATGCATGAAAGATGAAGGGAATTATGCTGAGGAGTACCCTCAGCCGGTAGGCCGGCAGCCGGCTAGCCGGCTGGGAGTACATATTACAAGGAAATGAATGAAGGAAGTTGGAGAAGCATCCCCAGCCGGTGGCCCGGCGGCCGGCTAACCGGCTGGGAAGACACTATGAGTTTGAAGACGAAGAAAATGAAGAAAGTTACAGGAAACTCCCAGCCGGTCAGATGACCGGCGGCCGGCTAGCCGGCTGGGAGTCCCTCAAAAGGCCAAAAGTCAAGATTGAAGTCAAGGTAGCCCCCGCCGGTCAGGGACCGGCGGCCGGTTGACCGGCCGTGCACACCTGATGACTTCAAAACTTCAACCAAAAATCCAGGAAACTCCCAGCCGGTCAAAGGACCGGCGGCCGGTTGACCGGCCGGGAGTGCATTTACGTGTTTCAAGCCCATTTCCAATTTCGGTCCTAATCCTTGTATAACCTATATATACCCCTCTCCTTAAACCCTTTTTACACACAACCCTAGATCCAGAATTTTTACCCTTTCAAGCTTTAAACTTTCTTAATCTCTTTGTTAATCTTTCCTTAATTAGAGAAGTTCTTCAATCAATTAGTGATTGAATTTGGGTTTGTAAGAAGATTGAAGGATTTCCTTCTTTATTATTTCTATCCAAATTCCTCTTTCACTATTTTGTTGGTATTAATTCTCTCCCTAATTTCATTTGTTTACATTTTTGTTCTTCTTTTATGTTTGTTTGATTGTTTATGTTAAGATTGTTGGTGTTGTTTGTTTGTTGTTGTTAATTTCATCATTGTTTATCTTTTCATTGTTGATCTTTCCTTTGTTTCTCTTTCTTTTGTTCATCCTTGGGTAGTTGTCCTCAAAGACTTAATCTTTGAGTTGATTTGGTTAAAGATTGTGTCTTTAGGTTTAATCACTCTCATTATTAGATTAAATCATCTTACCCTACACCCATTGCTAGATTGTTGCATGTTTAGTAGTGAATTTCATCTTCTCACCATGTTTATGACCAAAGTTTCCATCTTTATTGTTTATTTTGCAATTAGGACCATGATTAGTGAGTAGTCTTCCACTAGGGCTCGGTTTGACCTAACATGAGTAATTTCATTAGTTGAATTTCATAAAGGCTAATTATTTGGGAAATTGGTGAGGGTAGTTTAGAGGAATGACTTGGTTTATGGGTTGACTTTTGGGTAGTGTCGACTTACGACCCTTGACCACCAACGAGAGTTGGTTAGGTTGTGATTTGGATACCCGAGAATTGACCCTATTGTTGACCTCGGTTGAGACCGAAAGGGAGAACCGGGGTAGGACACCTCTAAATTAGCGTTTGAAATCGACCCTCGAGAGAGGGAGTGGGATGACCCGGGAATTGATGGGGCTTAATGACCTTAGCAAATATCGGACTACCTCGGGAAAATGCATGTTTTTGGGGTAGTGGGGTATTGAGTTAGGGATTCCGACCTTCGAACCCGAGAGGGGGGTTGGTGGGTAGTGCTAGTGTCCTATTTCGAACCCGAGAGGGGGGTCTTAGGCGAATTAGAGCCGTCACCTCCTCACCTAACTACCCTTGTGATTAGCCTAGAGATTTAACTATGTGGAATTGCGAATTGTTTGGGAAGAACCGAGTCTTAGGCCGTTTAATCATTTGAATTACAATTTATCCTTCATTCTTGCTTATTTTCCTTACTTTTGTTAAGTTTGCATTTCATTTTGTTTTAGGTAGCATTAGTATAACAATCATCATCTTTTATTTTCGACTTAGCTAAACGATCGGATTAGAACAATTAGTAATCTTTTCAACTCCTTGTGGGATCGATCCTTAATAGTGTACAACGATAAAATCGTGCACTTGCGAGGTATAGCTTGATACCATCACTCTTGTACTACCATTATGTAAAAAGTAGTAGTCATACCTGTTCTCTATAGCATGTACCCTCAAGGCTTGTCTTAGTACTTCAACTGTAGAGAACTTTAACCCAGCATCCAACTTAACATTTCTTTTCAAATCAGTATCAGGGTTGAAGATATTATACCCATCTCCCTCATTATCTGAACCATCTAAGCTTCTCAAATCATCAGACTGACCTTCTTCCTCCTCTAATGCCCCAACAAAGTCAACTGATATTTTACCCTTTCCCTTACCCTCATATTCTGGACTTTCAAACAACTCTTCAGCTACCAAATCTTCCCCATCTGCCTCAAAATCTGAATCATCAACCTCAGATTCCTCTTCACTTACATGAAAATCTTCCTCCAACTCTTCTTCATCTACCACCTTCTTTTTCCCCCTCCCTTTCACTGTTTTTTTTGTTATACTTCTTCACTTCTTTTTTTTTACCCTTCTTATTCACTGATGTCTTCCCTTTCTCTTGTACCACATTCTTACCATGTACCACAGTCTTTCCCTTACCCTCTAAATCCTCCACCACAGACCTACCCTCCACAGATCCACCTGCCACAAAACCACCCTTACCAGATCCACCTGCCACAGATCCACTCTTAGCTCTTCTAACTGGCAATTTTGAAGGAATTGGTTTCTTTGAAGGTGGCAAAATAGTCTGCAATGGTTCTATGACCAGGGGCTCAATCACCAAAGGCTCCTCATAAGGAATGGGCTTTTTCAGTCTTGGGCTTTTTCTTAAGGGTGTTGTATGAATGGGTTTCAATTTAGGGCTGGATTTTTTGGTTTCCCCAACTGTTGTCCTACAATTGAAGTTAAGGCTCCTACTGTTATGACCAGGTACATTTGCAAAGGGTATAGGTCTTGTAGTCACAAACAAGTCTACCTTATCATCTTTATCCCTTGACTTTAACACATCACCCATATCCTTATCACCAAGAATAATTGTCCTACCAAAATCATAACTGAATCCATGCTTTTTGAACCATATAAACACACTCACATTCTGCCCCACTACCTTTTTTGCTTCAGTTATTATCATGTAGTAACTCAATTTACTACTCAAAATATCAGGTAGAAGTATAAGTACTCCACCAGTATACTGACTTTCCCCATTAATACTTTCAAATTTACCACCACAATGAAGTCTGACATCAATTTTATAAGGAATCTCCATCCTATATAAATAACACCCACTATAATCAGCCAATCATACAATTTGAAGCATAATTAATTAACAAAGGCTGTAACTTTCAAAATCAATTTAAAATTCGCAAATTAGGGTTAAACTAATAGTGCTTCAATAAATAATTAAGCACAACAATCAAAATCATTTTTTAATAGGGTTTAATTACCCCAATAAATTATTAAGCACAACAATCAAAATAACTAAAGAAGAAGGGTAAGAATAACGCACCTGTAAACTGTAAACGGAGTCTGGAAGGATGAAGGTGAAAAGGATCGCTAATTTGGGTAAAATAGGTTAATAAGTGGATGTGATTTACATGTAGTAATTGCTGAAGTTTGATTAGGTAAAATAGGTTAATAAGATTTGATTGAATGTGAGATTGATTTTTTCCCCAATTTACCCAGTAAATTGAATTTCTAACGTAAGATGAAGATAATGAGGGAAGTAAGAGAGCCTTGGGTTATTTTGGGGGGGCATAAAAGTCCGTTCAAGTCAAATTTTGGGTTATTTTGGGTTTTTTTAAGATTTGGCAGTGAAATTAATCCGAACCAAATAAAGTGGTAGTAGTTTTCAAGTCAGAATTATTTTGGTAGTAGTTCTTAAAAGTTGGATTATAGTAGGTAGTAGTTATCAAATTACCCTTTTCTTTATCATGCTTATTTCATTTTCCATGGCAATTTGCCATTCTTTGTACTGAGATGCTTCGTCATAGTCTTTTGGTTCTTCAACTGCGAAATGACATCTCTCGCACTCTTCTTGATCTAAATGAATTATTGGGCAATTATCATATATTTCAGACAACCTTTTTTTTTACCTTGGGGGCCCGTGGCGATGTCTGAATTTGCAGCAGAGTGAGATAATTCTCCTGGTATTTGGGAAGTAGCAGGCGTGTTTGGTTCCGTGTTCATACCATCACCATTTGGTCGCGTTTGGTTATGCTCTTGTTGCTGGTAGTGAGATCAGGAAGTAGCATCACATTTTTTTCCACTTTTTTCTCCTCCCAATTCCAAATCGCATCTTCATTAAAAACAACATCTCTACTAATTGTGATCTTCTCCGTCTCAAGGTTAAAAATTCTGTAACCTTTTGACATTGAATCATATCCAATGAAAATTCCTTTCTCTGATTTTTCGTCTAGCTTACCTCTTTTTTAAGGTGGAATATGAGCATAACAAACTGAACCAAATATCTTTAAATGTTTTGCCGTGGGTTTTTTACCACTCCAAGCTTCAACTGGAGTTTTTCCTTGAAGTGCTTTTGTAATGAGTCTATTTAACAAATAGACGGTTGTATACACGGCTTCAGCCTAGAATTTTTTCGGCATTTTCTTTTCTGCTAGCATGCATCTCGCCATTTCCATAACAATTCTATTTTTCCTCTCCGAGACTCCGTTTTGTTGAGGCGTATACCCGACTGTGAGTTGGCGTTCCATGCCTTCGTCTTCACAAAACTTATCAAACTCAGATGAATTGTACTCCTTTTCTCTGTCAGATCTTAACATCTTAATTTTGCACCCGCTTTGATTTTCGACAAGAGCCTTAAACTTTTTAAAGATTTGAAAAACTTCAGATTTTTTTCTCATGAAGTATACCCAAGTCATGCGGGTAAAGTCATCAATAAACAAGATGAAATATTTGTTTCCGTTAACGGATAATGTTCTTTGGGGACCGCATACATCAGTATGCACGAGCTCTAATTTTTCTTTGGCTCTCCAGGCTTGCCCTTTTGGAAATGGCAGCCTGTATTGCTTTCCAAGTTGACAAGGTTCGCACAAATCATTAGTGACACAAATTGAAGGAAAGTCGCGCACAATATTCTGCTTGTGAAGGCCACTTAAGGCACGCAAATTAAAGTGGCCATAACTTCTATGCCACAACCATGTATCCTCCATGTGGGCTCTATATTTGAACTTTTCTCGGGAGAGTCCCATCTCAAATTGAAACTTTTATTTTCCAGAATAACCTTCGCAATTTCTTTTTTGTCAGGATCGTATATGGTGCAATGGTTTTTCTCAAAAACAAGTGAGTAACTATTTTTAACCATTTGAGCAACACTGAATAAATTTTCAGAAAGATCGGGAACAAGGAGGACATAATTTATGTACTTTGTTCCTCTTTTGGTTGTAACTGCAATCGTGCCTTTGCCTTTGGATTTCACAATGGCACCATTTCCCATCCGAAATGGAACATTCACCGATGTATCTAATTTGCAAAAAATGTTTGAATTATTTGTCATGTGGTTTGTACAACCACTATCTGATTAGCCATTTTTCTTTGTGACTGGAAATTGATGCTTGGCGTGCATAGAATAAATAATTTTCTTCTTGATTGCTACTTAAAAAATTTTCCTCTGGTTTTGACTCTCTTGCCTTTTGCCTGCAATCTTTTTCAAAATGTCCAAATCTTTTGCAATGGCGACATTGAGGTTTCGCTTTAAAATAACAATATTTTTCGCCATGATTTGTCTTTCCACAAGTGTCACAAGAAGGATATTTTTCTCTTGATTGTGAAGCTTCAGTTTTATAAGAAGCACCTGAATTTGAAGCATTTTTCTTCCAACCGCCTTTGGAATTGAATGTCTTCGATTTATGTTTTGATGGGAAAGCATTTTCATATGAAGTTTCTAATTTTTTAAACTTTTGGTCATGTGCGAGCAATGAGCCTGTTAACTCAGAAACACCAAGTTTTAATATATCTTTGGACTCTTCGATTACTGTTATAATTGTGTCAAACCTTTTCGTTAAGGTTCCTAAAATTTTCTGCACAATTCTTATATTAGTAATATCTTCTCCATATATTTTTATCTGATTAACCACTTCCATGAGTCTTGAAGTGTAATCCTTGATGTCTTCATCATCTTTCATCTTCATATTCTCAAAATCCTTTCTTAAGATATTGAGTCAAATTGTTCGTATTTTAATATCTCCTTGGAACTCTTGTTGGAGTGAATCCCAAGCTTCTTTTGCGGTTATTGCTCGCATGATCCTAGGAAATATTACCTCCGTGACAGCATTAAAATATAAGAGAGGGCTTTAGTGTCTTTTAATTCATTTTCATTTATTTCTTTTAATTGTGCTTCGGTGTACACAACGTCTTGTTTTTGTTGTTGTATACCACTCTCGACAATTTCCCATAGTGCATTTGCTCTTAAAAAGAGCTTCATTTTTATGCACCAATAATCATAATTTTCTCCTCCAAACATAGGAGCTGTTGGTATTGAAATTGTATTTGATGCGGAAGCCATATTTTTATTTATTTTTGGCCCTTAAGATCCTTGTGCCTCTGATGCCACTTGTTAGAAATGATAATTAGTTTAAGGATATTGAATGAAGATGATTTATATTAATTGATTTATTTGTAAATTGATAATCTTAGCAATACATATGCGCACTATTTATAGGTGATCATGCACTTTAAACGCTTGTAAACAATTACAAAAGTAATGAATGAGATAAGTTTCTAAACTTATTATTCTACGGGTTCATCTACCTAATGCATGAACTTAGTAAATAAACATAAGTTTCAAGACTTAAATGTGGAGAAGTTTCACATTCTAACAATAACAGGTCGGGATTAGAGATTTCCCTATCATCTTCCCTGTCTGCTGATAACACTCTATTTTACTCGTTTTTACCTCACATTTTATCTCTTATTTGGTTGAAAATAATAATTTGAGTTAGCTTTATCGACCCATTTTAGTATTATATCGTACAGTAGCGGATTAGTTTTTAATAAAGTTATTTAATGTTATTTGTTAGTATTTTTGTATTGCTCTCGTATTTTTTGTATTTATAGGTACAAACGAAGCGGAACCAGAGCAAATTAAGTGAGCCAAGTGAAACCATATTAAATGGAGCAATCAGGTGGATTGTTGCAATTATGGGCCTAGTAGCTTTTGTCAAGTGACTGCCCATTACCCTCCAAATTGGGTTCTAGCAAATTGAAAAGAATTAGAAAAGTCAACCATTAGCCCACCAAAGACCTAAAGAAAAGGGAAGCTCTTCATTTTTGTTTTGGTCGGTCGGCAGAGAGCACAAGACAGAAAGGCGGCTCTCATTTTGGAGGCTGAACAGAAGAAGGGAGACGAGAGCTGGGCAGAAGACGAGTGAAAGGAGCCCCATTTTTCAGAAATTAATTAGGGTTTTAGTCTTATTATTCTCCTAAATTTCTTCCCTAAAATTAGTTTAGATTAGATTAGTTATACTCTAAGATTCAATCTTTTGGGTTTGTAAGACAATTTCCTAGCTTTCATATGCAATTTCCTTCAAGTTGGTATGAACTATTTCTCTCCCTTCTCTTTTTCATTGTCATTTCTATCATTATTGTTTTTTAATTAATTTAGTCAATTTAATTAGTCAAGTTGTAGTCTTTATTACTCTTACTATGATTAGTGTTAATTTATTTATGTTTAGTCTTGAGATTAGTTGTTAAAGTTTCAATCTTTATCACTTTACTTTGTTTAATACCATGTTTAAAGTAATTATAAATGTCTCTTGTGTTAGTTTAAGTATGTTTAGTGAGTAGTATTTTTACTAGGATTCGATTTAACCCCGACATGTATAAGTTACTTTATTAAATCCTATTTTAATTAGTTGTTGGGGAAATAAGTAAGGGTTGACTAGAGGATTGACTATTTGTGATGGTTTATTTGTGGGTAATGTTAATTCTTAACCCTTGTTTATTGGTGAGAACCAATTAGGTTGGGAATTTGGTTACCTTGTTTAAGCTTAATTGTCAACTTTGGTTGAGACCGAGAGGGAGAGCCAAAGGAGGGCACCTCTAGTCTTGGGTTTGAAATCGGCCTTCGAGAGAAGGAGTAGCATGACCCGGAATTTGATGTGGGCCTAATGACCTTAGTTAATGTTAGACTACTTTGGGAATATGCATGTTTTTGGGTAGTCGGGTGTTAAACTATGGATACCGACCTTCGAACCCGAGAGGGGGGTTGGTAGGGATAGCTAGTGTCCAAGTGCGAACTCGAGAGGGGGGTGCTTGGCGAATTAGAGACATCTCCTCCTTACACATTACCTCAATAACTAAATAACGGGATCATGATATAGTAAATGAACATGTCGGAGGTGAGATCGGATCCTAGACTTTCCTCTATTGTTTAAATCACTTTTCATTACTTGTTTACTTAGTTTAGTAGTCTAAGTTAGTTAATTTAGTCCAATTTCATGATTTGTGTAGCTAACTTATAATCTAAGACAAAGCTAATACTCAAACTTGATCTCCTTGTGGTTCGACCTCGACTACCCTTACTAGTCGAGTTAAATTGTTTGATCGGGTACGACGACCTCTACCCGCTATCACCTGGCATCTGAACATGACAAGGTATTATTATCTTGTCATCACTAGCAGAATTGTATGGGAAGCTGTGTTCAAAAATTAAAAGACCACATTCCTTGTGCCATATATTTTCTTACTGTTTAGATCTTCTATTAGATATCCTTTCTGATGTGAACGATAAGCAATGAGAATGCAAGAAACACCTCTGGGTTTTAGTTTGTCATTATTTCTGTCACGGTTATATGCCATTCCTAGACATCCAAAACTCTTAATCGAATTTTATTCAGGGACCTTGTGAAACAACACTTCATAAAGGGGCCTATTTTTGATAACCGGTAAAGGCAGCCTGTTAATCAAGTAGGCTATAGTCTTTGCACAGTCTCCCCAATATCCCAATGGCTAGCCAGCTTGAAAACTCAGTTCCCTACTAATCTCAAGTAGGTGCCTATATATGCTTTCTCTCTACAATGCCATTTTATTGAGGCCTGTCCACCATGCTTTTATGATGAATGATGCCATGCATAGCAAAGAAATCAAGACACCACAGATCTAGAATTTTAATTTTTGAATTGAAATGAGTTTTACCAAATTCATAATGTTGTTTGATTTAACCAAGAATTTGAGACTCTCTCTCCATCAAATATACTCAGGTTGCTCTTGTGCAATCATCAACAAGAGTATACTGAGGCCGAGGTGATCTATATGGCGCAACCTCCTGGTTTTGTCGATAAAGATCGAACGTCTCATGTGTGTAGGCTTCATAAAGCCATTTATGGCCTTAAGCAAGCTTCCCGAGCTTGGTATACTGAGATGTGCACCTTCTTGCTTCACCTTGGGTTCACTAACTCGGTGTCCATATCTCTCTGTTTATTAAATTGGATGCTAACCCACTTTATATTCTTATTCATGTTGATGATATAATAGTCACAGGTCCGGCTCCTTTTACTGTTGCTGCGTTTATATCCACCTCTTGCTTCATGTTTTTCCTTGATAGATCTTGGCCCACTCTCCTACTTTCTCTGAGTTGATGTGTGTTCGGTACTTGATTGTTTGGTTCTTAGTTAGCATAAATATATCTTCGACCTTCTTGATCGCGGTGATGCCATGACTAACTCTAAGCCTATGTCGACCCCTCTTGATCTCTTGACAAAGCTTGGTCTCGATGGTGGTGAGCCTCTTACTGATCCTTCTCAATATCGTACTCTTGTTGGAGGCTTACAATATCTCGGTTGGACACGGACTGACATTGCATATGCTACTGGTAAGCTCTCTCAATTCCTCAGTTCACCAACTACTCTTCACTGGGCTGCCCTGAAGCGTCTTCTTCGTTATCTTGCTGGTACAATCCGTTTTGGTCTTAAGCTGCATCGCTCCTCTCCGCTTACTCTTCATGCTTATTCCGACACGGACCGGACTGGTGATCGTGATAATTATCTGTCCACGGGTGCTTATATTGTGTATCTAGGGTGCAATCCCGTCCCTTGGAGCTCAAAGAGGCAACGCACCATTGATCGCTATTGGTTGGCTCGAAAGTTTACTCCTTTAACGCCGAATTAAGCTGTCTATGCGTTATTTGAAAGAGTCAAATAGTGTCGGCTTAATTAGGTAACTTTAGTTGTATAAATGTGTTGTGAAGCCGGTTTTGAGTGTTAATCGTTATATTTCCCGGCCAATTCACTTTGGTTGTAACTTGAGTCAATTGAACTTGTTTTTGACATTTGCATCTCAAGGGTAGTTCAAGTGTTTCATGATGATAAGGTGAGGTGAAGATACCGTTATGTAGAAACCGAATTAGAAGTCAAACCCGAGCCACGGTCAACCAATGTGAAGAAGGAGAGCCAAAAGTAAGCCAAGAGAATAAGTGCAAAGTCAAGAGAAGCAAATAAAAGGAAAATGAAGCCTTGGAATGCACAAAGAAAAGCCAAAATGAAGAATTGAAAACTCGGTTTCACAAGGGTCATGAGTATATCTCGAGTTCTAGACCTCGTATCGACGCAAGGTCAAGTGGAGGTTAAAGCTTGTGATCTTAGCTTTCCAACGGTAGGTCTCATGCTTTATTTGACTACGGAGCAAGGGAGATATGGCTTTCGCGAGATTGTGGTGCAAGCTAAAACCAACCGGAGCCTGCGACCCACACCGGAGCCTGCGGTGGCCACCGGAGCCTGCGGTTTTCCCCTGATCATTACGACGGGTTTTCCTTTTTTCCTATTTCCGAAAGCCCATTTGTTTGTGACCTAAAAAGGAGATTCAAGGGTATAAATACCCCCATGTTTGGAGATCTAAAAACCACCTCCTTACCATTAATATCTCATACTTGGCTTTAATCTTGTAATAATTATAACTTAATCTTTCCTTAATTCATGTTAATCTTTCTTCAATTTATGGGTTGTAAGCAAACTATGGAAGGCTAATCTTTCTTTACTTGGTGTAATTTGATCAAAGTATCCAACTTTGATGTTGTAAGACTCTTAAATCTCTCTTAATTTATCTATTGTTCTTTCCTTTGTTCTTAAATTTTTTTATGTTGAGTAGATGAATGTATGAATTGATCACTCTTGCATCTTATTTACCTAACTATTGCAAATTCTAGAGAAATGGTTTAATCTATCTAGAATTGTTTGGAGCAAACTTGTTGTATGTTGATTTGGTTTAAAGGATTCATATTTCAAGTAGGAAATTACATGTCTTTTCTTGCTAGCATGGTTTAATCCAGTAAGATTTGATTCTAGCTTACATCTCTTGGCAAAAGCTCCATGCTCAATTCTAATTTTCATTCATGGTTTAATGAGTTGTGGTTGGAGTTGAAGGACTCACATATATGGTTTAGTTGTGTGTGTTTCAATTTCTTGAGATGATAGTATTGGATAGATAACAATAGAGAGAAAATAGTCAAACTTTATCATTGTTGGATTACTAAGAGAGAATTACATCAAGTTCTTTCCCATATTTGATTGTTGCATATCTAGTGTTTGTTGTTTTGCTTTTATGATAAAAAATTGCATCTTTACTTTTTCTTATGCTACTTTAAAACCAAACTTGCTCCATTTATGTCATACTACATGTTAATCATTGTTCATAATCATTGTTTATTGATAACCATAATTAGTAGGTCTTGATTGTGGTTAGTGTCTTGATTAATCCATAGAGTCCTAATTAGTTGTTATATAGTTAAAAATTCAAGTCTTTAGTTCAAAAGTCCTTCCCTTGGGTTCGACCCTAACTTGCCAATTTACTACCTTATTGCTTGATCGAAGTTAGTAGAGTTTAGTTAGGCTTATAAATTGTTAATTTGGTAGTTAATTCTAGTATTACGACACCTAGTAATTTTACCTACCACCTGTCATATTTTGTGATGATGTGGGAGAGCCTCCCGTCTTTAGTTCGAAAATGAAGCACCTCGCTCTCGACTTTCATTTTATTCGTGAAAAGGTGAAATCTAGTTCTTTGTGCGTCACTACGGTTCACAATGATGATCAATTGGCTGACGCTCTCACTAAGTCATTGCCTCGTGCTTGACTCGAAATGTTACTAGCCAAGATCGGTCTCTTTAACAAGTCATTCGTCTTGCGGAGGCATGATAAGATTACATAATATTGTTAATATCTCGTTAGTAATCTTTTAGATATTTCTCCCTTGTATTTAGCTAACATATCATCTAGTTAAGTTATAGTTTCCTAATTTCCTTAACTGGTAAATTAGGCTATCTAACTAGGTTATTGTTGATAAGCTCTACATCTCAACTTGTATAAATACGGTTGTTCTCTTTTAATGAAAATAAAGCTTCTATTCTAAATTAACTTTCTTATACGAAGATCATTTCATATAAAACTAGGTCTATGCGTAGAGATTTCAACATATATTAACTTGTCGGTGAGTTATCGCCGTTAATAGGGATAAGAGGAAGCAAAGTACTAATGACTATACAGAATGATAATATCTCTAAATCGAAGAACCATTCATCAACCATAAACAAATTCTATTTGTACATAGAATACTTTATGAAGTGGTCCTGAATAGACCCTACTATGATATGTACTTTTATATCAAAAAAATACTAAGTAGCTGGTGGTAGAGTTGTAGACGTGTGCAAGTTCGGCCCAAGTCGCAACTCTGGCCATGAAACTCCAACCCTGCCAATCCATAACACAACTCGACATGGCCCGGCTTCCCCCTCCGGCCCGGCTAGTGCTCACATTTTTAGGTCGACTAGGACTAACACTGAAAAAATAAAATGCAAATGAGGCCCAGCCCCAGTCTTGCTTGCATAGGCCGGAAGAAGTCGGCACGGCACTGGCTATGCCTAGGTTGCAACTAGACTTGGTAAAACCAACCTGACCCAAAAAGGCTAACCCAACACCCGAAATTGACCCGACCTACAACCCTTGAATGTGATCAGAAGCCCGACTCGACCCGAACATGACCAAAGCTTTGTTGACCCGGGACTGACCAGACCTGAAAATGACGGATAAAAACACAACTCTAATTGAAAAAAGAAACCTGAAATGACTAAATTTAAAAGGACACTCGATATTATTTACGTTAAAATAAATAATGAATTCTCAAAACTAAACTAAAAATAGACAATAACACTAAATGTACTTTTTTTAAAGTACTCGCAAGATAGGATTGAACCCGTTTAACTATAATACGGATATGTTTTTCTTAAATAAGAATTTGTGCTTCAGAGAAAGGTCATGCTAGTATGCAACAGGTAAACGAGGATTTTACAATATTTAATTCCTATTTTAGTCTTACTTTTTTGTGTGTAAGGAGGACGTCCTCCGAAAAAACGCAAGTATTTTCCCAAATATATTCGGCAGCTGGTGGCCTAGTGTCACGGTCCGCTACTTTTGCCGGACCGTGGCGCGCACCCTTGCCCGTCTCAAGGCAAGATGCAAGCGACAAGGATCTTCGTACTAGTGAGTGATCGCCCACTAGCACGATACTCGGGTCTCGGGTCGGTGTGTGTCGGGAATCCTAGTCACGATTATCAAGTCCGGCACACAAAAGCAATAAAAGTAAGCAATACGATTATTGAAAGCAAGCGACAAGCAACAACAAGCTTTTGGATGAGAAGCGGTTTTTCATTGACTAGCACCTCTCAAAGAGGCAAATTTGATTATTTGGTCCTGGTAGCAGGAAACATTGAATTTACAAGTTTAGTTCAGAATAGCGATATACCTATTTATGGAAACTGTTCCGGGTGTAATTCCAGAGCAAGTATAGTTACCACCCGTGGCTTGTTGAATGATGTCTTGAGTAGGATTCTCCTTTGGTCTTAATCGTTCCCCTCGGCCTCTCCTGCAACAATGAACGAACTGAGGGCTTGGCTTGGTGCCAAGCGTACTCACTCCGACGCTCAAGTCAGTAAACTTAAAGGATAAGTTGTTACTTGGCTGAATGTATATTGTAGAGAGATAAGGAAGATATTACCAGATGAATAGTGTATTTAGGTTTAGTTGTGTATTCGTTGGATCATTTCCTCAATGAAGGTTGAGGAGTATTTATAGGCTTTCACCTTTTGTCACGTAGTGGCCAAGTGGCCAAGTGGCTAGCAGGTGGAAAGACTGATCTACCCCTCGGCCGAGGTTTCTATGGCAGGCCGGCGGGCCCTGTTGACTCACCGCCGAGGGGTCTTGGATACGAGTACGCGGGTATGTGCCCCGGCTGGCAAGTTGTCATGCCGAGACCCAGGCTGACCGGCCGATGGGCTGCATCGGCTAGGCTATCTAAGTCGTTGACTTGCTGTGGATATCTTTGACCTTACTCAATATGTTGACTTGGTCAGCGGTGCAGAATATGCCCCATCAATTTGCCCCAAGCGTAGTCTATGCCGTGGTATGGGCTCCGATGTACGTTTGAGCGTATATTCTGCGTAAGTAATTTGCGGAAAATTTCTGCATCGGCTTCTTCTGCGGTGGCTTCTTTTACCTCGGCCTGGTCTTTCTTAGGCCGTACCATATCCCCCCTCCGCATGGATGTGTAAAGGGCATCCGATGTGGAAAAGAAAGTGACGCTGGCCGAGACCAGGATTGAGTGTGCCGGTTGTTTTTGATTGCCCCCGGCCGGCGCTACTTAGCTTGGTTGACCATGTGGCCGGCGGAGAACAGATGCTTGGGAATTTGTTGAGGAAGGTGAATAGGCGGAGAGATGTGAATAGGCGTGTTGAAGACGCTTGGTCACTGTTGCATTGATTGACGTCTAACTGTTGCAACGATTGACATCCCGTGGTTGCATGTCCGACACGTGTCTGCACGCTGATTGGTTGACGCTTCATGGGTCGTTTTCATTCTCGATTGGTCCTTCTTCATGGGCTTTTCCCTATAAATAGGGCAGTTATCCCGTGAAATTGGCCACCAATTTCGTTCTCCAAAATTTTCTTCTCTCTAAATTTTCAAGGGTTTTCTTTGTCTTCGATTTTTCAGAATTGTTACTCCGGCGATTGTTTTTCTTCAAGGTAACAAACAAACTTTCCCATTTCTTAATTTTGTAAGTCTTTATGGTAAACATGTCTCCTGCTGATGCCGGGCCTAGTAGGCCGGCGCCGGGGGGTTCCCCGTCGCGTCTTGATGAGGGGGAGAAGTTGGACGCCCTCCGATAAGGCACGGGGGCCCTGTGTCTCCTTCCCCCGAAGCCGATCCTCGAATTTTGGAGGAATGGGAGGATGACTCTGATGTCGATGATGACGCAGACGATTTTGGTGATGATGTCAAGAGGCTCGTCCCCAAAGAGGTGAGGCAAGACGTTATGGATCACGGTGACGTCTCGCAAGGTACGCGTTGACCGAACTTGGACCCATAAGTTGGCGCTTGTTCGGTGAGAAATTTTTCGAGGGCCATTTCTTTTTTGGCGGAGAGTACAAGATTGTTATCCCCGAGGAGGGTCGCCGTCTGTTGCCCTCCGCCGGGGCCATCGGCGTATACATGCGACACTTGGAGTTCGGGCTCCGGTTTCCGCTGAATGAGTACGTCATGGCCATCATTAAGGCTATGAACGTCGCTGTGGCCCAACTGCATCCGTTGGCCATGAGGACGATAGTCGGCTTTGTGTGGCTTTGTCTCTTCAAGGGGGAGGCCCCGACGGTGAATTTATTCCGCCGGCTTCATTATCTCCACCACAATCGATCCGGCCGCGTCGGTTGGTACAGTGTGCACACGGAGAAAGGTTATGTCTCTGTTGACAAACTTACTTCTTGTAAAGACTGGAGAGATCGGTGGGTGTATGTTAAGGTGCCGGATGACTATCCGCTGCCCCTCTCCTTTCAGCACCAAGTGAATTTGCGGTGTGAGACTAAGGCGGAGCATGACAGATGGGTCAGCCGGAAGAAGCTTAAGATGGATGCCAGCAAGGTCCCTCTTAAAGAGGATGAGAAGCTGGCGATGAGGCTTTTTGAGGCGGACAAGGGTGTGGTGTCGAAAAAATGGATTCCCCCAACGCAGATCATTCTTCAGGATGAGCCGCTCTGCCATGTCGGCCTCATACCGGCCCTAGCACAGGGTGAGTGGGGTCGGTGTGAGGCCCATCACCGCTCTTAATGTTCCTGTTTTTCGAACTTCGATCTGTTTTTCGAACTTCGATTTATTTCTTCTACTTAATTCTTGCTTTTATTTTTTTTTCGCAGACCACTTTGGACGGGACTTGTCTGAGGATATCCTCCGGAGAATGGGGCGCACAAAGACAAAACCGTTGCTAACTCGCACCCCAAGGCTCGGCCCATGACCGTAGTAGGACGTCGCCGAATGATCTTATGGACCGGCGGTGAAAAGCTTAAATGCGGTGGAGGCCCAGGCGAAGGTTGTTAGTAACATGCCGCGCCATACCCGAAAAACAAAGCCTTCGGCGGTGATGGCGTCGACATCGGCTCCACCTTCCATCCCCCCTGTTCAGAAGGAGACGGTGGAGATCGTTTACATCTCTAATGGGGATGACTCTGACGAGGAGGAGGGGTCTCCTCTTGTCCGTAAGAGAAAGGACGCTTTTACCGCCGTTGCTTCGCTGGCCGACGAGGAGATGCGCCCTTCGGCCAAGAAGGCCAAGCACGCATCGATCTATCCGGTGGCTCGATTTAGCCGGTTCATCCGCCGCCGATGATGAGCTCTTCGGCATGTCGACGTATGTTGATGCGATGCTTTCTTTAAATTTTGTAGATCACCCGATCGTCGCCGCTCTTGTTGGTGTGACGGTGTGAGCCAAAGATCGCTTCTTATTCTTCGATCGCCGTGGCGTCTACCACTCGTGGTGTCTGCGACGGGCGCCTATTTCTTCATGAGGCGGCTAGTGGCGTCTACCACTTGGAGGATCTGCGACGGCGTCCAACCTCTTGGGGTGATCGCCGTGGCGTCTACTACTTGGGGTGACTGCGACGGCGCCTACTTCTTCATGGAGGCTAGTGGCGTCTACCACTTGAGTGCTGCGACGGCGTCAAACCTCTTGGGGTGGCTGCCGTGGCGTCTACTACTTGGGGTGACTGCGACGGCGCCTAATTCTTCATGGAGGATCGCCGTGGCGTCTACCACTTGGAGTGACTGCGACGGCGTCCAACCTCTTGGGGTGGCTGCGTGGCGTCTACTACTTGGGGTGACTGCGACAGCGCCTACTTCTTCATGGAGATCGCCGTGGCGTCTACCACTTGGAGTGATTGCGACGGCGTCCAACCTCTTGGGGTGAATGCCGTGGCGTCTACTACTTGGGGTGACTGCGACGGCGCCTACTTCTTCATGGAGATCGCCGCTCTTGTCGGTATGACAAAGTGTGAGCCGACATTCGCTTATTGATAAAGACTGCCGCTCTTGTCGGTATGACGGTGTGAGTCGGCGTCTCATCGCTTCCTAGTGACTATGGGAAGAATGAACGTTTTGATGGAAGACTTGGATGGTTTTTCACTTAGGTAAAAACATGCGTCGGGGTGCCCACTTTGTTTTGGACACCTCCGCCGATACATAGAGTATTCCCGAGATTACCGGCGTCTAATGGCCTATCAAAGGCACAACGTCCTAGTCACCGCTAGTTACATCCATGAGGTCGCCCTCCCGTTGTAAGGATAGACTTTTCCCTTTCTCGATTTCTTTGCCACTTTGAGGGATTTCATGTTGCATCCTCCGCGCTATCCGGACGTTGACCACCTCGTCATTCTCGTCTTTGGAGACGAGCTTATGCGCGCTTCCCCGGTCCGAGACATACATCGGTGTTAGGGCCCGGATGGACATCACTGCGTCGGCCTCGCTCGGGGTGACTCGGCCTATGAGAACGTTGTAGGCGGACGAGCCGTCGATGACCACGAACTCGGCTAGGACATTCTTAGCCGCATTCTTTTCGCCGAACGTCACCGGAGTCCGATCGATTGGTGGTACCAGCCGGCCCCCGGAGAAGTCGTATAGTGGGTTGGTGCGGGGCTCAAGTCCTGACTTTCAGTGCCGAGGCCGAGGAAGCACTCCCGAACATGATGTTCGTGTACGCGCTTTGTGTCAATCGGGCACCTCTTGACCAGGTGGTTGGATATGTCCAAATTGACTACAAGTGGGTCATTTGTGAGGAGCGATGACTCCTTCGTAGTCCTTCCTTCCGATGGTTATATCGGGGATGTTGGAAGCGGGGATCGTTGTGTTGGGCACAAAGTTGATGGCCTGATATAGCTCGTTCAGATGCCGTTTGTGCCGTGAGCGGACCCTCCGTTCTCGTTGCCCCGATGACAACGTGGATCACCCTATCCGTTCAAGACGGATTTCTTACCCGAATCGCTTCGGCGTCGATCTTTTGGCCTTTGGCAACGTACTTGCCGAGGCTCCCCTTCCGGATCAGCTCTTCAATGGCATTCTTTAGATGCCGGCAATCGTTGGTTAAATGGCGGTGTGGCCATGGTACTCACAAGATCTTGGCTCGTGTCACCGTCACTTTTTGGCTTGGGGGTCTCTCCCACTCTCGGCCCTCGCTTTTGCTCGGGGCAAAGACCTCGGCGGGCGATACGACGAGAGGGGTTTTATCGCTTATACCGCCTCCGGTGGTACGTTCCGAACTCCACCCGGCGCCTGTCGAGTCCTGTCTCCTGGCAGGTTTGTCCGACCGTGACCTATTATTCTCACGGCGTCTTTCATCGGACCGTGACCCGTTGTTGTCGCGGCGTCTCTCATCCGGGTTGTCCTCCCGGTGACTCTTCTTTTCTGAGTGCTCGGCCTCGCTGGGGCCTACCCAGGTCTTGTGATAGTCCTCTACCTTGATGGCCTGGTCGGCCATCTTCCTAGCGGCGTCCAAGTTCAGGCCTCCGCACTTGATGAGCTCATTTTTCAAGTCTCCCCTTGGGAGGCCTTTCATCAGCGCGAAGGCCGCCAATTCGGGATTAATTTCTCGAATCATTGGACCTTTCCGTCGAACCTCTTCACATAGCTTCGTAGAGACTCGCCCCCCTCCTGTTTGATAGTTAGGAGGTCCGATGTCTCCACGGCCCTTCTCTTGTTGCAAGAGTACTGGGCTAGAAAGGCGTCCCTTAGGTCGGCGTAGTAGTATACCGAGCCGTCGGGAAGCCCTTTGTACCAACTTTGAGCCATCCCATGCAAAGTTGTTGGGAAAACTCGGCACTGGACTCATCGGGCTGCTCCCATACCGACATGTAAGACTCGAAAGCCTCGGCGTGGTATTTTGGATCACTATCTCCTTTGTATGACAGGGGTGGCAACTTGAGCTTAGTTGGCACCTGGATTTCTAGGACGTAGGCGTTGAGGGGCTGTCTGACCACGTGTCGAACGACACGCGGCGATCGGCTCCTCGCATTCCTAATCCGGCTCCTCTCCTCGTAGCGGGAAGGACTTCTTCTCCGACTCGGACTTCTTCTCCAACTCTGCTGAGTCGGACTCCTCTGGTTCCTTTGGGGTAAGCCTCGTTCGTGTTGCGGGGACGCTGTCCTCCCATGAGTGCGGGAAGGACTTAGGTCTACCACGCCCACTTTGGGCTCCCCCGGCGACTTGGCTGGGTCAGCTTCTCCCAGTGCTCCGTTCAAATTTCTCGGAGTCACGTTTTGGGCCCTGGTCTCCTGGGCGTTTTCCGCCGCTCTTGTCGGCGTGACAGTGTGAGCAGGCGTATTACTAATTAGGTCCAGGACCATTTTCGGTTTTGTTATGTCAACCACATGTCCCATGATGGTGACCTGGTTGGTAGCGGCGGTGTGTCCGTATTATTGGCATCCCGAACTCCGGTTGGATTACTCCGCCGGTGGAGGGCCGCACGACCTCAATTGTTGAAAGTATCATCGTGGTAGAATGCGGTTTCGTCGGTCACGACTGCGTCTTGTTGTTTTGACATCTTAGCTTTTTGGGTGGGTTTTTGTTGTTTTTTTTTTTGTTTGGGAATGAATGTGACTAGCTTCTAGTGTCTATCCCCACAGACGGCGCCAATTGTTCCGGGTGTAATTCCAGAGCAAGTATAGTTACCACCCGTGGCTTGTTGAATGATGTCTTGAGTAGGATTCTCCTTTGGTCTTAATCGTTCCCCTCGGCCTCTCCTGCAACAATGAACGAACTGAGGGCTTGGCTTGGTGCCAAGCGTACTCACTCCGACGCTCAAGTCAGTAAACTTAAAGGATAAGTTGTTACTTGGCTGAATGTATATTGTAGAGAGATAAGGAAGATATTACCAGATGAATAGTGTATTTAGGTTTAGTTGTGTATTCGTTGGATCCTTTCCTCAATGAAGGTTGAGGAGTATTTATAGGCTTTCACCTTTTGTCACGTAGTGGCCAAGTGGCCAAGTGGCTAGCGGGTGGAAAGATCGATCTACCCTCGGCCGAGGTTTCTATGGCAGGCCGGCGGGCCCTGTTGACTCACCGCCGAGGGGTCTTGGATACGAGTACGCGGGTATGTGCCCCGGCTGGCAAGTTGTCATGCCGAGACCCAGGCTGACCGGCCGATGGGCTGCATCGGCTAGGCTATCTAAGTCGTTGACTTGCTGTGGATATCTTTGACCTTGCTCAATATGTTGACTTGGTCAGCGGTGCAGAATATGCCCCATCAGAAACCTATTCTAAAACTACTAAGAAAATACTTACTACAAATGTACAAGGGAAAAGAAATTACATAAGCATAAATAAATCTAAGGGTTCAAGTGTGCGGATCGTCACACTCTCCCCCACCTAATCTGTTGCCGCCCTCGGCAACACAAAAAATCTTGAACGGTGCTTCAGTGAGACATCCTCGGTGAGCTCTGACTGTCCATGCAGTGTTGGGGATTGGCTTGTACCACTCGGCTTGAATGTGCGCTTCGTCCCAAACAATGACTGGCCTCTTCGTCCCTTCAAGGATAGGCTGGAGTTCCTTGACATAGAAGCTGCCGAACATCATGTTCTCCAAGTCCACCACGTGCTCCTTGTCTCTCGGGAACGCCCACTTTGCCGCTGCTTGAAAAGTGCTCTCTCGGGCTTTCTCCAATGCGGCTCCAACGGACCTTCACTTTGTCTCTCCTCACTTCAAAGACTGCATTCAAGGGAATGTGAGATCTCCAGGACGCCGAATCAGCATTTCGGCGCGGCCCCCTAATGGTACGAGGCCTTCTCTCTTGGGTCGACTGACCCGCAAACCAGGACGTCGATTCAACACATCGACGCGGCCCCCTGATGGTACGAGGCCTTATCTCTTGGGTCGACTGACCCGCAAACCAGACGTCGACTCAAGACATCGACGCGGCCCCCGATGGTACGAGGCCTACTTCTTTGGGCATCTCGGCCCTCATTGTCTACTCCTCGGTGAGGGGGTAGACTCTTCTTTCGTCCCCCAGGCCACTTAGCATCGTAGTTAGCCTGGGTCTTGTTCGCCCTCGGCTCCACCGAACCTTTAGGCATTCTCCAAGGTCGCATCCCTTGTTTCGGTGTCGGTATCACCCTCATAGCCGAAATTCGATGCTGCCCCTTGTCTTCGTCGCTGTCTACCGTCTTCACTACGATAGACCCCATTAGTAGCATCGATCCGTCACTCG
The DNA here is from genome assembly GCF_048544455.1 of Silene latifolia. Classification (NCBI taxonomy): domain Eukaryota; kingdom Viridiplantae; phylum Streptophyta; class Magnoliopsida; order Caryophyllales; family Caryophyllaceae; genus Silene; species Silene latifolia. Next base: position 135,300,044 of record NC_133531.1, read on the forward strand.
GTTTCAATACCACCAATGCTTTCTGAAAGAATTGCATCCCGAGTACTAACTTGAAGTCATCCAGCGGAACGGTGGTGAAGTCGAGCTCCCCCACCCACTCACCCACTTGGACCGCGACCTTCTTAGCCACTCCTTGGACGCGTCTCATTTTCCCATTGACCGCTTCAGCAGGCGTTTGTTAGCATCCCGCAAAACTAGCCCCAACCGATCAGCTTCTTCTTTCGTAACAAAGTTGTGGGAGGCACCCGAGTCGATCAAAGCTCGTGCGTGCTTCCCATTCACCATCATGTCCACGTACATGAGCCCGTTGGATTTCTTGGCGGAGGAATCTTCGTATTTCCCCATCGCGCTGATCCGTTGGAGTGAGCCCATCTGTGGTTGGTCTTCATCATCACTCGAGTCTTCGTTACACTCTTGGTGATAGACGGCCAACGCCCCATCAAGACGTTCTTGAGCCCCTTTCGGCATCTTCTTGAACATGGCATTGAACTCCGCTTGGTTCGGACAATCGGCCATCTTGTGAGGACCCTTGCACACAAAACACGCGAACGGTCTCTTCGTTGTGGAAGCAGTAGAGTTTCCCGCCTTCGAAGACGAGCTTGAGGGCGAGTTTGTAGTGCTCGCCGATTGGGCTTGACTTCCTTGCGAGCGGAACCGACTGTTCCCAACGGAAATGGCGCTGTTTTGTGGCCTTTGTCCATTGTACCCACTCTGTGACGCACCAGTATTCCCCGTTGGTGCCACCACTCTTGGTGCCTCTCGCTCTCCGTGAAAGTCGAGTAGGCGCTCCGCAGCCGATATGGCCGAAGACAGAGTTTTGGGATTCTGCCTCATGACCTCTTGTTGTGCCCACCTCTTCAACCCGTCAATGAACTCAAATGTCCTATCCGTCTCGGACATTTCGCTAATCTCGAGCATGCAGGCTAAGAATTCCCTCACATATTCCCGGATTGATTTGGTGTGCTTGATTTCCTTCAACTTCTTCCGAGCAACAAACTCCGTGTTCTCGGGGTAGAAGTGATCCTTCAAGATCCTCTTGAAGTTGGCCCACGATGTCACCGTAATCGTGCCCGCATCGATTTCCTTGTACCTAGCCCTCCACCACATCTTGGCATCGTCGACTAGATACATGCTTGCCGTGACAACTTCCGCGTCTTCGTCGAGCCCACTTACTCGAAAGTATTGCTCCATATCGAAGATAAAGTTATCCACCGCTTTCGAATCCCTCGCCCCATCGTAGGCACGAGGTGGGGGTGCCTTCACCTTATGGCTCCCCATAGATTTCCCGTCATTGCCCACCGCTTTCACGAGCGTGGCACAAGTGTTCTCTAACATCTCGACCTTTCGGTGCAGATGATTGATCTCTTCCTCCCGATCGTCGGGGATCGCACCACTGATCGCTTGGATGCGAATGTCCATCCCGTCTACCTTCGTCTCAAGGTCACAAACCGTCTTCTGCAACTCCTCGAGGCTCGCGGCCATCCGCATCACGATGTCCTCGAGTTTGGGAAGCTTGACGTCGATTGCGTCCTCTAAGGCATCCACTCGGTCCTCGATTGTTTCGCCCATTTTCTCGATCTCGATAAACAAATGCGGCTTGCAGACGCCCGTCCGAAGACCGGGCTCTGATACCAAATGTCACGGTCCGCTACTTTTGCCGGACCGTGGCGCGCACCCTTGCCCGTCTCAAGGCAAGATGCAAGCGACAAGGATCTTCGTACTAGTGAGTGATCGCCCACTAGCACGATACTCGGGTCTCGGGTCGGTCTGTGTCGGGAATCCTAGTCACGATTATCAAGTCCGGCACACAAAAGTAATAAAAGTAAGCAATACGATTATTGAAAGCAAGCGACAAGCAACAACAAGCTTTTGGATGAGAAGCGGTTTTTCATTGACTAGCACCTCTCAAAGAGGCAAATTTGATTATTTGGTCCTGGTAGCAGGAAACATTGAATTTACAAGTTTAGTTCAGAATAGCGATATACCTATTTATGGAAACCTATTCTAAAACTACTAAGAAAATACTTACTACAAATGTACAAGGGAAAAGAAATTACATAAGCATAAATAAATCTAAGGGTTCAAGTGTGCGGATCGTCACACCTAGCAACATTAAAAAGGGAAAGGATAAAGAAATGTATTAGTTACATACAATACACGCCCTAAGCTACCAAGTAAAGAGTAGAACGTATCGTTCTGATCGATATGCCTTACACAACAAGTTAAAAGTGGAAAGTATTAAATGATTAATTAAGAAAGATTATACGAAGAACATGTCAGCGAATGACAAAGCCCAAAGGCCACTAGATACTTAAGTTGTGACATTAATTTATACAAGTTAATAAGAACCCTTCATCGATCATTAAAAAAAAAAAAAAAAAGGCATAACTATACACTATGTCTTTGATTAATTCAAAATCGATAGTGTATAAATTAGATGGAAGGTTGTCTACAAAATCACATCAACCAAAAAACATACATACTTACTCGAACATAATTACATACATACAAACAAACAAACACACAAAATAGAGAGAATGGAAAACATGAAGACAATAATGATGGCATTGGCGATAATGGCACTAGTAACTTCGACATGGGCACAAGATTGCTCCTCGAATTTGAAGGACATCGCTACTGATTGCGATGCAACTAAAACAGCTGACGAAATTGCAACTTGTTGCGCAGACATAAGTTCTACAGCTGCCACTGATAGGACTTGCTTCTGTCTCTTAATTTTCGAGGCTTTTGGTCAAGAACCCGACTTTGTAGCCGAAACCACTGAACTCTTCACTTTCTGTGCCATTGACGGTTCATTTGAGACCTTGTGCCCAAGTATTCTTCTTTACTTTCGCTCATCTTCGTTATTAATCTATTAAATGTTAGTTGAAACTTGAAACTAACTTACTTTTATTTGTAGGTTTTGTGGCTCCTAGTCCGGTTGGAGCTTAACTCGGATCAACTAACTTCATCTCAATCGAAGCTTTTCGTTTCAATTTCATGTTAAAAAAAATCGATCAAGTGGAGTATTCATGTATTTGCTTTTGTGTGGTGAGCGCGAGAGTTGAGTGTATCTTATTAAACGTTTAATAATGAAATAAATGAATGTGTTGCATATTATATTATCAATTTAAGAGAAATTACTGTCTTGTTATTCTGCTTGTTAGGATCGGAAGGTAGTAAAAATATTGATTATAGTGGCTGAAATTTTATAGAGAGAAATGGAGTAGGAGATGTAGAAGAGAATACTATATTTTGTATTACTCAACTCATATTTTGCATCAACCATTACATTGGTATTTATACTAGACATAAGAAAAATTCTAGAATGACTTTTCATGATCCCAATTCTTATCATTAAGAGATACATGTACTACTTTATTCATGAACTTAGACTATTCAATGAACCAACCAAGACTTTTGATATACTATGCATGCACATTAGTCAACATACTCCCCCTTAATGTGCTGCCACAACTCCAAGAAGCTCCCTCAATTGTTGGAACATTTCCCTTGGAAGTGCCTTCGTAAAAATGTCCGCCACTTGCTCCTCACTTTTGCAATAATTGAGCTCGATCTCACCTTCTTCAATAGCTTCACGAATGAAATGATGTTTGATCGCAATATGACGACTGCGACTATGATAAACTGGATTCTTTGCCATTGCAATTGCGGATTTGTTGTCACAAAAAATTGTAGTAGCATCCTTTTGAGCCTCACCAATATCTTCCAAAATTCTTCGTAGCCATATAGCTTGAGATGTAGCTATTGCAGCTGAAATGTACTCAGCTTCGGCAGATGATTGAGCCACAGATTTTTGTTTCTTTGATGACCAAGAAAACATGCCCGAACCAAGAGAAAATGCATAGCCGGAGGTGCTCTTCATATCATCAACACAACCTCCCCAATCACTATCACAATAACCAAATAACTTGATTCTTGGACTCTTCTCATACTTGATGCCAAAATTTGTAGTGTCTCGGATATACCTCAACAATCTCTTTGCCTCTCCAAAATGATTTTGACTTGGATCTTGCATAAATCTTGACAACAAACTTGCACCATACATTATATCTGGCCTTGTAGCCGTGAGATACAACAAGTTTCAAACCAAACTCCGATAGAGAGAGGCATCAACCTTCTTCGCACCATCATCTTTCATTAACTTCTCACTCACAATGAGAGGTGTTGCCGTAGGATTGCAATCAAGCATCCCAAACTTTGCCAAAATATTTTCAGCATACTTCTTTTGACAAATAAACACACCATCTTCATTTTGAGAAATCTCCATACCAAGAAAATGATGTAGCAAGCCCATATCATTCATCTCATATCTCTTCATCATATCCTTCTTGAACTCAAGAATCATCTTTTCATTGTTACCGGTATAAAGCAAATCATCCACATAAAGAGCAACAATGAGAATAGATTTACCTTCAACCTTCACAAATAATGTTGGCTCACTTTTGCTCTTCTCGAATCCCGTTTGAGCAAAATAAGAGTCAATGTTGCTATACCAAGCACGAGGTGCTTGCTTCAACCCATACAATGCCTTCTTCAACTTGTACACTTTTCTCTCTTCCCCCTTTTGTAAGAAACCTTGTGGCTGCTCCACGTAGATCTCTTCCTCCAATTCTCCATTTAAAAACGCAGATTTTACATCCAATTGATAAAGCTTCCATGATTTTTGGGCTGCTATGGAAATGAGTGCTCGAATAGTATCAAGCCTAGAAACTAGTGCAAAAGTTTCATTAAAATCAACTCCGGGCTGTTGTGTATAGTCTTTAGCCACCAACCTTTCCTTCTTTCTCTTGACAGAACCATCCGGATTCAACTTAACTTTGTATACCCATTTGACACCAATGATTTCCTTGTCACTTGGCTTCTCAACTAGCTCCCAAGTCTTGTTCTTCTCAATGGCAAGAATCTCTTCTTCCATTGCTTTTTTCCAATCTTCTTCCTTGAAAGCTTCTTCAAAATCTTCTGGTTCTAAGACACAAAAATTGCATCTAGCGTACACATCTTGCAAATTTTCCCTTCTTCCCGCTGAACCTGGAGAAGATGACCTTGAACTTGAATTTGTACTTGTCGAAGAACTACTTGGTGAATTTGGAGGACTATCTATTGGACTCCCATTTGGAGTTGAATGAGCTTCCTCTTCACCATTTTCCTCTTCCTCTTCTTCAACATCTGATTCATCATTATCTTGAAGAACTTCACCATTTGCAATACCCTTCTTCTTCCAATTCCAAGAAGCATTTTCATCAAACAACACATCTCGGCTGATCAAAACTTTGTTGTCTTTCAAGCTCCAAACTCGGTACCCTTTCGACATTGAACTATACCCAATAAAGATGCATTTTTCACTTGCTTCATCCAACTTTCTTCTATTTGCTTTCGGAACTTGAGAGTAACATCCAAACACCTTCAAGTGTCTCAAAGATGGTTTTCTTCCACTCCATGCTTCAAATGGTGTTTTGTTGTATAAGTCCTTTGTAGGACTTCTATTGATCAAGTACACGGCCGTATTTACAGCCTCACCCACTACTACAAATATAGGCAATAATAACGGCCCATTAACAACGCATATTAACGCATTATATGTAATACCGTTGTTAGTCAGGTTAGTATATTTTGGCGCAATTCTATGAAAAGTAATAACAACAGTTATTTCTTTAAAACCGTTGTTATAAGTAATCACAACGGGTTTCATTTTAGAACCGTTGTTAATAGTTGAAAAGTTATAACAACGGTTATTTATTTAAAACCCTTGTTATTTCTTTTAACAACGATTTTTTTGCATATAACCGTTGTTATTACTTTTAAAAACGATTTTTTACGTATAACCCTTGTTATTACTTTTAACAACGGTTTTTTACATATAACCGTTGTTATTACTTTTAACAACGGTTTTTTTACATATAACCCTTGTTATTACCTTCGCACCAAAATATTTTCACTGTGGGACAAACCGGATCCCTTATGTTTATTTCCCTTTCTATTCTTTATTCATCTTCAACCTTCGCATCTTCATCTCTCTCACACTCAAAAACAAAACCTCTCACACAATACTCAGTCAAAACCCACCAAATCACCCCCAAAATACTCAGAAATTCTCTCTAACTCAATTTACATACTTATAACCCATTTTCCAACCTTCAAAATTACCAAAATCACTCAAAATCCACTTTTAGAAACCTAGGGTTTTAAAAATACGAGAGCAAGAAATTTATTTTTTGGTTTGATTTTCGCCTTATATATTACTTTGATTGTTAGGTATGAAATACTAACCTACTCAATTTATTTGTCAACACAAAATCTTAATAATCGCACATCTATTTTATTTCTCATTTTACTGTTGTTTGACTAACCCTTCTTTATCTCACCATCGACATCACTCTCCTCTTTATCAATTATTCATTTTACACTATCAATTACCCTGTTAAATTTTAGGGTTTTATATGATTTCATAAGGATCTCATCTTTCAGAGTATCCATGAAGGGATCCAGATCTAGAGGTATTCTTTCTAACCGTAATTGCTTCGCCTATTTTGATTTTAAAATCTCTGGTGCCTTGTTGAATTTTAGGATTCGTTTGATATTTGTACTTCTTTTACCGTCTCGCATTATTCTTATACTTGGAAATTTTTACATTGTAGTCTTTGAGTCTTGGGGGTAGTATGCTAATATGCTCAGCTGATTTAGAAGGTCAAACATGGTGGAAGTTTGTACATTGTAGTCTTTTACCGTCTTTCTTGTCAAGTAATCTCGCTCAATATATGGGCTCCTTATTTAATGATCATATTGTTTGGTGGACATGATGCTTCTTTGCATACTATTGTTCGATTATAGATGATTAATTTCAGAGGTGCGTGAAATGGTATGTATTCCTTCCTTTTCACGAAGATACTAACCTGTGACCTCTTCATTTTCCCCATTTCAGCGGTATTACCTAGCATTGGGATTGTAATATATGCTCTTATTCAGGTTAACATCTTAAATTGACCTCCTCTTTAGAGAATTAATTGATAGTTTTTCATTTGAGAAATTGATCCTGCAGGTAGTAATCACTGTTGCTGGAGCAACTTTGACTGACAAAGCAGGACGAAAGCCACTTCGTTTGGTAATTATCACTATTTTTTTTCACTAGAAATTATGTTGTTTTATATATATTTTACATATAGTGGAAAGTTTTTAATTCCTAAGGATTCGCAAGACTCAGAATCTTTTGTCTTTGAAATGTTATAGAACTGTTTAATTTATTTGGTGCATATCAACAAGTCATTCAACTATAACTAATTTGACTCGATAATTTAGTCCATGCACCCCCAATATCCATTATGGTTTGAATCTTCTTTCAAATTTTATGAAATTAAGATGGATCAATGTTGTTTGTGTTACTTCAGTTTCAAGTGTTTGGGTTCACGACTTTTAGTTTTATGGCTAAAGATGCAATATATGCTCATTTTTGGCTAAACTTGTGAAATTTCTATGTTGTGCTACCTCACTTTCTTCTTTTTGATTTCTCCTTCATTTTTAATTTCTGCTTTATTCCTTGATTTTTGCTAGTAAACATTCATTTTATGCTGTTTGTAGGTTAGACTTTTGGTGATTTTCATATATTTGCCTCAGGTATCTTCCTCCTTTGTTTTTCCTCAACTTATTGCTTCCATCCACTTCTCATATCTACGTAGGTTTCCCTTTTTTATTTCCACCATCTTAACTTAAAAGTATCACTGCAGATTTAAATTTGAGAGTGTCAATTGAGGAGATGAGGGATGTTAATAAGGCGTAGGCTTACCAACTATTTTGGGAATACGTAATATTGAATAGTCTATTCACTAAGATGTTATTGTTATGTTGAATGTAATGCGAGATTGATGTAAGTTTGTTGGAGTTGTATTGTTGAATATTTTATTCACTAAAATGTGCATGCGTAGTAGTGGAGTTGTAACTCTTGGATGTAAATGGATGTTTGAATTGTGGTATTAATATTTTGAGAAAATCGTTGTGCTAGTGCATAAAACTTTGCAGGTGTTTAATTTTGAGTTAATCAATTTAAAGTGAGCTTTTGTTGTATGTTGATACTGCTGTTGTTGTTGATACAGGATTTTGAATGCACTGATTTTGTAAATTTAAAAAAAATAATAATAAACATCAATAACAACGGTTATATGCCAAAAAACCGTTGTTAATAGTCAGTTTTAAAAACGGTTTTTTTTAACATATAACCGTTGTTATTACTTTTAACAACAGTTTTTTTAAATATAACCCTTGTTGATAGTCACTTTTAACAACGGATTTTGGATATATATAACCCTTGTTATTACTTTTAACAACGGTTTTTTTTAAATAACCCTTGTTATTACTTTCGCACCAAAATATTATTCGCGCCAATCACTTTTTTTCACAACGGATAACGTCTAATAACAACGGGTACTAACCGTTGTTAATACTTTCCACAACGGTTTTTGTCTAAAATAATAACCGTTGTTAAAACCTTTAACAACGGCCCGAACAACAACGTCCGTTTTTTTCTATAACAACGGTTAATAACCGTTGTTGTCCCCTATATCTGTAGTAGTGACCCCAAAAACTCTTTGGCAATCTTTTCGCATGAAGCATAGACTTGCCCATTTCTGCCACGGTTTGATTCTTTCGTTCACTTACCCCATTTTGTTGCGGAGTATAACGAACTGTGAGTTGCCTATCAATGCCTTCATCCTCACAAAACTTATCAAACTCATTGTTATTATATTCCTTGCCTCTATCACTTCTAAGAAATTTAATAACATGGGCACTTTGTTTTTCAACAAGAGCCTTAAACTTCTTAAAAATGGAAAACACCTCAGATTTTTGTTTCATGAAATATACCCAAGTCATGCGAGTATAGTCATCAATAACGAGAATGAAGTACCTATTGTTGGCATGAGTCGGATTCTCCATTGGACCACACACATCCGTATGAATCAACTCCAATTTCTCCTTTGCACGCCAAGCTCCACCCTTCGGAAAAGATTCACGATGATGCTTCCCAAGTGCACATCCTTCACAAACTTTATGAACCTCTTCAATCTTCGGAAGACCTTGAACCATGTTCTTTTGTTGAAGCATC